>NC_136633.1:8925306-9605306 GCF_933228915.1 Telmatherina bonti
ACATCCTATTTCCCAGGCCTTTAGATAATTCAGGAAATTCAGGATTTGTCCAACAGATTAGTTTGGAGTCATTTAATTTTTTTGCTTGCTGTTTTAAAAAAAAAAGCAGCATGTCTGTGGAAGGAAAGACAACTGAAGCTTTTGCCATCACTGTGGAAAAGATGTTTCAGTCAGCATTTTACCGCCATCAGAAATGTGAAAAGTGGTAAGTGACCCTTTACTGTTACACCATAACACAACAATGATATTTAGTATTTATCAATTATTTGCCTCCCCTAAGTCTAGCCATCTTACACATTATTTCAGATTTACTTGCATTGTTTAGTTAATCTGCTTTCTTTCAATGTAGTCTATTTGTTGGAGTTCAGCACCACACCAACCGTTGCCACACACATGTAGATGTAGAACATCTGTGTAACAAATTAAACTGCAGAATTATCAAGAACGGTTCTAATGGGTAAAAGGGGTTTAGAGCTGTAGCAAGCACTGCTCTTAAATGTCTGTAAAACCAAATTATACATAATGATAACAGCTGCTGATCCATCTCCTGTTGTCATTGTACTGCATGTTTTCAGTCAGATGGAGGAGAGAGGCAGCATGGATATTGGCAGAAAGTGTGTTGGTAAAAACTTTTTGTAGGTCAAAAATAACTTCTGTTATAGCAGACAATGTGAAAACTTGGCCGATTATATTGTGTTTTTTTTTCCCCACTCAGTTGATAAGACTGCCATACCACATTGTTGATTACAATGATGACTCTAGGAAGTCAACAGGTAATGTACTGAAAGTTGCATTTGATCTAAAACTATACATATGTGGACAGAATTGTTGGTTCCCTTCAGTCAATGAAAGAAAAACTTACAATGGTCACAGAAAAAACTTGAATCTGACTAAAATAATAAAAATTCTATGACATTTAACCAATGAAAGTAAAACATTGTTTTTCAGCCATGCTTTCACATAATTATATGAAAATAAACTCATGAAACAGGCCTGGACAAAAATTATGGGACGCTTAATTTAATATTTGGTTGCACAACCTTTTGAGGCGATCACTGCCATCAAATGTTTCCTGTAACTGGCAATGAGAATTATGCACCTCTCCGCAGGTATTTTGGCCCACTCCTCAGCAAACTGCTCCAGTTTTCTCAGATTTGAAAGGTGCCTTTTTCAGATGCCATGTCTCAACTCCTTCCAAAGATGCTCAATAGGATTTAGGTCAGGATTCATAGAAGGTGACTTTAATCCAATGTTTTCCTCTTAGACATTCTTGTGTTAGCTGAGTGTTTTGGCCCATTGTCTTGTTGCAAGACCCATGACCTGCAACTGATACCAAGCTTTGTGACACTGGCAAGCACATTTCTCCCTAGAATCCCTTGATACTTTTGAGATTTCGTTGTACCTGCACAAATTCAAGACACCCTGTGCCAGATGCAGCAAAGCAGCCCTCGAACATCACAGAACCTCCTCCATGTTTTCCGGTAGAGACAGTGTTCGTTTGGCCTACTTGGCAAACAGTTCCACTTCATATAGGCCCACTGACTCATTACAAGGTTGTAGACACTCGTAATGCTAATTAGTGGACACACTTTGGAGTAACATGTTCCTTTGGTAACATTGTTTTCAGTCTTCTCTTGGAGTACCATCATTTTTGTCCAGGCCTGTTTCATGAGTTTATTTTTTCATAGAATTCTGTTAAAGCACGATTGAAAAGCAATGTTTGACTTTCACTGGTTAAATTCATTAGAATTTTATTTATTATTACTTTTGTCAGATTCAAATTATTTTTGTGACGATTGTGAGTTTTTCTTTGATTGACCAAAAGGTACCAAAAATTTTATTCACATCTGTAGCTATCATTTTACTTGGTACATGCCTGGTTCTATCTAGTAATTTTATAGGTTTACATGGTGCACTGACATGGGAAACAAATGTCTCAACTGTAATTAATTGGTCATGAAATAGATTCTATCTGTTCAACCCTCCTTTCCATGACGTCTGAGCATCACATGTAATCACATGTTCCTAGAATGCAAGCAGATTCACCGCAGGCGAATCTGCTTGCACCAATTTTCAGTCTGAGTTATTTCCCTGCTTCACTGTAAAACTGTTTGCTTTTTGTATTTCAGACGGTGGTATTTACAGCAAAAACAGAGGAGACGAGAGTCTGTCCTTTTTCAAACAATGACTAATGAAACAAAATTAGGGCAAAAAGAGTTTTGCCTAAAAGATGGAAAGAAGAAAACTTATTTACTCCCATTTTGCATCCAAATTACTAGCAATAACTTCTTCAATACATACAACTAAAATTGTTTTACTGCAACTTTAGACTAAATTTATACGGATCAGATCTATATGGAGAACTGTTGTTTTGTTTTTTTCCCCCCATCTGATGAGACGACCACCAACTCGCTACATTGTGGAGTCATCAGAAGACGAACATGTAATTTAGCTACTTCTTTGTAAAAAAAAAAAAATACTCTAGAGGAAAACATAAATTCACTCTGTGGACTTCAGCAAAACATTTGCAATTCAGAGTTTCTGACTTGGAAGATTTACAGAGATTAATCTGCCCTGGAAGACACCCAAAATGACTGATTTGCATGTCATTGTCTAGCATTGTGGCCAAGCCCAGAGCAATTTGCCATTGAAGTGGTCGTTGTGAGGACAATCCCTGTTACAAAAGAGAGAGCAGAAGAAGGTGTAAACTAATCTACAATTTAACATGCCTCTTCTCATGGTTTCCCTTTGACTGCAGCCACAACACATTCACAATGTCTGATTTCCCCATGACGCATTTGCCATGTTCAAATGCATCTTTCATTCCACTGAAGACAGCTGCAAGACGTCTAAAGTAGTCTTTTCTACAAAAAGGCAAGAAACCATGTTATATGTTTGTGATTGAACTATTAGCAAAATGTATTGAGTCATGTGCTTCACCCAGCAATAAATTATCCATTGATATATAACATCATATTGGTCAAATTTGTATCGTAAGACTAATATTTAAGTATTTTTCTTTGCTGTCAAATGAACTTTTTTGCTCACTTGCATGTGTTTGTAAAAAGAATATACAATAAATAACACAAAAATGTGTTTTTAGTCATTATTGCTACACTGGCCTTCTGTCTGGTATCCTGACACAATATCTGCACAAGTATCCTGAGCCCGCATATCAAGAAAGAAAAATGTCAACATTTTGTGACTTTACTAGAAATGGCCCAGATTTTTATAAGGCACTGAGAAATATACCCTACAGATAAATCAGGATTCCGATTCTTTTTTAGTATCTTGACCACAGATACTTCCGGACATGACTGCAGATCATATTCGGAGCTCATATATGACAAATGTCAGACACACCTTGTATCTAGACACAGTATATTACCTCATGCAGTATCTTATGTCCATATATCACCAGATATGGTACATGTTGGCCACGGAGGATATTTACCAGAAATGGTCAAGATTCTTCTGAGACTTAGTGAAAATATCCCTGACAGATATGTCAGGATTCTGGCCCTTTTCACCCAGTGGAATGGAACTGTGTCATTTGAACCTTGGCAACATGTAATGGAATGGAACTGTGTCCTTTAAAGCATAAAAACATCAAAGAGAATAGAACTGTGTTGATTGAACCATGGCAACATTAAACAGAATGGAACTGTGTCGTTTGAACCGCAACAACATCAAACGGAATGGAACTTTGTCATTTGAAACATGGTCACATCAAACAGAATGGAACAGTCATTTTAAACATAAAAACATCAAAGAGAATAGAAC
The DNA here is from genome assembly GCF_933228915.1 of Telmatherina bonti. Taxonomy (NCBI): domain Eukaryota; kingdom Metazoa; phylum Chordata; class Actinopteri; order Atheriniformes; family Telmatherinidae; genus Telmatherina; species Telmatherina bonti. The sequence goes on from NC_136633.1 coordinate 8,929,090, forward strand.
TGTGTCGTTTGAAGCATAAAAACATCAAACAGTATTGAATTGTGTCGTTTGAACCACAGCAACATCAAACGGGATGGAACTGTGTCATATGACACATAAAAAACATCAAACAGAATGGAACTGTGTCGTTTGAACAGTGGCAACATCAAACCAACTGGAACTGTATCGTTTGAAGCAAGAAAACATCATAAAAAGAAATGGAACTTTGTTGTGTGAAGCATGAAAACTTAAAAAAGGAGTGGAACTGTGTCGTTTGAAGCATAAAAACATCAAAGAAAATGGAACTGTGTTGATTGAACCATGGCAACATCGAACAGAAGGGAACTGTGTCATTTGAAACATGGCCACATCAAATAGAAAGGAACTCTGTCATTTTACACATAAAAACATTAAACAGAATGGAACTGTGTCATTTGAACCATGGCAACATCAAACCGAATGGAACTATGTCGTTTGAAGCATGAAAACATAAAAAAAAAGAAATGGAACTGTGTCGTTTGAAGCATAAAAACATCAAAGAGAATGGAACTGTGTTGAATAAACCATGGCAACATTAAACAGAATGGAAATGTGTCGTTTGAACCATGGCAACATTAAACAGAATGAAACTGTGTCGTTTGATCCATAGCAACATTAAACAATGGAACTATGTCATTTGACACATAACATCAAACAGAATGGAACTGTGTCGTTTGAAGCATAAAAACATCAAATAGATTGGAACTGTGTCGATTGAACCATGGCAACATTAAACAGAATGGAACTATGTCGTTTGAAGCATGAAAATACAAAAAAAAAAAAGGAACTGTGTGGTTTGAAGCATGAAAAGTTAAAAAAATGAATGGAACTGTGTCGTTTGAACCATGGCAACATCTAATGGAATGGAACTGTGTCGTTTGAAGCATAAAAACATCAAAGAGAATGGAACTGTGTTGAATGAACCATGGTAACATTAAACAGAATGGAAATGTGTCGTTTGAACGATGGCAACATCCAATTGAATGGAACTGTTTCTTTTTAACCACGGCAACATCAAACCGACTGAAACTGTGTCATTTGAAGCATGAAAACATCAAAAAAAGAAATGGAAATGTGTCGTTTGAACCATGGCAACATTAAATGGAATGGAACTGTGTCGTTTGAAGCATAAAAACATCAAAGAGAAGGGAACTGTGTTGATTGAACCATGGCAACATTAAACAGAATGGAACTGTGTCATTTAAACCATGGCAACATTAAACAGAATGGAACTGTGTCATTTGAACAACGACAACATTAAACAGAATGGAACTGTGTCGTTTGAAACATGGCAACATCTAATGGAGTGGAACTGTGTCATTCGAAGCAGTCCAGTGTCCTATCACTGATCATATCTGTAGACTTCTCTCACCTGACAGAAAATGTTCCATCATGATGTCACATGATCACACATTTCCAGTGTAATGATGTCACCATGCAACACAGGTGAACTCAGATGAAACAAATAAAGGAGGAAACATGGCCGAGTGAAGAAGAGTTGATGTGGAATATACAGAATGTTGATTTTTGCTTCAAACAATCACAAAATTGGTGGTATGCAGAAATGATTCTTGTTAAATTATTCAAGTGTAAAACACACATGCGGTACGGTTACATGATGTTTTTTTAATTCAGAATGAATGATTCTGGATTATAACAACATGTATTGATGTTTCAAAAGACACTGGGGTCTCGTGTTTGTGGGGACCCACAATGATATTGGACATATAGCGATTAGTGGGCTAAGCAATGGCCGCTTCACATGGGACGGTTCATGCCTCATCGTCCATTAATTTCTGATAATGGACACCTTGTCGGGCATTGTCCCACTTATACCATGGTCACTCACAAAAGAAAAATAAAATAAGATCAACCGCTCATGTTTTTTTTTTTTTTTTACAGTTAAAATAATATTTTAAAGAAGAAGCAGTGGAGCGGACTATTTAATGTCTCTTGTTGTGGCGTTGCCAAGGTAACCACCATTGCAACCTGCAACTTGTTCGGTGATCAAGCCCGAAAGATAAAAGTGTTGAAAGGAAGCGCAGCCCCCCACTTTTTACAGATTCCAATGAAAATATGGTGATTTCTAGAAAATGCATATTTCTTTACAATATGAAGGAAATCGGGTTGGTTTGACGATGGTCAGTTTCTTTAACAGTGTATGAAAACCCTACAGGTCAAAGTCCAACAGAACCCTCTGCTGCAATAGAAAAAATTGGCTGTGGAAAAATCAAAATGCAAACAGCACGGACACTAGAACCGCCAAGCGGGTCATTTTTACCTCCTTGGCTCTTCAAACACTTGTTAAAATAAAATCCCTATCTCTCCAAATTCATCACTTTTCCTGAAATGGGCCCAGTGAACTTATAATGAGTTTTGGTGAGTGTGTGATCACAACAAAAAGAAATCTGAGCATAAATATCTAGAACAGCCGACGGGGTAATTTCTACGGCCTAAAGAAATGCATTCAGGTTGGCAGTGTCCTATCAATCTGTCAGATGTTTTTCACGCCACGCCCATTTACGCCACTCCCAGTTGCTTAGTAACGCACGTGAGTTTGACAGCTGTCAAAGATTGCGTAAGTGGGTTTTATGAACGCTGAATTTCAGAAATGGATAAATACAAGAGATATATGAGTGCCAAAGAAGCTTGGTTATTATTTCAAGAACTGAGTGACGGAGAACTAGCTCTGGATGACGGTGGAGGAATCAGTAGCTGGAGAAAGTGATGATCTGTCTCTTTTACCTGATAACGAGTCATCTAGTGAGTGAGAGGAGCTGATCGCACATCGCCACATCACACGTCGTGTTTGTACGCGAGTGAATGAAAAATAAGTTGAAGAGCAGGGTTTATTTATCTTACGGTAAAATTAATTAGAATATTGAAATATGTTATTTTGTTATTTAATATATGTTTTTTACTGTTTAGCTAGTTTTTTTTTAAAGTCCTAATTATAACTATTAACATAATAAATGAAATCAAACAACTTTAAAGCATCTTGGCGTTATTTGCGCTGTTGCAGCAGGGGGTGGTAAAAATGACCCTTCTCTGTGGTTCTAGGAGTGTTGGCATGTTGGCGGTTCTAGTGTTAATTCCTAAAGAATGCTGTGAAATTGGCATAACCGCTGGAGCATTAATGCAGAGAAACACACGCGTGGTCCGCTGCAGGGTGACGTCAGAGCTACTCTGTCCCTCTTTGAGGGATCTAGAGCGTCATTACCAACTAACTTATTAAACATTATTTAATATGGTTGAAACAGTATGATAGATATTTTATCTGCAGTGACTGATGTCAACTAACAATTTAGGTAGAACATTAACATAATACAGTAGTGAGATGAGGACGGAATGGGAAACTTTTCTTCCTTACTCCCTTTTCTACTCTGGTTATTGTTCAACCAATCGTCTAAATTAACCTGAAAATAAAATAACTTAAAAACTGGCATATCAGATGCAGTCATTAGTAACCATGGGCCGCTGTTTGACATCATCCTTCCAGATATTCTTTCTGCTTTCTGTTTGTCCGTTTGTCTCTAACATTTCTGTTGCCACGGTTACCAACTGGCGTTTGAGCCAGCGCAATGATTTAGAAGTATTCAACTGTTCGACAAAACTTTTTCTAATTGATGTCCTATATCACTTTTTAACGGACACCCTGCAACCAATCAGAATGGAGTATTCACCCAGACCATGGTATAAGTAAGGGATAATGCCCAACGAGGTGTCCATTATCAGAAATTAATGGACAACGTGGAGGCGTGAACCATCCGACACGAAGCGTCGAAGCATTAATTTCTTATAATGGACACCTCGTCGGGCATCATCCCGCTTACTTTTATCATATTTAGCACAATTTTAATCCATTTTCATACATGTATGTATACATATATATGTATATATATATATATATATATATATATATATATATATATATATATATATATATATATATATATATATACATGTATGTATATATAGCCTAGCTATAGGGAAACGTTTTTATATGCATGTCCTACATTAAAGTTTTTAGAGCTTTGTGTTTTCAAGCTAATTTTCAGCTGTAGTAAGTGATCATTGAATAAATGAGCCTTTTTTATTAGTGTTGTTAAACTGTTATGACTTGAGTTCCCTTCAAGTCATGAGACAGGCAGCAAACAGATATACAGTCCAATATGTAGGATTAACAAAGAAAAGACGACTCACTTGACGCGACATCTTCTGATGGGGATGAGACCTTGATTAAAATCTTACGTCTGGGCCTGCTAGAAGTTCTCCACCGGGAGTTTTGGTCGCTGTGGGAATAGATGGAATTCAGTCAACAGCAGGTTGAGTCTCTGGCTGCAAAGAATGCCAACCTCAGGGAGAAGTTGAAATCCCTCAAGAGGGGAATGACCCAACTCAGAAAATAAACTAACACAATGAAAGAATTCTTTTGATGGAGTCCTGTGATGGACTGGTATAGACTACAGGTTCATACAACCCTTCACCGCACTAAAGCGGTTTGGAAAATGAATTAATGAATATTTTTATGGAATGTTTTCTGATCTTTTTTTTTTTTTAACAATTATTGCCATCTAGTGGTGGTTTTGTGTCATTTATTTTCCAAACCTGAGCAAAACAGGTAGTGAGGTAAATTTCCTTTAGGCCACTTCCTTCTGAGCACCATTTTACCTCGAGCTCCAGCCAGGTGCAACAACATGTGTTCATCTGTTGCCATCCTTGCCACAAGTTAGAAGGAGGTGTTCTCTGTAAGTAATACTGTTCATTTTCATTGAAGCAAAATGTTTGTTGGAATATTTTTTGGGAAGAGACGTATTTTGTAGCTTAAATCTAACTTGGAATAATGAGTAACAATTAAGTAGCATGGCATGTATTTTTGAATTATGTTTGATGATTGAGTCAACATGTTTTGATTGGATACTTTATTTGAACTAAAACAGGAGGTAGTAACCATAGTTGTGTAGTGATGCAACACTAGTTATTTACAACACTTGTTTCTGCTCTTGTCTATAGTTTCACACTTACCTTGATTAAACCATCCAACTTAACATATCAGATGGTTTCTTAGAGTTTGATTAGGAAAGTGTTTAGCTGTCTGTATAGCTGAGTCTACGTTTATGGGAACAACACTTAGTGGGGACAGAAGAGTGAACAATCTCCAGGCATGCAGTATAATGGACAACCTGGTTTTTGTAGGAATCCCAGAGAAACAAAAGGACGATCCAGAACGAACAAATAGTTCATCCAAACCAACATCCAAGGTCATGGTGAAGTACACCTTCATCTTTTACGTGGAAGAAGGCTGGACAGCCGCAGGCCAAGACTGATTTTAACCAAATTTATAAGCTAAAAGCAGGAGGAGCAGGTTAAGAACCAGGGCTGGGAACTAAGAGGGGCCGATTTTAGAGTAAATGATAAAGTTCCCAAAGAGATTCTGGAGAAACAGTAGGTCCTGTTTCCCATTTGGAAAAAGTTAAGATTGATAAATTATTCATTAATGGACAGCTTTACCATGACAAAAACACTACGCCCTGGCTCTACTAACTTCAGGTAATATCCACCAGTCATTCAGCTCACCGTAGTCTGTAGTCATCCAAAACACCTGCCAGTCTATGTATGTGTGTTATTGTGTTTTTTTTCTTTTAGGGCTTTGTTTTTATATCTGTTATAGTTTACTGTTCTTCTTTCTTCTGCCTCAGTTAGCTTCTATTTCTCTTTACTATGCCATATCAACAATAACATGTAAAGCACACAGACATCCACATTACACACACGCACACACACACACACACACACACACACACACACACACACACACACACACACACACAACATGCCTGCAACACAGAGAATGTTTACTCACTAAAACTCACACTCACTTAGAAGATACATTATGTAACTTTCTGACCTTAACTCTGCGTCATGGACTTGTTCTATGACATTGACATCTATCGTGTGCATTTCTAGAGCCGCTGCTGCCCATCAATGTTATGAGGCTAATAAATCCATCCATCTTCTGCCACTTATCCGGGGTTGGTCTAAGCAGGGAAGCCCAGACTTCCCTCTCCCCAGCCACATTTATCAACTCTGCTGGGGGAATCCCAAGGTGTTCCCAGGCCAGCAGAGATATATAATCCTTCCAGTGGCCAGGATGAGGTGTGCCAGCTACTTGGAGACCTGCTACCTGTTTGAGGTCTCCAGGAAGAGCAGGGACAGCCCATTGCCCCCGCCGCTGCAGATGCCGCCCGTTCCCAGCAGCAGCTGGCTTCTAGACACCTACGCCAGAGAGTCCTTCACCAGGATAGACTAGCTGAAGGCAAAGGTGACCTACACCTATGGGTCAATCCTGAAGATGGACTCCACTAAGAATGTGGGTCATTTATCTGCTCCCAGTCAGGAAGCTCCACCTGTACTGCAGGAGGACGCTCACCTGTCTGTCCTCTGCTGGTGACCAAGAAGCTGGCTGGCGCCGATGCTGGGACAGCCCATTCGATGACCAGCATCAGCAATGAGCTGGGCAGGTCCTCATCTGTGTCTTGACAACAGTGGAGGGCTACGGGCTGAGAGAGATGACCACAGGCCTGCAGGAGCGGTATTGGAAGGCGGGACAGGATCCCCCAGAAGTCCTGTACATGGACCAGGACTGCTCCAGGATGGGCGAAGGAACCCGGCGCGGCAGCCGCTCTCTTCTGAGTGGCTGTGGATTGTGGTCCAGCTGGACGTCTGGCACTTCCTGCACAGGCTTGCAGTGGGAGTCATCTCAAAGAGCTATCCAATGTACCCGGCCTTAATGCAGCGCCTCTCCACTTGTGTTTTTGAGTGGGACCTGGAGGATCTTTTCGGACTCAAGGCAGCCAAGCAGGCGGAGAATTCCAGTAGGGGGAGCACCATTAAACTCAGCGAGATGGCTTGGCACTGCTGTCGCCACAGGTGTGTGGGGTGCAGGAGACCGAACGTCTCTTTGAGTCTATCCAGGTGTTCATTGGAGTCACCAACACCATGGACATCCCCCTGCTGGACACAGCCCACATGGAGGACATCTGGGGGACGCAGAGGAGCCTCCTCAGCCTCCACCCCAACACACAGGAGGGGCAGCTACACCCCCAAAGAGGGCTCTGCAGTACCCGTCGTGTGGCGAATCCACCAAGGAGCCTGGTCACTTTGTCCACCAGCTCATGGTGTACTGCAGGTCCACGGCATTAGACCTCTGCCTGGAGGACTGGATGAAAGCCAAAGTGCCCAGGACAACCAGATGGAGGTTCTCGGTCCAGATGGAAATGGAGGTGGGCCTGGTTCTTCCCCAGAGGGTTGGGAGTTGCAAAAGGTGTGGCAAAGAAATGTCAAGACATTGGCCATCTTAAACATTCCCGAACCCAGCAGGCCTTCTGCCAGGCCACCGACCCCCCCAGGCAGGATGGTGGAGGAGTGGCTGGAGGAGGACAATTGGCCAGTAACAACAGCAGCAGCAACGGTTCAGAAGAAAGAAATTCACCTGCTTAGCATTTGCTAAAAGTGAAACAAAAACAGACGATCCCTCCCCATCTATAATGTTCCCAAATCAAGTTTTTAAACCTTTTATCTATAATGCACACAGCAGTTTCCGATCTCATATCACACGATCAAGTTTTTTGCAAGCTAATGTGGAAGGACAACAATGCCATAGCTAAAAATCCTGAAAATTTATATTTGAAAACGGCAACAAGAGGTTTGAATCTCTGAACATGTGAGGATGAAACTGCAATATGGATGGTGCACTTAAGAAAAACAATTCAAGTACACAATTATGTTGGCAGAGATTCAGATTTTTCTTTCAGACTTTCAAATACCTTTTAAGGTTTCAGATGTTATTTTCAGACTTGGGGGCGGGGGGGGGGGGGTTATTTCAGGTTTTCACTTTTCAAACACTGGCTTTCAAGATTTCAAAATGTTTTTTTCTTTCAGATCAGGAAACAGAGGATGAGCCCTCCACAGCGACAACAGAACTGCAAGCAGCGCAGCCAGCTTACCGTTGCCAGCCAGCCCATCAGGAGCAGCGCCCATCACAAGACGCCCTCCCCCATTCACTGCACAAAATTACATGCAACCTGACTGAGATTGTAAAACCGGCTGCTCCAACCAGAAAAACTGAGAGCCGGATTAAAGACTATGCAAATCAATGGGCCTGGACCACCATCAAGATTCTTCTGGACAATATGCAAATAATATAACTGATGATGCCCAAAAGCTATTTGAGTTTCCTCCGCAAGACTGGGAAGGATCCTTTGACATAGCAACATCTTGGGCCAGAAGATATCTGGGCTGCCGCTTGGACCAGGCAAAGTCTATTATCACAACCAAATTAGCTGAACTGCCCCCCCCCCCCACCCACCCTTACTAACTCCATGTTCAGCTGACTCACCACCTGTACAACACCTGCTCCCAATGAACAAGCCACCGGACTGAAGAAGCCTCCCTACCACAGCTCAACAGTCCACAGCAGCACCTCCATCTCCACCCACACTCACGTGGCCCCACCCCCAAGAGAATTCATCAGACCACTACCTCCACCATGACAAAACCGACTTGCAGAGACTGGTCTGTATATTCTTCCTCCTTTGTCATTCCACCTCCTCTCCAGCTAGCCACAAGAAAAACAGCCGAGCCCAATAACCGACCACTCCCCCCACTTCACCATCAGAAGAACCAGGCCCCTCCGAGCCTAAAGGACAGTGAGGGAACACCCACGACAATCTGCACCGACCCCCACAAAGGACATCATTCCTCCCTCCCATATCCAGCCGACCCCTGAAGGAGGTACAAAATCTCATTGACCACACAGATACAACATGCCATCCTCCATGACTGGACAATGCCACAAAACACCCATCTGACTCAGCAGACTTAAATCCAGAGTCCAGACCTGCCTCTTCATGGAGAAAACCGTTCCTCCGTCTCCTCCAGCACTTCATAGGCCTCCACCCAGATGCCCTCCTGCAAGACACCCCAACACACTGAGAAAACTCCAGGAGTGGAACCTAAACATCAGAGAGAGATGCCTCATCCTGGGGGCCTCCAACGTAGCCAGACTCCCCAACTTCTTTGGACCTGACATCCGAATGGATGATTCTAAATGGTGCTAGGATGGTGCTAAATGGTACCATGCTGAGCATCTTCGGAGGAATGCAGCATGTGACGTTGACGTGGAGTACATCATCCTCTCCTTCGGCATCAACAACAGGTCACAAAAGGACAAGAAGACAGCTGTTGCAGAACTGAGGAAGACCCTGAAGACAGCAGCTGAAGTCTTCCCCGGTGCTGCAGTTTTTGTGCCAGAAATAAATTTCTCACGCTTTCTCCCACATAGAGAACAGCTGATCCTCCAGCACCTGAACCACCACATCCGCAGCCTCGAGGACCACATCTCAGCCCTGTTGGAGAAATGTTCTCCGCTGAGGACAGCATACACTGAGGACAGCTGAAAGTTCAGCTCTCAGAAGCAGAACTTGCCTAGTTAAGTAGACATCTAAATTTGATCCCTACAGCAGGCTATAATAAGAATTTGTGGTTTCAATCTAAATTTGACATTTCACACTAACACAGGAGCATTAAATTAATTTATTGTAAAGATAGGAACAAAAACAATCGGACCCAATTCACGTCAAAATCAAACTGGTGGCCTCCTTTGAGCCAAGTTCCTGCAGCCGAGTGGAAGCTAGTTGAGGCAGATCAGAAATATCTTAAAGGAGTCATCACCTGGAAATTGCACTTTTTCGCGTTAAAACGTGCGTATTAGTGTTGGGCGGAAGTGGTAACATCCCCGGAAGCCTTTCTGTTGAAGACGGGCGGGTTTTTCCGTCTGGGCACTTTATTCGCAGCAAAACTGTTCGCAATGCTGAAGTCTCGCAAACGCAATTTTTTTCTTTTCTCCCCAGGATGTCAACAACCCGGGGAGCTATTTGCATTAACCAGCCCCTTTTCCAGCCTAAATACACCTGCTGGACCTGCCTCAGTTGCTATTAGCAACAAGCTGTGTAAAGATGTGCGAGCAGCGACCATGTCCACTGCTCGGTTGTCTGTTACCAAAACCAACATCAGAAGGTTTTTTTTCTCTCCCTTCATCAGCCGAAAAACTACCAGGGACAGATGGATTACATTATTTTTTGCTGATAATGCACCTACATCTCTGCCAGCTGTGGCCTGTTTGTGCTAAACATTTTGCTAACGTTTGGGAAAATACCAGGAGAAGACGGCATCAACCCGGTTGGAAAGAGGGACAATTGCAGCTTTAAGAGACTCACCATCAATGCAGTCGGTAAATGTCACTACTGCTGTAAAGTTCTGCTTTGTTGTGAATGAGACGTGACTTAATCTAACGCAGATAAGGCTAATGCTAATGGCTATGCTAACGGGACGAGCCGGAAGGTTTAACGTCCTGCGGCGTACAAATGAGCCCCAGGTTTTATTTTCTTATATCTATCCTATGCTCTGCCACGTAAATGTTTGTAAATGACTTCTCTATTTATCATTTTTCACGCCTGCTACCACACAGTAAGTACAGTATTCATGATGGATGTAGCTTTTCTCTCCATGACATGGCAGCTGTAATAATCAATGATCATTTAACCATCATGTAGTCTGATGTTGGCACCTATTGGATATCGGCAGGGAGGATATTTTATGTCCATCATCGTATTTATTCACCGAACCAGAATGCAGTTTTTATTTCTTACATCTTCAGTCATGTTTGTAGAAAGTTTAAAATCTGCAGCTGCAGCCTCTGTGGATGTGGAGGTCTGACTGCTGGTATGATGGATCTGAAAGATGCGTTTTATTTTATCTACATGCAGTGAAGACACAGAAGTTAGGGAAAATTGTGTCTGTGTATAACTGTGAAATAAAATGAGTGTGTTTTTAATATTCTATCTTAATATTTCAGTGTGTGAAAACCTGATTTATTTAATCAACTTTTTAAAAATAAAAGTATGCAAAGCACTTTGTGTTGCCTTTGGCATGAAAATGCTTGAAAAAATTTTATTTGATCTATTTGCATTACAATATTTGATTACTCTTGAACTGCAGCTGTTTACACCTACAATCTATTTATGTGATGATCTGATATTTTTATAACTTGTATTTGCAGATTTTTAGCACATCTCACGGCATGCGTGGCACTACTGATGTCTAAAAGTTGATGTTGGAGCAGACTGACCCGACAATGCAGGCACTGGAACACAGCTGTCAACGACTTTCCACCCTCTCTTCAGAAATACAGGTTTGTCGTTTGATTAATTTTACATACAGAAAATGATGATAAATCAAACACATATACATTGTTAATGGAAGCTAAGAGGCACTTTTATTGCTTGTTCTGATGTCAGTATCTGGTTCTGTGCAGAAAAGGAACCCAGACGACAGCAGTGAAGGTGAGATCTCAGCTCAGTCCAGAGGAAGATGAGGATGAAGAGTGCTGTGGAGGCTTGCTCATCCGACTCCAGAACTACGAGAGCCCTGTACCGATCCACATCCACGTGACTCCAATTCATATCACCATGACAACAATATAACATCAACCATCCACCAGTGATAATTCCCAACATAAACTACATTTATGGCTCCTACAGCCTTTTTTCTTTATTTTTTTAAATCCAACTGGCCGATATGAAAAAAATCAATTTAAAACTGGGGTTTTTCGGCTCACCTCTCTCTCCTGCCTGCTGTCTCCTGCACTATTCACCCCGTCCTCTGATTGGTTAGGCGGCAGAGGCAGAGCCTCCGAAGAAGAAGCTGTCCTCACACACTGGAGAGTGAGAGGAAAATTTTTCTAGTGTAAGAAGATCCAGACAGAAAACACGTGTCAAAGGTAAATGCAGAAAGGTCTTCCGAAACTGTAATAAACATCCCAGTACTCTGCGTCTCACAACTACAACTAACGTTACAGTGAGCAGCAGAATAACGTAAGAGCAGTAAACCTTAGCGGTAGCTCTGCTAGCTTACGTCCCAACATGTCTGAATTAAAAAAAACTGCTGATGATATCGAGATGGAAACAGTCCATGATAGAAAAGAATGTGTGTGTGATTAGGAGAGAGTGCATAAAAAAACTTAGTTCACTTGTTTTAGGGAGCGTTAACAGTGTGTTCAGACCAAACATGTTTTGAGCGTCAAGAGTGGCAGGTTTCCATGTAAAGTCTATGTGGAGGCGCGGCAAGGGGGCGTCGATCTTTCTCGTGTTTTGAACGTTTCACGCCGAAAATGTAAAAAGTTTTGTAATGGTGTGTTCAGACCAAACGCTCCACGCTGGTCACTAAACTGCCACTTTTGTGTCCGACGCCCAAAACACTCCTGATGCTCCTGCCGCGTCTGTCGTTCAGCTTTTTAGCAAGGAATGGTTATCCTAAATATTGCACGGAGTAATGGCGTTTGAGCATATGTCAGCATGTGGCCCCACCTTTAACACTTCTCTCTCATTTTTTTCAACCCTTGTTACAGATGGATGCACCAAATTCTAAAAGTGCAGTCTGGTAGTATTTCATTTGGTCAACAATACAAGGGAAGGCTGTGTGCAAAACATGCAATAGGGAAATCAGCATGGCAGCAACAGTAGCAAAAAATAAAAACACCTCCAACCTGTTGTCCCATCTCAGGATTCATCACCCTGACTTATATAAAACTGCTCAGAAGAAACGTGAAGTTGAATCAGCAACTTATACAGATGTGGCAAGTTCATCGCAGCCAACAATACTGAGCATGTTTGATAAACAAAGGAAGTGGACAAATTCAGAAAACAGGTCTAGACTAATGGACAAACTAATCATAGAAATGATAGTTACTGATAACCAACGGTTCTCGATGGTGTCTGATGTTGGCTTTAAGTACCTTATGGCTGCAGCAGAGCCACGATATTCACTGAAAAGTGAGAAATATTATCCAACTGAAAAGCTTCAAGAAGTTTACCACAAGGTTGTGGACAACATCAAAGCCATAATCCAACCAGAAAATGCTGGCTACTCCCTCTCCTTCACCACGGACTGCTGGTCTGGTGCGACAGAGTCGCTCATGAGCCTGACATGCCATTTTATTGACAATGAATGGACAAGAAAGCAGGTTGTTTTAAATACAAGAGTGATGCAAGGGCCACACACTGGGGAATACCTCAGAGACACATTCCTCTGTATGCTTGAGGAATGGAAAATAAGGAAAGATCGTGTGGCACTAGTGCTTTGGGATAGTGGCGCAAACATTGTGAAGGGGATGAAGCTTGCTAAGCTCCCTGACCTCAGCTGCACAGCTCACGCATTGCAACTTGTTGTGCATGATGGTCTACTAAGTCAAAGAGCCATCAGAGATGTTATCGCAATGCTTAAGAACTGTGCTACACATTTCCACCACTCCATTTTGGCCAAACAGCGTTTGCTGAAGATTCAGAGGGAACTTGGCCTACCAGAACATAGCATAATCCAGGCTGTTCCAACGAGGTGGAACTCAACGCTGGATCAATGCTGGAGCAGAAACGTGCGCTTCACCTCTACTGTGGTGAACATGGAGGATTCTCAAGTCCCACCGCTCAACAGTGGGACCTTGTGTCCAGTTTAATTGAGACTCTTCTACCAGTAGAGGAAGTGACACTACAGGTGAGACACAGTAACTCATCAGTATCCTGCATTATTCCATGCGTGACTGTGCTGAAGATGCTTCTTCAAGATGAGGGGCCCTCCGCAAAAGGCATTGGAACACTCAGGCAAGTCATGAGGGAGAGCCTGGAGAAACAGTTCTCAAAATTAGAGGACACAAAGCCTGTGGTGCTGGCCTGTCTCTTAGATCCTTGACATAAGAGCCATGCATTCTCAGTTGCCACAATGAACAAGGCCAAAGAGTGGTTGAAAGAGGAAGTGGACGCTTCCACGCAACAGACTTCTCGAGAGGCGCATGCTGTAACAGATAGCATGGAGGAGCAGGAAACTACTGAGGAGGCTCGTGTGGAGGAGCAGGCTGCTGCATGTGGGACCCACTAGGATGATGGAAACCCCCACAAAAGGCAACGGAGGGAACAGACTTCTATTTGTAGCCGTGTCGTTGATGAGATGTTCACTTCTCTGCTGGCACCCCACACCGATGACCAGCTGGCCAATGGCAGCATTGAGGATGAGCTCTACCTGTACCTGAAGCAGCCAGTGATTGACAGGCGGTGAGGGGATCCACTTCAGTGGTGGAAACAGAACGAATGGCGCTTTGAGCAACTTGCCAAACAAGCAAGAAAATTGTGCACCACCCTGATCAGTACCAAGCCGGCCTCTTATAACCGCTAATAATCGGTATCGGTCCTGAAAAACCCATATCGGTCGACCTCTACACCAAGTGATTGAGACTTTCAGGAGAAACCTTAATTTGAAGGCTCATTTAGTCTGAAGTGAAACCTCTATGTGAACCAGAGATTTGGGTCAATTTTTTTCAGCACCGGGCACAAAAAACAGGCAATTACTGATAATCAAAGTTTTATTGGGATTATTGCTCCCTTTTCCACCACATTTTTGCCTCACAGATGAGGGTATTATTTACATTTTTAAATGTATCCTGCTTTTGTTCTGCTGTTCTAATATTTACGTGGTTCAAGTTTTACATGGAGCTTGTTAGCTTTGCGGCTTTTGTTGGGACGTTCGTAGCTATTTTGGGTCTTCTACTGTCGATAAAACTGTTTTTTGGGGGGGGGCTGGTAGAAAAGATAGATACTGTTTTTACCCTTTGAGTTTCTAATTGCCATATCTTTTCACATGTAGTACTTCTATCTTAGACTGGGAGAAGATGTCAAATAGATCAAACTATAACAAAGAGAGGGTTTGGGGTTCCTCGGGTTCGTTTAAGAAAAGCTTATTTGAAAATGAATTTTACCTTTACAACTTTCAATATGGTCTTACAATTTGTTAAACATCATAGGAATGTTTCTCTACATGCTAAAAATGTCCATATAATACTTGTGATGGAATGTTTTTTAGTCTATTGAAGACATTTGTTTGGCTTACTGATAAAGACATCATTAGTTTTTTGGTCTGTTGTCTTACGGGTGGGTGGGCTGTAATCACTTGTCCGTTTGGAGTTGTGTACTGTGTGAAACCTTAGAGCGGAGAGTCCACGTAACTTTGTCGATATGTTGTCATGGAAGCACTTCCTCAATGTAATAGTGTATGACTGGGGAATGGGATTGCATGCTAACCACAGGCAGACAGGAAACTTTGGAACATTTCATGGAAGGTTTTATTTGCTTGCTTTGCTGAAGACTTTATTCTTCTGTTTTGACTCTTTTTTTTTTTTTTGGACAATTTTTTTTTTTTCATCAAATTCCGGTAAAAGTTTATTTACAGTATTTTCTCAAATGTTAAGAGTTGTTGGTAGTTTTGTTGCAAAGTAATTCACCCCCTCAAATTACCAGGAAAAGTTACCTTAACCCTGGTAACTAGGCTGGGACATCATATGTTGTTTTTTTCTTATGCTAGGCAGTTGCTTTATGTTTGAACTTTGACCAGGCGTTTTCTTGAACCAGGTGTATTTTACAACCAGGTTCCTAAGCAGGTAGACTTGGTACAGACCTGACTGGACTTGTCAGATGATATGATGTTAAAAGCAAAACAATGAAAAGTTACACGTTTAGAAATGTTATGGAACAATAGAAGTATTAATGGACGTCTCTGACAGTTGCTGCTTGGGCATCTTTTAGGGACAGTGTGGTTCTGCGATTGGAACTTGCAAACTCAGTCAGCTCATTTATTGTTTTGGACACGTCTTTCAATTCGTGCGCTGCCAAGACCACCTCTTCAATTGTGTTAAAAGTGTCATCAAGGCCACTATCCTCTCACCGGCTACATAAAAAAAATGAGAGAAATAATTACAGAAATTTAGTGTGTTTTCAGAAAAAAATGACTTTCAAACAATTTCCAAGTCTTAAAACCACATTTTCTACACTCAAAAAGTTAAACATGTATTTGACGAGCATCAGAACCTTGCTCCTTGTCAGTATAGAGGAACATGAATACAAATGCTGTACAACCACATATTCCAATCTGCTGTAAATATTACCTCAGTTTCCTCTTTATACTAGTGGACGGAACTCTTCTTTCCTTACCGCAAACACTTTTCTTGCACTTTGTTTCCAAAAGGCTGATCCTGTACAAAAAATGTGTAAATAGCTTGCTGCATTTGGGAATTATAGGGTAATGTTGGTCTAAAATCAGGTGTTGGAGTTGAACAGTATGGAAAGTTGAAGGCTTGAAGGAAGAGGGAAATGACCCCTAATACAAATTTAAAAGTAAATTTGAAGCTGTGATAAAAGTATGCAGGATCAGTACTATTCATATTAATTCTACATCTGAGGGCATCATTACAAATCCTTTTATAATACCTCTTGTTCCTTCAGAATCTAGGATTCTTTTCCCTTGGCTGTCAGTCAGGATCAGTGGGTCTGTCACAGGATGAAGAACAATGTTCTTAGTTTTTATATGATCAGTAGTTCTACACTTGTGTGCTGTGTTGGGATTTTAAATTTTATTTAGTGTTTGATGGTGGACTGAGTTACCAGGATCAAATTGAGAACAGACATCTGACTGCAAATGGACACATCTGGACCTCATTGCATTGATCCTCCCACTCATTATAAATGGGCTGCTTGACACCTGCTGCGGCAGGCTGCATTTAGGTGAAGGCTGTTCGCCTTGTGGACGTTGCTGCTATCCTGGGAGGAGCGGCTGGACACCCGCTTGCATCTCAGGTGGATGTTCCTGACCCGGTGGTGGCGGGTTTCCCTGGTCGGATCACGGCAGACCTCCGGCGCATTGTATCAACGCTCGCTATCCTTTGTTGAAAGGAAAGTAATCATTTCCCCCTGTTGGGGTTGCGTGTGACGAACTTTCCATGTATGGAATGTACGTTGAGTCCATTTCTCCCTTGTGAGGTCATCAGGCCTGGATGGTGAGGCGGAGACAGCAGTGGGCAGTGGAGCAGAGATCCTGGTACTGGCTTTCAGGATTGGACTGTGGAGTACACTGGGCCCTTTGTGACTGGCAAGACGCCGAGGAAGACGCGGTGTGGACACTGGATTGGACTGATAGCCGGGAAAAACTGCGTATTGGAGGTGGTCGCCTCACATAAGGCTGGCCCCTGCATTTTTACAGTTGGTCTTATATCTTTTTAAACAAGTATAATTTTAAGTGTATAAAAAAAAGACTTAGTTTTAAATTCCATCTGTCCTTCTCATTGTGTTGGTGCAGCTGGGAATCTGAAGACCTTGTAACTCATCCGTTACAGGTCCTCCTGATCAAGGGCCTCATTAACTTTACTGGTGATGCCCACAACAGAAGCCTCAAATTCAGAGAAGCGCACAGAGAGTGTTTGGCTCGTCTCTAGCTTGCCACCCTCAAGGTTAGCAATCAAGATGTTCCTGTTTAGATGAGAAATTGGTGTGTTATTAATACAAGGCAGTTAATATGGATAGACTACACTGTGGTTGGGATGAAATGAAGTCCAACTTTTATTTTTTATATGATAAAAATAAACCCTGTAGAATACAAATACTATCAAACTGTCGTGATGTCCTTTGGTAAGTTTTTGTAAAGGTGGCTCTTGGCACTGCCGACCCCCTTGCAGTTGATGCTGCAGGTAAACCTGCGGTCAGTGCAGCAGGTGAACCTGCGGCGGCGCTGGGGAAGCGGCGGAAGGCAAAACGGGTTGCAGAATGTGTGGCTGGTATAGGTCCAGGCTCCTCCAAGTTTTCCCCGTGCACCTCATCGTGCCTCCGCGCTGTAAGCTCGAAAGCGCTAAACTGGCCATCAGATGAGGAAATATGGCAACATTGTTGTCATCCGTAATGTACAGACTGGGACCGTGCACCTTTGCGAACGAGCAGCAGGTTAAGAGTCATCATTGAGGACAATTCTTTAACATGTGACGTTTTTTTTTAAAAAAAACAAAAGTACAATATCTGGAAAATCCGGCTGATTTTATCAGTTGTCAAATCCTCTTCCTTGACTGCCACGCGTTTATTTCCCCTAAATAAAATGTAACTCTCCATTGTAATCGCCGTTGTCTAGCCCATATGGTCTGGTCTACTTTCTTACGTTAAAGTGATCAGTTAACCTTCCGGGTCAGGAAAATCCAACAAAGTAAATATTAATACAGATTTTGTCATTTTTGTAATTTAATTTATTCTGATTTTAACTTGGGTTCAAAAATTCAAAATTTGCCTGATTTTTGTTTTTTGGATCAAGTTTTTAAAAAGGAATGATAAACAAGCTAATTTTTCATTTTTTGTTTTACTATTTGAAATTGAATATTAAGTGAACAAATGATACGCGGACCATTCTGCCTATGAACAGAATAAGAGGTTTAGAGTGAATCATTTTGAATAAACTTTAAAAGAAATTACTCGAATCCAATTTTTGGTTTTAGATTATTTTGTTTTAATGTTTTATGGGGTAATTTTTAATTTACTGTTTTAAAGCCATTTTGTGGTGAATGTGAATAATGTCCTGAAGCTTTTTCTGCTGATGGTGCAGCAGCGCTCTCTGCTGTTTGTAAAGAGAAGACCTCACATTGGAGCCGTCATTTTAAAGGCTCATTAGAAGAACCATGATGCCATGAGGCCTTCTTCTCTTTATGCTCATGCAACAGCACATATGTCGCACAACCATCTTTGTCTTCTACAGAGTGTATGAAAGGTCTGATTGGAAGCTGATCGTCAGACAAGTCCAGAGAATGTCACCTATTGAGACAAAGTCAAGTTTTCTGGGATTTGTTTTATGACCCTCAGCTGCAAAATAACAAAATGGACTGTTGTTGTTGAAACACTAAAAATAGGTTAAAATAAGATGACAGCTGGTGTGAATTTAGATGGACTTGTGAAGAATTGTTTAAGTTTTGGATGTACGGTGCATATGGTTGCACTGCAGCATTTACAGCTTACATACTGCAAAAATCTCTTCTCAGCTGGGTGTTCAGGTGCACTGTGTCCTGCAATAGCTTCAGGTTTCAATGGGTATCACTGTTGACAAGGTCTGTAATAAGAGTTTGGAGTAACAATATGAAAACATTCAATTGGTTCAACATCATGTTTGCAGGACATCCACAAGCAGTGTGACAAGTCGTTTGGAGGCAGAGGTTAGTTCAGCGCTTCATGTGAAATAAGCAGTGGTCACATGTAAAAGTCATCTGGGAGAATCGTCCAGCCTTTTTCTACGGGAATCCAGTCATACATACATCTTCCCAGTGGCTGTTTGCTCACAGACAAATGACATGCAGATAAAACCACATAGAACACTTGTGTTGGTGTGAGGCAGAGAGGAAATGGGCGTTAAGTGGCGAGGACATCCGTCAGCCTTTTCTACCACTGCGTGTGAAAAACTGGTCTTAAGAGGCCTTCAGAGACATATTTACAATGCAGATTACCTGCCAACATAAAACATCCTCTCATTAATCTCTTTTCATCATTTTCCCATGAGGTTTTATGGAAAGTGTCCAAACTTTTGACTGGTACTGTACATTGTTTCTGCATATAAACTGAATAAACAGCCGATTTGTGGTTGCTGATCCTCACTTCAGAAAACTAGTTGTCCGACAAAGCAGCACCTTTTATTTTTAGCTTCTATCATTCTCACAATGCAGCATACAAACTCTACTCCATGTTTTCTGTGGCTTTATTATGCATGATGCCTAACAGGCAACACGCTTGTTTCCTAACTTGGTGTTCTGAGCAGGTTGCAGATAGGTTAGTTAGAAAACTCCTCCCTCAGTTCACCAGCCAGGCATGCACACAAACTGAGACGACGCTAATGTTGGAAGACTTTTGCTCATATTAACCTTTCATTCTGAAAAGGTGGGGGGTTCCTATTCATCTTAAAAGACTTGTCACTAATCTGATTCAGGTAAAAAAAAAATCTTTTTTTAAATAGATACTTTTTTTGCTTCTCAGTTTGGAGATATAATAATAGAAATTAGCCCCAGACATTGTAGTACAAGTTATGAATGAACAACTGGATGCCATTTATCATTCTTCTGATCTAAGGAGCGTCATATTAAACATGGAAATGGATTAAGTTGATTGGTACGGCTGTTCTGGTAAAATAACATTTTTTTCATCATAAAAATGGTAAAGTACTTTATGTAAAAACACAAAACAGCAGGAGAGAAAAACAAATCAAACTAAGCAAAGGCATGTTTAAAAGATGTCTTTTAGCTGCTTTTTAAAAGGGATCGCTTCGTCAGCAGATCTCTGAAAACAGGCTCTGCCCATCCACCTTCATCATCCTCAGATCATCCTCAGATCATTACCAGACAGCCGACCGCTGCAGAGACACAATCCCTTCCTGAAGAAACTAAATGTATGCCGTTTGTTTTTATTCCACATCAGTTATCTTGTTCTGATTTCTCTTCAGAGAAACATGATGATGAAGTCTCGTTTACTCCTCCTGGTCCTGCTGTCCGTCACTGAACTCTGCCGGCCTGTGAAGAGCGATTTCCAGAAGTTTGTCAACCAGCACATCATCGGGAACATGGATCAAAATGGATGTGATCGTGTTGTAGGAGAGAGAAATATTCTGGACAATAACTCCAGGTGCAAGCATATAAATACTTTCATCATTGCTACTAATGAGAACATCATCTCTGTTTGCACACATGGCATAAATGACCAAACTAATCTGTATGAAAGCAGAAATGAGTTTAACACTGTGGTCTGTAGACTGACTGGCCCACCAGACAGAATACCTTGTAGATACGAAGGGACCTTCATTAGACAAAATATTACAGTTGCATGTGTGCATGGGAGACCTGTACACTTTGAGGGGTAAAAACATCCATATAAATAAATGACAACTGTTCACTTCAGATGCTTTCTAATGAAATGTGACACGTCTTTAAAATTGTTGGGTTTTTTTTTTTTTGGTTTATCAGTAAATCTAAAGTTATTTCTAGGGGCTTTTGAGACCCCAAACAAAACATCATGAGCCTTTTAATAATCTTTTTATTATGATCATGTATATGTTGTAGTGGACTCTTACATATACTCTAGACATAGTTCATACCTATTTAAAGTATGTTTGCAGTAAGTCGGTCTTTGGCCTATGAAGGACATTGTCTCTTTAAACACACTGTTTCTGGGGTTTTGTTTATAAAAAAGAACTGCGCCATTTTGACTGAGTGTGTGTGTTAAGAACTAATAAACAACACGCGGTTTCATTGTCAAAGTGAGAAATTGCATCTTTACGTCTATTTCAATTTCCATAATGTATAAATTTGAAATTAATATCTGGAAAGTCATTTTTGTTTCAACATTAAATTCCTCAAATGAAACTTTTGTATTTTTTTTTGTCAATTTTCACTGTTTTTCAACTTTCTTCTACTAAATGATTTACTATTTTTTATTTAAATTACACATGGATGATATGATTTAACATAGTTCCACCAGAGAAAATTAAACTATGTGCTAAAACTTACTTTAAGACTCTTAAAGAATATATTTTTTGGCTGATATAGAACATAAATAAATCAATACAGCTCAAATCCTACAGGACACACATGGAAAATATTACATAAAAACCACTTTCACACAACAAGCAACCTTAGTTGTACATAATCAGATTTCTTATGAATTCTATAACCTAACATTATTAGTTGGCTTTTTAGCTTTAGCAAAGATGTTTAATCGACATCGACTATTCTATTCTATTCTATTCTATTCTATTCTATTCTATTCTATAGTCATTGAGCAGACGCTTTTATCCAACACAACTTACAAATGAGAGTGAGAACAACACAAGCACAAAATCAAACAGTAGAGGACATCATAGAAAGGTGCTGGTGGATTGTTGGACTCCAGTTGGACGCCAGTCTTGACATGTAGTGCTACAGGTCCCACACACACACACACACTTTTACATATGTTAAAATACAAAGAATGCTAAATGACAATGACTCTGATACGTCCCTCCCAGTCTCCAAAAGCCATCCTGATGCAACACACACATACCAGACCACCATCCTCATTAATACCATACCATAGACTGTATATAAAGATGGGCGGAGCCTCCGTGACGTCACCCGTAGGTTTCTGAAGAGCTGAATTGAAGCTCGGTGGGCGGTTCCTACCATCATCATCTTGGCAGGGGCATGCATGTCGTCTCACCCGGAAAATACAAACATGGGCAAAGAGGTGGAGCTGAGAGGGGGGCTGTGAGCGTCATGGTGGATGATTGACATCGAGCGAACTCCGAGCTTTCTGTAGCTAAAAGCTAACCGAGCTAACCCGGAGATAACAGGAGCTAACCAGCTAACGGAGGTAAGCGGGCTAAAGCTAAGTCACGTTGTTAACCAGCTAAAAACCGCGGTTGTTCTACCTTTCTTCTGACTTGAAGCGGGAGATCGGGTACCTGTCAATCAAAAGGACACGCCCCTAAATATGCCGAACTTCGAGATTAAATTACTTTTAAACGGGCGAGTTAGAAAAAAATTCACTCCCCCCGCAGTTGTCATGAAGGTAAACCTGACCTATTAGACCTAAAATGAATTTATTTACCAGGCTGTAAACATGTTTATTTCTGCTGTGAAGTTGGTCTTTTTAACATAGGAGTCAATGGGGATTTGCTCTGTTTTGCAGCCCCTAGTGGATGAAGGGGGAACTGCAGTTTTATGCACTTCTGCATCGGCTTAATTTTTAACCACCGAATGATCTGTCCATCTTTCATCAATGGTCTATGGTACATACACACCCGACAGCTGAGATCCTGATAAGACTGCTTTTCGATTCCAAATATACTGTAAAGCAACATAAGATGTAAAACCATCTTTAACAGCGGGACTTTAACTGCAGAAAAGCCAGAGACCTGCAGCTAAACAAATGATTAAATATTAAAATAGAGCTGTTACTTTTCTATCCACATTTGAACTGAAGTTGCATCTTGCCCAGACCTCACATTTGTTCAGTTCTGCAGAAACTCATGATGAAATGGTCAGGCCTAAGAACTGATGCAACACCTGCAACACATTCTGCAGCACACATGTTAAAAACGTCGGTGTCCTGCAAAACAACCTGATTAGTGACTAATAAGAGAGAAGAAACACGTCAGTGTCGACATGTTAGTCATGTTTTATGTTGTTCACTTCATTAGAATACAGTAAATAATTGACATTTACATTAGCCCCATCTTTGTCAGAATACTCTATAAGATGAACAGCCACTGGCCCTGCCTAAAGAAGGAGATGGAGGAGGGGGTTATATTATTATTCTATCCAGATATAAACTAGTACAGATAAACCATCTCAGCAGCGAAACCCTTGTAGTTCCCCTTCATGCTGCTACACTGAGTTGACACCTCATGTTTGCGGGTGTTTCGTTCTACACCTCTCAGAAATCTGTGTGTAGAATTGTTGAGAACAACAAAACACATTTTATCTTTAGCTTAAATAAATCCCACAATTTAACTGGATGTGTTGTTTTCTGTCTTACAGACACTGTCAGAGCTGATGATTTGGACCTATTTCTGTGTGTGTGTGTGTGTGTGTTTATTGGTTTTATACATGTATTATTTTACAGACTTAAACCAAATGACAGAAAAATGCATATCCCTTCTATTTACTCAGTACACACTTGTTCAGCAGATATATTCATATATCACCTCACACCCACCACGGTTTGTGTGTTATAAGACACACTTCACAATCAGACACCAGAAATAAATAAATAAGACTAGAGAAACCACTAATCTGAACTGGATCAAGATCCTTTTAAGAAAAGGGGGAAAAGGACGTAACTAAATAGGCATGGCAGGTAAAAATGCTCGGTGTTCCTTGAAGAAGTGATTTCTTCATTTGGTTTTGTGTACAAAGTCCAGCTGTGGATCGGCCTGTTAGAAAACTCCTCCCTCATTTCATAGGATATAAAGTACACAGAAGATAAGAAGAAGTACCTTTTAGCAGAAGTTATCTGATCTTCTGAAAAGGCAGAAAGTTTTCCTTTTGGCTCCTGATCTTCATCAGATAAAGATCTGATTCAGGTAAAAGACCCTTTTGTTTCTGATCATCTTTCTTCCATGTAAAACTAAACTTTAATCATCAGTTTGGAGGAATAACTTTAGGAATTAGTGCCAGTCATCCCTCTGAACATAAAGGCTTATTTTAATCATTTGTCTTGGTGGAATTATTTCCTATAAATCTTTATGCAAACTTTAAAACAAACAAAAAAACATCTTTATGTTTCAGGCTTCACTGATCTCATTAATTATTTCAATCTGCTCAACAGGAATTTTGAATAATTGATCATCATATCTCATATCATCTTTTTCTTCTCTTATTTCTGTTCTGCTAAAATGTCGCAGTCACTCTGCTTTCTTAAACAGGTGATCTCCATCCAGCTTCATCCGTCCTCGCTGAACATCGTTGCTACGTGCAGACACACCAACACGTACTCAGCAAGCAAGGTTCGCACACTCCTTTCACGCCGTTTTTGTTCACGTTATTTGTTCTTATTTGCTGTAAATCAGTGATGAATAAACAGGAAACAGCTGATTAAGAAGTGGAGTTTATCTCTGGAAACACAAAATACATCAAAAGAAGAAAACTGAATCTTGGTGGAAGTCTGAACTTTATGTGGCAAAACTCTGCCCCTCTGTGGTGATCCTCTTTAGTAGCATTCTCCTTCCAGTGCCTTTGTATTACTGTTTCCACTGTCTGTCTTTGCCTTTCATAAACTGACCTTTGTGTTACTGATGTAAACATGGTTTTTGCAAGAAGCCTAAATATGTGATGACTTTAGTAAAATGAAGAAAAAATGCTCCTGAAACAAAGTATGATCTCTTATCATAAGAATTAGCAGCTCTACTTCAGGTCACAGGCCATTGAAGATATTTTCATAGTGTGTATGCTTACAGAGGGACGTGAACACTGCAGCTGAACCAAACGAGTCCTCAGTCAACCAGAAAAACCATCAGGTAAGTCACTTGACTTGGAAATGTTTCCATTCCACATGTTTGATAAAAACCATAAAACAAAGAGAGACTTTTTCTGTTTTTCTTCACCAGGAAATCATGAAGATGCAGTTTGCTTGTTTTATGCTGGTGCTGTTCTTCCCAGCTGTTCTTTCATCCCAGTATGACACATTCATCAGACAACACATCCGTGACAAGATGGAACCTAAACAGTGCACCTATGTGATGAATAAGACAGTCAATGGACCAGACCAATGCAAGGAAATAAACACTTTCATCCTTACAAGCATTGACAACATTCTTAATTTGTGCAAAGGTAAAATAGACGATTATATCAGACCCTCTGGACTTAATGCTGTTGTGTGTACAAGGAAGTCTTCTAAACCTTGTACATACAAAGGTACGAAAACTTCTGGAAACTTCTGGATCAAATGTGAAAATGGCCTTCCTGTTCACCTTGAGGGTGCATAAAACTCATGTGTGTAATTTATTTCACCACCCAAAGTGACCAGAAATGTAGAAATAATTTGTCTGTCTGTCAATAAACTAAGTTTAATCTTGAATTAATAAGAACAGAATCAATAAAGGGGTTGAATGAATAAAAATTAATAAAAATAAATAAAATGTCTTCAGATAAACTTTCTGTTGTTGTTCATTTTGTTTACTGGTTTACATGTGAATGGATGACTAAATAAATAACTTTCCCTTTAAAAAACTAAACAAAAGCAGCTTGTTGAGACTTTTAAAATAACTTTTCTGGATGTTTGTTCAGTGGAACAATATCAGGTATCAGTGTGGAGTAAATGATGTTTGGTATGTCTGCTGTGGAGTTTCCTGATCAGGACTGTGGTCGTCTCCCATGACTTGGAAAACCAGAGAAACATGAACTTTGCCATCAGACAGATGGATTATTACCCACCAGCAGTCCAGCTGTTTATTTAGTCATTTTTAGTTTCTACATTTTAATATTGCAGATCTGCTCATTCTTTAAAAATGATTTCATGATTAATGTGAAATATTTCCTGGTGTTTCTACTGATGGTGCAGCAAAGAAAAGTGTAAAAACATGGAACCAGCTGATTGGTCTGTCCACAACTTAAACAGTGATTCCTGGATTTCTGGATTCCTGATCAATCAGCCGAGCCATGACCCTGGTAGAAGTGATGATGAGCAGTGGAGGAGGACTTTGCTACTTATTTAGAGCAGAAAGCATTTTTGCGTTAAAGAGGATTTACCAAAACAAAGGAGGCATTCATTTTCTGAGCGAAGTTGATTGTAAAATGAATAAAAAGTAAAGGGATGTGTTAAAATGTGTGCATTTGTCTCAGACTACAATCTGCAAAGTGAAACTGTGCATTAGAGGTATCTTAACAAGGACAATGCAGGATAAAAAAGTTGGACTTGGATGTAGGTTTACTGCTTAGAACAGCTGAACAGAATTATATCGCAGAAGCTGTTTGAGGAATCATTTTAATATGCAGTTTATCTACTGATTTTACATAAAGGCCACACATCAATATTGTTTATTCAGTTGGAACATTTTCTGAGTTTATATGTAAACCAAGCCTTTGTGGCACCAAAGGGGACGTTCTCCATGAACAAGGCATCAGATCTGAGCTGATGTCCCAGCTGTCTGTCTGGTTTAAATGGAGGGAAAACTGTCCAACCCTGACGGCCAATCAGTTGCCTGGATAGTAAATGGTGCAGACACACTCTGCAAGAACTGTTGGAAGCAAACTATCTCTGTTTTTTCTGTCTGTAAAAAGTACCTTACAAGTTTAGATCAGATAGTATTTGGCTTTTATGTTTCAGTTTTAAACCAGGTTTTAATTTTCCTCCTCTTAGCTTATGTTACGACCCAACTCTGCAAGGAGATTTGAGGTGGAACAAATGAGAACTGCGGACCGGTGTTTAATATAATGAAAAATACTTCATTAATCCCCAAAGGGAAATTCAATATTGTAGATAATTAATTTGAGGAGGTCTTGTTCCGGCGGCTGATGGCTGCTGGCAGGAATGATCTTCTGTATCTTTCAGTCTTACATCGGACCTGAAGAAGCCTCTCACTGAACACACTTTGTTGTTTCATCACTGTGTTGTGGAGAGGGTGTGAAGACTCCTCCATCATCTTCATCAGCTTGTGCAGCATTCTTCTTTGGACAATCAGCTCCAGCGGCTCCAGAGTTACTCCAAGCACAGAAGCAGCTTTCTGGATCAGTTTGTTGATTCTCTTCAAGTCTCTGGTTCTGATGCTACTACCCCAGCAGATGCTGCAAAGCTGACTGCACTCTCCACAACAGACTTATAGAAGATATGCAACATCTTGGTGCAGACGTTAAACCATCTCAGCTTCCTTAAGAAGTACAGTCTGCTCTGACCTTTCTTGTAGATGTAGTCAGTGTTGCATTTCCAGTCCAGTTTGTTGTCCAGCTGAACTCCAAGATACTTGTATTCCTCCACCACCTCCACCTCCTCTCCCAGGATGGAAACAGTGCTTTGTTTATTCTTCTTCCTCCTGAAGTCAACATTTATCTCTTTTGTTTTGCTGCTATTTAATATGAGATGATTGTCACTGCACCATTTAACAAACTGACTGACCAGTTCTCTGTACTCTGCTTCTTGTCCATCCCTGATACACCCCACAACTGCAGAGTCATCAGAGTATTTCTGCAGATGACAGGACTCAGAGTTGTACTGGAAGTCTGAGGTGTACAGAGTGAAGAGGAATGGCCAGAGTACAGTTCCTTGTGGTGCACCAGTACTGCTGACCTCCATCTCAGACACACAACCTTTCAGTCTCACAAACTGGGGTCTGTTTGTGAGGTAGTCATAGATCCAGGTGGTTGTGGAGGTATCCACCTGGAATTTATGGAGCTTCTCACCGCCTGGGAATACCAGGTGCTGTAAGCTTTTGCACTTTTATCTGTAAACACAAGAGGGCGCTGTTGCATCATCAGCACTTCATGCTTTATCCTCACAGTTTGAGCAAATTGCTTTTATGGCAAATTCATGATCACACATCTACAGTGTTGCTTCCACCCCCCTCTTTAAATTGAATCTAAAATGTGATAAAATTATTCAATTAAAATCTCCACATTGCTTTTCAACTGGGGTTCAACAGGAATAAAAATAAAAAACATTCCTGTTGAAGAAACATTTGTTGAAGAAACCTTTGAGGAAAGCACTGCAATCAGGTGTTTTATCTGCATGTGGGATATCTGGAGAACATTTCCTTTATGATGTCACCTTTGATATGTCACTGTTTGATCTTTCTGTGTAATATTTGGAGCACATTTTAAATGTCATAAACATGTGTGTGATGTCACTGCTTGTTCTGTGTCATGTTGGCGCCAGCTGTATGCCTTTTCCCGAGATCGGGCATGTTCAGGGTGTTAAGGCCGTAAGCGACATACCAAAAAAAGAAAAAGCCACTCAGTCAGGATTACAGATACACCACACATCCACTAGATCGTGACTCCCCATGATGTCCAACAGTGTTGTCCTACTGACGTTGTCCTTGAAGTCATTAACGGTGGAAACATCCAATCTACTCAACACAACCTTAAAGTCTCCCAGGACTACAGAGTCTGGAGTCAACCACCGTCGCAGGGACAGAAAGAAATCTCGCCATCCTTTGTGCAAGCCCCCTGGACCACCGAAGCTGGACCACTCATCAGAGCCCCTTGTGCGTTCAGAGTAGAGCCAACTCTGTGAGCTCCCTCTGCCAGTACGGCCCATTTTTTGAGCCGCCTGGTCCTCCAGGCCAAGGCCCCCCTTTCCAACCACCAGTCCATCAGAGGTGGAACTCCGCTCGCTGACCCACCAGTCAATGCTTCAGCGACAGCTCCTGGGCTTCCCCAGCCTGAGCCACGGTCGATGAGTCCAACACACATCCCGCTGGACTCGTCCGACCGGGCCCCCGATCCAGGAGAACCCCACTCGCCTGCCACAACGTTGAGGTCAGGTCCACATCCCCTTGACCATCAGGGTCGATCACATCATCTAAGCCAAGCTGGGCGTCAAAGGCAGCCCACTGGAGACTAACCTCCGGCCGATCATTATCCCTGTGCTCTGGACATTGAGCATTGTGACCTTTCCACTTACACCAAAAACAAGTAAAATCCGGGTAATCATGTACGATGTGCCCAAGGTGGAGACAAAGACGGCGCACGCGTGACCGGTGGTTGTGGATGACACAAAAGAACTGCGCCCTGTTCGCCGTTATAAACCCAGCCGAATACAGCAAAGACTGCTCTGTATCCGTAAAGCGTACTTTCAGGAACCAGGTTCCATCAGCTATGGTGGTCCCTGGCGACATCCTCCTCCTGATGGACGAGATCGGCTCCACACCCCATGCCTGCAGTCGCTCCACAATTTCATCATCTGTAATGTCAACAGGTTAGTTAAGGACACCACCAACTCATTCTTAACCAGATTCTTGCCCATAACTCTGTCACCAATCTTGAAACCATCCAACAATTTCAGTTTAGCCGCATCATTGCTAACAGTGAACTCATATGTTTCTACATAGCAACCTACATCACACCACTCCTCCACACACCAATTTCATGGAATGCAGGAATTTCTGCACCGTGACATTTTCCTCCCCATCCACTGTTACATCTGCCGTGAAATTTTTCAGATACCGCACTGTCACGGTCGTTGTATCTCTCAGCTGCTATCCCTGTGTCGGCTGCCAACTCGGCCGACGCAGGGATAGCAGCAGCAGCCATGTGTGGCAAGCAACAGTCAGCTACAAGCTAAAAGATAAAACCGGACAACGCCACCCTGGGTTTTATGCCCAGGGAAAATAGCTAGGTGGTTACACCCACCACCAGGCACTCAGGTTCGTTAGCAATGAAGGCAAAGGCATCAGTTAGGGGTATTAAAAGAGATATTATTCCTACTTAAAAACTACAAGATACTTTAAAAAGAAAGATAAATCAGGGCTGATACCTACTGGGGTGGATGTGCCCAGAAGCTAGGGAAGGGACCCCAAGAACACCACATGAAAAGATAAAACCACACTAGAGAAGTAAGGAGGCACCACCACCAGGACACCAATTCACCACTGCAGTCTCAGCACCTGAAGAAGAATAGAAACAGTTCAAACACAAAATTAAACAATATAAAAAATTAAGATAAAATAATCAGCTTTGTCCCCAAAATGTCCTTCCGCTCCCCACTATCATGGGCGGCTCGACTGTCCAGTCTGCACCAGCTCGTGGTGAATCCGGCGCCCACGTCAGCGTTTCCTCTTCTCCAAGAAGGAGTTGTTGAAGGCGGAGAATGGAACAAAATAAAGTAGAAGCCGCAGTAAAACAGAGCGGCCGATGGAACACCTGAAAAGATGCGTCAGAGCAGAGCAGCAGCGGTCTCCAGGGCATCAACTAATCCAGTGCCAGCAGATTTATGTCAGCTTCCGCCTGACCATAAAACTGGAACACAGTCATGTGCCGCAGAACCAGTGATGCTGCTGGCAACAGCTTGCCACAGCAAAGAAGAAGTCCAAGCTACTGAAACAAGCCTCGGAACACCCAGCACCGATCTCTCAAACGAAAACAGCAGAGAGCAGTACCGGATGGGTAAAATGTAATTAAAACGTGACATGCTGCACTGCCGCTGAGCCTACCTGACACCAACCTGAAGCAGAAGCAAGGACTCCCCTGAATGACATAGCCCAGCTGCTAGTTGGCAATCTATGATCTGAATGCCCAGCTTACCTATATAGGGTGGCTCCCCCTGCAGCGATTGGCTGCTGGGAGGGAAAGCCAGAAACTACTAATAAGATACAGCTGTGTCCTGTTACACATGCTCCCTGGGACATCAGAAAACACGCCGCCGCCACCACCACCTAACCTGTCGTTCACACACTCGAAACAAACACACAAACAATTTGGAGACAAAACGAAAGAGCCTGCAGGGAGAGAAAAAAGAAAAGGCAAAGGGGAACGAAACACCACTTCCTCCCCAGGGCAGAGTCACAGTGGAGAGGGAATATCACTCAGTAACAGCAACAAGCACCCAGGCAAGAGGAAATGCAACCCCCCCCCACCCAAAAAAAAAAAAAAAAAAAAACCTCAACTCACCAAACAACAACCAAGACACAGATGATGCCAAAAAGCCAATGTAAATCTCAGTTAGCAAAAAGAGGAGAGTGAAAGGAAGAAGACAAAAGAAGAAAAGACCAGAAACATCAAGATGGACCAAAGAAAGTAAAGAAAAGAAACACTCTCAAACAAACCGCGCTTCTCCTCACAGACATCTGCTTCCAGCCTCACTCAGCAATGCATCGTCTGATTGCAGCAGGTGCACACAGTCAGCCAAGGGCATGTTCAGGTTGGTATGGCCGTAAGCAGCAGATATGGATGAAAAATGCCTTTTGGAAGTTGTTCCAAATACATAAAGCTGGCGCCAACATGACACAGATAAAGCAGTGGTATCACACACATGTTTATGACATTTGAAATGTGTTCCAAATATTAAACAGAAAGATCAAAGAGTGACGTGTCAATGATAAAAGAGTGACATCATAAAGGAAAAGGTTCTCCAAATATCCAATACGCATGTGGAAGTGCAAAAGCTTCTGCACCTGGTATTCCCAGGCGATTTCTCCAGAATTTGTTCGAATGTCAGGGTCAGAGTTTGCATGTAGGTAGGAACATTTTACTGTCAAGTTGTGTTTTTATAAATCCCAAAAGTTAACTATTATTTGTGTAGGCCAGGTTTTTGCGTGCAATAGTTTAAAAATGAGACCCGACCCTGTTTAACTTCATAGATCAGATTAGATCGGTCGTGTTCACGGTGGTATGGTCATACGTAGCAGATATGGATGAAAAATGTCTGAGGTTGCTCCAAATACTAAAGCTGGCGCCAACATGACACAGATCAAGCAGTGAGATCACACACATGTTTATGACATTTGAAATGTGCTTCAAATATACACAGAAAGATCAAAGAGTGACATGTCAAAGATCAAAGAGTGACATGTCAAAGGTCAAAGAGTGACATGTCAAAGATCAAAGAGTGACATGTCAAAAGTCAAAGAGTGACATCATTCAGGAAATCATCTCCAAATATGCCACACGCAGATGGAAGTGGAAAAGCTTAGAGCATCTGGTATTCCCAGGCGGTTTCTCCAGAACTTGTTTTTACACCAGGGTCAGAGTTGGCGCAGAGGTAGGAACATTTTAATGTCGTGTTTTCATAAATCTAGAACCTGTAGAACCGGAGTAAATGTTGTGAGAACAAGACTAAATGATTCAGAGCTTCTGTGAAGAGACGTCAGCTGTCAACAGCTTTTACACTTTCTGCATGTTGTGCTTCTTACCTAAGATGAGACGGAAAGTGTCCACAGAGACAATAATGTCTTCTGTCTTCCTGCTGCAGAAGTAAAACCTGCAGTCCTCTGCTGTGATGTTTCTAATCATGAGTCCATTATCCTGGATTAAATATTTGGTTTTAAAGTCAGGAGAGCTGTAACTGGATGATGTTGGAGATAAACTCTCTCCAATCTGGACTTTAAGCTGACTGTGGATCAACATGAACCAGAAGACGTCTGACTCTCTGAAGCTGCAGGTTAAAGTCACATCTGTTCCCAGCTCTCCTCTGACCTCCGTCACGTCTTCAGTCTCTGCACAGACCAGAACCACCATCATCATCATCATCATCATCATGAGATCCATGATCAGGTTGAGCATGAAAGACTGAAGGAGTCGTCTGGAAGCAGTTCAGCTCTGCTGAGAGACCATGGAGGAAGTGTCTTCACTTCCTGGTTGACAGGATGATGATGCTGAGTGGTGACATCTGATAACAAACCACAAACATTTCTTCAGTCTCAGAGGATGGAAGTGAAACTTGTTCACCTCCAGACTGAACCTGCAGCAGGAATCTGGGACAGATTGTCTTCATAGAGCTGCTTTTCATCTGTTTTGTCCTCCTGATGTCAGAGAATCAGGAATAAAGGTGGAAACTCAAGCATCATTTCCAGGATCCTGAGCTTCTGTTCTTCTGTCCTCCATCATCTTCAGCCTCAGACTGGTTCAGGAAACAGAACCAGGACTGTGGACATGTCCACACATAGTCCTGGTAGCTTCATGCTTCTCTGCATATCAAAACAATAAATCCAACCACACAAATTAATAAAACCATTAAATTTGGTTTGTTGCATATCGGATCTCTTCTGTCTAAGTCTCTGTTAGTAAAATACCTGATCACTGATCATAATATTGATCTCTTTTGTCTCACGGAAACCTGGCTGCAGCAGGAGGATCATGTTAGTATTAATGAATCGACTCCACCTGGTTTTCTAAATGTTCATGTTCCTAGAACTACAGGCCGAGGAGGAGGTATGGCTGCTTTCTTTAAATCAGAGCTATTGATTAGTCCTAGACATAAAAATAGTTACAATACCTTTGAGCTTCTGATTCTTAGTCTATCCCACTGTTGGGAATTTCAGTTATAATATTTTCAGTTCATATTATGATAATCTTTTATTAATCTTACATTGATGTTCTTCATCAATCTTCATTACAAGTTAAAAGTTTTCCTCTGTGTGCTGTTTGGATAAACAGGACATTCCAGTGACATGCAAGGTCAGAGTGGTCTGACCAAACTTGATAAACATTTGGTTCCTATCAGGATGGTATCTTTATGAAGAGCACACATACGCATTGTCCTATTGGACTTTTGAACCAAGCAAACACCCACTCACACACACACACACACACACACACACACACACACACACACACACACACACATTGAATTGTATCAACTTGGATGAATGTCAGGTGGTATCTTTCAATAAATGGCTTGGGGGTTTTTTGAATCTCAGCTTCTGCGATGAGCCTCCTCACAAGTTAAACAAGATTGTCTCGCCTGGCTTCCTGCTTATTTAATGACAATTATGTTAAGATGTTAAGGGTTTAAACTTAACACCCACCCAAGATGGAAATCAGAGAAGCCACTTCTCCTAGTAGTAGTCTACTGTTCACCTTCCTCACAGTTTCTAACTGACTTCTCAGACTTCTTATCAGACTTAGTGCTGAATACTGATAAAGTTATTGTTCTGGGGGATTTTAACATTTATGTTGATGATGAACACGACAGTTTAAACATTGCCTTTAACTTAGTGTTAACAAGTGTTAACAAATTTAAGAAGTCTATTTTAGCAGTATTTCCTCCAATACCATGTGTTAACTTGACAGAAAACATCCGTCTGAGCTTTACTCCGACACAGGTAGATGAATGTGTTGCTAGAATAATTACAATTAATACGTATAACACTAAATAATGTTGCTCCTCGAAAGAAGAAGTGAACCACTCAGAAGAAGCAGGCTCTGTGGTTTAATTCTCAGCTTCAAGCTTTAAACAGACTTCTGGTTTAGAAGAGTGTCACACAGTCTGGAAAGAAAGTTTAATAGTGTATTAAAAAAGCCTTGCGTGTGGCTAAAATAGCTTATTATTCATCACTGATAGAAGAGAACAAGAACAACCCCAGGTTTCTCTTCAGCACTTTTGCCAGGCTGACTCAGAGCCATAGTGCTGCTGAGCCATGTATTCCTTTATACCTCAGCTGTGATGACTTTATGAGTTTCTTTGTAAACAAAATATATTCTCCCTGAGCCGTCACCTTATCGTGGTGGAGGGGTTTGTGCGTCCCGAAGATCCTAGCAGCTATGTTGTCGGGGGCTTTATGCCCCTGGTAGGGTCACCCATGGCAAACAGGTGTCTAGGGGAGGGACCAGACCAAGCACGGCTCATAGACCCCTATGACGATGACAAACCTGGGCATAAATGTTCCCTTGCCCGGACGCGGGTTACCGGGACCCCCCTCTGGAGCCAGGCCTGGAGGCGGGGTACGAGAGCGAGCGTCTGGTGACCGGGCCTTCGCCCATGGGGCCCGGTCGGGCTCAGCCCGAAAGGGTTACATGGGCCCCACCTCCCGTGGGCTCACCATCTGCGGGAGGAGCCGTAGGGGTCGGGTGCAATGTGAGCTGGGCGGCAGCAAGGGGCGGGGACCCTGGCGGTCCGATCCCCGGCTGCAGAAGCTGGCTCTAGGGACGTGGAACGTCACCTCTCTGGTGGGGAAGGAGCCTGAGCTTGTGCGCGAGGTTGAGCGGTTCCGACTAGATATAGTTGGACTCACCTCGACGCATGGCTTGGGCTCTGGTACCAGTACCCTCGAGAGGGGCTGGACCTTCTCCCACTCTGGAGTTGCTCATGGTGAGAGGCGCCGAGCAGGTGTGGGCATTCTCATCAGCCCCCAGCTTGGTGCCTGCACGTTGGGGTTTACCCCGGTGGATGAAAGGGTAGTTTCCCTCCGCCTCCGGGTGGGGGGACGGGTCCTGACTGTTGTCTGTGCTTATGCACCGAACAGCAGTTCAGAGTACCCACCCTTTCTGGGGTCCTTGGAGGGAGTGCTGGAGGGTGCTCCTTCTGGGGACTCCATTGTTCTGCTGGGGGACTTCAATGCTCACGTGGGCAATGACAGTGAGACCTGGAGGGGAGTGATTGGGAGGCATGGTCCCCCCCCTCTGAACCCAAATGGTGTTTTGTTATTGGACTTCTGTGCTCGTCATGGATTGTCTATAACGAACACCATGTTCCAGCATAAGAGTGTCCATATGTACACCTGGCATCAGGATTCCCTGGGCCGCAGTTCAATGATCGACTTTGTAGTCGTATCGTCGGACCTGCGGCCACATGCCTTGGACACTCGGGTGAAGAGGGGGGCGGAGCTGTCAACTGATCACCACCTGGTGGTGAGTTGGCTTAGATGGTGGGGGAGGAAGCCGGTCAGAGCTGGCAGGCCCAAACGTGTTGTGAGGGTCTGCTGGGAACGTCTGGCTGAGTCCCCTGTCAGAGCGAGCTTCAACTCCCACCTTCAGCAGAGCTTCGAACATGTCCCGAGTGAGGCGGGGGACATTGAGTCCGAATGGGCTGTGTTCCGTGCCTCTATTGCTGAGGCGGCCAGCCGGAGCTGTGGCTGCAAGGTCGTTGGTGCCTGTCGTGGCGGTAATCCCAGGACTCGTTGGTGGACACCAGCAGTGAGGGATGCTGTCAAGCTGAAGAAGGAGTCCTATCAGGCCTTCTTGGCCTGTGGGACTCTGGAGGCAGCTGATGGGTACCGACGGGCTAAGCGGCATGCGGCTTCGGCCGTTGCCGAGGCAAAAACTCGGGCATGGGAGGAGTTCGGCGAGGCCATGGAGAAAGACTTCCGGACGGCTTCGAGGAGATTCTGGTCCACCATCCGGCGGCTCAGGGGGGGGAAGCAGTGCTCCATCAATACTGTGTACAGTGGAGATGGGGAGCTGCTGACCTCAACTCGGGACGTTGTGGGTCAGTGGAGGGAATACTTCGAAGACCTCCTCAGTCCTACCAACACGGCTTCCCATGAGGGAGCAGAGCTGGTGGACTCAGGGGTGGACTCTCCTATCTCTGGGGCTGAAGTCGCTGAGGTGGTCAAAAAGCTCCTTGGCGGCAAGGCCCCGGGGGTGGATGAGATCCGCCCGGAGTTCCTTAAGGCTCTGGATGCTGTGGGGCTGTCCTGGCTGACACGCCTCTGCAGCATCGCGTGGACATCGGGGGCAGTACCGCTGGATTGGCAGACTGGGGTGGTGGTCCCCCTTTTTAAGAAGGGGGACCGGAGGGTGTGTTCCAATTACAGGGGAATCACACTCCTCAGCCTCCCTGGTAAGGTCTATTCAGGGGTCCTGGAGAGGAGGGTCCGCCGGATAGTCGAATCCCGGATTGAGGAGGAGCAGTGTGGTTTTCGTCCTGGTCGTGGAACAGTGGACCAGCTCTATACCCTCTCTGGGGTCCTGGAGGGGGCATGGGAGTTTGCCCAACCAGTCTACATGTGCTTTGTGGACCTGGAGAAGGCATTCGACCATGTCCCCCGGGGGCTCCTGTGGGGGGTACTCCGGGAGTATGGGGTACCGGACCCCCTTGTACGAGCTGTCCGGTCCCTGTACGACAGGTGTCAGAGCTTGGTCCGCATTGCCGGTAGTAAGTCGGATTCGTTTCCGGTGAGGGTTGGACTCCGCCAAGGCTGCCCTTTATCACAGATTCTGTTCATAACTTATATGGACAGAATTTCTAGGCGCAGCCGAGGGGTTGAGGGGATCCGACTTGGTGGCCTCAGGATTGGGTCCCTGCTTTTTGCAGATGACGTGGTCCTGTTGGCTTCGTCTGGTCGTGATCTCCAGCTCTTGCTTGAGCGATTCGCGGCCGAGTGTGAAGCGGCTGGGATGGGAATCAGCACCTCAAAATCTGAGACCATGGTCCTCAGCCGGAATAGGGTGGATTGCCCTCTCCGGGTCGGGAGTCAGGTCCTGCCTCAAGTGGAGGAGTTTAAATATCTCGGGGTCTTGTTCACGAGTGAGGGAAGGATGGAGCGTGAGATCGACAGACGGATCGGTGCGGCGTCTGCAGTAATGCGGGCTCTGCGCCGGTCTGTCATGGTGAAGAAGGAGCTGAGCCAGAAGGCGAAGCTCTTGATTTATCAGTCGATCTACGTTCCTACCCTCACCTATGGTCATGAGCTGTGGGTCGTGACCAAAAGAACGAGATCTCGTATACAGGCGGCTGAAATGAGTTTCCTCCGCAGGGTGGCCGGGCTCTCCCTTAGAGATAGGGTGAGGAGCTCAGTCATCCGGGAGGGGCTCAGAGTAGAGCCGCTACTCCTTCGCATCGAGAGGAACCAGTTGAGGTGGCTCGGGCATCTGGTCAGGATGCCTCCTGGACGCCTCCCTGGTGAGGTGTTCCAGGCACGTCCCTCTGGGAGGAGACCCCGGGGAAGACCCAGGACACGCTGGAGGGATTACATCTCTCGGCTGGCCTGGGAACGCCTCGGGATCCCCCCCGCAGAGTTGGCAAATGTGGCTGGGGAGAGGGAAGTCTGGGCTTCCCTGCTTAGGCTGCTGCCCCCGCGACCCGACCCCGGATAAGCGGCAGAAGATGGATGGATGGATGGATATATTCGTAAGGAAATCAGTAATAACCTTCACACTAATAATACTATTTTATCTGCAGCAGCCTTAGAAACGTCTTTAGAAGCTGATTTTCATTTGGACCGTTTATTGCCTGTACAGCTCTCCAAGTTAACCAACATAATAGCTTCATCTAAACCTTCAACTTGTGTTTTAGACCCCATCCCAACCAGATTATTAAGAAAAATATGTTTCTTCATCAGTACATCTGGACTGGACCTGATCAATTAATTTCTATTAATAGGATATGTACCTCAATATTTTAAGACAGCTGTAATCAAACATTACTCAAAGAACCAACTCTGGATACAGGAGTTTTAGCTAATTCTAGACCGATATCTAATCTCCCCTTCTTTTCAAGCATTCTAGAGAAAACCGTTTCAACCCAACTATGCGCCTATCTGAGCAGAAACAATCTGTTTGAAGAGTTTCAGTCAGGATTTAGAGCTCATCATAGCACAGAGACAGCGCTGGTGAAAGTTACTCATGATCTTCTCATGGCCTCAGGTAAAGGACTTCTGTCTGTACTCATTCTTTTAGATCTCAGTGCTGCATTCAACACTATTGATCAGTGTTACTTGTACTTTGAAATTTTTCAGATACCGCACTGTCATGGTCGTTGTATCTCTCAGCAGGTCATCATCCTTCTCATTTCTGGCGTCAGCAACCATCTCAGCCGACACAGGGACAGCAGCAGCAGCTGCCATTTTCCCTGGGACAAATCTCAGTTAAATCTCAGTTAGCAAAAAGAGGAGTGTGAAAGGAAGAAAATAGAAGAAGAAAAAAAAAGACCAGAAACATCAAGCTAGACCAAAGAGAGTAAAGAAAAGAAACACTCTCAAACAAACTTCGCTCCTCCTCACCCAGCAATGCATCGTCTGACTGCGGCAGGTGCACACAATCAGCCAAGGGCATGTTCAGGGTGGTATGGCCATATGCAGCAGATATGGATGAAAAATGCCTTTTTGAGGTTGCTCCAAATGCATAAAGCTCGACCTTGTCTGATCTCGGAAGCTAAGCAGAGTCCGGCCTTGGGTCCCATTTTCAAACTGTCACACGCAAAGAACTCGGCCTACACCAATTATTAAACTTTTGGGATTTATAAAAAGACGACTTGACAAAAGCATGTTCCCACCTACAAGCCAACTCTGGCGCTGGCATACGCACAAAATCGGGAGAAACCGCCTGGGAATACAGGTGATGTAAGCTTTTCCACTTCCATAAGTGTATGAGATATTCGGAGACCTTTTTCTTCATGATGTCACTCTTTGATCTTTCTGTGTAATATTTGGCGCATGTTTCAAATATCATAAACGTGTGTGATGTCACTGCTTTATCTGTGTCATATTGGTGACACACTTTATGCATTTGGAGCGGTCTCAAAAAGACATTTTTCATCTTTTTCTATTTTTTATGGCCATACAACCCTGAACACACCAGATCTCGTCTGAGCCCAGAAGCTGCGGCCTCATTTTCACTGTCGCTTACAAAAAACCCGGGCTACGTCAATTATAATAAACTTTTGGGATTTATAAAAACACGACTTGACAGTAAAATGTTACTATTCTCACGCCACCTCTGACCCCGGCTTGTGCACAAATTTTGGGGAGACTGCCTGGGAATACCAGGGACTGGAAGCTTTTGCATTTCCATATGTGAATGGGGATATATTGAGAATATTTACTTTATGACGTCACTCCATGATCTTTGACGTGTCAGCCTTTGATCTTTCACATGTCACTGCTTGATCTGTCTGTGTAAGATTTGAAACACATTTCAAATGTCGTAAACATGTGTTTGATGTCACTGCTTGATCTGTGTCACGTTGGCACCAGCTTTATGCATTTGGAGATACCTCGAAAAGGCCTTTTTCATCCATGTCTTTCTCTTACGGCCAAATCAACCTGAACACGCCCGATCTCGTCTGAACTCGGAAGTTAAGCGGGGTCGAGCCTGGGATCTCATTTTTAAACTGTCGCACGCAAAAAAACTGGCCTACCGCAATTATAGTCAAGTTTTGGAATTTATAAAAATACTACTTGACAGTAAAATGTTCCTACCTCCACGCCAACTCCGACCCTGCCATATGCACAAAATCTGAAGAAACCACCTGGAAATTCCAGGTGCTGTAAGCGTTTCCACTTACATATAAGTGTGGGATATTTGGAGAAGATTTCCTTCATGATGTCAAGCAGATATCTGTGAGGAGGAGCGAAGTTTGTTTGAGAGGGATTGGTCTTGCTTGATGTTTCTCTTCTTTTTTTCATCCTCTGTCTTCTTCCTTTCACTCTCTTGTTTTTGCTAACTAAGATTTGGATTGGCTGTTTTCTGTGTCTTGGTTGTTGTTTGGTGGTTGAGTGTTTCTTTTCTTTACTTTCTTTGGTCCATCTTGATGTTTCTGGTCTTTTCTTCTTCTGTCTTCTTCCTTTCATTCTCCTCTTTTTGCTAACTGAGATTTACATCGGCTTTTTGGCATCATCTGTGACTTGGTTGTTGTTTGGTGAGTTGAGGGGTTTTTTTTGCATTTCATTTTGTTGCATTTCCGCTTGCCTGGGTGCTTGTTGCTGTTACTGAGTGATATTCCCTCTCCCCAGTGGCTCTGCCCTGGGGAGGAGGTGGTGTTTCATTCCCCTTTGCCTTTTTTCTTTTCTGTTTTCTTTCCCCTCCCCTGCAGGCTCTTTCATTTTGTGTTTGTTTGTTTGTTTTGAGTCTGTGAACGACAGGTTAGGTGGTGGTGGCGTGTTTTCTGGTGTTCCAGGCAGCATGGGACACCAGACCTGCGACGGTGGTTGACTCCGGACTCTGGGAGACTTTCATGTTGTGTTAAGCAGTTTGGACGTTTCCACCATTAATGGCTTCAAGGACGACATCATTAGGACAACACTGTTGAACATCATGGGGAGTCACGATCTAGTGGATGTGTGGTGTGTCTGTAATCCTGAGCGAGTGGCTTTTTCTTTTTTTGGTATGTCGCTTACGGCTATACCACCCTGAACACACCCAATCTCGGGTAAAGGCATACAGCTGGCGCCAACATGACACAGAACAAGCAGTGACATCACACATAGGTTTATGACATTTAAAATATCCAAATATTACACATAAAGATCAAAGAGTGACATGTCAAAGATCAAAAATATTTGTATTTTCCAAACGAGACGTCACACATGCCCCAGCCAAGATGGCGATGGGAGGAACCGCCCACCGAGCCTCAATTCAGCTCTTCAGACAGGGTGCAGGTTCCTGCTTTCATGTGAACTCACTACCTGGTGTTGTGCCTTGTGATTTTTCAGTGAAAAAAGTGTGCCTTGGCTCTCAAAAGGTATAAAAACACTGCACTAGGGGCTCAAAAACAGAGTGAATCCCCATAGATTCCCATATTAAAAATTTGGCATATTTAGGGGCGTGTCCTTTTTATTGACAGGTACCCGATCTCCCGCTTCAAGTAAAAAGAACGTAGAACAATCGCAGTTTTTAGTCGATTAACAACTTGCCTTAGCTTTAGTCTGCTTACTTCTGTTAGCTGGTTAGCACCTGTTATCTCCGGGTTGGCTCAGTTAGCTCTTAGCTACAGGCAAGTAGGAGTTTACTCGATGGCAATCATCCACCATGATGCTCACAGCTTCTCCCCTCTCAGCTCCACCTCTTTGACTATATTTGCATTTTCCAGGAGAGACGACACACATGCCCCTGCCAAGATGGCTATGATAGAACAGCCCACCGAGCCTCAATTCAGCTCTTCAGACAGGGTGCAGGTTCCTGCTTTCATGTGAACTCACTACCAGCAGAAAGAAGCATGTGTCTTTTGAAACATCACTACATGTTAATTTAACTCGGAATTATTAATTCTGAATTAAAAAACATCATGTAACCGTACCGCATGTGACTAAACAGCACAGTGTTTTACACTTAAATAATTTAAACAAGAATCATTTCTGCTCATATCACCAATTTTATAATTGTTTGTAGCAAAAATCAATGTTCTGTATATTCCACATCAACACTTCTTCACTCCACCATGTTTCCTCCTTTATCTGTTTCATCTGAGCTCACCTGTGTTGCACGGTGACATCATTACACTGGAAATGTGTGACCATGTGACATCATGATGGAACATTTTCTGTCAGGTGTAAAGAAGTCTACAGACATAATCAGTGATAGGACACTGCAAACCTGAATCTGACTTCTCTCTGAAGTTCTGACAGATACTGCAGAGAAGCATGAAGCTACCAGGACTATGTGTGGACATGTCCACAGTCCTGGTTCTGTTTCCTGAACCAGTCTGAGGCTGAAGATGATGGAGGACAGAAGAACAGAAGCTCAGGATCCTGGAAATGATGCTTTAGTTTCCACCTTTATTCCTGATTCTCTGACATCAGGAGGACAAAACAGATGAAAAGCAGCTCTATGAAGACAATCTGTCCCAGATTCCTGCTGCAGGTTCAGTCTGGAGGTGAACAAGTTTCACTTCCGTCCTCTGAGACTGAAGAAACGTTTGTGGTTTGTTATCAGATGTCACCACTCAGCATCATCATCCTGTCAACCAGGAAGTGAAGACACTTCCTCCATGGTCTCTCAGCAGAGCTGAACTGCTTCCAGACGACTCCTTCAGTCTTTCATGCTAAACCTGATCATGGATCTCATGATGATGATGATGATGATGATGATGATGATGATGGTGGTTCTGGTCTGTGCAGAGACTGAAGACGTGACGGAGGTCAGAGGAGAGCTGGGAACAGATGTGACTTTAACCTGCAACATCAGTAAGACAGACGTCTACTGGTTCATGATGATCCACAGTCAGCTTAAAGTCTGTATTGGAGAGACTGCTACTTCTGTTCCTGTGTATCCCTCTGCTGAATATGAAACCAAATATTTAATCCAGGAAAACAGACTTGTGATTAGAGACATCACAGCAGAGGACTGCAGGCGTTACTTCTGCAGCAGGAAGATAAATAGGAATATTGTCTCTGTGGACACTTTCCGTCTCATCTCAGGTAAGTCCTGCAGGTTTTTACTTCTGGTCTGGAAACTTCTGGATCTTCTGGTCTGCTGATAAAAACTGGTTTCCAGCTGAACTCTCAGGTTACACGTCCTGAAACATCTTCTCAGCTGAAGTTGCTGTTTTTTCTCTCTCCAGCTATTAATGTTAACATGACTTCTACCACCGAGCTGGTCACAGAGTTTTTGGGGTTTGGGCAGAAATTCAGAACATCACCTTCTGCTTTCTAATATATTCACCTGAAATCCTCTGTTCTGAGGAGCAAAACGGGTCAAAGTCTAAATGTGACACAATTTGTCATAAAATACAGTTTTATGTTTTTAAACCGTCTGTGTGGCGACACACATAAAGCTGCCGTCACTAGTTTATCATTAAAAGATGGAAACCGTGGAGCCTCAGAAACACAAGCTGCTGTTATTTTAGATCTTCTGAAGAGGAACTTCAGCTCAGTCTGACGTCCTGACGGAGTTCAGGATAAAAGATTTTACAGCTGATGCTGAAATGATCTCAGTGAAAGCTGCTGAATTACAACAAGAAGATCCTGTTGAACACATTTTCACAATTTCTACACTTTAAATATGATTTTAATCTCATCTGGAAAATGAAAGATGGGTGTTTAGTTCAGAAAATCAAACAAAGACAAACAAATTTATCCTCCGACACATTGTGAGACGTTGCAGCAGAGTTTTGCTTCACACACGACATCATGCTAGCCAACAGATATAAACACACCGGTTGTTTTAAAAAAAACCACCGTTCCTGCAAAGAAAGAAGATATTATCAGTGGAAGAGAGGAAAAGAAAGAGACAGAAGAAAAGACGAGGAAATTTTACGTAATCCTGACTTTTCCTGTCTGGAGAGATCTCAAAGGAGAGACAGGATGCAAGATGCTTCACTAGCTTCAATAGAGGACATCACTGAGAAAATGACAAAGCTTCTGTAGTGCATCTTTAAATGACTTAGAAACATCAGGGTTTAAAGTTCAGTGTGTGATGTCTTGTTTCATGTGTTTTCTAAGTTCCAGATTCCTGTTTTCTTTTGTAGTTTCTCTCTGATTAGTTCCCTTGTCTTGTTTCCTGTGTAGCCTTTGTTCCTGTTAGTTAGATCCACCTGGTCTCGTTAGTTTATTCATAACATCTGTGTGTTGTTTGGTTTCTGTCTGTATTTATGGCCTTGGTTTCAGTTCTGTTTGTTAGTCCATTGTTTTGTTTTTTTTACTTCTGTTTGCCTCCTGTGTTTACTTGCCTTCAGTTATCTTTGGAATAAATGTCTAGTTTCTGCATCTCTGGCTCCCATCTCTGCTTTTGGGTCTTCACCTCCACCACAACCGTGACACAGTGTGGTTCGGATGTTAAAGGAAACCTCCATCCAGGTGGTTTAATACCTCGTTTCCACCATGCGTCATGCTTGTCAGGCTTTCTTCTCCAGCTCTCAGTGAAGGCTAAGGCTTTTTCCTTTGCTCCAATTCTGGCCTGATACTTTTTCCTGTCTGTCTCGGAGCCTCACTACATCTCCTTATTGCTTAAACTTCTACATCATGGATCTGATTGGCTGGTCTCTGAATGTAATCAATCAAATTTTTTCATCCTGGAGATCGGGCAGAGGGGAGCCTGCATGTCCCAATGGAACGCATCCTGCTGGTTACGTTTTGGGCTCTTAGGCCAAGTGAAGACCAATGTGTCTGGCAGTTCTCTCAATCCAGGATGAGGAAGATGTTTACAATTTTGGGTTTATGGTACTCGGTTTTCTGCTTATTGGAGCTGGTGGATTCCTGATGTACCT
This sequence comes from Telmatherina bonti, assembly GCF_933228915.1. Classification (NCBI taxonomy): domain Eukaryota; kingdom Metazoa; phylum Chordata; class Actinopteri; order Atheriniformes; family Telmatherinidae; genus Telmatherina; species Telmatherina bonti. The sequence goes on from NC_136633.1 coordinate 8,973,822, forward strand.
GAAAATCTGCCAGATATGGGCATCAACTGGCAGGCTCCCTGGATTCTGTGGGGGAATGTGCTGGGCGAGCAGCGCACAGACTCAAGCATTGACAAACGCAGACAAACTGGTGGCGGTACTGGAGGAGGTTCGCAGAATCGATTCCAACATGGAGCGGATGTCTGCTTGTATCGGTGAAAACTGACCCCCCCCACCATCAGGCTATTTGGTCTCATGCTGGCAGTTCCAGTCACGGAGTCAAGGCTGGGAGCAAAATATTTTCCTTGCCTGAAATCATGGACTGTATGTCGAAAGATGGGCGGAGCCTCTGTGACGTCACCCGTAGGTTTCTGAAGAGCTGAATTGAAGCTCGGTGGGCGGTTCCTACCATCGCCATCTTGGCAGGGTCATGTGTGTCGTCTTGCCCAGAAAATACAAATATAAGAGTGAGAGATGGAGCTGAGAGGGGGGCTGTGAGCGTCATGGTGGATGATTGACATCTAGCGAACTCTGACCTGCCTGTAGCTAAGACCTAACCGAGCTAACCTGGAGATAACAGGAGATAACCAGCTAATGGAGGTAAGCGGGATAAAGGTAAATCAAATTAACCAGCAAAAAATTTTTGTTCTATGTTCATCTTACTTAAAGCAGGAGATCGGGTACCTGTCAGTCAAACGGACACACCACTAAATATCCTGAATTTCAAGATTAAATAACTTTTAAACATGCAAGTGTAGCCTCCAAGGCTCTTCCAGGAGGAATAAAACAACTTTTATTTTCCTTTTCTTTTTCTCCTTGGCAGGATTAAATTATGGGCTCTTGATCTCCTCTTGCAGTCAGGGGGGTGTCATCCTAGAGGACTGGAGAAAATGACCTTTTGTGACCCGAAAGAGGAGGACGGCTTCGGGTGTATTAGTTTTCTTTTCTTTTTCCCCCCAGATAAACACACAATTCACATTTACCTCCAGATTTCTCTTTCAGGACCTCCTGCAGACCCCAAACCAGATGGTCTGAACAAAACCTCTAACACAGTTTACAGTCCCTTAGGTCAATAGATACGGAATGTCACATCGAACTAAGCAACTGGCTCTTGTCAAAATGACACCTTTACACCTCCAGATAAGACTCAACGGCGCCAGGAGAGAGACCCGGCAACTCTGCTTTGATCCTCCCCGAATATACATTCTGGGTGACAGATCCACCCCTCTTCCCACAGGAAGAAACTCCAGATGCACTTCTTTGTGTCTCCTTTAAATTTCCTTTCACTAACTGGTTTAATGTAGCCTACATGATTTTTGTTGATAGGTTTGACTGAAGTTTCCCTTTTTATTCATTCTCATATGTGTTTTAAATCATTGAACTGATCACACATCAGAATCAATCATGAACACTTTACTACATAATGTTGGATATATCTTTCCAAGTTTGGAACCCCTGTTAAGCAAATAATAGGAATGGATAAGAATGTAACTCTCTTTCAGGATTCATCGGCTGAGGAAGACAAGTCATGCCAATGGATTAATCCACACTTGATAAGAAATATGTGAAATATACAATTGGGTTTCATGTGTAAAAGTATTACTATTGGTAAATGTTCCCTTTTCAAGCAAACAAAACATCTGCATGAGTCCCCAGAATGTTGATTGCCATGCTTAAAGCTAAGAAACAAAGTTAATAATTTGATTATCATGATCATGTTAATGAAATGGGAGAAAGGAACCAGGGCCCGCAGTGAAATAAGACCTGAATCACTCCTACCCTCTTGGTTAACAATCAAAGCTGACCTGATTGGGTAAGACTGACCAGCCTTCTGACTATTAGTGGTTTGCGATTGGTCAGGACCTAGGAGGAAGGGTCCAGTTAAATGGACCCGCGCTCTGGACTTAGCTCTTCTCTTCTTTTTGTTTTGTCCTCCCTTGTTCTTCTCTCTCGGCCCTTGACTCTCGATCGCCGTGATTCTTGTACTTTGACTTAATTTCGTTGCCCTCTCGCAACTTTCCGCTGTACGCAGCTGTTTCTTTGTTCTCATAAGTTTACTCCATCTCTCTTCTTTTGTGCGCGTAAGATCTTAACGAGATAAGTTCGAACAGAAAAGTAATATTTGTGTTGAAGGCGAAACAAGCCTTGTTTAAGTTTACCCAGCGAACATTTTTATTTTTCCTTTTTGAGATCAGTAATTCACCAGAACCACAGTTCCACTAATTTTTGCGTCTGTACAAGTACTGCCTACCCTCAGACAGTACGTGTGGAACACAACCTTTGGAATAATTTGAGTACGAGAAACACCGCCCTTGGCTCTGGGATTCTGTTGGACAGAGATCCCAACCCGTTCATCAGAGCAGCTCCAGACCTACTTCTCCCGACGCCAGAAGGTCCATTTCCCGGAGACTTGCAGTCCAGGACAGAACCACCCGGTCCGCCGGCTCCATCAACTGACCCAGCGGGAAAAAGTAGGATCTTCATAGCGATTTGATATCACTTGTGGTGTTCAGCAGTACATCAAATTTAACCAAAGTATAAATTTGAATTCTCATTCAAACACAATATCACTAAGTATAATTTTAACAAAGATTTAATTGAAATAACGATACCAATTTAATTGCTTCAATTCCAACCAGTTCCTTTCTGCCCCATTTCATTCAATTCATTTTTACCTCTCATTATTACTATCATAAATGAAAATCCCTGTAAACAAATTCACTTGACCATCTCACCAATAACCTCTCCATCATTGCTCATTTTCACTGCTGTATGTTTACCATCATTGTAATAAATATGTATAATCAATTCATCCGTTCTTGTCATAATTTCTGAATGTACAATTTCTGGTTCATTCGTTCTGAGAATTTACTACTTTAAGTGAGACTGTGTTTATTGAATTAAGTATATTTCAGGTTTTTCTCATCCTCCTGAATCTTAAGTTAAGTAAAAGTGATAAGTGGTGCTCCAAGGTAATTAAAATTTAATAAGTAGTAATTGATAGAGGCATAGTTTTACTACACAAGTTAGAAAAGAAAATTCACTCTCCCCACAGTTGTCATGAAGGTAAACCTGATCTATTTAACATAAAATGGATTTTTGTACCAGGCTGTAAACGTGTTTATTTCTGCTGTGAAGTTGGTCTTTTTAACATGGGAGTCTATGGGGATTTGCTTTGTTTTGCAGCCCCTAGTGGATGAAGGGGGAACTGTAGTTTTATCCACTTCTGCATAGGCTTCACTTTTAACCACCAGAGGTTCCATCCATCTTTCTACATACGGTCTTTGCCTGAAACCCAAATAATCAATCTTATTTGGATACTGATCTCCTGAAGGCCTTGGGGCCGGTGCAACCCAGGAGAACGGAATGTGGTGATGATGCTCTGTCCCTCTGTTTCTGAAGCCCTACCAGTTTACCCTTGACTCACCGCATGACTGACTGTGTTGTCTATTGTCTGAATTTGTGCTTATGTGTCCATGAGGGTTTTTTTTGTCTCTCCAGACTGCACCCCACAAGGCACAGTAAGGTGGTACCTGCTTTTTGCCCTCTACCCTACCCTGAATCCTAATGTACCTTTGTTCTTTTCTGTTAAATGATGAAGCTGGTTGTGAGTCTTCAGTCTGCCCAGATCTGTGTATAAATTGTTCTGTTTGTCAAATCTTGGACGGGTTGTACTGGAACCTTTAATTTCCCTTTGGTGAAGAGTAAATAATTAAAGTATTATTGATTTATTGATTGATTGATTGGCTAATACGCCATCTCTCAGGTCGGGTTACAGTTGGTTGTAGGAACACACCAACATTAGTATTAGCCATTCCGACCCAAAACTCAAACCGTCCATTCCTGATAAAAGCAACGTCAGCAGAAACGGTCTACTAATAATCTGTAACGAGTCATGATTTCCTCCCCTCACCTGTTTATTTCATCTTCATCACATTTGTCTCCAGATGTTCCCGTTACTCCGACCGCAGACTCAAACCATTACAGTCACTGCAACCAAACAGAAACATGGTTCAATGAAGCTGTCATGTTGACCTCCTTCAGTCTGATCACCGTCCTGGTTTTTATCATCATGGGTGAGTTTTTAGCTCATTTTCAGTTCTGCAGTCATTGTAGTCAGCAGTTTTATTAAAGTAATAACCTGTAAGAGTCACATTTCTGTTGATAGAAGTTAAACTAACATTTTTCTCAGATTTTAACTTGAGCCATCAAAAACACAAACATCTCACTCTGATCGTTAGGATCTAAATGTCCAGTTTTCAGTACAGAAACTCATCTGGTCTGTTGACAGGTTTGATTTGTATGTTTGTGATGATGAAGAGCTGCACCTGCAGGATGAAGAACCCTCAAGTTTCCAGCACTGAGAACTCAAAGATGCTGGAGAACCAGCAGGTAAAACTAACACATCTTCATCCTGCCATGTTAGCTGCTAGTGGACCTGAACTCTCTGGTCAGTCCTTCCTGCTGGGTTCCAGTCTCAGTGGGTTAAAGACCAGTTAAACCAGCAGCTGATGAAGTGGCTTGTTGGTTTCAGTCCTGCTATTTAAAACACAGATCAGCTGATAGTTTCAGCAACAAAAACAGTTTCTCAGTCTGGTTTTGTCCCTTTTACTGCACCGTATTTATCAAGACTGGAAGCTGCATCATGTTGGAAGTAAAACCAGTTTCTCTGCACCAAAGAGTCCATGTTGACTTTCATTCAGCTGTTCATCAATAACCCATCCTCATCGTTCAGAGACTTCTGGTCAGACTTCTGACTCAGTCCTGATGACTGCTGAAGCTCAGCAGGAAGTACTTCTACTGTTTACTGCTCTTCACCGCGGTACTGCTTACAGTACTATCAGTAGTACTACACCTGAACTAAGTATTCCTGCTGTGTTTCAGAAGGAGATCCACCTGGTTTCATCTCCATCTCTCTTCACACATGTTTACTACAAAGCTCAGCATCTTTTACCTTGATGCAGACGGACACACCTGGACAGCTGGACGGTGCTGGAAGAATATGGATGTTCTGGAAAGAAGATGGATCATGAAGGTTTCTGCTCCACCATCTGCCAGAGGATTTTGGTTATTGCCTTTTTAGAGAGATTAATATTAATAGTTGATGGGAATTGATTGAATTATCTTGAAGATTTACTTCAGTGAGTTACTGAGTCATCTTGGATGGACTCTAAAATGAGAACTGATGGGAGGAACTTCAGCTTTCAACCAAAACCATCTTGAGATCAGTTTGATCTGGTTTCTTAATACCTTTAAAAATAATGTTTAAAATTGTTTTTCTGCTTGATTTGCCAGAATATTGTTTTTATTTTAGACATTAAAGCCTATTTGAAAACTCTGATATTTTCCATATTAATACTGATATCATGGTGGACGACAGCCCATAAAGAAGCACCTGTTTGTTTTATAAAAGCTCATACAGTTAGAAAAACACAGTTTGTGTTGAACTCTGCAGTCTCAGTGTTTCACACAGTAATTTAAACAGCGTATAATATTACTGCATGTATTCAGCATTGCAGTACTGTAATTCAGACTTTTTGTATTAATTTCATATTTTTGTCCTTTGAAAAATAATTTTGTGTATTTTTCTGACCTTCATGTCCATGTGGTTGATACGTCTTTGTTGTTGGGTCTTTCAGAGTTCCTTTCATTGTTCTTCCTGTTGCGTCATGTGTTTCACAAGCATCTTGTTAGCTTCTCTTGTATGTCAGTATATAAGGTTTTCTTTTATCTTCTGTTTCTGCCAGATCTTCTTATTGCTTTGTCTTCAGCACTCTAGTGTTTGCTAACGTTAAATGAATTATATCTCCGAGACTTCAATTTAAGGAGTTCATCAGTCTTGAATCATTGTTTGAAATACTTTAGTTGCAACCAGAACTAAGTCTGTGTTTTTAGTTCACTCCATACCTTGTCAGTCATGAGTCATCAGAAAGGTCAGGACGAATTAAACTTTCACTTATTCCTGGTAAAGTAGATTTGCTGTCACATGAAGTCATTTTGATTTCTGCAACTTGCAGGTTTTCTTTCATTAACATCATGTAATGTAGAACATGGTCACTTTGTATGCAGATGACACTGCTCTTCAGACACAGAATGATATTTGATCTTACTGGGTGTTTAATGTGATCCATGAATAAATATACTAGAAAAGCTCTAATTCTGCTTCTCTTTGACTTTATGAAATTTTAACTTCTCAATGTCCACCTGTATAAAATTATTTTCATCTATTTTGAATACACAACTTAGTGGTTGAACCATGGAGACTGGAAGCTTTCTAACCATGTATAACATGTCCATAGTGGTAAAAGTTTAACAAAAGTTGTTTTTACGCACACTGCTGTGTTGACTTGAAATACAAATAACAGAGCCTCAGTTACCAGATGGACTTTAAGCAGTTAAAACAAGGAGGCAGTGGGTTGTTAGGGGGCCCATTGGGGGCTTTGCGGTCTCTGAGGTGCTTGGTAGGGGTACTGGGACGGGTGCTGGCCTGCAGCAGGTGACTGTCTGGGCTGACCCTGCTCTCACTGGTGTTGGGTCAGGCCTTCCCCAGGGAGGTGGGTGTCCCTTGGGCCCAGGGGGTCCTGGTGTCTGTCCCTGACTCATGCATGTGGGGCCGGTGCCTGGTGGGCCTGATGGTCTGCTGGCCTGGGTCTCCTGGGGCCTGTGCTCTCTAGTGGGGGAGGGGGCTCTGGCGGTGGCTTTCCTCTTCTTTTTTCTGTCTAGGTGGGCGACTACATGCCCACCCAGGCAGAAAGAGGCGGCCTCAGCTCCATTCTCTGCGTTGGCTGCTGGTTTCCTTGGGCTTGGGGCCCTCCTGATCTGCCCCTGACTCTAGTAGGGGGGAGGGGTTGCATTTGCATGACCACCTAGCATAACTCACCCCTAGTATGTAGTAGCCCTAACACTCACTCATGCACATGAAAGCACAGACGCACACCCATACCCCAGCAACCAAACATACTCACGCATAGACACACACCCACACCCCTACACGCATACATACACACCAACACACACCTCTGCACATATACCGGTTTCTGCTCTGTCTGTACCTACTCATGGTTGTTCCTCTTACGATGTCTGTCGTGTTTTCTTTGAAGTTTTAGATACTTGGTGATTTTCTAAAGGTGTAAAAGATGTTCAGTTTATCTGTAGAGAAGGTGTGACATTTGCTGTGACTTGTTTTCAATTTTTCCTTACTCCCTCCTTTTCCTGTTTTTTTGGTTTGTTTTCTCGCTTTCCATAATTTTTCTCTTCTATCTTTCTTCTATCTTTTTGTCGTCCTCCCACTGTATTGTCTCTTTTCCTCTGGTCCACTTCAGCAGTTATAAGCTGAAATAGTAGATTTATGAAATAAATAATAAAATAAACAACAAAACTTAAGAATCAATAGGGGGCTAGTATCCATGGGCTCATATTGGAAGAGTAAATTTACTCAACCAAACATGGCAGCCAGACCAACATTCTGCTGTCAGGATGGTGGACAGGACAGGTTGAAAAGAACAAACAAAGCAGTACAGAAGGAAAATACTTTACACATATTTACAGAATAAAAGCAATATATATCTGGATCAAATTATAATCAGACATGATGCTAAAATGTTCATTTCAAGTCAAATGAAAATATCTGTTTTCATTTTAGTTGCAAAGAAGCTGAGCAGCTTTATGGACACATTTTAACTACAAAGAAGTTTATTTTACTCTACAATCTAATAAACTTTCTTTATGAGAAACCCACAAACCACTGTCTCTCTTCACAGTGCAGAGAGAGGAAACTGAGCAGCAAACATGACCACAAACATGTTTGCTCCATTACCTGCTCACAGAAGGTAATGGTAACTCTATTTATATTGTACATCACACATAAAAAACCTTATCGTCAAATCAAATCAAACTTTATTTATATCGTGCTTTTTGTGCATTTCAAAGTTCTTTACATCATAAAAACAATGTCACATACACATGCACACACACATGTAGCCCAAACACACAAACCCACCCTTTTCCTAACCGTCGTTCTATGAAAATGAAACTCTGCATTCAGGTTTCTGTTTCTTTATCAGCTGTAAGGTAATGACACCTGTGGAATCTTTCCACATCAGGAAGCACTCCAAGAATGACTACTGGTGACTCCAGTCACACGAAAGGTCCAGGCCGGGGCAGGCCATGGTCCACATCACAGCCAAAAGACTGCAGTGCAGGAGCCCTACCAACAACCTCAGCCAGACGACGCCCACTACAACGACGACTCAGACCAAACAGATGTAGCCCTCAACAGGGAGAATCCTAATGACACTGGACCATAAAAACTTAAAAAGATTTTTTTTAAAAAAAAGAAAAAACCAAGAGATTAAAAAAAAAATCTATAAAACAATAATTAGAATAATACTATTAAGCATAAGCAATATATAAATACATAAAAGTATATATGCTGTGTTATAAAAAGAAGAACAATGCTCTCGGAGAGGATGGTCACTTTTTCTCTCCCTCCTGTTCCCACTCTGCCCTGCTGCTTCTGTGTATTGTCAATCTATCTATCTGGGCCTCTCTCAATTCAATTCAATTCAATTCAACGTTATTTATATAGCGTCAAATCACGGCAATACCATCTCAAGATGCTTTACAGACAGAGGGGAAAACATTGTGAAGGCCAATTCATAACAGCCTATATAAGGAAACCAACAGATTGAGTTGAGTCCAACTCAATCTCCCATCCTAAACAAGCACACTGGCAACAGTGGGAAGGAAAAAACTCCCTTTTAACAGGAAGGAAACCTCCGGCAGAACCGGGCTCAGGACAGGCAGCCATCTGCCTCTGCTGTGTGGGGGGAAGAGGACAGAAAGACAACAGACAACAGGAACTGCTACTCCCGGCCAGGGAGACCTGCTGAGACAGGAGACATACATGTTAATGATGCAACACTGTTATATTACGTAAATGAAAGAAGGCTGTTTTAGTAACCTGCTTAACATGTGGGCCAAAGGACAGGTCAGGGTCAAATATTACTCCAAGGTTTCTCACTGTAGCACTGGAAGCTAAAGTAATGCCATCCAGGTTCATTACAAAACCGGAAAGTTTAGCTCTGAGTTTTTCAGATCCAACGAGAATTACTTAAGTCTTATCTGAGTTTAAGAGGAGAAAATTTCTAGACATCCAAGTCTTTATGTCTATGAGACAATTTTGTAGCCTATTGGGCTGATTTGTTTCATCTGGTTTAAAGGATAAGTATATTTGAGTATCATCTGCATAACAATGAAAGTTTATTCCATGCTGTCTAATAATTTTGCCTAAAGGGAGCATATATAGCGTGAAGAGTATTGGTCCAAGTACAGAACCTTGAGGAACTCCATGACTTACTATAGTTTGGGAGGAGGACTTGTCATTTACATGAACGAACTGAAGTCTATCAGATAAATATGATTTAAACCAGCTTAACGCTGTACCTGTAATTCCAATCACCTGTTCTAGTCTTTGTAACAGAATGTTATGATCGACTGTATCAAATGCAGCACTAAGATCAAGCAGGATAAGTACGGACACAAGTCCTTTGTCTGAGGCCATAAGAAGGTCATTAGTAACTTTCACCAATGCCGTCTCAGTACTATGATGAGCTCTAAATCCTGACTGAAACTCCTCGCATAAATTATTGCTGTTCAGGTGGGCATGTAGCTGAGCTGAAACTATTTTCTCCAGAATTTTGGACATAAATGGGAGGTTAGATATAGGTCTATAATTTGCTATCACCTCTGGATCCAGAGATTGCTCTCTCCTTTTTCATTCATTCATTCATTCGTTTTCCAAACCGCTTAATCCAATTCAGGGTTGCGGGGAAGCAGGAGCCTATCCCAGCTGTCTTTGGGCGAAAGGCAGGGTACACCCTGGACAGCTCGCCAGTCCATCGCAGGGCCACACAGAGACAAACAACCATTCACACTCAAGCTCACTCCTATGGGCAATTTAGAGTAACCATCTCTCCATTTTCTGCCAAATTTAAATCATGGATCTGGTCAGCTGGTCTCTCAATGCAATTGCTCAAATCTTTTTTCCCCGAAGAGTGGGCGAAAGGGAGCCTACATATCCTGACGCATGCTGCAGGATAAGTGATGAAGGTCATGTGTCTGTTGCTTCTTTTCGTCTAGGATTTCTACACAATTGGATTTATGATAACTGGGTTTCTTCTGGTGTAGGGTCACCCATGGCAAACAGGTATCTAGGGGAGTTACCATAATAAGTACGGCTCAAAAGTACGGCTACAGCCATGGGCATAAATGTTCCCTTTCCTTGCCTTGAACGGACGCAGGTCATTGCGGTTTACCCCGGTGGATGAAAGGGTAGTTTCCCTCCACCTTCGGGTGGGGGGATGGGTTCTGATTGTTGTCTGTACTTGTGCACCGAACAGCAGTTCAGAGTACCCACCTTTTCTGGAGTCCTTGGAGGGAGTGTTGGAGGGTGCTCCTTCTAGGGACTCCATTGTTCTGCTGGGGGACTTCAATGCTCACATGGGCATTAACAGCGAGACCTGGAGGGGAGTGATTGGGAGGCAGATGGGGGGCATGGTCCCCCCCCATCTGAACCCAAATGGTGTTTTGTGATCGGACTCGTCATTGATTGTCCATAATGAACACCATGTTCAAATGGTGTCCACCATATGTACACTTGGCATCAGTAATCCCTGGGCCACAGTTTGATGGTCGATTTTGTAGTTGTATCATCGGACCTGCAGCCAGATACCTTGGACACTCGGGTGAAGAGGGGGGCGGAGCTGTCACATTAGCATCTTAGACTGCTTTAAGATAAAGTTTAACCTTAGTAATAAATCACTGTATTAATATGAATATAGATGTAAATGAAAAGGATCAGAGTACGACCTTCTGTAGCGCTCAGCAGTGCATTTTGGTGGAATCAGTCTTGGACTGAAAGTTCTCCTGCACTTTAGCAGCTCGCTGTGGAGAGGATGGAAGCTGTTCTCCAGGATTCCACAGCTTAGACGGCATCTTTCTGTGCAGCACATCCGTCAAGGAGTCCACTTCCATTCCCAGCACATCACTGGTCCTTCTGAGGAGTTTGTCTGTTTGTGTCAGCTGCTCTCAGTCTGCTGCCCCAGCACACAACAGCAAACAAAATGGCTCTAGCAGCCATAAAACATCCTCAGCATGGTCCTACAGATGTTGAAGGACTCAGAAAGCAGAGGCGACTATAGCGCTTCTTGTAGAGGGATTCAATGTTCTGACCCCAGTTAAGTTTATTGCCAAGAAATACTCCCAGATATGTGTAATCCTCTACAGTAGCTGCATGTCCGACAGATTTTTTCACAAACTAAAAGCAATATTTCTCAGTTTTGACAAACAACAATTGCGATTTGCGGGTGTTTCCATTGAACAGTGTTCAGCACACGTTGTGTTATTTTGGGGTTTTCTACTTGCTGTGGAGAATTTGCAACAGCTTTTTGAAGCTTTTTCTCCCTCATATTCTTTTCTAAAACTTTGAAATTTGCTGTTTTTTGTTCCACATCACGCCATCTTTACCGGAAATGACCTCACAATGGAAGTGTTTCCATTACACTTTAGTGATGTGTTTCTATATTGAAACGTTTGAAAAACTCATCATGAGAGACTTTTCTTTTGAATGTAGGTTTTTCCATTAGTATTGTTTTTTCTTGTGATATTTAGTTTTTGTGCAACTCTAGGTGTGATGAAAATGCACCTACATGCTGACCAGAGATGGAAACAGGAGCCACATGTGCCTTGGCTTTCCTTAGGTCCACAACCAGTCGCTTCATTTCTGCCATGTTGAGCATCAGGTTGTCCTGTTCACACCATGTGACAAAGCTGTTTATGTGACAGTCCAGTATTCAGACTCCTCACCCCTGCTGATACATCCAGCTACAGCAGAGTTATCAGAAAACGTCTGAAAATGACATGAATCCTTCTGGTAGCTGAAGTCAGTGGTGTAGAGGTGAACAGGAAGGGAAGAGGACTGTTCTTTGTGGGGCCTACAGCACAAGGGGAGGATCTACCCGCATTCCCATCAGTTTTTCTCATAGAAGAGCTGGTTAGATGGTGTTGAAGAGACTGGAGAAGTCAAACATGACCCTCACAGTGGTCCTTGGCTTGTCCAGGTGGGAATAGACACAGTTCAGCAGGTAGATAATGGCATCATCAACTCTTACCTGGGGCTGGTAGGCGAACTGAAGGGGGTCCAGTTGAGGCCAAACAGAGGACCGGAGTTTGTCAGTCTGATTTTGTCCCTTTTACTGCACCGTATTTATCAAGACTGGAAGCTGCATCATGCTGGAAGTAAAACCAGTTTCTCTGCACCAAAGAGTCCATGTTGACTTTCATTCAGCTGTTCATCAATAACCCATCCTCATCATTCAGAGACTTCTGGTCAGACTTCTGACTCAGTCCTGATGACTGCTGAAGCTCAGCAGGAAGTACTTCTACTGTTTACTGCTCTTCACCGCGGTACTGCTTACAGTACTATCAGTAGTACTACACCTGAACTAAGTATTCCTGCTGTGTTTCAGAAGGAGATCCACCTGGTTTCATCTCCATCTCTCTTCACACATGTTTACTACAAAGCTCAGCATCTTTTACCTTGATGCAGACGGACACACCTGGACAGGTGGACGGTGCTGGAAGAATATGGATGTTCGGGAAAGAAGATGGTTCATGAAGGTTTCTGCTCCACCATCTGCCAGAGGATTTTGTTTTTTGTTTTGTTTTTTTTATCTGTTTTCATGGTTTTAGACTCATTTCTTGGTTGGTTTGCTTTCTTGGTTTAGACTCAGAAACATTATTGGTTATTTTTTCTGGACCACATGCACATTCAGTGTTAAATAACATGCTGAATATCATGGTGGATGAAACCCATGAAGAAGTGCCACTTTGTTGTTTCACAGCTTATAAAGTTATTAAAACATATTTTGAGTAATTTAAATAGATCAGATTAAATGTAAACATACAGATAAAGAGCAGTATCATCAGCGTATAAACTGACTACATGAATTCAACATTGCATTACATCAGGTAATGCAGACATTTTGTATTAATTTAATATCTTTTGCTTTTTTATATTATGTTGTATCTTTTCTGTTCTTTTTATATCTATGTGGTTGTGTCTTTGTTGTCAGGTCTGCCAGAGATCATTTTGGGGGGAAAAAAAAGAATTACAGTTCACTCCGTACCTTGTCAGTCATGAGTCATCAGAAAGGTCAGGATGAATAAACTTTCACAGATTCCTGGTGAAGTAGGTTTGTGTAACGAAGGACTCCTCAAGATTGATCAGATTTAGAACAAGTTTATTCACAAACAGGGAGATGAGGATTTCACCAAACGGATGGTGATGAAGCTAAAGGGGTTATCCAGGAGACAGGCAAGAATACTCTTCAGTGCTGGTGAGTGAGTCGAGGCCTGGGAAGGGACAGAAGGAAATATGCTGCAAGCAGTTACAAGGTCGGACAAGGAGTTAGTGGAGAGCTGCTATATGTAAAGCTGGAGGGTGAATTGGTAACTGGTGTGAATGGTAAGTAATCCAGAAACTGGCTGGAGTGGGCGAGTTCGTGGTAGAGCCCAGTGCGGGTGTAACAATTTGATGTCACATGAAATCCTTTTGATTTCTGCAACTTTCCTCATCATATAATGTGGAACATGATCACTTTATATGCAGATGACACTGCTCTTTAGACACTTCATGATAGTTGATCTTACCGGTGGATGTGATCAATGTATAAATATAACAGAAAAGGTCTACTTCTGCTTTTCTTATTTGATGGAATAGTAAAGCAACAAGGAGGCGGTGCTTTAAGGCATTTTGTGTGGCTGAACACGAGTAGTTTGTTTAAAACCATTTTTCTTGTATTTTTTGTTTATTTTGTTAGATTTTCTGAACAGTATTTACTTCTAGCACAATAGTATATAGTGTGCGGGACTACTCATAGTATTACAGACGGAAAATATTTTAACAATTTTACAGATTAAAAGCAACATATATCTGGACCAAATTATAAACAGTTACATGATGGTAAAACATTAATTGCAACTTAAATAAAAAAAGAAGCTCTGCTGTCATTTCAGCTGCACAGAAGCTGAGCAGCTTTATCGACATGTTTGAACCATAAAGAAGTTTATTTTAATCTACTGAGCTTTCCTCTGACAAAACCCACAAAACACTGTGACAGTGCAGGGGGAGGGAAACTGTGAAGCTAACATGACCACAAACAGTTCTGTTTACCTGCTCACAGTTGGCAAAGAAACTAAAAATATAAAGTGCATTTCATCACATGTAAAATGATCTTACATTAAAATACAAAGTTCATGAACATGAAGAGAGTAGAAAATGAATATCACTACAGATAAATAAAAATAAACAATCTAAATCCATTAAGTATTCAGCCACCGTCAACAACAACATACAACTCCAAAAAACTTATTCTAGAACAAGCATGTATAGGGAACGTTTAGTACTGGGATTTATAGACTATTGATATGATTTTAAAAACATTTCTTTAAATAAACCATTGAAGAGACTTCATTTCTGGTGTGGTCAGATTTCTGTGTTCATGTAGGACCTGTGGTCGTCACGGTGACTCTGCTTTTCTGGACCAAAACACATTTACAATGGAGATTTGGAACAATGTTAACATGATCTGCTTTTCTGTATTCTGCTGTGAATAAAATGCAACTTTATCAGATTGGCAGATTCTGCTTGTTGTTTTTATTTACAATTTGACCAGCTTTTTGGAATTTAATCTTTAGATTTAATATTTAAATTGAATGTTATATTTAACATCGATATATGTGTATGTGAAAGTGTCTATATACATGGAAATGTCTGAAAAATGGGCTAAATTTGAGAACGGTGAGATAAATAATAAAAACCTGTCGGCAACAACTTTAATGCTGAAGTTTTACACTTGACATCTCATAGTCCTAAAAACCACAGTCATCTTAAAGTCCAGATTGGACGACGTTTATTTCTAACATCATCCAGTTACAGCTCTCCTGACTTTAAAACCAAATATTTAATCCAGGATAATGGACTCATGATTAGAAACATCACAGCAGAGGGCTGCAGGTTTTACTTCTGCAGCAGGAAGACAGAAGACATTATTGTCTCTGTGGACACTTTCCGTCTCATCTTAGGTAAGAACCACAACATGCAGAAAGTGTAAAAGCTGTTGACAGCTGACGTCTCTTCACAGAAGCTCTGAATCATTTAGTCTTGTTCTCACAACATTTACTCAGGTTCTACAGGTTCTAGATTTATGAAAACAGGACATTAAAATGTTCCTACCTCTGCGCCAACCCTGACCCTGGTGTAAAAACAAGTTCTGGAGAAACCGCCTGGGAATACCAGATGCTCTAAGCTTTTCCACTTCCATCTGCGTGTGGCATATTTGGAGATGATTTCCTGAATGATGTCACTCTTTGACCTTTGACATGTCACTCTTTGACCTTTGACATGTCACTCTTTGATCTTTGACATGTCACTCTTTGATCTTTGACATGTCACTCTTTGATCTTTCTGTGTATATTTGAAGCACATTTCAAATGTCATAAACATGTGTGTGATACCGCTGCTTTATCTGTGTCATGTTGGCGCCAGCTTTAGTATTTGGAGCAACCTCAGACATTTTTCATCCATATCTGCTACGTATGACCATACCACCGTGAACACGACCGATCTAATCTGATCTATGAAGTTAAACAGGGTCGGGTCTCATTTTTAAACTATTGCACGCAAAAACCTGGCCTACACAAATAATAGTTAACTTTTGGGATTTATAAAAACACAACTTGACAGTAAAATGTTCCTACCTACATGCAAACTCTGACCCTGACATTCGAACAAATTCTGGAGAAACCGCCTGGGAATACCAGGTGCAGAAGCTTTTGCACTTCCACATGTGTATTGGATATTTGGAGAACCTTTTCCTTTATGATGTCACTCTTTTATCATTGACACGTCACTCTTTGATCTTTCTGTTTAATATTTGAAGCACATTTCAAATGTCATAAACATGTGTGTGATACCGCTGCTTGATCTGTGTCATGTTGGCGCCAGCTTTATGTATTTGGAACAACTTCCAAAAGGCATTTTTCATCCATATCTGCTGCTTACGGCCATACCAACCTGAACATGCCCTTGGCTGACTGTGTGCACCTGCTGCAATCAGACGATGCATTGCTGAGTGAGGCTGGAAGCAGATGTCTGTGAGGAGAAGCGAGGTTTGTTTGAGAGTGTTTCTTTTCTTTACTTTCTTTGGTCCATCTTGATGTTTCTGGTCTTTTCTTCTTCTGTCTTCTTCCTTTCACTCTCCTCTTTTTGCTAACTGAGATTTACATTGGCTTTTTGGCATCATCTGTGTCTTGGTTGTTGTTTGGTGAGTTGAGATTTTTTTTTTTTTTTTTTTTTTTTTGGGGGGGGGGTTGCATTTCCTCTTGCCTGGGTGCTTGTTGCTGTTACTGAGTGATATTCCCTCTCCACTGTGACTCTGCCCTGGGGAGGAAGTGGTGTTTCGTTCCCCTTTGCCTTTTTCCTTTTCTTTTTTCTCTCCCTGCAGGCTCTTTCGTTTTGTCTCCAAATTGTTTGTGTGTTTGTTTCGAGTGTGTGAACGACAGGTTAGGTGGTGGTGGCGGCGTGTTTTCTGATGTCCCAGGGAGCATGTGTAACAGGACACAGCTGTATCTTATTAGTAGTTTCTGGCTTTCCCTCCCAGCAGCCAATCGCTGCAGGGGGAGCCACCCTATATAGGTAAGCTGGGCATTCAGATCATAGATTGCTTCAGGTTGGTGTCAGGTAGGCTCAGCGGCAGTGCAGCATGTCACGTTTTAATTACATTTTACCCATCCGGTACTGCTCTCTGCTGTTTTCGTTTGAGAGATCGGTGCTGGGTGTTCCGAGGCTTGTTTCAGTAGCTTGGACTTCTTCATTGCTGTGGCAAGCTGTTGCCAGCAGCATCACTGGTTCTGCGGCACACGACTGTGTTCCAGTTTTATGGTCAGGCGGAAGCTGACATAAATCTGCTGGCACTGGATTAGTTGATGCCCTGGAGACCGCTGCTGCTCTGCTCTGACGCATCTTTTCAGGTGTTCCATCGGCCGCTCTGTTTTACTGCGGCTTCTACTTTATTTTGTTCCATTCTCTGCCTTAAACAACTCCTTCTTGGAGAAGAGGAAACGCTGACGTGGGCGCCGGATTCACCACGAGCTGGTGCAGACTGGACAGTCGAGCCGCCCATGATAGTGGGGAGCGGAAGGACATTTTGGGGACAAAGCTGATTATTTTATCTTAATTTTTTATATTGTTTAATTTTGTGTTTGAACTGTTTCTATTCTTCTTCAGGTGCTGAGACTGCAGTGGTGAATTGGTGTCCTGGTGGTGGTGCCTCCTTACTTCTCTAGTGTGGTTTTATCTTTTCATGTGGTGTTCTTGGGGTCCCTTCCCTAGCTTCTGGGCACATCCACCCCAGTAGGTATCAGCCCTGATTTATCTTTCTTTTTAAAGTATCTTGTAGTTTTTAAGTAGGAATAATCTCTTTTAATACCCCTAACTGATGTCTTTGCCTTCATTGCTAACGAACCTGAGTGCCTGGTGGTGGGTGTAACCACCTAGCTATTTTCCCTGGGCGTAAAACCCAGGGTGGCGTTGTCCGGTTTTATCTTTTAGCTTGTAGCTGACTGTTGCTTGCCACACATGGCTGCTGCTGCTATCCCTGCGTCGGCCGAGTTGGCAGCCGACACAGGGATAGCAGCTGAGAGATACAACGACCGTGACAGTGCAGTATCTGAAAAATTTCACGGCAGATGTAACAGTGGATGGGGAGGAAAATGTCACGGTGCAGAAATTCCTGCATTCCATGAAATTGGTGTGTGGAGGAGTGGTGTGATGTAGGTTGCTATGTAGAAACATATGAGTTCACTGTTAGCAATGATGCGGCTAAACTGAAATTGTTGGATGGTTTCAAGATTGGTGACAGAGTTATGGGCAAGAATCTGGTTAAGAATGAGTTGGTGGTGTCCTTAACTAACCTGTTGACATTACAGATGATGAAATTGTGGAGCGACTGCAGGCATGGGGTGTGGAGCCGATCTCGTCCATCAGGAGGAGGATGTCGCCAGGGACCACCATAGCTGATGGAACCTGGTTCCTGAAAGTGCGCTTTACGGATACAGAGCAGTCTTTGCTGTATTCGGCTGGGTTTATGACGGCGAACAGGGCGCAGTTCTTTTGTGTCATCCACAACCACCGGTCACGCATGTGCCGTCTTTGTCTCCACCTTGGGCACATCGTACATGATTACCCGGATTTTACTTGTTTTTGGTGTAAGTGGAAAGGTCACAATGCTCAATGTCCAGAGCACAGGGATAATGATCGGCCGGAGGTTAGTCTCCAGTGGGCTGCCTTTGACGCCCAGCTTGGCTTACATGATGTGATCGACCCTGATGGTCAGGGGGATGTGGACATGACCTCAACGTTGTGGCAGGCGAGTGGGGTTCTCCTGGATCGGGGGCCCGGTCGGACGAGTCCAGCGGGATGTGTGTTGGACTCATCGACCGTGGCACAGGCTGGGGAAGCCCAGGAGCTGTCGCTGAAGCATTGACTGGTGGGTCAGCGAGCGGAGTTCCACCTCTGATGGACTGGTGGTTGGAAAGGGGGGGCCTTGGCCTGGAGGACCAGGCGGCTCAAAAAATGGGCCGTACTGGCAGAGGGAGCTCACAGAGTTGGCTCTACTCTGAACGCACAAGGGGCTCTAGTGAGCGGTCCAGCTTCGGTGGTCCAGGGGGATTGCACAAAGGATGGAGAGATTTCTTTCTGTCCCTGCGACGGTGGTTGACTCCAGACTCTGTAGTCCTGGGAGACTTTAAGGTTGTGTTGAGTAGATTGGATGTTTCCACCGTTAATGACTTCAAGGACGACGTCAGTAGGACAACACTGTTGGACATCATGGGGAGTCACGATCTAGTGGATGTGTGGTGTATCTGTAATCCGACTGAGTGGCTTTTTCTTTTTTTGGTATGTCGCTTACGGCCATAACACCCTGAACACGCCCGATCTCGGGAAAAGGCATACAGCTGGCGCCAACATGACACAGAACAAGCAGTGACATCACACACATGTTTATGACATTTAAAATGTGCTCCAA
Source organism: Telmatherina bonti (assembly GCF_933228915.1). NCBI lineage: Eukaryota > Metazoa > Chordata > Actinopteri > Atheriniformes > Telmatherinidae > Telmatherina > Telmatherina bonti. Next base: position 8,992,928 of record NC_136633.1, read on the forward strand.
ATATTACACAGAAAGATCAAACAGTGACATATCAAAGATGACATCATAAAGGAAATGTTCTCCAGATATCCCACATGCAGATAAAACACCTGATTGCAGTGCTTTCCTCAAAGGTTTCTTCAACAAATGACTAGTTTTGGTTTCCAATCAGGAATGTTTTTTTAATTTTTTTTCCTGTTGAATCCCAGTTGAAAAGCAATGTGGAGATTTTAATTGAATAATTTTATCACATTTTAGATTAAATTTAAAGGGGAGGTGGAAGCAACACTGTAGATGTGTGATCATGAATTTGCCATAAAAGCAATTTGCTCAAACTGTGAGGATAAAGCATGAAGTGCTGATGATGCAACAGCGCCCTCTTGTGTTTACAGATAAAAGTGCAAAAGCTTACAGCACCTGGTATTCCCAGGCGGTGAGAAGCTCCATAAATTCCAGGTGGATACCTCCACAACCACCTGGATCTATGACTACCTCACAAACAGACCCCAGTTTGTGAGACTGAAAGGTTGTGTGTCTGAGATGGAGGTCAGCAGCACTGGTGCACCACAAGGAACTGTACTCTGGCCATTCCTCTTCACACTATACACCTCAGACTTCCAGTCCAACTCTGAGTCCTGTCATCTGCAGAAATACTCTGATGACTCTGCAGTTGTGGGGTGTATCAGGGATGGACAAGAAGCAGAGTACAGAGAACTGGTCAGTCAGTTTGTTAAATGGTGCGGTGAAAATCATCTCATATTAAATAGCAGCAAAACAAAAGAGATGATTGTTGACTTCAGGAGGAAGAAGAATAAACAAAGCACTGTTTCCATCCTGGGAGAGGAGGTGGAGGTGGTGGAGGAATACAAGTATCTTGGAGTTCAGCTGGACAACAAACTGGACTGGAAATGCAACACTGACTACATCTACAAGAAAGGTCAGAGCAGACTGTACTTCTTAAGGAAGCTGAGATGGTTTAACGTCTGCACCAAGATGTTGCATATCTTCTATAAGTCTGTTGTGGAGAGTGCAGTCAGATTTGCAGCATCTGCTGGGGTAGTAGCATCAGAACCAGAGACTTGAAGAGAATCAACAAACTGATCCAGAAAGCTGCTTCTGTGCTTGGAGTAACTCTGGAGCCGCTGGAGCTGATTGTCCAAAGAAGAATGCTGCACAAGCTGATGAAGATGATGGAGGATTCTTCACACCCTCTCCACAACACAGTGATGAAACAACAAAGTGTGTTCAGTGAGAGGCTTCTTCAGGTCCGATGTAAGACTGAAAGATACAGAAGATCATTCCTGCCAGCAGCCATCAGCCTCCAGAACAAGACCTCCTCTAGTTAATTATTATCTACAATATTGAATTTCCCTTTGGGGATTAATAAAGTATTTTTCATTGTATTAAACACCGGTCTGCAGTTCTCATTTGTTCCACCTCAAATCTCCTTGCAGAGTTGGGTCGTAACATAAGCTAAGAGGAGGAAAATTAAAACCTGGTTTAAAACTGAAACATAAAAGCCAAATACTATCTGATCTAAACTTGTAAGGTACTTTTTACAGACAGAAAAAACAGAGATAGTTTGCTTCCAACAGTTCTTACAGAGTGTGTCCGCACCATTTACTATCCAGGCAACTGATTGGCCGTCAGGGTTGGACAGTTTTCCCTCCATTTAAACCAGACAGACAGCTGGGACATCAGCTCAGATCTGATGCCTTGTTCATGGAGAACGTCCCCTTTGGTGCCACAAAGGCTTGGTTTACATATAAACTCAGAAAATGTTCCAACTGAATAAACAATGTTGATGTGTGGCCTTTATGTAAAATCAGTAGATAAACTGCATATTAAAATGATTCCTCAAACAGCTTCTGCGATATAATTCTGTTCAGCTGTTCTAAGCAGTAAACCTACATCCAAGTCCAACTTCTTTATCCTGCATTGTCCTTGTTAAGATACCTCTAATGCACAGTTTCACTTTGCAGATTGTAGTCTGAGACAAATGCACGCATTTTAACACATCCCTTTACTTTTTATTCATTTTACAATCAACTACACTTTTCTTTGCTGCACCATCAGTAGAAACACCAGGAAATATTTCACATTAATCATGAAATCATTTTTAAAGAATGAGCAGATCTGCAATATTAAAATGTAGAAACTAAAAATGACTAAATAAACAGCTGGACTGCTGGTGGGTAATAATCCATCTGTCTGATGGCAAAGTTCATGTTTCTCTGGTTTTCCAAGTCATGGGAGACGACCACAGTCCTGATCAGGAAACTCCACAGCAGACATACCAAACATCATTTACTCCACACTGATACCTGATATTGTTCCACTGAACAAACATCCAGAAAAGTTATTTTAAAAGTCTCAGAAAGCTGCTTTTGTTTTGTTTTTTAAAGGGAAAGTTGAGCAAGCATTGTGTGAGGATTTAGTCATCTCTGATTTACCATTCATCAGCTCAACTGTCAAGTCATATAAGTGTTTTAAAAGCATTAACATCAGCTCCAGTTTAACGGCTTGGTGGGAATTCCTGAAAGTAACCAAGTCTGCGCTTATTCCATGTAAGCTCACACCCATCTGGAACAATCCTGACTTCCTGCAAAACAAAAAGATGATAAACTTCCCTCGGTGGAAGAATAAAGGAGTAAAGCAGTTAGAACATATAGTAGAAAATGGAAACTTTCTGCCATTTGATGCAATTTCTTCACGGTATGAATTCAGCAGTACCAAATTCTTAGAATACCACCAACTTAAATCTATCATAAGTAAGAAATACACCACTGATCAACTAAACTTACAGTTACCTATAAGGGTTGCAGAATTCTTAAATCTTAAGGCCCCGAAGCTACTATCCAAAATATACAGATTACTATTGAAGCTAGAAGATTCCATCTCTCTCCCAACTTCTAAATGGGAAGCAGACTTATCCAGCAACTTCAATCAAAATGAATGGTCACAAATCTGCTTAAACACATTCAAAATGACTAAGAATTCAAGCATGCAATTAATACAATTCAAAATTCTACACAGAACTCATTATACGGGACACAGGATGTTCAAGATGGGTCTGTTACACTCACATATCTGTTCACACTGTACTGACAACATGATTGACAGCTACTACCATGCCTTATGGTCTTGTCCACCTGTCCAGAGATTCTGGCTCCAGGTATGTAAAGATCTGTCAGACTGGTTTAAATGTAATATCCCTGCAAACCCCAAATTGTGCCTATTGAGTCACTTAGGTGAAAATAACATAGGGTTTAATTTAGCAAAACCAATCCTCAGCAGCCTGTGCATTGCAAAGAAAACTATCCTTGTGAACTGGAAAAGCAAACAGAATCTGTGTATCCAGCAGTTTAGAAATCTGTTATTAGATTACATCAGCATGGAAATGATGTCTGCCTCCTCAAAGGATCAGTCAGTTGAATTTCACTCTCTCTGGTCTCCTGTGATCAACTCCATCACTTAGTGTAGGGGGGAGAGTGTGACCTCATCCTGCTCGGGGCTGGGGAGTGGCTGGGTGGCTCAGGTGGCTATGGGTCTGGGGTGGACCCCTGGACGGGGATCTTGGCTGCTTCATTACTGGGGGGGCTAGGTTTCCAGACCTGGCGGGAGGCCTTGGGTTGATCAATGGTTGGAGTTGCCTTTTGGCGGTGGGGCGAGGTCGCTGGCGGGGGCTGGATCGGCGGGTATTGGCTCCGTGACGGGTGGCCGTGCCGCTGTGGGGTGGGCGGGGTGCGGGTCCTGGGCTCCGGTGCCCGGGGCTGTCCCCTGCTTCTCGGGGATGGGGGGTCGGCCCTGCCGTGGGGGGGTTGGGCTGACCTGGACCTGCCGCTGCAGTGGGGGCGGGTCCGTGCCCTGGTGCCCGGCAGAGGGACCCGGGCCCAAGATAGTTGAGGATGGGGGGGTGCCTGTGTATATATGGGGTGTGTATGGAGGAGTGTAGTGGTACATGAATGTATGGGGGGTAGGGGTGCGTGTATGTGGGAGTGTGTTGAGGCATGTATGTGTGGGGGTGTATGTATGAGGGAGTGCGGTGGTGTATATGCGGGGTGTGTATAGAGGATTGTAGCGGTACATGAAGGTATAGGGGGTGAGGGGTGTGTGTATGCGGGAGTGTGTGAGGGGTGTTGGGGTGGAGGTTTAGGGGACTGTGATAGTACATGAGTGTGTGGGGTGTGTGGGGCGCATGCCCCTGCCAAGATGATGATGGTAGGAACCGCCCACCGAGCTTCAATTCAGCTCTTCAGAAACCTACGGGTGACGTCACGGAGGCTCCGCCCATCTTTATATACAGTCTATGGTATGGTATTTGTTGTGCGTGCCATGGTCAGCTGTTTTAATTTGCGTGTCCAGCTGTGTGTCATTATCTCTGTTTCCTCTGCAGTGATTGGCTGGAGTGGCCTGCTGGAGTGAACATAAGGCGGGCGGTGCGCAGTGCTCGGGGGGAGGTCACTGCCAACCTCTCCATCATTCTGTTTGGGTTGTTTTTGAGTTGGGAGTCTCCGGTAGTTCAGTTTTTGGTTTTGGTTCTTTGGTTTGATCCTCTTTTGTTTGGGGAGCGGCCCAGATCCTACGGCCCATTGCGTGGCTGGTTTGTGGCGGCTCCCTTTTTGTTTATTTTGGCCGGGGCTCCCTCCTCTTTCGGTTGTTGTCGGTTTCTTTAATAAACTTTGTTTACATGTTGATTGTTGGCAGTGGTTCCTCTCAGATGTTATGGTTCCTACTCTCAAGCCGTACTATTGTTTTGTTGAGGATGGTGGTCCGGTATGTGTGTGTTGCATCAAGATGGCTTTTGGAGACTGGGAGGGACATATCAGAGTCATTGTCATTTAGCATTCTTTGTATTTTAACATATGTAAAAGTGTGTGTGTGTGTGTGTGTGTGTGTGTGTGGGACCTGTAGCACTACATGTCAAGACTGGCGTCCAACTGGAGTCCAACAATCCACCAGCACCTTTCTATGATGTCCTCTACTGTTTGATTTTGTGCTTGTGTTGTTCTCACTCTCATTTGTAAGTTGTGTTGGATAAAAGCGTCTGCTCAATGACTATAGAATAGAATAGAATAGAATAGAATAGAATAGAATAGAATAGAATAGAATAGAATAGTCGATGTCGATTAAACATCTTTGCTAAAGCTAAAACGCCAACTAATAATGTTAGGTTATAGAATTCATAAGAAATCTGATTATGTACAACTAAGGTTGCTTGTTGTGTGTAAGTGGTTTTTATGTAATATTTTCCATGTGTGTCCTGTAGGATTTGAGCTGTATTGATTTATTTATGTTCTATATCAGCCAAAAAATATATTCTTTAAGAGTCTTAAAGTAAGTTTTAGCACATAGTTTAATTTTCTCTGGTGGAACTATGTTAAATCATATCATCCATGTGTAATTTAAATAAAAAATAGTAAATCATTTAGTAGAAGAAAGTTGAAAAACTGAAAATTGACAAAAAAAAATACAAAAGTCTCATTTGAGGAATTTAATGTTGAAACAAAAATGACTTTCCAGATATTAATTTCAAATTTATACATTATGGAAATTGAAATAGACGTAAAGATGCAATTTCTCACTTTGACAATGAAACCGCGTGTTGTTTATTAGTTCTTAACACACACACTCAGTCAAAATGGCGCAGTTCTTTTTTATAAACAAAACCCCAGAAACAGTGTGTTTAAAGAGACAATGTCCTTCATAGGCCAAAGACCGACTTACTGCAAACATACTTTAAATAGGTATGAACTATGTCTAGAGTATATGTAAGAGTCCACTACAACATATACATGATCATAATAAAAAGATTATTAAAAGGCTCATGATGTTTTGTTTGGGGTCTCAAAAGCCCCTAGAAATAACTTTAGATTTACTGATAAACCAAAAAAAAAAAAACCCAACAATTTTAAAGACGTGTCACATTTCATTAGAAAGCATCTGAAGTGAACAGTTGTCATTTATTTATATGGATGTTTTTACCCCTCAAAGTGTACAGGTCTCCCATGCACACATGCAACTGTAATATTTTGTCTAATGAAGGTCCCTTCGTATCTACAAGGTATTCTGTCTGGTGGGCCAGTCAGTCTACAGACCACAGTGTTAAACTCATTTCTGCTTTCATACAGATTAGTTTGGTCATTTATGCCATGTGTGCAAACAGAGATGATGTTCTCATTAGTAGCAATGATGAAAGTATTTATATGCTTGCACCTGGAGTTATTGTCCAGAATATTTCTCTCTCCTACAACACGATCACATCCATTTTGATCCATGTTCCCGATGATGTGCTGGTTGACAAACTTCTGGAAATCGCTCTTCACAGGCCGGCAGAGTTCAGTGACGGACAGCAGGACCAGGAGGAGTAAACGAGACTTCATCATCATGTTTCTCTGAAGAGAAATCAGAACAAGATAACTGATGTGGAATAAAAACAAACGGCATACATTTAGTTTCTTCAGGAAGGGATTGTGTCTCTGCAGCGGTCGGCTGTCTGGTAATGATCTGAGGATGATCTGAGGATGATGAAGGTGGATGGGCAGAGCCTGTTTTCAGAGATCTGCTGACGAAGCGATCCCTTTGAAAAAGCAGCTAAAAGACATCTTTTAAACATGCCTTTGCTTAGTTTGATTTGTTTTTCTCTCCTGCTGTTTTGTGTTTTTACATAAAGTACTTTACCATTTTTATGATGAAAAAAATGTTATTTTACCAGAACAGCCGTACCAATCAACTTAATCCATTTCCATGTTTAATATGACGCTCCTTAGATCAGAAGAATGATAAATGGCATCCAGTTGTTCATTCATAACTTGTACTACAATGTCTGGGGCTAATTTCTATTATTATATCTCCAAACTGAGAAGCAAAAAAAGTATCTATTTAAAAAAAGATTTTTTTTTTTACCTGAATCAGATTAGTGACAAGTCTTTTAAGATGAATAGGAACCCCCCACCTTTTCAGAATGAAAGGTTAATATGAGCAAAAGTCTTCCAACATTAGCGTCGTCTCAGTTTGTGTGCATGCCTGGCTGGTGAACTGAGGGAGGAGTTTTCTAACTAACCTATCTGCAACCTGCTCAGAACACCAAGTTAGGAAACAAGCGTGTTGCCTGTTAGGCATCATGCATAATAAAGCCACAGAAAACATGGAGTAGAGTTTGTATGCTGCATTGTGAGAATGATAGAAGCTAAAAATAAAAGGTGCTGCTTTGTCGGACAACTAGTTTTCTGAAGTGAGGATCAGCAACCACAAATCGGCTGTTTATTCAGTTTATATGCAGAAACAATGTACAGTACCAGTCAAAAGTTTGGACACTTTCCATAAAACCTCATGGGAAAATGATGAAAAGAGATTAATGAGAGGATGTTTTATGTTGGCAGGCAATCTGCATTGTAAATATGTCTCTGAAGGCCTCTTAAGACCAGTTTTTCACACGCAGTGGTAGAAAAGGCTGACGGATGTCCTCGCCACTTAACGCCCATTTCCTCTCTGCCTCACACCAACACAAGTGTTCTATGTGGTTTTATCTGCATGTCATTTGTCTGTGAGCAAACAGCCACTGGGAAGATGTATGTATGACTGGATTCCCGTAGAAAAAGGCTGGACGATTCTCCCAGATGACTTTTACATGTGACCACTGCTTATTTCACATGAAGCGCTGAACTAACCTCTGCCTCCAAACGACTTGTCACACTGCTTGTGGATGTCCTGCAAACATGATGTTGACCCAATTGAATGTTTTCATATTGTTACTCCAAACTCTTATTACAGACCTTGTCAACAGTGATACCCATTGAAACCTGACGCTATTGCAGGACACAGTGCACCTGAACAACCAGCTGAGAAGAGATTTTTGCAGTATGTAAGCTGTAAATGCTGCAGTGCAACCATATGCACCACACATCCAAAACTTAAACAATTCTTCACAAGTCCATCTAAATTCACACCAGCTGTCATCTTATTTTAACCTATTTTTAGTGTTTCAACAACAGTCCATTTTGTTATTTTGCAGCTGAGGGTCATAAAACAAATCCCATAAAACTTGACTTTGTCTCAATAGGTGACATTCTCTGGACTTGTCTGACGATCAGCTTCCAATCAGACCTTTCATACACTCTGTAGAAGACAAAGATGGTTGTACGACATATGTGCTGTTGCATGAGCATAAAGAGAAGAAGGCCTCATGGCATCATGGTTCTTCTAATGAGCCTTTAAAATGACGGCTCCAATGTGAGGTCTTCTCTTTACAAACAGCAGAGAGCGCTGCTGCACCATCAGCAGAAAAAGCTTCAGGACATTATTCACATTCACCACAAAATGGCTTTAAAACAGTAAATTAAAAATTACCCCATAAAACATTAAAACAAAATAATCTAAAACCAAAAATTGGATTCGAGTAATTTTTTTTTAAAAGTTTATTCAAAATGATTCACTCTAAACCTCTTTTATTCTGTTCATAGGCAGAAAACCAAATGGTTCCATTCATTTCAGGTCATGTAGCAAAACCCTCAAGGTGAACTGGACGTCCATATTCACATTTGATGCTAAGACGAGTTCTTAAACTACATTGAGGAACTTACATTGAGGAAGTGCTTCCATGACAACATATCGACAAAGTTACTCCACTCTAAGACTCTACTGGTAGAAGAGTCTCAATTAAACTGGACACAAGGTCCCACTGTTGAGCGGTGGGACTTGAGAATCCTCCATGTTCACCACAGTAGAGGTGAAGCGCACGTTTCTGCTCCAGCATTGATCCAGCGTTGAGTTCCACCTCGTTGGAACAGCCTGGATTATGCTATGTTCTGGTAGGCCAAGTTCCCTCTGAATCTTCAGCAAACGCTGTTTGGCCAAAATGGAGTGGTGGAAATGTGTAGCACAGTTCTTAAGCATTGCGATAACATCTCTGATGGCTCTTTGACTTAGTAGACCATCATGCACAACAAGTTGCAATGCGTGAGCTGTGCAGCTGAGATCAGGGAGCTTAGCAAGCTTCATCCCCTTCACAATGTTTGCGCCACTATCCCAAAGCACTAGTGCCACACGATCTTTCCTTATTTTCCATTCCTCAAGCATACACAGGAATGTGTGTCTGAGGTATTCCCCAGTGTGTGGCCCTTGCATCACTCTTGTATTTAAAACAACCTGCTTTCTTGTCCATTCATTGTCAATAAAATGGCATGTCAGGCTCATGAGCGACTCTGTCGCACCAGACCAGCAGTCCGTGGTGAAGGAGAGGGAGTAGCCAGCATTTTCTGGTTGGATTATGGCTTTGATGTTGTCCACAACCTTGTGGTAAACTTCTTGAAGTTTTTCAGTTGGATAATATTTCTCACTTTTCAGTGAATATCGTGGCTCTGCTGCAGCCATAAGGTACTTAAAGCCAACATCAGACACTATCGAGAACGGTTGGTTATCAGTCACTATCATTTCTATGATTAGTTTGTCCATTAGTCTAGACCTGTTTTCTGAATTTGTCCACTTCCTTTGTTTATCAAACATGCTCAGTATTGTTGGCTGCGATGAACTTGCCACATCTGTATAAGTTGCTGATTCAACTTCACGTTTCTTCTGAGCAGTTTTATATAAGTCAGGGTGATGAATCCTGAGATGGGACAACAGGTTGGAGGTGTTTTTATTTTTTGCTACTGTTGCTCCCATGCTGATTTCCCTATTGCATGTTTTGCACACAGCCTTCCCTTGTATTGTTGACCAAATGAAATACTACCAGACTGCACTTTTAGAATTTGGTGCATCCATCTGTAACAAGGGTTGAAAAAAATGAGAGAGAAGTGTTAAAGGTGGGGCCACATGCTGACATATGCTCAAACGCCATTACTCCGTGCAATATTTAGGATAACCATTCCTTGCTAAAAAGCTGAACGACAGACGCGGCAGGAGCATCAGGAGTGTTTTGGGCGTCGGACACAAAAGTGGCAGTTTAGTGACCAGCGTGGAGCGTTTGGTCCGAACAAACCGTTACAAAACTTTTTACATTTTCGGCGTGAAACGTTCAAAACACGAGAAAGATCGACGCCCCTTGCCGCGCCTCCACATAGACTTTACATGGAAACCTGCCACTCTTGACGCTCAAAACATGTTTGGTCTGAACACACTGTTAGCGCTCCCTAAAACAAGTGAACTAAGTTTTTTATGCACTCTCTCCTAATCACACACACATTCTTTTCTATCATGGACTGTTTCCATCTCGATATCATCAGCAGTTTCTTTTAATTCACAGACATGTTGGGACGTAAGCTAGCAGAGCTACCGCTAAGGTTTACTGCTCTTACGTTATTCTGCTGCTCACTGTAACGTTAGTTGTAGTTGTGAGACGCAGAGTACTGGGATGTTTATTACACTTTCGGAAGACCTTTCTGCATTTACCTTTGACACGTGTTTTCTGTCTGGATCTTCTTACACTAGAAAAATTTTCCTCTCACTCTCCAGTGTGTGAGGACAGCTTCTTCTTCGGAGGCTCTGCCTCTGCCGCCTAACCAATCAGAGGACGGGGTGAAAAGTGCAGGAGACAGCAGGCAGGAGAGAGAGGTGAGCCGAAAAAACCCAGTTTTAAATTGATTTTTTCATATCGGCCAGTTGGATTTAAAAAAATAAAGAAAAAAGGCTGTAGGAGCCATAAATGTAGTTTATGTTGGGAATTATCACTGGTGGATGGTTGATGTTATATTGTTGTCATGGTGATATGAATTGGAGTCACGTGGATGTGGATCGGTACAGGGCTCTCGTAGTTCTGGAGTCGGATGAGCAAGCCTCCACAGCACTCTTCATCCTCATCTTCCTCTGGACTGAGCTGAGATCTCACCTTCACTGCTGTCGTCTGGGTTCCTTTTCTGCACAGAACCAGATACTGACATCAGAACAAGCAATAAAAGTGCCTCTTAGCTTCCATTAACAATGTATATGTGTTTGATTTATCATCATTTTCTGTATGTAAAATTAATCAAACGACAAACCTGTATTTCTGAAGAGAGGGTGGAAAGTCCTTGACAGCTGTGTTCCAGTGCCTGCATTGTCGGGTCAGTCTGCTCCAACATCAACTTTTAGACATCAGTAGTGCCACGCATGGCGTGAGATGTGCAAAAAATCTGCAAATACAAGTTATAAAAATATCAGATCATCACATAAATAGATTGTAGGTGTAAATAGCTGCAGTTCAAGAGTAATCAAATATTGTAATGCAAATAGATCAAATAAAATTTTTTCAAGCATTTTCATGCCAAAGGCAACACAAAGTGCTTTGCATACTTTTATTTTTAAAAAGCTGATTAAATAAATCAGGTTTTCACACACTGAAATATTAAGATAGAATATTAAAAACACACTCATTTTATTTCACAGTTATACACAGACACAATTTTCCCTAACTTCTGTGTCTTCACTGCATGTAGATAAAATAAAACATATCTTTCAGATCCATCATACCAGCAGTCAGACCTCCACATCCACAGAGGCTGCAGCTGCAGATTTTAAACGTTTTACAAACATGACTGAAGATGTAAGAAATAAAAAGTTTGCATTCTGGTTCGGTGAATAAATACGATGATGGACATAAAATATCCTCCCTGCCGATATCCAATAGGTGCCAACATCAGACTACATGATGGTTAAATGATCATTGATTATTACAGCTGCCATGTCATGGAGAGCAAAGCTACATCCATCATGAATACTGTACTTCCACTGTGTGGTAGCAGGCGTGAAAAATGATAGAGAAGTCATTTACAAACATTTACGTGGCAGAGCATAGGATAGATATAAGAAAATAAAACCTGGGGCTCATTTGTACGCCGCAGGACGTTAAACCTTCCGGCTCGTCCCGTTAGCATAGCCGTTAGCATTAGCGTTAGCATTAGCCTTATCTGCGTTAGATTAAGTCACGTCTCATTCACAACAAAGCAGAACTTTACAGCAGTAGTGACATTTACCGACTGCATTGATGGTGAGTCTCTTAAAGCTGCAATTGTCCCTCTTTCCAACCGGGTTGATGCCGTCTTCACCTGGTATTTTCCCAAATGTTTGCAAAATGTTTAGCACAAACAGGCCACAGCCGGCAGAGATGTAGGTGCATTATCAGCAAAAAATAATGTAATCCATCTGTCCCTGGTAGTTTTTCGGCTGATGAAGGGAGAGAAAAAAAACCTTCTGATGTTGGTTTTGGTAACAGACAACCGAGCAGTGAACATGGTCGCTGCTCGCACATCTTTACACAGCTTGTTGCTAATAGCAACTGAGGCAGGTCCAGCAGGTGTATTTAGGCTGGAAAAGGGGCTGGTTAATGCAAATAGCTCCCCGGGTTGTTGACATCCTGGGGAGAAAAGAAAAATAGGTGTAGGTCACCTTTGCCTTCAGCTAGTCTATCCTGGTGAAGGACTCTCTGGCGTAGGTGGCTAGAAGCCAGCTGCTGCTGGGAACGGGCGGCATCTGCAGCGGCGGGGGCAATGGGCTGTCCCTGCTCTTCCTGGAGACCTCAAACAGGTAGCAGGTCTCCAAGTAGCTGGCACACCTCATCCTGGCCACTGGAAGGATTATATATCTCTGCTGGCCTTGGGATTCCCCCAGCAGAGTTGATAAATGTGGCTGGGGAGAGGGAAGTCTGGGCTTCCCTGCTTAGACCAACCCCAGATAAGTGGCAGAAGATGGATGGATTTATTAGCCTCATGACATTGATGGGCAGCAGCGGCTCTAGAAATGCACACGATAGATGTCAATGTCATAGAACAAGTCCATGACGCAGAGTTAAGGTCAGAAAGTTACATAATGTATCTTCTAAGTGAGTGTGAGTTTTAGTGAGTAAACATTCTCTGTGTTGCAGGCATGTTGTGTGTGTGTGTGTGTGTGTGTGTGTGTGTGTGTGTGTGTGTGCGTGTGTGTGTGTGTGTGTGTGTGCGTGTGTGTAATGTGGATGTCTGTGTGCTTTACATGTTATTGTTGATATGGCATAGTAAAGAGAAATAGAAGCTAACTGAGGCAGAAGAAAGAAGAACAGTAAACTATAACAGATATAAAAACAAAGCCCTAAAAGAAAAAAAAACACAATAACACACATACATAGACTGGCAGGTGTTTTGGATGACTACAGACTACGGTGAGCTGAATGACTGGTGGATATTACCTGAGGTTAGTAGAGCCAGGGCGTAGTATTTTTGTCATGGTAAAGCTGTCCATTAATGAATAATTTATCAATCTTAACTTTTTCCAAATGGGAAACAGGACCTACTGTTTCTCCAGAATCTCTTTGGGAACTTTATCATTTACTCTAAAATCGGCCCCTCTTAGTTCCCAGCCCTGGTTCTTAACCTGCTCCTCCTGCTTTTAGCTTATAAATTTGGTTAAAATCAGTCTTGGCCTGCGGCTGTCCAGCCTTCTTCCACGTAAAAGATGAAGTAAGGTGTACTTCACCATGACCTTGGATGTTGGTTTGGATTAACTATTTGTTCGTTCTGGATCGTCCTTTTGTTTCTCTGGGATTCCTACAAAAACCAGGTTGTCCGTTATACTGCATGCCTGGAGATCGTTCACTCTTCCGTCCCCACTAAGTGTTGTTCCCATAAACGTAGACTCAGCTATACAGACAGCTAAACACTTTCCTAATCAAACTCTAAGAAACCATCTGATATGTTAAGATGGATGGTTTAATCAAGGTAAGTGTGAAACTATAGACAAGAGCAGAAACAAGTGTTGTAAATAACTAGTGTTGCATCACTACACAACTATATTTTTATAGTTACTACCTCCTGTGTTACTTCAAATAAAGTATCCAATCAAAACATGTTGACTCAATCATCAAACATAATTCAAAAATACATGCCATGCTACTTAATTGTTACTCATTATTCCAAGTTAGATTTAAGCCACAAAATACGTCTCTTCCCAAAAAATATACCATCAAACATTTTGCTTCAATGAAAATGAACAGTATTACTTACAGAGAACACCTCCTTCTAACTTGTGGCAAGGATGGCAACAGATGAACACATGTTGTTGCACCTGGCTGGAGCTCGAGGTAAAATGGTGCTCAGAAGGAAGTGGCCTAAAGGAAAGTTACCTCACTACCTGTTTTGCTCAGGTTTGGAAAATAAATTACACAAAACCACCACTAGATGGCAATAATTGTAAAAAAAAAAAAAAAAAAAAAGATCAGAAAACATTCCATAAAAATATTCATTAATTCATTTTCCAAACCGGTGGAGTCCGGTGAAGGGTTGTGTGAACCTGGAGTCTATACCAGTCCATCACAGGACTCCATCAAAAGAATTCTTTCATTGTGTTAGTTTATTTTCTGAGTTGGGTCATTCCCCTCTTGAGGGATTTCAACTTCTCCCTGAGGTTGGCATTCTTTGCAGCCAGAGACTCAACCTGCTGTTGACTGAATTCAATCTATTCCCACAGCGACCAAAACTCCCGGTGGAGAACTTCTAGCAGGCCCAGACGTAAGATTTTAATCAAGGTCTCATCCCCATCAGAAGATGTCGCGTCAAGTGAGTCGTCTTTTCGGTTTCTCTTGGAGCTTAAAGCAGATTTGCGTACATATGGAGTGGATTTGTGGTTTGCCTTGCCCATGACAATGCAGCTGAAACACTTGCTAGTAAACTCAGACAAACTCAAGGTTTTCAAAATTCAAGGTTTTTATTTTATCATTTTTGCATAAGCTGACTGTCGAAGCATGTTGGAAATTTTGTGCAGCAGTTTCAGGGTCATCAGTACAGGAAAGAGAGTAAAAGTAAAAATAGTGAGTTAAAGTTAAAAAGTAAGTAAGTTAAAATTAGGACTAAAAGTAAATATACAATATAAAATGTAGAAATAACAATACAGCTGGAAGACACTATACAAGGCAAATTACACAATTGTTGTGTCTGACTACTTCACAATAATAACGAGACAGACTCCATTATCTGGTAGATCCGAATCTATTGAGAAAAGAAGTACTGACATACTTTGTTAAGGTATCAATGCGCAAATGCATTGATACCTAGTAACATAGAAACCATTACTGCGCCAAAGGGAATAGATCCATATACAACAACAATAGAAATAGATAAGAATAAAAAGACAATATGCTGGGCAGGAGACAAAACCTGTGGGCACAAGGAACCTATTATTGCACATGTTGTTAAAGTGAACTTAGTGTTTGATTATTTACAATGTTCCCTGGTATCCTGGCACAAATGCTTTATTAGCAATGAATACATTATTTGGTGTGCTACATTGTTGGATATAAAGTTTTGCTCATTAGGGAACATAAAGCTGTGATTACATGGATCTCTACTAACATAAGGAAAATACTTTATATAATAAAGTGCCATATGCACAATATTTAGCAGTTGTGTAATCAATTAACCTTAAAGAAGATTTCTGTGTGTAGAATGTGCAACATTGAACTTTACAAATAATTACACCTGTCACTTCAAATGTAAGAGGGGAGGAATGGCATGACAAATGGCATGACAAATTCATATCATCTATACCGTGGTCACTGATAGATGGGTAAGTTCAATTCCTGCCTTATCATTCCCTTATGGGCGTCACCATAGCAACACCTTAATCAGCTAGTACAGATCAGCTGATTTTAGACAGGTGAATGAGAGAAATGCACTACTTAACAACAGTTGTTTGGCACAAAAACTATAGAGGCCAACATAAAATAGTTCTTACAGCCTGCTTTAGCTTATTTTGTGAGTTTTGTATTAAAAAAAAAAGAAAAGAAAAAAAATAGAAATAAACATTTGTTATAAAATGCTTACTGTGTGGCACCATGGTGATGACGATGCTGCATTATGGTGTCTGGACTCCCCGTCGTGCCGTGAAATGTGGCTCTTTGTTAATCCTACATATTGGACTGTATATCTGTTTGCTGCCTGTCTCATGACTTGAAGGGAACTCAAGTCATAACAGTTTAACAACACTAATAAAAAAGGCTCATTTATTCAATGATCACTTACTACAGCTGAAAATTAACTTGAAAACACAAAGCTCTAAAAACTTTAATGTAGGACATACATATAAAAACGTTTCCCTATAGCTAGGCTATATATACATACATATATATATATATATATATATATATATATATATATATATATATATATATATATATATATATATACATACATGTATGACAATGGATTAAAATTGTGCTAAATATGATAAAAGTAAGCGGGATGATGCCCGACGAGGTGTCCATTATAAGAAATTAATGCTTCGACGCTTCGTGTCGGATGGTTCACGCCTCCACGTTGTCCATTAATTTCTGATAATGGACACCTCGTTGGGCATTATCCCTTACTTATACCATGGTCTGGGTGAATACTCCATTCTGATTGGTTGCAGGGTGTCCGTTAAAAAGTGATATAGGACATCAATTAGAAAAAGTTTTGTCGAACAGTTGAATACTTCTAAATCATTGCGCTGGCTCAAACGCCAGTTGGTAACCGTGGCAACAGAAATGTTAGAGACAAACGGACAAACAGAAAGCAGAAAGAATATCTGGAAGGATGATGTCAAACAGCGGCCCATGGTTACTAATGACTGCATCTGATATGCCAGTTTTTAAGTTATTTTATTTTCAGGTTAATTTAGACGATTGGTTGAACAATAACCAGAGTAGAAAAGGGAGTAAGGAAGAAAAGTTTCCCATTCCTTCCTCATCTCACTACTGTATTAAGTTAATGTTCTACCTAAATTGTTAGTTGACATCAGTCACTGCAGATAAAATATCTATCATACTGTTTCAACCATATTAAATAATGTTTAATAAGTTAGTTGGTAATGACGCTCTAGATCCCTCAAAGAGGGACAGAGTAGCTCTGACGTCACCCTGCAGCGGACCACGCGTGTGTTTCTCTGCATTAATGCTCCAGCGGTTATGCCAATTTCACAGCATTCTTTAGGAATTAACACTAGAACCGCCAACATGCCAACACTCCTAGAACCACAGAGAAGGGTCATTTTTACCACCCCCTGCTGCAACAGCGCAAATAACGCCAAGATGCTTTAAAGTTGTTTGATTTCATTTATTATGTTAATAGTTATAATTAGGACTTTTAAAAAAAACTAGCTAAACAGTAAAAAACATACATTAAATAACAAAATAACATATTTCAATATTCTAATTAATTTTACCGTAAGATAAATAAACCCTGCTCTTCAACTTATTTTTCATTCACTCGCGTACAAACACGACGTGTGATGTGGCGATGTGCGATCAGCTCCTCTCACTCACTACATGACTCGTTATCAGGTAAAAGAGACAGATCATCACTTTCTCCAGCTACTGATTCCTCCACCGTCATCCAGAGCTAGTTCTCCGTCACTCAGTTCTTGAAATAATAACCAAGCTTCTTTGGCACTCATATATCTCTTGTATTTATCCATTTCTCAAATTCAGCGTTCATAAAACCCTCTTACGCAATCTTTGACAGCTGTCAAACTCACGTGCGTTACTAAGCAACTGGGAGTGGCGTAAATGGGCGTGGCGTGAAAAACATCTGACAGATTGATAGGACACTGCCAACCTGAATGCATTTCTTTAGGCGGTAGAAATTACCCCGTCGGCTGTTCTAGATATTTATGCTCAGATTTCTTTTTGTTGTGATCACACACTCACCAAAACTCATTATAAGTTCACTGGGCCCATTTCAGGAAAAGTGATGAATTTGGAGAGATAGGGATTTTATTTTAACAGAGATATAAGTGTCTGAAGAGCCAAGGAGGTAAAAATGACCCGCTTGGCGGTTCTAGTGTCCGTGCTGTTTGCATTTTGATTTTTCCACAGCCAATTTTTTCTATTGCAGCAGAGGGTTCTGTTGGACTTTGACCTGTAGGGTTTTCATACACTGTTAAAGAAACTGACCATCGTCAAACCAACCCAATTTCCTTCATATTGTAAAGAAATATGCATTTTCTAGAAATCACCATATTTTCATTGGAATCTGTAAAAAGGAGGGGGCTGCGCTTCCTTTCAACACTTTTATCTTTCGGGCTCGATCACCGAACAAGTTGCAGGTTGCAATGGTGGTTACCTTGGCAACGCCACAACAAGAGACATTAAATAGTCCGCTCCACTGCTTCTTCTTTAAAAATATTATTTTAACAGTAAAAAAAAAAAACATGAGCGATTGATCTTATTTTATTTTTCTTTTGTGAGTGACAATGGTATAAGTGGGACAATGCCCGACAAGGTGTCCATTATCAGAAATTAATGGACGATGAGGCATGAACCGTCCCATGTGAAGCGGCCATTGCTTAGCCCACTAATCGCTATATGTCCAATATCATTGTGGGTCCCCACAAACACGAGACCCCAGTGTCTTTTGAAACATCAATACATGTTGTTATAATCCAGAATCATTCATTCTGAATTAAAAAACATCATGTAACCGTACCGCATGTGTGTTTTACACTTGAATAATTTAACAAGAATCAGTTCTGCATACCACCAATTTTGTGATTGTTTGAAGCAAAAATCAACATTCTGTATATTCCACATCAACTCTTCTTCACTCGGCCATGTTTCCTCCTTTATTTGTTTCATCTGAGCTCACCTGTGTTGCATGGTGACATCATTACACTGGAAATGTGTGATCATGTGACATCATGATGGAACATTTTCTGTCAGGTGAGAGAAGTCTACAGATATGATCAGTGATAGGACACTGGACTGCTTCGAATGACACAGTTCCACTCCATTAGATGTTGCCATGTTTCAAACGACAGTTCCATTCCTTTTCGATGTTTGCATGCTTCAAACGACAGTTCCATTCCGTTTGATGTTGCCATGGTTTAAATGACACAGTTCCATTCTGTTTAATGTTGCCATGGTTCAATCAACACAGTTCCATTCTCTTTGATGTTTTTATGCTTCAAACGACACAGTTCCATTCCATTTAATGTTGCCATGGTTCAAACGACACATTTCCATTTCTTTTTTTGATGTTTTCATGCTTCAAACGACACAGTTTCAGTCGGTTTGATGTTGCCGTGGTTAAAAAGAAACAGTTCCATTCAATTGGATGTTGCCATCGTTCAAATGACACATTTCCATTCTGTTTAATGTTACCATGGTTCATTCAACACAGTTCCATTCTCTTTGATGTTTTTATGCTTCAAACGACACAGTTCCATTCCATTAGATGTTGCCATGGTTCAAACGACACAGTTCCATTCATTTTTTTTGTATTTTCATGCTTCAAACGACATAGTTCCATTCTGTTTAATGTTGCCATGGTTCAATCGACACAGTTCCAATCTATTTGATGTTTTTATGCTTCAAACGACACAGTTCCATTCTGTTTGATGTTATGTGTCAAATGACATAGTTCCATTGTTTAATGTTGCCATGGATCAAACGACACAGTTTCATTCTGTTTAATGTTGCCATGGTTCAAACGACACATTTCCATTCTGTTTAATGTTGCCATGGTTTATTCAACACAGTTCCATTCTCTTTGATGTTTTTATGCTTCAAACGACACAGTTCCATTTCTTTTTTTTTGTTTTCATGCTTCAAACGACATAGTTCCATTCGGTTTGATGTTGCCATGGTTCAAATGACACAGTTCCATTCTGTTTAATGTTTTTATGTGTAAAATGACAGAGTTCCTTTCTATTTGATGTGGCCATGTTTCAAATGACACAGTTCCCTTCTGTTCAATGTTGCCATGGTTCAATCAACACAGTTCCATTTTCTTTGATGTTTTTATGCTTCAAACGACACAGTTCCACTCCTTTTTTAAGTTTTCATGCTTCACACAACAAAGTTCCATTTCTTTTTTTGATGTTTTCTTGCTTCAAACGATACAGTTCCAGTTGGTTTGATGTTGCCACTGTTCAAACGACAGTTCCATTGTGTTTGATGTTTTTTATGTCATATGACACAGTTCCATCCCGTTTGATGTTGCTGTGGTTCAAACGACACAATTCAATACTGTTTGATGTTTTTATGCTTCAAACGACACAGTTCCATTCTGTTTGATGTTTTTATGTTTAAAATGACTGTTCCATTCTGTTTGATGTGACCATGTTTCAAATGACAAAGTTCCATTCCGTTTGATGTGTTTGCGGTTCAAACGACACAGTTCCATTCTGTTTAATGTTGCCATGGTTCAATCAACACAGTTCTATTCTCTTTGATGTTTTTATGCTTTAAAGGACACAGTTCCATTCCATTACATGTTGCCAAGGTTCAAATGACACAGTTCCATTCCACTGGGTGAAAAGGGCCAGAATCCTGACATATCTGTCAGGGATATTTTCACTAAGTCTCAGAAGAATCTTGACCATTTCTGGTAAATATCCTCAGTGGCCAACATGTACCATATCTGGTGATATATGGACATAAGATACTGCATGAGGTAATATACTGTGTCTAGATACAAAGTGTGTCTGACATTTGTCATATATGAGCTCCGAATATGATCTGCAGTCATGTCCGGAAGTATCTGTGGTCAAGATACTAAAAAGAATCGGATTCCTGATTTATCTGTAGGGTATATTTCTCTGTGCCTTATAAAAATCTGGGCCATTTCTAGTAAAGTCACAAAATGTTGACATTTTTCTTTCTTGATATGCGGGCTCAGGATACTTGTGCAGATATTGTGTCAGGATACCAGACAGAAGGCCAGTGTAGCAATAATGACTAAAAACACATTTTTGTGTTATTTATTGTATATTCTTTTTACAAACACATGCAAGTGAGCAAAAAAGTTCATTTGACAGCAAAGAAAAATACTTAAATATTAGTCTTACGATACAAATTTGACCAATATGATGTTATATATCAATGGATAATTTATTGCTGGGTGAAGCACATGACTCAATACATTTTGCTAATAGTTCGATCACAAACATATAACATGTAGTTTCTTGCCTTTTTGTAGAAAAGACTACTTTAGACGTCTTGCAGCTGTCTTCAGTGGAATGAAAGAGGCATTTGAACATAGCAAATGCGTCATGGGGAAATCAGACATTGTGAATGTGTTGTGGCTGCAGTCAAAGGGAAACCATGAGAAGAGGCATGTTAAATTGTAGATTAGTTTACACCTTCTTCTGCTCTCTCTTTTGTAACAGGGATTGTCCTCACAACGACCACTTCAATGGCAAATTGCTCTGGGCTTGGCCACAATGCTAGACAATGACATGCAAATCAGTCATTTTGGGTGTCTTCCAGGGCAGATTAATCTCTGTAAATCTTCCAAGTCAGAAACTCTGAATTGCAAATGTTTTGCTGAAGTCCACAGAGTGAATTTATGTTTTCCTCTAGAGTATATATATATTTTTTTTTTTACAAAGAAGTAGCTAAATTACATGTTCGTCTTCTGATGACTCCACAATGTAGCGAGTTGGTGGTCGTCTCATCAGATGGGGGGAAAAAAACAAAACAACAGTTCTCCATATAGATCTGATCCGTATAAATTTAGTCTAAAGTTGCAGTAAAACAATTTTAGTTGTATGTATTGAAGAAGTTATTGCTAGTAATTTGGATGCAAAATGGGAGTAAATAAGTTTTCTTCTTTCCATCTTTTAGGCAAAACTCTTTTTGCCCTAATTTTGTTTCATTAGTCATTGTTTGAAAAAGGACAGACTCTCGTCTCCTCTGTTTTTGCTGTAAATACCACCGTCTGAAATACAAAAAGCAAACAGTTTTACAGTGAAGCAGGGAAATAACTCAGACTGAAAATTGGTGCAAGCAGATTCGCCTGCGGTGAATCTGCTTGCATTCTAGGAACATGTGATTACATGTGATGCTCAGACGTCATGGAAAGGAGGGTTGAACAGATAGAATCTATTTCATGACCAATTAATTACAGTTGAGACATTTGTTTCCCATGTCAGTGCACCATGTAAACCTATAAAATTACTAGATAGAACCAGGCATGTACCAAGTAAAATGATAGCTACAGATGTGAATAAAATTTTTGGTACCTTTTGGTCAATCAAAGAAAAACTCACAATCGTCACAAAAATAATTTGAATCTGACAAAAGTAATAATAAATAAAAATTCTAATGAATTTAACCAGTGAAAGTCAAACATTGCTTTTCAATCGTGCTTTAACAGAATTCTATGAAAAAATAAACTCGTGAAACAGGCCTGGACAAAAATGATGGTACTCCAAGAGAAGACTGAAAACAATGTTACCAAAGGAACATGTTACTCCAAAGTGTGTCCACTAATTAGCATTACGAGTGTCTACAGTCTTGTAATGAGTCAGTGGGCCTATATGAAGTGGAACTGTTTGCTAAGTAGGCCAAACGAACACTGTCTCTACCGTAAAACATGGAGGAGGTTCTGTGATGTTCGAGGGCTGCTTTGCTGCATCTGGCACAGGGTGTCTTGAATTTGTGCAGGTACAACGAAATCTCAAAAGTATCAAGGGATTCTAGGGAGAAATGTGCTTGCCAGTGTCAGAAAGCTTGGTATCAGTTGCAGGTCATGGGTCTTGCAACAGGACAATGAGCCAAAACACTCAGCTAACACAAGAATGTCTAAGAGGAAAACATTGGATTAAAGTCACCTTCTATGAGTCCTGACCTAAATCCTATTGAGCATCTTTGGAAGGAGTTTAGACATGGCACCTGAAAAAGGCACCTTTCAAATCTGAGAAAACTGGAGCAGTTTGCTGAGGAGTGGGCCAAAATACCTGCGGAGAGGTGCAGAATTCTCATTGCCAGTTACAGGAAACATTTGATGGCAGTGATTGCCTCAAAAGGTTGTGCAACCAAATATTAAATTAAGGGTCCCATAATTTGTGTCCAGGCCTGTTTCATGACTTTATTTTCATATAATTATGTGAAAGCATGGCTGAAAAACAATGTTTTACTTTCATTGGTTAAATGTCATAGAATTTTTATTATTTTAGTCAGATTCAAGTTTTTTCTGTGACCATTGTAAGTTTTTCTTTCATTGACTGAAGGCAACCAACAATTCTGTCCACATATGTATAGTTTTAGATCAAATGCAACTTTCAGTACATGACCTGTTGACTTCCTAGAGTCATCAGTGTAATCAACAATGTGGTATGGCAGTCTTATCAACTGAGTGGGGAAAAAAAAAGATAACATAATCGGCCAAGTTTTCACATTGTCTGCTATAACAGGAAGTTATTTTTGACCTACAAAAAGTTTTTACCTACACACTTTCTGCCAATATCCATGCTGCCTCTCTCCTCCATCTGACTGAAAACATGCAGTACAATGACAACAGGAGATGGATCAGCAGCTGTTATCATTGTGTATAATTTGGTTTTACAGACATTTAAGAGCAGTGCTTGCTACAGCTCTAAACCCCTTTTACCCATTAGAACCGTTCTTGAAAATTCTGCAGTTTAATTTGTTACACAGATGTTCTACATCTACATGTGTGTGGCAATGGTTGGTGTGGTGCTGAACTCCAACAAATAGATTACATTGAAAGAAAGCAGATTAACTAAACAATGCAAGTAAATCTCAAATAATGTGTAAGATGGCTAGACTTAGGGGAGGCAAATAATTGATAAATACTAAATATCATTGTTGTGTTATGGTGTAACAGCAAAGGGTCATCTTACCACTTTTCACATTTCTGATGGCGGTAAAATGCTGACTGAAACATCTTTTCCACAGTGATGGCAAAAGCTTCAGTTGTCTTTCCTTCCACAGACATGCTGCTTTTTTTTTTAAAACAGCAAGCAAAAAATTTAAATGACTCCAAACTAATCTGTTGGACAAATCCTGAATTTCCTGAATTATCTAAAGGCCTGGGAAATAGGATGTTAAATGGGGAAGTGTGATTGGGTCACTGACTAATGTAAATTATATCATTGTAAAAATAAAAAAAAAAGACACAAGGAGTTAAACATCTGAAATAAAGAGCTTAATTAAAAAATACAGAACATTTCATTCAGTGAGGTTTCTCTTAATTTAATCTCATACTTGATTATTAATTGTTTTTGTCATATTTCTATCATCACTTCAGAGGATTTTAACATCAGAACTTCATGCAAAGCAGTTTGTGTTAGCAAACTAATGGCGGAATGCTGACGAGCCGCTCCTGAGGAAGAAGTCGAAAACAACAGCTCAGAAAAACTAAATTAAATACTGAACAAATAAAACAAAGAATGGGAGACAAGAACGACTCCAGCATGCGGACACTCTCCAACAAGGCGCGACAATGCAGGAGTTTGCGTGAAGCTCTGACATTCTTCTCATGCCAGCATCGCAGAGAAGACCACAGCGGGTCCGGGAGGGGTGGGGGCACGTGCGGATATTTTCAGGTAAAACTACCTCTTTCAATCATGCAGCAGTGTTGGTATGTTCTACTATAGAAATAATTCTTCCAACCTGCCAACGTCATATGTGTTTCTGTGTTATTTAAAACCAGCAGGAGCCTGAAGAATGAACAGTTAACATGTAGGAGAGATGGAAACAGGGAAGAGGAGAAACATGCTGAACAGGTAAGTTGTTTAAATTAAATCTGCAAATGTCTGTTTACCTGAACTTTGATAAACCAGAAATTAACAATTCAGAGTTGCATTTTCACCATTCACCATTCATCATGTGCTGAATGCTGTTAATAATGTGTGTGTGTGTGTGTGTATATATATATATATATATATATATATATATATATATATATATATATATATATAAATATATCTCGTCTGTCTGTATATATATATATATATATATATATATATATATATATATATATATATATATATAAATATATATATATATATATATATACATCGTACATATCACATACCATATTATAAACAGCATTCAGCACATGATGTTTCACTGCATAATAATGTTTCACACATAATAATAAAAAAAAAAACCCTTGGTGAAAATGCATCTCTGAATTGTTAATGTCTGGTATATGTATATATATCTACATCTAGATATAGATATAGATATATATCTAGATGTAGATGTATATATATCTACATCTAGATATAGATATAGATATATATCTAGATATAGATGTATATCTAGATAGATAGATATATCTAGATATATCTCTATCTAGATATCTATCTGTATATTTATATATATATATATATATATATATATATATATATAGATAATATAAATATAGATAGATAGATAATATATATATCGTTAGATATGCATACACATATATGTATACACACACACACACACACATATATATATATATATATATATATATATATATATATATATATATATATATATATATATATATATATACATGCATATAAATAAAGTATGTAAAAATATATATATATATGTCTATAAAGGTTTAGTTATACAAAAGTTTTAGGAAAGTTTAGGTGCAATATACTGAGTCTGTTGTGTATGTACAATACATCCAGACATGGCCTGTGGCTAATGAATTCGTTAACCTAACTTAATACTTTGAGTATACGGTCTGTCATAGCTGGGTGTGAATACCTCATCCTCAGTCAACAAGGAACCCATATAATGATAAACAGTTGTGTAGCTTGTGTGTTGTTGCACCTAAAAAAAAAATTCACCTGTGTCTGCGTGCTTTAAAGAGCTTTATTCTTGTTTTCCATCTGTCTGTCCCATGTTTTGAAGATACCTGATGTCTACAGACTCTCTGACAAAGCCCAGTACTCACCTCTCATCTGTAATATCTAAACTGATGTATTGGCTATGAATATAACTGAAAGTTATACGCTTCACCTTCAAGTTTAGTTTTTCCACTGACAAAAAAAATTAAAAGCGTTTGTCTTTTGATTATTTTTTAAATAGATATAGTTTGGAGAAAGCTGAAATTAATTGTTTTGCTTGTTTTTCCACAGTTATTCAAGAAGCGGGTGAAAATTGACAAGGACATCCGGATGAAGATGACCTCGCATATTTAAAAGGAGCAAAAGCAAACTTCAGGAAAGCAAGGAGGAAACACCATGTTATAATTAACCCTCACCAAAGTGGGACTCTATCTAGCGGTCATCAGCAGATGCCTAAAGGCCTTGTATGAGAAGAGGAAGGGAATCACACCGAGGTCAACACTTGCAACATACTGTGCTGGCTTCACAAACTGCAGTCCATGTCCTGCAAAAAGCTGCTATGGATATGCTGTGGAGGAAGAAAGTAATAAAGACTCTTAGGAGACTTCCTTTCTCTGCTGTATTTTGTATTCTTCTGTTGATATTGTTTGGTGGTGAAATATAGTGTTTATTTTGAAATATTTATTGTGAATTCATTTTTTTTAATTAAAATGTTTGGAGTTAAATGGTTTGCTGTCATTTTTACCTGAATATAGTTGATTTGGAATATATGTCAGAATTGTGACCTCTGACGTGACGGGTATCCTGGCATCAGGATGAAATCACCAGAATTGACTTGAGTAGAACCTGGAGATATCCAGAATACGGATATTACTTGTGTTTGGTCTGCAAATATGGCTACAGGCTACATATACAGAATCCTGACCTCAGATATGATGGATATAGCAACATCAGATATCACCAGATTTGACATGAGCAGAATCTTGAGATATCCGGACTACAGATATCACTTGTGTTTGGTCTGCAAATATGGCTACAGGCTACATATACAGAATCATGACCCCAGATATGATGGATATATCCACATCAGATATCACCAGATTTGACATGAGTAGAATCTGGAGATATCCGGACTACAGATATCACTTGTGTTCGGACTGCAAATATGGCCACAGGCTACATTTACAGAATCCTGAGCCCAGATATGATGGCTCAACATCAGAAATCACTAGATTTTACTTTCTTAGAATCTTGAAATATCTTGTCCGGATATCTCTAGTGTAGGGATACTCTCCGAATATGGGTCTTGACCCATATCCCATATCCGGAGAAAATCTGGACTACAGATTCTGCTAGTATCAAAGTGGTCCCATACGGGGAGTTGATATGCTCCTGACATGACATCTGAAACTGTCATGGTCGGAGAGTATCCAGGACAGTTTTCACCATGCTTGAGCCATATCTGAGGGTATCCAGGCAAAGATATCTCTGGATTCTGGGGGTTTTCGCGCAGTGTGACCAGGCCCAACTCTGCTTTGCTTCCGAGATCAGACGAGATCGGGCGTTTTCAGTGTGGTATGGCCGTAAGCGGCAGACTGGAACGGAAATCGTAGTTTTATTGCTACTGTAAAGGCATAAAGATGGCACGAGGATGAACCACAACAAGAAGCGACATCGGACATGTTTATGACATATGAATTGTGCTCCAAATATTACATACAAAGATCAGTCAGTGACATATCAAAGAGTACTATGACATCATAATGGAATTATTCTCCAATTACCCACACTGAAATGGAAGTGCAAAAGCTTACAGCATCTGGTATTCCCAGGCAGTCTCCCATTCAAGTACTGACCAGGCCCAACTCTGCTTTACTTCTGAGATCAGATGAGATCAGGCATTTTCAGGGTGGTGTGGCTGTAAGTGTCAGACTGGAAGATTTGCTGTGGCGGCCCCTTCAGAGGAACACACCAAAAGGGAAACATGTATTTTGGTTGTTAATTGTTGCATCATAAATGGAATGTTCACCAAATGTCATACATTCAAATATAAGTGGAAAAGCTGAGAGGACCTGGTATTCCAAGGCGGTAACTCCAGATTTTGTGCGTACGCCAGGGTCAGAGTTGTTTTGGGGTCGGAACTTTTTACTGTCAACTTGTGTTTTTATAAATCCAAAAAGTTGACTATAATTGGTGTAGTTCAGTTTTCTTGCATGCAACAGTTTGCAAATGAGACCCAAGGCCAGACCCTGCTTAGTTTGCAAGATCAGAAGAGATCGGACTTGTTCAGGTTGGTATGGCCGTAAGCAGCATATATGACACAAATTGCCTCTTTGTTGTTGCTCCAAATGCAAGAAGCTGGCGCCAACATGACACAGATGAAGCAGTGACATCACACACATGTTTATGACATTTGAAATGGACTCCAAATATTACACAGAAAGATGAAAGTGTGACATGTCAAAGATCAGAGAGTGACATCTTAAAGGAAATGTTCAAATATCCCACACGCATATGGAAGTGGAAAAGCTTACAGAACCTAGTATTACCAGGCGGTTTTTCGAGATTTTGTGCGTACATCAGGGTCAGAGTTGGCGTGGAGGCAGGAACTTTTTACCGTCAAGTTGTGTTTTTCTAAATCCAAAAAGTTGACTATAATTGGTGTAGGCCAGGTTTTTTTTGCATTGGATTGTTTGAAAATGAGACCCAAGGCAAGACACTTCTTAGCTTGCAAGATCAGAAGAGATGGGACGTGTTCAGGTTGGTATGGCCGTGAGCAGCATATATGACCGCAAATTGCCTCTTTGTTGTTGCTCCAAATGCAAGAAGCTGGCGCCAACATGACACAGATCAAGCAGTGACCTCACACACCTTTATGACATTTGAAATGTGCTCCAAATTTTACACAGAAAGATCAAAGCGTGACATAATCAATGGAATGTTCACCAAATGTCACACATTCAAATATAACTGGAAAAGCTTAGAGCACCTGGTATTCCCAGGCGGTTACTCCAGATTGTGTGTGTACGGCAGGGTTATACTTTTTGTGGAGGTCGGAACTTTTTACCGTCAGGTTGTGTTTTTATTAATCCAAAAAGTTGACTATAGTTAGTGGAGGTCAGTTTTTTTGCATGCGACAGTTTGCAAATGAGACCCAAGGCCGGACCCTGCTTAGTTTGCAAGATCAGAAGAGATCGGGCATGTTAGGGTTGGTATGGCCGTAAGCAGCATATATGACCGCACATTGCCCCTTTGTTGTTGCTCCAAATGCAAGAAGCTGGCTCCAACATGATACAGATCAAGCAGTGACAGCACACACATGTTTATGACATTTGAAATGTGCTCCAAATCTTACATAGAAAGATCAAAGAGTGACATGTCAACGAGTGACATCATGAATGGAATATTCACCCAAATGGACCAAACTCATACAGGAAGACAGAGATAAATAGTAGAGTCCCAGTGCCAAGTTTAGGGGTCTGTAGAACAGACAGAAGCCAGATGGGAGAGAGGTAAAAGAAAGGGTTGATTTCTGTCCACTTCTAATCCCTATACACTGGGGGCCAGGGAAGCCTTGTGGACATTGGCTGTTTGTCAGTCATTGATGGTTGTCCAAGTTGTCCAAACTCAATGAAACTCATACGGGAGGACACAGGTACATAGTAGAGTCACAGTGCCAAATTTGGGGTCTCTAGACCAACCAGGGACCACATGGAAGCGTGGTAAGAGAAAAGGTCTGTTTCTGTCCACTTCCAATCCCTTATCATTGGGGGCCAGGGTGGCCTTGCGGACAGTGGCCATTTCTCAGCTATAAAATGTCCTAGGGTGCTGAAACTCACAGGGTAGACTCATTGGAGCTCTCTAAGCTGGCCCTGTGAATCCCAGCAACATAGGACTAACTGTGACTGAGAAATAGCCTCTGTCCATTTGGCACCCCTGGGTTCCAATACTAAGGGATTGGAAGTGGACAGATTTGTACAGTTACCCTTACCAATGTCCCATTCTGTCTCTCTTTGTCCAAGAAGGCTGAAAATTGAACAATTCCCTCCATTTAGGGTGCAGATAATGTGGTCAAAGTTATAAGAAAATCAGACAACTTTGAAATTTTGGTCCTCAGATGGGTCAAATTTTCAAAGTTGTCCAAACTCAATGAAACTCATAGAGGACAACAGGGGTTCAAGAGCAGACTGCAAATGCCAAATTTGGGCCCTCTAAGACAACCAGGGACCAGACGGGAGCAAGGTAAGAGAAGAGGTCAGTTTCTGTCCACTTCCAATCCCTCACCATTAGGGGCCAGGGTGGCCATGTGAACAGTGGCTATTTCTGGGTTATATTTTGTCCTAGGAGGCTGAAACTCACAGGATAGGCTCATTTAAGGTGACTGAGCTTGCCCTGAAAGCCCCAGCTTCCTAGGACACAGTGTGGCTGAGAAAAGGCCTCCGTCCACAAAGCTTCCGTGGGCCCCAATACTAAGGGATTGGAAGTGGAAAGATTTGGACAGTTACTCTTACCAATGTCCCATTCTGTCCCCTTTAGTCGAAGAAGGCTGAAAATTGGACAAGACACTCCGTTTAGTGTGCAAATAATGTGGTCAAAGTTATAAGGAATTCAGACAACTTTGAATTTTTGGCCAAAAGTTGACTAAGTGCTCAGGTCCTCAGAAGGGTCAAATTTTCAAAGTTGTCCAATCTCAATGAAAGTAGTACAGGACAACAGGGGTTCACGGCAGAGTCCAAGTGCCAAATGTGGGGTCTCTACACCAATCAAGGACCAGATGGGAGCAAGGTAAGAGAAAAGGTCTGTTTCTGTCCACTTCCAATCCCTTATCATTGGGGGCCAGGGTGGCCTTGTGGACAGTGGCCATTTCTCGACTGTTTCTCAGTCATACTATGTCCTAGGAGGCTGAAACTCACAGGGTGGACTCAGTAGAGCTCCATCAGGTGGCCCTGTGAAACCCAGCAACATGGGACCTACCTTCACTGAGAAAAAGCCTCTGTCCATTAGGCATCCCTGGGCTCCAATAATGAAGGATTGCAAGTGGACACTGTACAATTCCAATCCCTTTCTATTCATTGTTGGATGGATTTCCACCACCAGAAGGGATTGCAAGTGGACATTTCGTACAATGGCAATCCCTCTCTATTCATTGTGGGATGGATTTCCACCATGAAAAGGGATTGCAGGTGGACACTTTGTACACTGGCAATCCCTTTCTATGAAGTTTAAGCATGATTTCCATTATCAGAAAGGATTACAATCGGACAAAGTGTCCATTTTCAATCCCTTTCTATGACCATTAAAAGGGATTGCCATTGGATACTTTGTACAATGGCAATCCCTGTCTATTACCATTATAAGGTATTGCAAGTGAACACCTTGTCCACTTGTAATCCCTTTTAATGGTGGAAATCCATCCGACTATGAATAGAGAGGGATTGGAAGTGGACACTTTGTACAATGGCAATCCCTTTCTATTACCATTATAAGGGATTGCCAATGGACACTTTGTACAATGGCAATCCCTCTCTATTCATAGTCGGAGGGATATCCACCATTGAAAGGGATTAAAAGTGGACACTTTGTCCACTTTCAATCCCTTTCTATTAAGTTTGAGGTTTTTTCCACACACAGAAGGGATTGGAAGTGGACGAAGTGTCCACTTTCAATCCCTTTTAATGGTGGAAAGCCGTCCGACTATAAATAAAGAGGGATTGGAAGTGGACAAAGTGTCCTCTTTCAATCCTTTTCCATTATAAGGGGTTGCCAATGGACACTTTGTACAATGGCAATCCCTCTCTATTCATAGTCGGATGGATTTCCACCATTAAAAGGAATTAAAAGTGGACACTTTGTACAATGGCAATCCCTCTCCATTCATAGTCGGATGTATTTCCACCATTAAAAGGGATTGCCAGTGTACGAAATGTCCACCGGCAATCCCTTTGTATTGCCATTAAAAGGGATTGGAAGTGGACAAAGTGTCCTCTTTCAATCCTTTTCCATTATAAGGGGTTGCCAATGGACACTTTGTACAATGGCAATCCCTCTCTATTCATAGTCGGATGGATTTCCACCATTAAAAGGAATTGCAAGTGGACACTTTGTACAATGGCAATCCCTCTCCATTCATAGTCGGATGTATTTTCACCATTAAAAGGGATTGCCAGTGTACGAAATGTCCACCGGCAATCCCTTTGTATTGCCATTAAAAGGGATTGGAAGTGGACAAACTGTCCACGGGCAATCCCTTTGCATTGCCATTAAAAGGGATTGACAGTGTACAAAGTGTCCACGGGCCATCCCATTGCATTGCCGTTAAAAGGGATTGAAAGAGGAAGAAAGTGTCCACCGGCAATCCCTTTGACCTGGCAGTAAGGGGGGATTGCAAGTGGGCTCCGGCGTCCACCCCGAAAAATTGAATGGACTGGGGGTGTCAAAGCGTCCATCTCTGAGCCCTTTGGAAGTATGCCTCCTGGTGTAATTTGCGCGCTACTGAAGACAGTCGGGACGCAGTTTTTCATTGTAACTCCCTGACCGTTCGACCCTTGGGCTTGGTCAATGGACCAACGTGTGCGGGGCAGCGAAGCGCATGCATAGACCCCCTCGTTCGATTTTTAGGACCTTGCAAGCAAGGTTTTGTGGTGTCCAAAAACCCACCCTTTGCCCCATTCAAAAGGATTGCTTGTGGACAGTCATCCGGGCCCAGGTGCTAAGGGGGGGTTAGGGAGAAAGGGTTAGGGTTTAAAAAGTTGATGGCTGCCAGTCCATCACAGAGCGTCTGTCGATATACTGTCTGCCGAAATTCTCCACCGACATTTTATCGCAGAAAGAGCCTTTGGGATGCTACTCCCTGATGGTCTAGTTGCTAGGATTTGGCACTTTCTCCACCAAATTAGCAAGGGCAGACTTGGATGTCAAATGGGCGTGGTTGGATGTAAATTGGGCACAGTAAAATGGTGATGGGTGTGCTTTTAGGGTTAGGGTTAGGAAGAAAGGGTTAGGGTTTAAAATGTTGATTGTTGCAAGAGCTTTTGGGAAGCTACTCCCTGCTGGTCGAGTTGCTAGGATTTGGCGTTTTCACCGCCAAATTATTAAGGGCAGACTTGGATGTCAAATGGGCGTGCCTGGATGTTAAATGGGCACAGTTGAATGGGTGATGGTTTGGTTTTAGGGTTAGGGTTAGGGAGAAAGGGTTAGGGTTTAAAATGTTGATTGCTGCAAGAGCCTTTGGGATGCTACTCCCTGGTGGTCTAGTGGCTAGGATTTGGCACTTTCACCACCAAATTAGCAAGGGCAGACTTGGATGTCAAATGGGCACAGTTAAATGCGTGATGGTTGTGCTTTCAGGGTTAGGGAGAAAGGGTTAGGGTTTAAAATGTTGATTGCTGCAAGAGCGTTTGGGATCTTACTCCCTGATGGTCTAGTGGCTAGGATTTGGCGTTTTCACCGCCATGGCCCGGGTTCAATTCCTGGTCAGGGATGTTTGTCTTGTCTTCCTTTTACACTTGGGCATTTTATTCCTGCATTCCCTGAAAAGAGCACATTTATCCACCATGTTCAGGCCATCTTTGTTTGGCTTGGCCTTTCTTCTTCCAGAGAGAATTAACCTGACATCATTCACATGCTAGCATCTGTGGCATATAGCCAATCCAAAGCACTGTGTATATTAACATCTGGCCAATTGGAGCTTTAACCCCATGACTAAAACCCCCTCGCTAAGATGTGAAAAGGGCTCCCTGATGGTCTAGTGGTTAGGATTTGGCATTCTCACTGCCACGGCCTGGGTTCCATTCCTGGTCAGGGAATCTGATCACTGCAGCAATTGCCTAGCATACATGCCCAAGTTTCCTTTTGCTGCTTTCCAGCAACATGACAAATGTGGAATTCTTAAGATGTTCCAGGGAATCACAAATGGAATCATGTAAACACTTCAAGTT
This sequence comes from Telmatherina bonti, assembly GCF_933228915.1. NCBI lineage: Eukaryota > Metazoa > Chordata > Actinopteri > Atheriniformes > Telmatherinidae > Telmatherina > Telmatherina bonti. The sequence goes on from NC_136633.1 coordinate 9,026,362, forward strand.
TGCTGTGACAAAGGCTAATTGCAAATGCAAATTTACATTGGAGCCAACAAGTTAAACCTTGTTGTCATTACTGAACGCATCACTTAGGGTCGGGCTGGGACACCAATGTGGAACATCTTTCAAATGAAGCAAAGTGGGTATCGAACGGTCAGCCACACGCTCGTCATTCTCAGATTATACTTCTTAAGTGCCTGAATGCTGCCAATTGTTGGCCGTATGCCAAAGAAACCTTAGTGTTACTCAAACTAGCTATTCCATTTTCCCTTCCATTCCCTTTGTTGCATGTGGACAGAAGCAGGGGGGCAAACAATGTCCTGAAGATGTCAGAGAATGTACACAAATTGACTGCTAGCATTAAGCTCAAAGACAGCTTTAGCCCCATTTCACATTCGAAGGATTCTAAATACACGCTGCATTGGCCGGGAATCGAATCCGGGTCAACTGCTTGGCAAGCAGCTATGCTCTCCACCATACCACCAATGCCTGCAAAGAAAGCTGCTGAGGGCGACATAGGCCTGCACTTAATGTCGTCTTGTGCAGAGTCGTGAAAATCCAAAACCACATTGCTGCAATGGTGCTTTTTACTATGTGCAGCAATGTGTGTACTCACATGGAAATTGCACAACCCAGCCCTTAAGGACCAAGCCCACAGCAAACAGTGACAGCAGACCCAGCAATAATCAAGCGGGATGCAGGGAACACCCTGGAAAGACCAATTACCCCCAGCTGCAGGCTGGAAAATGGGGCAGGGCTGGATATTGGGCGGGGTTGGATGTCAAATGGGCGTGGTTGGCTGTCAAATGGGCATGGTTAGATGGCTGATGGGTGTGGTTATAGTTTTAGGGTTAGGGAGAAAGGGTTAAGGTTTAAAACGTTGATGGCTGCCAGTCCATCACAGAGCGTCTGTCGATAATCTGTTGGCCGAAATTCTCCACCGACATTTTATTGCAGAAAGAGCCTTTGGGATGCTACTCCCTGATGGTCTAGTTTCAAGGATTTTGCACTTTCACCGCCAAATTAGCAAGTGACTTGGATGTCAAATGGGCATGATTGGATGTCAAATGGGCACAGTTAAATGGGTGATGGGTGTGCTTTTATGGATAGAGAGAAATGGTTAGGGTTTAAAATGTTGATTGCTGCAAGAGCCTTTGGGATGCTACTCCCTGATGGTCTAGTTGCTAGGATTTGGCACTTCCACCACCAAATTAGCAAGGGCAGACTTGGATGTCAAATGGGCATGGTTGGATGTCAAATGGGCACAGTTAAATGCCTCCTGGGTGTGCTTTTAGGGTTGGGGTTAGGGGGAAATGGTTAGGGTTTAAAATGTTGATTGCTGCAAGAGCCTTTGGGATGCTAGTCCCTGATGGTCTGGTGGCTAGGACTTGGAACTTTCACCACCAAATTAGCAAGGGCAGACTTGGATGTCAAATGGGCGTGGTTGGATGTCAAATGGGCACAGTTAAATGCGTGATGGGTGTGCTTTTATGGATAGAGAGAAAGGGTTAGGGTTTAAAATGTTGATTGCTGCAAGAGCCTTTGGGATGCTACTCCCTGATGGTCTGGTGGCTAGGACTTGGAACTTTCACCACCAAATTAGCAAGGGCAGACTTGGATGTCAAATGGGCGTGGTTGGATGTCAAATGGGCACAGTTAAATGCGTGATGGGTGTGCTTTTATGGATAGAGAGAAAGGGTTAGGGTTTAAAATGTTGATTGCTGCAAGAGCCTTTGGGATGCTACTCCCTGATGGTCTGGTGGCTAGGACTTGGAACTTTCACCACCAAATTAGCAAGGGCAGACTTGGATGTCAAATGGGTGTGGTTGGATGTCAAATGGGCACAGTTAAATGCGTCATGGTTGTGCTTTTAGGGTTAGGGAGAAAGGGTTAGGGTTTAAAATGTTGATTGCTGCAAGAGCTTTTGTGAGCCTACTCCCTGATGGTCTAGTGGCTAGGATTTGGCGTTTTCACCGCCACGGCCCGGGTTCAATTCCCGGTCAGGGAAGTTTGTCTTGTCTTCCTTTTACACTTGGGCATTTTATTCCTGCATTCCCTGAAAAGAGCACATTTATCCACCATGTTCAGGCCATCTATGTTTGGCTTGGCCTTTCTTCTTCCAGAGAGAATTAACCTGACATCATTCACATGCTAGCATCTGTGGCATATAGCCAATCCAAAGCACTGTGTATATTAACATCTGGCCAATTGGAGCTTTAACCCCATGACTAAAACCCCCTCGCTAAGACGTGAAAAGGGCTCCCTGATGGTCTAGTGGTTAGGATTTGGCGTTCTCACCGCCACGGCCCCATTCCCGGTCAGGGAATCTGATGACTGCAGCAATTGCCTAGCATACATGCCCAAGTTTCATTTTGCTGCTTTCCAGCAACATGACAGATGTGGAATTCTTAAGATGTTCCAGGGAATCACAAATGGAATCATGTAAACACTTCAAGTTTGCTGTGACAAAGGCTAATTGCAAATGCAAATTTACATTGGAGCCAACAAGTTAAACCTTGTTGTCATTACTGAACGCATCACTTGAAAGATGTTCCACCAACGTGGAACGTCTTTTAAGTGAAGCAAAGTGGGTATCGAATGGTCGGCCACACGCTCCTCATTCTCAGATTATACTTCTTAAGTGCCTGAAAGCTGCCAATTGTTGGCCGTTGCATGTGGACAGAAGCGGGGGGCAAACAATGTCCTGAAGATGTCAGAGAATGTACACAAAGTGACTGCTAGCATTAAGCTCAAAGACAGCTTTAGCCCCATTTTCACATTCGAAGGATTCTAAATACACGCTGCATTGGCCGAACCCAGGTCAAGTGCTTGGCAAGCAGCTATGCTCTCCACTATACCACCAATGCCTGCAAAGAAAGCTGCTGAGGGCGACATAGGCCTGCACTTAATGTCGTCTTGTGCAGAGTCGTGAAAATCCAAAACCACATTGCTGCAATGGTGCTTTTTACTATGTGCAGCAATGTGTGTACTCACATGGAAATTGCACAACCCAGCCCTTAAGGACCAAGCCCACAGCAAACAGTGACAGCAGACCCAGCAATAATCAAGCGGGATGCAGGGAACACCCTGGAAAGACCAATTACCCCCAGCTGCAGGCTGGAAAATGGGGCAGGGCTGGATATTGGGCGGGGTTGGATGTCAAATGGGCGTGGTTGGCTGTCAAATGGGCATGGTTAGATGGCTGATGGGAGTGGTTATAGTTTTAGGGTTAGGGAGAAAGGGTTAAGGTTTAAAACGTTGATGGCTGCCAGTCCATCACAGAGCGTCTGTCGATAATCTGTTGGCCGAAATTCTCCACCGACATTTTATTGCAGAAAGAGCCTTTGGGATGCTACTCCCTGATGGTCTAGTTTCAAGGATTTTGCACTTTCACCGCCAAATTAGCAAGGGCAGACTTGGATGTCAAATGGGCATGATTGGATGTCAAATGGGCACAGTTAAATGGGTGATGGGTGTGCTTTTATGGATAGAGAGAAATGGTTAGGGTTTAAAATGTTGATTGCTGCAAGAGCCTTTGGGATGCTACTCCCTGATGGTCTAGTTGCTAGGATTTGGCACTTCCACCACCAAATTAGCAAGGGCAGACTTGGATGTCAAATGGGCATGGTTGGATGTCAAATGGGCACAGTTAAATGCCTCCTGGGTGTGCTTTTAGGGTTGGGGTTAGGGGGAAATGGTTAGGGTTTAAAATGTTGATTGCTGCAAGAGCCTTTGGGATGCTAGTCCCTGATGGTCTGGTGGCTAGGACTTGGAACTTTCACCACCAAATTAGCAAGGGCAGACTTGGATGTCAAATATGCGTGGTTGGATGTCAAATGGGCACAGTTAAATGCTCGATGTGTGTGCTTTTAGGGATAGAGAGAAATGGTTAGGGTTTAAAATGTTGATTGCTTCAAGAGCCTTTGGGCTGGCATTTTGGGCAAAATGCCAGCCAAAGACAATCCACCAATGCAAAGGGGATTGCCAGTGGACAGTCCCGTTTTTGTCTTTTTGGACACAGGGGGGACAGAGGAAGCCCCCAGAGGGCCCAAAATGCTTCCACGTCATGCTGAAAGGATGCTTATCGCGACTGAGGTGGAGCGGTGACCGTGACGCGTTCCTGGGGGAAATGAGAGGGAAAAACACACTCGACCAGTGCAAAGGGATTGCCAATGGACACTCTCAGTCGACACTTGTAACATTTTCACCCCCTGTCCCGTCAAAGGGATTGGAAATGTCCAAAGTGTCCACTTTCAATCCCTTTCACCGGGCACGGGCCCCCGGCCTCCAGGGGCTCACCTTTGGGCCTAGGATGCTGAAATTTGGACACGGGGGTCCTGGTAGCATGCCCTCTTGGTGTGCCAAGTCTCGTCCAAATTGAAAAAGTTGACGATTTCGGACCATGGTGAAAGGGACCAAATTTTCAACGTTGTCCAAGCACGACCACACTTGGGTAGGAGGAAGAGGACCTGTTGGAAGGCATGTATGCCAGTTTTGAGGCAGGTTGGACAATCAGGAACCAGATGGAAGTGTGGTAAGGGAAAACGTCCACTTCCAATCCCTTATCATTGGGGGCCAGGGTGGCCATGTAGACAGTGGCCATTTCTCAGCCATACATTGTCCTAGGAGGCTGAAACTCACGGGGTAGGCTCAGTAGAGCGCCCGCAGGTGGCCCTGTGAATCACAGCTTCCTAGGACACAGTGTGGCTGAGAAAAGGCATCTGTCCATAAAGGTTCCCTGGGCCCCAATACTAAGGGATTGGAAGTGGACCATTATCCTTACCCTTCTCCCACTGTGTCTCATTTGGTTGTGGACTGCTGAAATTTGGACAATTCACTCCATTTAGGGTGCAGATAGTGTTGTTAAAGTTACATTGAAATCAGAAAATTTTGTGGTCCTCACAAGGGTCAAATTTTTAAAGTCCAAACTCACTGAAACTCATACAGGACAACAGGGGCACATAGCAGAGTGCAAGTGCCAAGTTTGGGGTCAGTAGAACCACCGGGGACCAAATGGGAGTAAGGTAAGAGAAGAGGTCAGTTTCCGTCCACTTCCAATCCCTTAGTATTGGGGGCCAGGGTGGCCTTGTGGACAGTGGCTGTTTCAGTTAGTCATATGTTGCTGGGATTCACGGGGCCAGCTCCGTGCACTGTTCCTGGGCGTAGGACTTGGAGGATGTCCCCTAAAAATGAAATTTTCTCCAAACTTTGCCACACTTTACCAATGTGTCTTGGGTCCTAAAATAGTTTTAAATTGAAGGTTTAAGCCTTCTAGAACAAAGGGGGACACGGTGGGAGAAGGGGAAGGGTAATAGTCCATTTCCATCCACTTCCAATCCCTGAGCACTGGAATCTGGGGATGCCTCGTGGAGATTTTTCTCAGTCAGGGAAGGTCCTACGTTGCTGATATTCACAGGGCAAGCCCACAGCGCTCCACTGAATCTGCGCTGTGAGTTTCAGCATCCTAGGACAATCCATGACTGAGAAATAGCCACTGTCCACAAGGCTTCCCTGGCCCCCAGTGTATAGCGATTAGAAATGGACAGAAATCAACCCTTTCTCTTACCTCACTCCCATCTGGTTCCTGTTTGTTCTACAGGCCCTAAACTTGGCACTTGGACTCTGCTATGGGTCTCTGTCTTCCTGAGTTTGGTTCATATTGGAGAACTTTGAAAATTTGACCCTTCTGAGGACCACTTAGTGAACTTTTGGCCAAATTTTCAAGTTTTTCTGATTTCCTTGTAACTTTGGCCACACTGTCTGCTTCCTACATGGAGTGTCCAGTGTGAATTTCAGCCTTCCTGGACCAAGGGAGACAAAATGGGACAATGGTATGGGTAATTGTCCATTGGTGTCCAGTTCCAATCCCTATGAATGGGGCCCCGGGGATGCCTTGTGGACAGTGGCTATTTCTGGGTCACAAAAATATAAAACAGAATGGAACTGTGTCGATTGAACTTTGTTGTTTGACCCATGGCAACATTAAACGGAATGGAACTATGTCATTTGACGCATAAAAACATCAAACAGAATGGAACTGTGTCGTTTGAAGCATAAGAACATCAAACAGAATGGAACTGTGTCATTTAAACCACGACAACATCAAACAGAATGGAATTGTGTTGCTTGAAGCATAAAAACATCAAACAGAATGGAATTGTGTCCTTTGAACCATGGCAACATTAAACAGAATAGAACTGTGTCGTTTGAAGCATGAAAATATCAAAAAGAAATGGAACTGAGTCGTTTGAAAGATGGCAACATCTAATGGAATGGAACTGTGTCGTTTGAAGCATTAAAACACCAAAGAGAATGGAACTGTGTTGATTGAAACATGGCAACATTGAACGGAATGGAACTGTGTCGTTTGAAGCATTAAAACACCAAAGAGAATGAATGGAACTGTGTTGAATGAAACATGGCAACATTAAACAGAATGAAACTGTGTCGTTTTAACCTTGGCAACATTAAATGGAATGGAACTGTGTTGTTTGAAGCATAAAAACCTCAAAGAGAATGGTATTGTGTTGATTGAACCATGGCAACATTAAACAGAATGGAACTGTGTCGTTTCAACCTTGGCAACATTAAACAGATTGGAACTGTGTCATTTTACACATAAGAACATCAAACAGAATGGAACTGTGTCGTTTCAACCTTGGCAACATTAAACAGAATGGAACTGTGTCATTTGAACCACGGCAACATCAAACGGAATGGAACTATGTCATATGACGCATAAAAACATCAAACAGATTGGAACTGTGTCGATTGAACCATGGCAACATTAAACAGAATGAAACTGTGTCGAATGAAACATGGCAACATAAAACGGAAGGGAAGTGTGTTGTTTGAACAATGGCAACATTAAACAGAATGGAACTGTGTCGTTTGAAGCATGGCAACATCAAACAGAATGGAACTGTGTCGTTTGAAGCATAAAAACATCTCACAGAATGGAACCTTGTTGACTGAACCATGTCAAAATCAAACGGAATGTAACTGTGTCATTAGACACATCAAAACATCAAATAGAATGGAACTGTGTTGACTGAACCATGGCAACAATAAACAGAATGGAACTGTGTCGTTTGAACCTTGGCAACATTAAATGGAATGGAACTGTGTCGTTTGAAACAAAAAATATGAAACCGAATGGAACTATGTCGTTTGAAGCATGAAAATATCAAAAATAAATAGAACTGTGTGGTTTGAAGCATGAAAACTTACAAAATGAATGGAACTGTGTCGTTTGAATTGTGGCAACATTTAATGGAATGGAAGTGTGTCGTTTGAAGCATTAAAACATCAAAGAGAATGGAACTGTGTTGATTGAACCAGGGCAACATTAAACAGAATGGAACTGTGTCGTTTGAAGCATGGCAACATCAAACAGAATGGAACTGTGTCGAATGAAACATGGCAACATAAAACGGAAGGGAAGTGTGTTGTTTGAACAATGGCAACATTAAACAGAATGGAACTGTGTTGTTTGAAGCATGGCAACATCAAACAGAATGGAACTGTGTCGTTTGAAGCATAAAAACATCTAACAGAATGGAACCTTGTTGACTGAACCATGTCAAAATCAAACGGAATGTAACTGTGTCATTAGACACATAAAAACATCAAAGAGAATGGAACTGTGTTGACTGAACCATGGCAACAATAAACAGAATGGAACTGTGTCGTTTGAACCTTGGCAATATTAAATGGAATGGAACTGTGTCGTTTGAATTACAAAAACCTCAAAGACAAAGGAACTGTGTTGATTGAACCATGGCAACAATAAACAGAATGGAACTGTCGTTTCAACCTTTTGCAACATTAAACAGATTGGAACTGTGTCATTTTACACATAAGAACATGAAAAAGAATGGAACTGTGTCATTTAAACCATGGCAACATCAAACAGAATGGAACTGTGTCATTTGAACCACCGCAACATCAAAAAGAAACGCAACTGTCGTTTGAAGCATGCAAACATTGAAAAGGAATGGAATTGTGTCATTTGAAACATGGCAACATCTACTGGAATGGAATCGTGTCATTTGAAGAATAAAAAACATCAAACAGAATGGAACCATGTCTTTTGAACCATGGCAATATTAAATGGAAAGGGAATTGTGTTGATTGAACAATGGCAACAATAAACAGAATGGAATTGTGTCGTTTGAAGAATAAAAACATCAAACAGAATGGAACTATGTCTTTTGAACCACGGCAACATCAAACGGAATGGAACTGTGTCGTTTGAAGCACAAAAATATAAAAAAGAATGGAACCTTGTTGACTGAACCATGTCGACATTAAATAGAATGGAACAGTGTTGTTTGACCCACGGCGCCATTAAACGGAATGGAACTATGTCATTTGACGCATAAAAACATCAAACAGAAAGGAACTGTGTCATCTGAAGAACAAAAACATCAATCAGAATGGAACTGTGTTGCTTGAACCTTGGCAACATTGAATGGAATGGAACTGTGTCATTTTACACATAAAAACATCAAACAGAATGGAACTGTGTTGACTGAACCATATCAACATTAAACTGAATGGAACTGTGTTGTTTGATGCATAAAAACATCAAACAGAATGGAATGGTGTTGACTGAACCATGTCAACATTAAACGGAATAGAACTATGTCATATGACGCATAAAAACATTAAACAGAATGGAACTGTGTCGTTTGAAGAATAAAAACATCAAACAGATTGGAACTGTGTCGATTGAACCATGGCAACATTAAACAGAATGGAACTGTGTCGTTTGAAACAAAAAATATAAAACCGAATGGAACTATGTCGTTTGAAGCATGAAAATATCAAAAATAAATGGAACTGTGTCGTTTGAATCGTGGCAACATTTAATGGAATGGAAGTGTATCGTTTGAAGCATTAAAACATCAAAGAGAATGGAACTGTGTTGATTGAACCAGGGCAACATTAAACAGAATGGAACTCTGTCGCTTGAACCTTGGCAACATTAAACGGAAGGGAACTGTGTCGAATGAAACATGGCAACATAAAACGGAAGGGAAGTGTGTTGTTTGAACAATGGCAACATTAAACAGAATGGAACTGCGTCGTTTGAAGCATGGCAACATCAAACAGAATGAACTTGTGTCGTTTGAAGCATAAAAACATCTAACAGAATGGAACCTTGTTGACTGAACCAGGTCAACATCAAACGGAATGTAACTGTGTCATTAGACACATAAAAACATCAAAGAGAATGGAACTGTGTTGACTGAACCATGGCAACAATAAACAGAATGGAACTGTGTCGTTTGAAACCTTGGCAACATTAAATGGAATGGAACTGTGTCGTTTGAAGTACAAAAGCCTCAAAGACAAAGGAACTGTGTTGATTGAACCATGGCAACAATAAACAGAATGGAACTGTCGTTTCAACCTTTTGCAACATTAAACAGATTGGAACTGTGTCATTTTACACATAAGAACATCAAACAGAATGGAACTGTGTCATTTATACCATGGCAACATCAAACAGAATGGAACTGTGTCATTTGAACCACGGCAACATCAAACAGAATGGAACTGTGTTGTTTGAAGCATGAAAACATAAAAAAGAAAGGCAACTGTCGTTTGAAGCATGCAAACATTGAAAAGGAATGGAACTGTGTCATTTGAAACATGGCAACATCTACTGGAATGGAATCGTGTCGTTTGAAGAATAAAATAAAGTTGTTTGACGCATAAAAACATCAACCAGAATGGAACGGTGTTGACTGAACCATGTCAACATTAAACGGAATGGAACTATGTCATATGACGCATACAAACATTAAACAGAATGGAACTGTGTTGTTTGAAACACAAAAATATCATACCGAATGGAACTATGTCTTTTGAAGCATGAAAATATCAGACAGAATGGAACTGTGTTGCCTGAACCATGTCAACATTAAACAGAATGGAACTGTGTTGTTTGAAGCATTAAAACATCAAACAGATTGGAACTATATCAATTGAACTATGGTAATATTAAACAGAATAGAACTGTGTAGTTTGAACCATGGCAACATTATACAGAATGGAACTATGTCATTTGTACCACGACAACAATAAACAGAATGGAACTGTGTCGTTTGAAGCATAAAAACATCAAAGAGAATGGAACTGTGTTGACTGAACCATGGCAACAATAAACAGAATTGAACAGTGTCGTTTCAACCTTGGCAACATTAAACAGAATGGAACTGTGTCATTTGAACCTTGGCAACATTAAATGGAATGAAACTGTGTCATTTGAAGCACAAAAACCTCAAAGACAAAGGAACTGCGTTGATTGAACCATGGCAACAATAAACATAATGGAACTGTGTCATTTGAACCTTGGCAAAATCTAATGGAATGGAACTGTGTCGTTTGAAGCACAAAAACATCAAAGACAAAGGAACTGTGTTGATTGAACCATGGCAACAATAAACATAATGGAACTGTCTTTTGAACCACAACAACATTAAACAGATTGGAACTGTGTCATTTTACACATAAAAACATCAAACAGAATGGAACTGTGTAGTTTGAAACACAGAAACATCAAAAAGAATGGAAGTGTGTCGTTTGAAGCATAAAAACATCAAACAGATTGGAACTGTGTCGATTGAACCATGTCAACATTAAACAGAATGGAACTGTGTTGTTTGACCCACGGCACCATTAAACGGAATGGAACTATGTCATTTGACGCATAAAAACATCAAACAGAATGGAACTGTGTCGTTTGAACCATGGCAACATTGAACAGAATGGAACTGTGTCGTTTCAACCTTGGCATCATTAAACAGATTGGAACTGTGTCATTTTACACATAAGAACATCAAACAGAATGGAACTGTGTCATTAGACACATAAAAACATCAAACAGAATGGAACTGTGTTGTTTGAAGCATGAAAACATCAAAAAGAAATGGAACTGTCGTTTGAAGCATGCAAACATCGAAAAGGAATGGAACTGTGTCATTTGAAACATGGCAACATGTAATGGAATAGAATTGTCGTTGAAGAATAAAAACATCAAACAGAATGGAACTATGTCTTTTGAACCACGGCAACATCGAACGGCATGGAACTATGTCTTTTGAACCACGGCAACATCAAACGGAATGGAACTGTGTCGTTTGAAGCACAAAAATATAAAAAAGAATAGAACTGTGTCGTTTGAACCACGGCAACATCAAACGGAATGGAACTGTGTCGTTTGAAGCACAAAAATATCAAAAAGAATAGAACTGTGTCGTTTGAACCATGGTCACATCAAACAGAATGGAACTGTGCCATTTTACACATAAAAACATCAAAAAGAATGGAACTGTGTCATTTTAACCACGGCAACATCAAACGGAATGGAACTATGTCATTAGACACATAAAAACATCAAACAGAATGGAACTGCTTCCAAATATCACACAAAAAGATCAAACACTGACTTATCAAGGAGTAATATGACATCATTATGGCCATCATGTGGCCGTAAGCATCGGACTGGAACGGAAAATCTTACTTTTATTGCTACTGTAAAGGCATAAATATTGAACCAGGATGAACCATAACAAGAAGTGACATCACACACGTTTATGAAATTTGAATTATGCTCCAAATATTACATACAAAGATCAAACCGTGACATATCAAAGAGTACGATGACATCATAATGGAATTATTCTCCAAATATCCCACACTGAAATGGAATTGCAAAAGCTTACAGCACCTGGTATTCCCAGGCAGTCTCCCATTCCAGTGCTGACCAGGCCCAACTCTGCTTAGCTTCCGAGATCAGGCGAGATCGGGCGTTTTGGGTGGGGGGGGGGGGGGGGGGGGGGATCTTTTAATATTGAAATTACACATATGGGTTATTTACAATACTTACAATCACAAGAACAACAAGACAACACACACAAGAACATTTTAAAGGAATACATGAGGCAGAGGGAACAGACAATAGAACACTAGACAGTTATTTACTTTTTTTTTTTTTTTTTTCTTTTAAATTTTATTTTGTGCTTTTTATTTAAAGTGCTTAGTGAGTCCAATTACCTAGGCAAAAGAGTCCGGGATGGGTTGATCAGATGAGGGGGCAGTGAGTCCATGATTGCCAGGATGGAAGTCTTTAAACAGTTTAAATGTTCATGGCCAGAGTGTCATTCGGATGGATGGAGAAAAGTGACTGATTGGGGGTGAAGGAAGTGATGAAGCGATGCTCCTTAGCCAAGTGCAGGTGACGTAGGTGGACGGTGAGGAGACGGGTGAAGATGGGCCAGTGGCGTGCGGTGCGGTGGTCAAAGTGGTGGATGTTCCTGACGATGTAGATGGTATACTGGGCTATGGACAGGATGAGATGACAGAGGTGGCGGTTTGCCCCAGAGCGGCTGATGGAGGGCCCAAAGAGGAGAAGCCATGTTTCCTGGTCGCCTCCCCCAAGAGAGGCCGGCGGTGGGAGTCTCCAAGACAGTCTCCAGGCGAGCAGATCTTGCACCCGGGTCCAGAAGGGGCGGACGGCCGGGCACGTGATGAAGAGGTGATGGAGATCCTCGTAAGACCCACCACACACCGGACAATCTCTGCCATACCTGTCTGGGTATATAGTATGCAGTGTAGCGCGTGTGTAAATCAGTCTGTTTCAATTTGAACTCAAAATTTGCAAGCTGGGGTGAGGTGTACCATTGGAATGTCTTGGCCCAGATGGGTGTGATGTCATGAGTAGGGTATGAACGGGACCAGGCATGTTCAACTGCAGGAGCCCTGACCACACGAGCCAACAGTAACCGGTAGAAGGTGCGAGTGTGCAGGGAGGTGAAACGCCTGACTGAACCATCAAAATGTATATCAAAATCAAGGGGGGTGGAGCCCACATCAGGAGGCGTGCCACCTGTTAGCAGGGCGCCCCACCATCTGAACAGGTACTCTTTAAATGAATTTAACAACACCAAAACTGATCTTCTTCTAAACATCACTCTCGACATGACAAATTTTCTACGGACAAATTCAATGTTCCAATCCCCAAAAGGTGAAAAAATATCCTTTACAACTGTTAACCCAACTCTCTCCATAGACTCTCCCATAATCTTTCTCCTCTCTTTGGAGGGAGAAGAGAGGAGGTCTGGATTGAATCGGAGAGGCATTTTACACAAATCAATCCATGAACCAGGAACTGCCACAGCAAAAGGCCTCAAAGCGGCCCACGCCTGCAAGGCTTCCCTTACAAAGTTCGGGAGGACCCCGAGGACTGGGCTGGGGGGCAACAAACAAAGATTAAATGCACCAAAATTATTCAATACGCTCAGATCCATCAAGAAAAACGCCTTCCAGGGAGCCCGACAGACTGGATCCAGAAATTTTCTGAGCACTTTTAGTCTCAGTGCCTGTTTTTTTAATACCAGATCAATTAAATTCAGACCTCCCTTATCAACATCATTGATCATTACATTGTGTGCGACCAAACAACGACTGTTACCCCAGAGAAACTTGGATAAAATTACAGAAATTCGATTTGCACAGTCTCCTGGCAGCTCGCTCACAGTTAGAGCATGGGTCAATTTCGACAGACATAAAGCATTCACTATTAAAACTCTACCTCTTAGTCCCAAATTCCTCAATTTTAAGAAATTCAATTTAGCTACTAACTTTTTAACTAAATCTTCCCACATTTTCCTATTTGATTCTACACCATCTTTACCTACAAGCACCCCTAAGACCCTGTACGTGCTCCCCGCTTCCTGAAGATGCACTGACAAAGGCTGAGGAGTTACGCTACCACAAAATGCAACAGAAGTTTTTTCAAAGTTTATTGTTGCACCCGAGGCAAGACCATAAATTCTCAACACGTGCAAGGATGCCTCAAGACTTTCGGTGTCTCGCAAAAATAAATTTGTGTCATCTGCAAACTGTAGCACCTTATACTCAGCTCCTGCGGGGGAGAGTATGCCCCTGACACTACACTTTGACATCAACAGGGCAGCCAGAGGCCCAGCCACGAGGCTATAAAGAAAAGCAGAGAGGGGGCGTCCCTGACGGATAGAACGCTTCACAGGAAAAACATCTGTCATCGCACCATTACATTTGACCTTACTAGAAGCAGATCCATACAATAATCTTATCCAATTAACAAAATTTGAACCAAATCCCATTTTTTCTAATACAGCAAATAGAAAGCTATGCTCCACTCTATCAAACGCTTTATTAAAATCTACGCTTACATGAATACCACCCATTTTATGCATCACATTTAATAAATATTTTATAGACAAAATTGAGTCCAAGATGTCCCGGCCAGGGACACTGTAAGCCTGGGCAGATAAAACAACCGACTCCATTACACCTCTGATATGGCCCGCTAAAAGTTTGTTAAGAATTTTATAATCCACATTCAATAAGCTGATTGGCCTGTAATTTTCCAATTTATTTCTGTGTCCCTTCTTAAAAGCAAGGGACACTACACTCAAAGCAAAGGAGCTTGAGGCTCTCCCCTCGCTCTCCATCTTCTGAAAGAATTGAAGGAGAATAGGCGCAAGCCTGGATGCAAAGCACCTGTAGAATTCACTGGTGAGCCCATCCTCACCTGGGGCTTTGCCAGTACTGAGGAGCTTTACTGCAGATCTGACCTCCTCTAACACAAGAGGCGCATCACACGCCTCAGCCTCAGCATCTGACAACCTGCCACTTAAAGAAATGACCACCTCATCTAAACGATTTACTAAGACACCCTCCGAACTAAACAAAGCACCATAGAACTTTCCCACAACACCCAACACATCATCAATATCTGACACCTCCTCTCCCTCACTATTTATCAGTTTTTCAATATACATTTTTTTTTGCCTCACCTTCTCCATTGCGAAGAAAAAACCTGTAGATCTTTCACCCTGCACAGTATACTGCGCTCTTGCACGCAGCATGGCACCTCCACATTTAGAGATCTCAATATTATCCAGTTGAGCTTTAACTTCTAAATATTCAGGATTTACTGGACCACTAGTAAAAGCTGACCTACTCACAATGTCCCTCAGCCTATGTTTTAACTGAGTCTCCTCTGCCTTTAACAACCAGTTCTTCTGTTTGCTAAAATTTATTGAAAGGCGCTTTATTCTCTCCTTTGCCTCTTCCCACCAGTCCACAATTGACCCAATACATTCCATTTCCATATCAAAAGAATCAAACAACCTATTCATCTTTTTGCAATAATTCTCATCTGCAAGCAAAGAATTATTTAAAATCCACAACCCCCCCCGTTCGCTGCCCTTTAAAAGGGCTAAAATCTACTCGCAGTGGAGAATGGTCGCTTAACCAAGTGTCATCATAGAAAACTGAGGCCGTTCGCCTCAAGAAGCCCTCAGACATCAAACATAAATCATTACGGGACTGTTTCAATGCCCCTAAGATAACTTGCCGTCTGGAAAAAACTCTCTTGTTGAAATTCAGAGCTCTCCAGCCTTCAATCATACCATATCGGGACATAAGGTCCAACAAGTGCGTCCTAGACACGTCATTTCTATACACATTACTAACACTTAAGTCTATTTTCGTAAGGGCTACATTGAAATCACCAATAACAATAGTTTCTAAATTAACATAAGTAAAGACAGAGGAAAAAAGAATCTTCCTTTCCTGCTCCTCATTCGGAGCATAAATATTGATAAGCCTAAATGCAAAAGGCTGGACAAAATCAACAACAAAAGCACCTCCAGGATCCGCATGGACCAGTGTGGGCATCCCAAAAAAGTCAGTTTTTACAATAGTAGCTACACCACGCGAAAGTGCAGAGCCAAGAGCACAAAAGACAGTTCCCACGCCCATTGCCTGCACTGCACGCACATGAGATGGCTCCCAATGAGTCTCCTGCAAACACAGCACACCCCAGCTCAATGAGTGGAGCGCACTGTGCATGCGAACGGGGCTCCGCAGCCCACCTGTGTTAAGGGACACAAGGGAAAAAGCCATGAACATGAGGGAGAAGGAGGTGCACACAACGAACATCATTTAGACTTTTTAGAAATCTCTTTCCCATCACTATCACTTAGCCTTTTATTAGACTGCACTTCCAGAACCATCGGGAATACCTCAGCAGCTCCAGACTTCCCAGAGCTGGATGAAACAGTGGGGGATGCGCCAGAGGCCGGTGTACCGGGCATAGGGATACGGGACTGATCCCGGGTCGCGCCGCCCGCACCACGCGCACCACGCCCCCGAGACCTGCTCCGTTCCCCAGCCTCATTGACTGCCTTTTTTTGAGCCAGTGTCCTGCTCAGGCTGAATGTCTCCTCCTGAATAGTTGGCTGCGCACTCTCAGTGCTCTCTCTGCGCTCTCCCAGTCTAGAGAATTGGGCCGCAGCTGGCACCAACCTCTCTCCTTCAGAGGTAAAGTGAGGAAGCAGCCCACCACTCATCCTCCTCCCGAGTTCGACCGCCCCCACTGTGGCCTTAGGAGTGAGGTCTTCACAGGCCTCCTCCCCCTGGTCAGGAGCACAGCACGCACCCCCCCCCCCCCCCCCCCCCCCCCCCCCTTCCCAGGCGCCTCAGTACCAGACAAGACGGAGTTCGGAATTGCATCCAAGGAGTCAAAAGTGACCAAAGGCTGTGAAGTAGGGCTGGAGTCGTCAGCCGCCTGAACCTCCTCCTGAAATGCACCACCCTGCTCTGCTTCACTCCCACCACTTTCCCCCCCGTGACCCCCGTCCTCATCAGAATCCAACTCACTGCACACACACAGATGCAGGAATGCACGGCAGTCCCTGCACCTTCGCGCCCTCGGCTCCACACACTCACGAGCATAGTGTCCCTGTTTTCCACAATTATTACACAGAAAGTCTGGACAATCACGCAAAATATGGTCAGGCTGCAAACACCCCCTGCACACTCGCACCTGTCGGTCATGTATAACCCGAAAGTAATCCGGGCCTGCAGCTGTGTTGAAGCGGACAGAGTATGGCAGAGACTGTACAGTGTCAGTGAACCTTACCTTCACGTAACGCGTCCCATCCGCCACAGTTGTCCCCGGCCACATTCTCCGCCGCACCTCAGAGACTGCAGAGACTCCCCAGGAGAGGAGCTTCGCAAGAATCTCCTCGTCCTCAATGTAAGCCGGCAATCCCATGAAGGAGACGACCAGCTCATCAACGGAGACGTCACGGGCGTGAACCCTGGCCTCTCCGACGCGAAAACCATCCATCAGCCGCTCCTTTGCTTTTGTGCAGGTGACTGTCAGTTCATACTTTAGCTTGGTAATCTGTCTGCAAGCAATGATTTGTCCACATACTTCTTTAGCCGCTCTCATGAGCACAATAGGCACCATATCCTCCACACCCTCAATGTCCAGCACAACAGTTAATTCCTTGTCATATATCCGGTTCCTCTCACTCACATTAAGACCATCCATGTTTTTGTTTTGTCCATCAACCAAAGGAGTAGTCCGGGGGCGAGCAGGGTTCGAAGCCATGATTTCCGCCCAAAGAGCCAAGGCTCAAAAAGGGAGAAACCAAAATCACTCCTCCACAGCAGGAGTGCCGGGAGGAGGAAAAAAATACCAAAAACAAAAAGGGGAAACCAAAATAAAATAAGAAACAAAAGATAACAGCCACACAAAATAACAGCACCTCTCCACTTTCCCTCCAAAACACTTCCTCGTTAGGACACACCCACTGGGCGTGTTCAGGGTGGTGTGGCCGGGAGCTGTAGACTGGAACGGAAATTGTATTTTTATTGCTACTGTAAAGGCATAAATATGGTAGGAGGATAAACCACAAGAAGAAGTGACATCACAAACGTTTATGAAATTTGAATGTCACTCTTTCATTTTTCTGTGTAAGATTTGGAGCATATTTCAAATGTCATAAACATGTGTGTGATGTCACTGCTTGATCTGTGTCATGTTTCATGTTTCCATTATAGATTGATATAGATCTAGATCTACATTCTGGATTGCGCCGTCTGTTGGCAGCAAATTGTAGTAGCTATGACTTGCTATCTTGATTGGAGTACTCACATAAATATTAGCTCATATTAGATCTGCTTTTTCTGAGGATTTCCTGCCGGTTCGGAGGGTGTGCTGCAAGTAAGATTTTTCTGCATAATTTTGGCTCTCTCAAGACTTGTTATGAACAGTCTCCATGGCAACGAAAGACTTTTTACAATTGGGATCAACTGAATAATCTCTTCCAAATCAGGATTATCAGTGAAACAACACATCAAATCCCAAAGGAGTTAAAAAAGAAAGAAGAGGATGTAGAGCGGCAGTGAGACTGAGATTTCAACCATTTCTCTCAACCGTCCTAATGGGTAATGAGAGATTGCTAGCTAACAAGATGGACGAGCTCGTGATGCTAACAAGGTCTCAGAAAGAATACAGAGAGTGAAGTATTATGTGCTTCACCGAGACATCGCTGCATGAACACATCCCTGATTGTATTGTGTCTGTACCGGGCTTTAAAATACTCTGTGTAGACCACAGTAGACAACACAGCGGAAAGCTAAAGGGTGGTGGAATTGCAGTGCTTGTTAACCAGTGTTGGTGTCATCCTGGACATGTTACTGTCAAGGAGAAGATATGCACAAGAGACATTGAACTGTTAGCTGTGAGTTTCCATTCATATTATTTACCCAGAGAGTAACTGTGTTATTCTAGTAGCAGTTCATATAATACCTAGCACCACACCAGACACAGCCTGTGACGTCATCAGCTCCGTCATTGCTCGGCTACAAACACAGCATCCAAACTCATTCATGGCGATCTCCGGAGACTTCAACAACGTCTCCCTCTCCAGCAGTTTGTCAGCTGCTCCACCAGAGAAAATAAGATGTTGGACTTATTTTATGCAAATTTGAATGTTGTATACAGTTGTTCTGCCCCGCCTCCTTTAGGAAGATCTGACCATAATCTGCTTCTTCTCATTTCCACCTACAAGCCCATTGTTCAGCAGCAACCAGTCATCACAAAGATTATCAAGATCAGGCCTGCTAAAGCTGAAGATGCTCTTAGAGGAGGCTTTGAGGCTACAGACTGGAATGTCCTCTGTAAACCTCATGGAGACGACATCAACGCCATGACTGAGTGTGTGACAGATTACATAAACTTCAGTGTGGACAGCATCGTCCCAACAAGAACAGTGAGGTGCTTCCCCAATAACAAACCCTGGATCTCCAGTGACCGAAAAAAGCTGCTGAACATCAAAAAGAAAGCCTTCATGGATGGAGACAGGGAGTTATTGAGGGCAACACAAAAACAACTTAAAACACAAACTAAGAAGTGCAAGGAGGACTACAGGAAGAAGTTAGAAAGTCCTATCCAGCAGAATATGTGGGATGTGTGGACTGGAATGAAGATCACTGGCTTCACTCTGGGGATGCCGGCATTGTCAGCGATGCCAGGGACCATGTTGTGTTCAATCGAGCATAGCTTTCGAACCATAAAAGATAGAAACTTACATTTTCCCCCTCTTAATCGGGAGACTCTGGGCTTTCAGGCGGTAGTTCTGGCATCACTGTAGCCCATTTATAGGTGATACAGTGTTGTGTCAAGTAGGTGTTCCAATCAGAGCCTTTGTCATGACGCCAAAGACATCATTCCATGATGCCTCAGGAACCGCCTCCAAACAGTGTCAATCACTATGCATCGGTGTCATTAGCTGTCAGATAGCTGCCTGTTGTATTTACAAGGCCAATAAATTATGAAAACAACAGCTTTTACCCATGCATACCATGCATAATTGCTCAAACAAACATTTGCATTACTCAAGTAGTTTATTTCAACATAACGACACGATGGCACACAGTTCCTTGGAGACGAGCAGAGACACTGCCGCAATGAAACGAAGAAGAAGACCAGAGACGGATATGAAGAAGAAGATGAAGAAGAAGAAGAGTCAAATATGATGCACACATCACAATATGATGCACGTCACACACAAAGGGAAATTTCTTCCCAGACTGGTTTTGCTAATGTAACAAAAACCTTGGCAAAACAGAGGTTCACTGCGGCGGAGGTTTAGGCTCAGCTGATGGACAGTAACGCTGAACCCGAGTCAGACATCGAAAGCTTTTCCTCTGGTGATGAGTTGGGACTACCTGGATGGATTGGATCCAGCAGAGGAGTAAGTAAAATAATATTATATTGACAAAATGCATAAGAAGAGCAGAGATAGCAGCTGATCAATGAATGAAAAAAAGTCATACCTTTGGCATTAGTAGCAACACAGTAACTCAGCTTTAGCTTTACTGTAGAATTTACAGTGTAGAACAGAAAATACAATGAGAATCAATTTTGTTTACTATGTATTTAGTTTACAGTGGTGAAACACACACACACACACACACACACACACACACTGCTTCTTTGTCAAAGTTTTTTGATACTGTGCAGCTTTGAAATACATGTTTGATAAAGTAAGTTTTTTTTGTTTGTTTTACAGCATTGAGCCTGTTCGATCAACATCTCCAGAACCATTGTCGAATCTGAGCTCTGCTGTAACGTCACTAACTCCAGCTGAAGAGCCAACCACTTTACACCTTGGCTGGGCACCATCCCACCCTACTCCCACAACATCACAGCACAGCCATGCACAGGTAAGAGGGAGATCAAGGGCCAGAGAAAGGTGCACACAGCCTGGCCGGAGCAGATCACCAGGCCTGCAAAGTAGACAGACTGGCTGGGGAACTTCTATGGATGAAGACATTGCCCCACCCCAGAAAAGATTTGTTCCCAAAAGGAATCCTGGTCCCCAGCCGGACATGACAGCCGACTACACCCCTCTTTTCTCACTCTTCATAGACAGAGCTGCCATTTCACACCTTTGTGTTGTGAAACTGAATGACATCAGAGACTACTGGAGGAGGGACTCAATTTTTTCCATTCAATTTCCACCAATAGTGATGACAAGGGACAGATAAATGAGAATTTCTTGGACCATTCATATGAGTGACCCAGAAGAGGATGTTGAAAATGACCGCAAACGTGGAACAGAAGAACACGACAAGCTCTTTCGCATCAGGCCCCTCTTGGACACTCTCACAACAGCGTGCAAATCCCAATACCATCCCAAGCAGAACCTCTCCATCGACGAGCGAATGGTGGGCACCAAAGCCCACACTGGAATGACCCAGTACATGAAAGAAAAACCTGTGAAATGGGGATTCAAGCTATTTGTGCTAGCAGCAGTCATGGCTATACAGTCGACTTCAAAATCTATACAGGGAAGTGTAAATTCACCAAGGGGCGTGGACTGTCATATGACCCTGTGATGTCACTGATAGATCCAATTTACCAGGGAGGAGGCTACCATTCATATATATGGACAACTTTTATACCAGCCCGAGTTTATTCAAAGACTTGCTGAATATCAATAATGGAGCATGTGGCACCTATAGAGAAAACAGAAAGGGATGCCCCAACACACAGCAAAATGCCCTCTCCAAGAGGGATCCAAGGGGGACAATCAGGTGGATCCGGGATGGCCCCATTGTGTTTTTAAAATGGATGGACACTCGGGGGGTTTCAGTTTGTTCAACAGTCCATCCCGCTTACAATGGTGACAAAGTGACTCGACGCACCAAGGACCAGCAAGGCACATGGGGGACACAGCATATTCCTTGCCCAAACCCGAATGTAAACTACAATAAACATATGGGAGGAGTCAATCTGTCTGACCAGCTCGTGCAATATTACACAGCTCATCGCAAAACCATGTGCTGGTACTGGACTCTCTTTTATCATTTTTTGGATATTGCCACCACCAACGCTTACAATCTTCACCAGGAAATAAGCTTTTACAGGGGACAGAAGGCTTTGACACACAAGCAGTTCACTGAAAAGCTGACAGCCCAACTGCTTGGAACCCCCATAAAGATCTCTCCTGCTCCAGCAGCGCCTGCAGAACACCTCCCTGTTGCGATCTCTGACCAAGAAGACCCATCGAGGCGTGCCTCTTTCAGAAGGAGAACTTGTGCCTACTGCAGGCAGACTGAGGGGAAGAAGATGAACACTCCATGGAAATGCCAAAAGTGTGAAGTGCCTTTCTGTGTGATCCCAGATCGAAACTGCTTTTTGAACTATCACTCAGCAGCAGGCAACATTTGAGACTTTTTTGCAGGAAAATTGGACTTAGATTTGCCTAAAAGGACCTAAACACTCATTTTCAAGTGTTGTTTTTCTTATTCATTTATATTTAGTTTGTTTATTTTTGGAATAAAGTGTGATATTCTAATTTTCGCCTATTTTTTCATTGTATTTTTTTTAATATAATACCCTTTATTTCAAGCAAATGAGCGTCATTTACATAGCAGTTTATGATATTTCTATTCAAAATAAAAAAAAAAAACAAGGTATAGGACATTATGGGGCATTGAAAGGTGGTGTTTATTAGCATTTAAACTAAAAAAAAAAGTCAGGCGAGGCTTATTTCCATAAAATACCCTTGGTCCCCATAGGGATAAAGAAAAGGAGAAATAAAAGAAGAAGAAAAGAGAAAAACAATGAAAAAGAGAAAACCTACACAAAAACAACCACAACCTCACCTCACAAACATGAAAAATGGTATGGAAAATGGTCATGAACAGCTGTCAAAATGTCAGCCTGATCTCTGATTAATTGCATTAACTGCCAGCTTCTCATCTGTGGGAGTGAGCTGTGTTGCCAACTAGGCGACTTTTTGCTAAATCTGCCAACTTTTTTATGTGAAAAGCGACTAGCGACAAATCTAGCAACTTTTACTGGAGTTATTGGAGACTTTCCTGGTGTTTTGGCGACTGACTTTAAAGCGCATATTGTAAAGTTATTGTCAGAAGGAGAGTCTCTCCCCGTCCTAAAGCACTCAGTCGCTCCGGCTGCAGCTGCAGCCAGTCAGAGGAGCAGAGAGGACACCTGCACGACTCCACCTACAGTCACAATGAACAGCCAAATCCACCACTGATCCCGCTCTGGATTACAGAGTGGGACCTAAATTACAAAATTCTTCACGTCATGCAAAAATTAATTCTATTTGATTACATTCACAGCCTCTGTCACTTACTCACCTCATCCACTGTGTGTGTGACACAAGCTAAATATTTATCTAGCTCGTCATGTCTCTAGAAAGTACAGAAAGAAGTGGGAATCAAATCCTGAATTAAAAGCTGGCTGAAGCCGTTTATTGGAGACGATACGAGGACATTCTGCCTGTGTTATAAGACTGATTTCTATGCTAAACTCTGCAAAAAAAATTCACAACAACTCAAAAACATATCCATAAAGCAAAGCCTTATAATATTTCAACCCAAAGCAAGCTAAAACTAAAAAAAAAAAACTAAACTAAAAGTAAGAAAGCGACAACAACAACAACAAAAATATTCTAATAAAAATAAACGTATCTCTGTCAAAGTGTCTTTTTTGGGTCACTGTGCCAGTTCCAAGCCCAGATAAAGGAGGAGGGTTAAACATGCATAATCCTAAAGTGTGTCCCTGCGGGGCGACAGCAGCCACGAACACGACGGGGCACCAAATACAGAGGACACGGCAAGACCCGGGAAAGATTCCACCAATCTGCCAACAGCAGCTGGCGGTGTCACCACAGTCGACAGCAGCACCCTGTATATCACTGCAGTCTTTAGGGATAAAAAGTCTTTGGCAGACGTACCACCCCCAAACCGAAAAGCCAGAACAGCGGGGCCAACCAAGGGGACGGCGCCAGTCGACCGTAGGACTAAAAAACAAAAAAAAACTAAAACTAAAAAAAAGCTGACAGACTATCCTGTCAGGAGCCGAACCATCGGGCACGGCCACTCAATCCTCACTGCCGCCATCAACTGTGGAAACCTCAGGAGCAGAAACCTCATCATTCAACCCCACCCAACGACCATCCTGACGTACGCATTCCCTAGCATAGTGTCCCTGCCCCTTACATTTATGACACGTGAAATCGGGACATTCCCTCAGAATGTGGCCTGGCTGCAGGCATAGGTGACACACTCTGGACGGCCAGTCATGTATGACCTGAAAAAACTGCGCTTCCGTCACAGTCATGAACTTCGCAGAATAAGGCAACAACTGCACAGTGTCAGTGAAGCGCACTTTCACATCAGCGATGGTCGTTCCTGGCCAGATCCGTCGCCTGATCGTCGAGATGGGCCCTACATCTCAGCTGCACAGACGTTCAACAATGGTGTCATCTGCAATATACACAGGCATATTTAGAAACGATACCACAAGCTTGTCATTGATCAGTTTGTTTCCACACACCCTATTATCCCCAATCTTTAAGCCGTCGAGCAGCTTGGCAGTGGCTGCGTCGTTGCTCAACGTCACCTTGTAATTATTCAGCCTCAACAAGCGACATCCCATTTAATTAATGTACACATATACTTTCACAGCAACTTCCAATCAACATAAAATTATATTCATCAAGTATAACAATTCTCTGTACTTTCTATTAAATATATAAAGAGAAGATAAATTTACGGCATAAATACACAAAGTAAGAATGGTATAAGTTAAGTATGTATGACTAAATACTACATAAACTCACTATGCAATTAATACTAATTATTTTTAAAGTAATTTGCTAATCTAAAGCATCAAGGCACCAATCATTTATTTCAAATTTAATTGCCTAAGCTAAAATCTTGATTAAAATTAAGTGACATGCTGGAATTTTGGGAACAACCAGAGCACATGTTGTCCTTTTAAAAACACAGGTCAACTTAATGGCAGCAACTTTTAATAATAGAATAAACCTAAAAGCATTTTACAATAAATGCTAAAGCATCTAATGTACAAGAGGAAACTACATATTTTTTAAGTCCTGCTAAATAGCGCTGTCGTCCCTAAGATAAGTAGCGAAGGTACTGTGTATATTTTACACTAATGTTCTACAAATAAATGCATTATTTTTTCTGTAATAAATTAATGGTAATTATTGTTTTAGAATCCCACACCTAATAATTTGTTCTGCAACCAACCAGACTACAGAACTTTAACAGCTCAGTCAATACATGATTTAAAAAAGGGGGAAAAAAGACCTTACAATTCATCATTTAGCAAATAGCTCTACATTGCTTTTCCTGACGTACTATGGAACAAATCTGTCCTGTATCAGACCTTCACATGCATAGCATACAGTAATTCAACTGGTTCGTATCAGAACCTCTACTCATTACTTATATCTATTTGTCCCATCAGAACAGTTGACAATTTAGCGCAGACTTACATTAACTTATGTTTTGCATTCATGTTCACCTGAGCTCAAAAAAGACAATTATTTGTTACACGCTATTAATGTTAGCAGCTCAATTGAGAACTTGGACCCAGCTTTCATGGAAACACTTTTTTTTTTTTAAATACACATCTACTTGTTGGGCCTGGCAGGATGTGATTTTCCTCAGGTGTGTCCTGACTGACTGGCTGCAGCTGTTCCTCGTTCCAGCCTGGTGGATAAGACTGAGGACTGCTCTCCAGCCAATGCCAGTTCGTCTGCTTGCCAGCGGTATTGTATGGCCAATCAGCTTCTTGTGTTTGTGAACTAAATAAGAGAATCTAAAGAAACCCCTGTCTTGTTTTCCAGTGCCAACCAGCTCAGCCTGCCTCCCAGTTTCTAGCTTCCTCCTGCCTTCCATTTTCTGCCAGTCCATCTCTGCCCAACCTGCGACAAAAATAAAGGAGCCGGGTTGAGAAGCATTTGTTTGCTTGACTTCTTGGAGGCTCTTTCCTTCACTATTCTTTAACATCAACTTACCTTAGAAAACTCAACGTCAGCTGAAACGTTCAGATGAAACTCTACAACGGACCAATACTCCTTCGTGCACTTAGGAAAAAGTTTGCCTGTCTCTTACTGGGTTCACAATATGCTCACACAGAAATTCGACAAGCAAACTGAATAAATGCGGGCTTCCAAGCGTTTATTAACCTTCTCAAGTTAAATTCCTGGGATCAAATCACACTGTACGTACAGTAAACAAACGAACTCTATTGGTGTATTGTTCAGAATCAAAATACGTGCTGCAGGACGTTGGAACACAACAGGGGAAATAAATGCCAAAATAAAAGCACAGTCCATACACCGGAAACAGCAAATGTGCATTGCAGCAATAATTATTTCCGTCTTTAGTAACCTTTACGAATTGACTCCATTTTTATATCCACAGGTGAACAAAACTGTATTTACTGGCAAAAACCAACACAAGAATTGTACCGTAGTTAATTACCTATTAGCACACTAATTGATGTGCCTCTGAAATACCTGAACTCCTGCAACAATTAACGTTTCCACAGAACGCGTGTTATAAAGTCTTGATTGAGCTCCTAGAACTAATATGATCCAAACACTGTTTGGATGAATTGTTAAAATATCTGAACACGTACAGACAACCACATGTAAGGCCTCGTTTACGTGAATCAGACGCTAGACTACGTTGCTATGGCGACTGTGAGGTGTTCTTTAGTCAGCATCTGAAATACATCTACATAATCATGATCCTGTTTCTTCAGCATGTAACCACATCTGTTAATAACGTCTTACTTTGATTTACAGTACACCATAATCGAACAATAGATCATTTGTTTATCCAACATTAAAGTAGGCCATTAATGGTATTAACAGGTAATAAAGCCAAGTCAACGCTTCCTCACGTGAGTCTACAGCTAATGCACAAAAACACTAAATACCACTAAGTACTTTAATATATTGAAGCAACGAATTGACATAAAAAATATCTAAACCAGTATCAGTTGTTCATTAATCAAGAAGACCTGAGACAGTGCAGACCCACCCATTTTACAAACATGCCTTCAGATCATCTCTGCTGGCATCAAGAAACTTAAAATATCCAACCATCTTCCAAGTGATTCTCTCCACGTTGCACACAGTTTGAAATTCAAACTATTTTTCTCACTCTCACTCACGGAGGCTAATTTTTTAAGTTATATCCTGTAAGCGCCACACTACAGGACCCATAATCCAATGCATGTTGACGTAGTACGTACATGCTCAGGAACCACGGCAAAATTCAGCCGCAATTAAATCATAAAACTTCCAACTCACAAAAGTTAATTGTATTTTAGGTTTACTTTAATGACACTACATTAATAAAGCTTTTAAAATATTGATTATTTCTTAGAAAAATAAACCAAATACCAAAAATTCCAGTTAAACTTCTTGTTTGATAAACTCACTATTGACTTCATGTCACGCTGGTGACGTAGGAGGTGAAGGTGTGGACTCAGATGCAGGGATGACGGCACAGGGATGCAGGTTTTTAGACTGATTTAATTCAACACAGTTTATCTCCGAATACCTGCCCTGATCAACTTTTAAATACTGGTGTAGAGAAACTGTAGTGTTCAGTGTAGCACTGCATGTCAAAGAAAAAGGGTGCTGTACCAAAGCCACATGTAAGGGCGACACTTGTCAACTCAAAGGCGACTTTAGAAGCTTACCACTTTTTAAATAAAAATGTAACATAATCCCCAACCAAACCTAGAGCCATGAAAAAGAATTTTATTTTACATTTCAACTACAATACAGGCATTATTAACAATAAGAACACAAAAAGCTTACCTTCCCTGGCAAAAGCAGCTGAGGCCTCCAGCACCTCAAGCTTCTCCTCAGCTTCTTCTTTTTGTTTTTTCATTTTTTCTAGCTCTGCAGACAGCAGAATGGCCCTCTGCTCAGCTGCCTTTTTCAGTCGGGTTTGTTTCATGAGGACCTCAAGGGCACCCTTGCAGGCCACCGAGCATTGGTTAAACACTTCCTGCCGGGTAAAGCCTGCATCAACGCAGGCGTACTGAAAGTTCAAGCATCACATGACATATAGTTGATTAGTTACCTTCATCAAACTATGCTTTTAATGTTATCATACTGTCTGTAAACCTGGTAGCAACATAATTAGAAAAGATCTTTTTTATTAAAACATGACAATTGTCTCAAACAGTAATATGATCAAATAATTTTGAGCAGTTTTTCTTCTTTAGTGGGAGTGTATGAATACAAATGAGGACGACTGTATATGTCTCTAACAAGGAGTATTTTTCACTGAAGTTAACATCAGCTTGACAAGATGAGCAGACAGCCAGAGGAGAGCTCGTCTGAACCGCCTCCTCCATGTTTATCATTTAGACACAAAGGAAAATGAAAATTAATAAAAATGAAAATTACTGGCACAATTTTGTCATTTAAAAAAATATTTATGTCTTTTTGCGGAAGAATGGGATCAGCAATTAGCTAAACTTGGCATATGTAGTTGCTAGGCAACGGAGGACTGCAGCACTATGGGTAATTCTCGTACGTCTCATTTTACTGACAGTAAGCGCAGTTCGGAGTGTGCAGACTATGAAGAACACTAAGTAGTCTACGTAGTCTTTACACTTGTAAGTGTGCAGACCCTGAATTGAGACACAGTCGTTGGTCTACATGAACCACGTGACCGCGTGTCGGCAAGTTTAAGGAGTGTCATCATTTTAAATGGCGCTGGTCTTTCCTAATATAGGCTACTTTCTTTGCCACCACATAAGATTTAATATGAGAATTAATGAAAAAATATGTATTAAATTCATGGTATGAGAAGAATTGAAAAACAATTTCATTATCATTCCACACATAGCTACGACTTAGTCTTGACAAACACAAACTTCAAAAACATCCTTTTAATGAAAAAATCACTCAGAGACAGCAAACATTCGCCAATAAGAGGTTCCTGGATCCAAACGGTGATCTGGATCACCACCAAAATTGAATCAGTTCTCTATTTTCATGTTTTCAAGAACTAAAATAAATTTAAAAAAATAAATAAATAAATAAATAAAAAATAATAAAATGAAATGTCCTGAAAATGATAGTCCTGTGTGTAGCTACTTCATTCTTCAGCCTATTGTCGGTATGTATATCCTTACTGAGAACTGCCACGAGAAAAAGAAATAATCATATAGGACTTTACTTACAGTGGCGAGCTGCAGAGAATCCCGCACCGCTTTAACTCCTGGATCTGGGCGGGAGGGGAAGCGTTGAGATGGCGCTAGCATCTTTTTCTAAAAATATTTAAAAATTAAGAATACATAATTAACCTCAGTCATGTTCACTGCACATAATGCATAACAATGAAGAGAAATTGATTATATATATATATATATACATATATATATATCTTTATACATATATATATATATATATATATATATATATATATATATATATATATATATATATATATATATACACACACTTAGATGCCTTCTATGTGTAGTTTATCAATAATATTTCACTCTGCAGAGATGTCTAGTAAGGAAAACAGGTTAAAACTACAGCAAAAAGAGCTGTGTGAGGCGGTTCATAAATATAAGATTCATATTAACACTTAATATTTATCTTCTTCAGCCATTTATACGAAGATTGTTCTGAAAATGACCCTGCACACATGCAGTGGTAAGGATGGAATATACTGATTTAAACTGAACTCTGTAAGACACCGGATTACATTCATTTTTGTGTAAAAAGAGTTGAACTTTAGTAAAAATCCTGCAAATGAAACCTGCTTTATGCCTTCTTGTGTAACTCATTTATTTGGGAAAAAAGAGCAATAAGCTTAAAAAATGAACAAAATAAAAATGTAGAATTTTTTTTTTTAATCTGAAATGTTTCTACACAAATGTCCTTTCATTGCAAATTATTTTTGAAAATAATTCTGAGTTGAAAACATCACCTAGCAACAGCATCATCACGATGGGGTGGGGCTAATAGAATGGAATTCCTTTGATAGACTACGTCTCCTAGCAGCAGAGGGACCATTCTTTCAGTCCTTTGATCTCAGTGATGTAATAAAAACAGGTTATAAGAGTCACAACGTTGAGACATTCTGTCATTTTACAGATACAAGCAGAAGAATCAGCGCATATGTTTGTAAAAATTGAACCACGTATTGAAAACGCGACTTTTATTTAACACGTCTTTACGCAACGAAAATGAACAACACCATGGATAGAACAAGCAGTTTACCAACCAAACACACGCCTAAGGCCAATTTAATGGATTTGATTCAACCGGTGGTTGAATCCTGTTTTGGTCTGCTGAACCGGACTCAATGCGGAAACTGGTATCAGGAAACCCAGATGAGGAGAGCAACATTATTTTAAAAGGTCTGATGTTTGAAATAGTGACAATTGTCACAAATTTAGCCAAAGAGAAGATTCACGCACAATGTCAGATATCCAAGGAGGATGTTTTGGCCACAGTAGGTGACACTGTTCCCAAGAACAGGTGACACTGTCCCCAAGAACAGTGTCGCCTACAAAAGTTTTGAAAATCAAAGAAGACATCGAACTGGAGAAATCTGACTCTCAGTGTTCTGAGACAGTTTTAAAAAAAGAAATGAAAGAAGGAGGAATCATCCACATTTGGCCCATATATATTAGCTAAACATAACTTCATATTTTGAATAGTTAATGTCACTATAATATATCTTCCCTCTGGATCTGTGGTTCTGTTGGTTTCTGTGAATGTCACTTTTCTATTTATCAAAATGGCAACCCCTCTCTGTCTGGAGTTATAGCAGGCGGAGTAAACATGAGGAATTGTGATGTAGAGAGAGCGTCCACTGAAGTATTTGTCATATGAATCTCCTGTAAGAACACAATGTCTGCCTGTAGATCATTTAGCCTGTTAAAGATTTTTAGTCTCTTCTCTCTGGTCCCAGCTCCGTGAATATTCCACGTGATAAACCTAAGTACTGTCATGCTTGTGGTGACAGGGTAGGTGTTAGATGCTTCCACTTGATGTGAATAAGTGTGTGCGCAGGTGTAAGTATGTATGCCTTGTGTTGTGTGACTGTATTGAATGTTACTAAATATGTTTGAAATAATAACAGTGAGAGTGTTGGGTTATGTATGTAAGTGTTATCAAATGAACTGTGTAGTTTTGCATCTGTGTTATTTTGTTCTGTGAGGTGGCAGCTAGAAAAGAAAGAAGGAAAGTGGAAGGAGAGAGAAAAAGATGAGCCAGAAGTTGACCAAAAGAGGAAAGTGGGTGAAAAGGAAAAACAAACCCATAAGGAGATTTGTTTTGTGAAAGAGACTGGCAGTGTTGTTAACTATTGTGAGCAAACATTAAACTCTGATTAAATCCCAGTGAGACTTATTAGCCTTAATATCACCAGTGCAAAGCGTGTAGAGTGTGGATACATATCTGAGGTTAGTAGAGCCAGGGAGTGGTGTTATGGTCACGATGTAGCTGGCCACTGACATAGAGCTTGTCCACCGAGATGACCGCGCGGGCTCCTCCGTCCAGGAATTTCCTCCTGATGGGGAACAAGGTCTTACGACGCTCCAGGATCTCTCTGGGGAACTGATCGCTCATGCTGATATGAGTCCCACGGAGCTGTCTCCCACAGCGCTTCACCTCTTCTTTTTCTTTGTGTAGCACGAATTTAGCAACTATTGGTCCTGGTCTGCCCTACGATGTTTTTCTTCCCATGCGATGAACACAGGGAAAGGAGATGGCTTTTACCTTTTCCTCTGGAAGCTTAAGGTGGGATCGGATGAATTCTTTCATGTTTACCTCTGCATCTTCCTCTGGCTGCTCAGGGAGCCCTGAAATAACTAAGTTATCTCTCATGCTACGGGCCTGGATATCTAAGACTAATTCTTTTATTTTTTATTTTCCTCCGTTAGTCGGCATACTCCATCCGTGAAAGTCTTAACAGAGTCTCTAAGCGCGTTGTTCTCCGTAGCTAAAGCTTCTTAACGACTGGAACTCCCGGTGTAGAACTTCCAGCAGGGAAAGCCTGGCGTCTAGGCTGGACAACTTCCCGTCGATGGAGATTAGGATATTCGTTGTAACACTACCTGTTGGAGAACCTGGCAAGGTTACTTCGGGGGATTCCGCTGGGCGAACTCTTTTGGAGGTGGAACCGGTTTTGGACGCTGTCGCCGCGGTGTTGCTGGTTTTCCCCATTACAATCCACTGGAAGCATTCTTCGATTACCTCTATCGGACTGGTGAGATCTTCTTCGTTGTTATCCAGAGTGACCGGGTTGGTGTGATTGGAGTTTTTAACTGTTTTAAATTATTCGTTTAATTTCTTACCGTTAGCCTGGTAATAAAGGTTTTGTTTACTTCAGTAGCGTGCCATGTTGATCCTGCCAAATCTCGCCGAGTCTTGCGTTAGCGCATTCTCTCTCACCTTAGCGCCTTCTCTCTTACGGTCGGCTGGGACACCAACGTGGAACATCTACTATACCACCAATGCCTGCAAAGAAAGCTGCTGAGGGCGACATAGGCCTGCACTTAATGTCGTCTTATAAAGAGTCCTGAAAATCCAAAACCACATTGCTGCAATGGTGCTTTTTACTATGTGCAGCAATATGTGTACTCACATGGAAATTGCACAACCCAGCCCATAAGGACCAAGCCCACAGCAAACAGTGACGGCAGACCCAGCGATCATCAAGCGGGATGCAGGGAACACCCTGGAAAGACCAATAACCCCCAGCTGCAGGCTGGAAAATGGGGCGGGGCTGGATACTGGGCGGGGTTGGATGTCAAATGGGCGTCGTTGGCTGTCAAATGGGCATGGTTAGATGGCTGATGGGTGTGGTTATAGATTTAGGGTTAGGGAGAAAGGGTTAAGGTTTAAAACGATGGCTGCCAGTCCATCACAGAGCGTCTGTCGATAATCTGTTGGCCTAAATTGTGTCTCCACTGACATTTTATTGCAGAAAGAGCCTTTGGGATGCTACTCCCTGATGGTCTAGTTTCTAGCATTTTGCACTTTCACTGCCAAATTAGCAAGGGCAGACTTGGATTTCAAATGGGCATGGTTGAATGTCAAATGGGCACAGTTAAATGCGTGATGGGTGTGCTTTTAGAGTTAGAGAGAAAGGGTTAGGGTTTAAAATGTTGAGTGCTGCAAGAGCCTTTGGGATGCTACTCCCTGATGGTCTAGTGGCTAGGATTTGGCACTTTCACCACCAAATTAGCAAGGGCAGACTTGGATGTCACATTGGCGTGGTTGGATGTCAAATGGGCACAGTTAAATGCGTGATGGGTGTGCTTTTAGCATTAGGGGTACGGAGAAAGGGTTAGGGTTTAAAATGTTGATTGCTGCAAGAGCCTTTGGGATGCTACTCCCTGATGGTCTAGTTGCTAGGATTTGGCACTTTCACCACCAAATTAGCAAGGGCAGACTTGGATGTCACATTGGCGTGGTTGGATGTCAAAAGGGCACAGTTAAATGGGTGATGGGTATGCTTTTAGGGTTCGGGTTAGGGAGAAAGGGTTAGGGTTTAAAATGCTGATTGGTGCCAGAGCCTTTGGGAAGCTACTCCCTGATGGTCTAGTGGCTAGGATTTGGCACTTTCACCACCAAATTAGCAAGGGCAGACTTGGATGTCAAATGGGCACAGTTTAATGGGTGATGGGTGTGCTTTTAGGGTTGGGGAGAAAGGGTTAGGGTTTAAAATGTTGATTGCTGCAAGAGCCTTTGGGATGGTACTCCCTGATGGTCTCGTTGCTAGGATTTGGCACTTTCACCACCAAATTAGCAAGGGCAGACTTGGATGTCAAATGGGCACAGTTGAATGCCTCATGGGTGTGCTTTTAGGGTTGGGGTTAGGGAGAAAGGGATAGGGTTTAAAATGTTGATTGCTGCAAGAGCTTTTGGGATGCTACTCCCTGGTGGTCTAGTGGCTAGGATTTGGCACTTTCACTGCCAAATAAGCAAGGGCAGACTAGCATGTCAAATGGGTGTGGTTGGATGTCAAATGGGCACAGTTAAATGGGTGATGGGTGTGCTTTTAGCGTTAGGGTTAAGGAGAAAGGGTTAGGGTTTAAAATGTTGATTGCTGCAAGAGCCTTCGGCAAGCTACTCCCTGGTGGTCTAGTGGCTAGGATTTGGCACTTTCACCACCAAATTAGCAAGGGCAGACTTGGATGTCATATTGGTGTGGTTGGATGTCAAATGGGCATGGCTGGATGTCAAATGGGCACAGTTAAATGCCTCATGGGTGTGCTTTTAGGGTTGGGGTTAGGGAGAAAGGGATAGGGTTTAAAATGTTGATTGCTGCAAGAGCTTTTGGGATGCTACTCCCTGGTGGTCTAGTGGCTAGGATTTGGCACTTTCACTGCCAAATAAGCAAGGGCAGACTAGCATGTCAAATGGGTGTGGTTGGATGTCAAATGGGCACAGTTAAATGGGTGATGGGTGTGCTTTTAGCGTTAGGGTTAAGGAGAAAGGGTTAGGGTTTAAAATGTTGATTGCTGCAAGAGCCTTCGGCAAGCTACTCCCTGGTGGTCTAGTGGCTAGGATTTGGCACTTTCACCACCAAATTAGCAAGGGCAGACTTGGATGTCATATTGGTGTGGTTGGATGTCAAATGGGCATGGCTGGATGTCAAATGGGCACAGTTAAATGCCTCATGGGTGTGCTTTTAGGGTTGGGGTTAGGGAGAAAGGGATAGGGTTTAAAATGTTGATTGCTGCAAGAGCTTTTGGGATGCTACTCCCTGGTGGTCTAGTGGCTAGGATTTGGCACTTTCACTGCCAAATAAGCAAGGGCAGACTAGCATGTCAAATGGGTGTGGTTGGATGTCAAATGGGCACAGTTAAATGGGTGATGGGTGTGCTTTTAGCGTTAGGGTTAAGGAGAAAGGGTTAGGGTTTAAAATGTTGATTGCTGCAAGAGCCTTCGGCAAGCTACTCCCTGGTGGTCTAGTGGCTAGGATTTGGCACTTTCACCACCAAATTAGCAAGGGCAGACTTGGATGTCATATTGGTGTGGTTGGATGTCAAATGGGCACAGTTAAATGCGTGATGGGTGTGCTTTTAGGGTACGGGTTAGGGAGAAAGGATTAGGGTTTAAAATCTTGATTGCTGCCAGAGCTTTTGGGAAGCTACTCCCTGATTGTGTAGTGGCTAGGATTTGGCGTTTTCACCGCCACGGCCCGGGTTCAATTCCCAGTCAGAGAAGTTTGTCTTGTCTTCCTTTTACACTTGGGCAATTTTATTCCTGCATTCCCTGAAAAGAGCACATTTATCCACCATGTTCAGGCCATCTTTGTTTGGCTTGGCCTTTCTTCTTCCAGAGAGAATTAACCTGACATCATTCACATGCTAGCATCTGTGGCATATAGCCAATCCAAAGCACTGTGTATATTAACATCTGGCCAATTGGAGCTTTAACCCCATGACTAAAACCCCCTTGCTAGGAGCTGAAAATGACTCCCTGGTGGTCTAGTGGTTAGGATTCGGCGTTCTCCCTGCAGTGGCCTGGGTTCCATTCCCGGTCAGGGAATCTGATGGCTGCAGCAACTGTTGAGCATACATGACCAGGTTTCCTTTTGCTGCTTTCCAGCACCATGACAAATGTGGAATTCTTAAGATCTTCCAGGGAATCACAAATGGAATCATGTAAACACTTCAAGATTGCTTTGACAAAGGCTAATTGCAAATGCAAATTTACATTGGAGCCAACAAGTTAAACCTTGTTGTCATTACTGAACGCATCACTTAGTGTCGGGCTGGGACACCAACGTGGAACATCTTTCAAGTGAAGCAAAGAGGGTATCGAATGGTCGGCCGCACGCTCCTCATTCTCAGATTTTCCTTCTTAAGTGCCTGAATGCTGACACGTGTTGGCCGTATGCCAAAGAAACGTTAGTGTTACTCAAACTAGCCATTCCATTTTCCCTTCATTGCATGTGGACAGAAGCGGGGGCAAACAATGTCCTGAAGATGTCAGAGAATATATACAAATTGACTGCGAGCATTAAGCTCAAAGACAGCTTTAGCCCCATTTCACATTAGGAGGATTCTAAATACACGCTGCATTGGCAAAGACAGCTGCTGAGAGAGACATAGGCCTGCACTTAATGTCGTCTTGTGCAGAGTCGTGAAAATCCAAAACCACATTGCTGCAATGGTGCTTTTTACTATGTGCAGCAAAGTGTGTACTCACATGGAAATTGCACAACCCAGCCCTTAAGGACCAAGCCCACAGCAAACAGTGACAGCAGACCCAGCGATCATCAAGCGAGATGCAGGGAACACCCTGGAAAGACCAATTACCCCCAGCTGCAGGCTGGAAAATGGGGCGGGGCTGGATATTGGGCGGGGTTGGATGTCAAATGGGCGTGGTTAGATGGCTGATGGGTGTGGTTATAGGTTTAGGGTTAGGGAGAAAGGGTTAAGGTTTAAAACGTTGATGGCTGCCAGTCCATCACAGAGCATCTGTCGATAATCTGTTGGCCGAAATTCTCCACCGACATTTTATTGCTGCAAGAGCCTTTGGGATGCTACTCCCTGATGGTCTAGTGGCTAGGATTTGGCACTTTCACCACCAAATTAGCAAGGGCAGACTTGGATGTCACATTGGCGTGGTTGGATGTCAAATGGACACAGTTAAATGCGTGATGGGTGTGCTTTTAACATTAGGGTTACGGAGAAAGGGTTAGGGTTTAAAATGTTGATTGCTGCAAGAACCTTTGGGATGCTACTCCCTGATGGTCTAGTTGCTAGGATTTGGCACTTTCACCACCAAATTAGCAAGGGCAGACTTGGATGTCAAATGGGCACAGTTTAATGGGTGATGGGTGTGCTTTTAGGGTTGGGGAGAAAGGGTTAGGGTTTTGATATGTTCATTTCTGCAAGAGACTTTGGGATGCTACTCCCTGATGGTCTAGTGGCTAGGATTTGGCACTTTCACTGCCAAATTAGCAATGGCAGACTTGGATGTCACCTTGGCGTGGTTGGATGTCAAATGGGCACAGTTAAATAGGTGATGGGTGTGCTTTGAGGGTTGGGGAGAAAGGGTTAGGGTTTTGAAATGTTGATTGCTGCAAGAGACTTTGGGATGTAACTCCCTGATGGTTTAGTGGCTAGGATTTGGCACTTTCACTACCAAATTAGCAAGGGCAGACCAGCATGTCAAATGGGCAAGGTTGGATGTCAAATGGGCACAGTTAAATGCGCGATGGGTGTGCTTTTATGGTTAGAGAGAAAGGGTTAGGGTTTAAAATGTTGAGTGCTGCAAGAGCCTTTGGGATGGTACTCCCTGGTGGTCTAGTTTCTAGGATTTTGCACTTTCACTGCCAAATAAGCAAGGGCAGACTAGCATGTCAAATGGGTGTGGTTGGATGTCAAATGGGCACATTTGAATGGGTTATGGCTTGGTTTTAGGGCAAAGGAAGCCTTGTGGCGTCCTCAGGGCGGGATTCCAATAGGGATTGGAACTGGACACAAATGGACAATTACCCATATGAGAACACTTTTCTTGGGGCATCTGACTTTTGCCCAAACTTTAGCCATGTCATTCCTGTCCCAAATGAAGCACCCTGTCCCATTTTAGGGCCTGTGGGACAAACAGGGACAAAAGTAAGGGTATGTGTCTAAAAGCGTCCACTAGCAATCCCTTACCATTATGGTCCAGGGACACTTTGTGGACAGTGGCCATTTCTCAGTCATACATTGTCCAAGCAAGCTGAAACTCACAGGGCAGACTCAGTGGAGCTCTAGTAACTGGCCCTATGAATCCCAGCAACATATGACTGACTGTGACCCAGAAATAGCCACTGTCCACAAGGCATCCCCGGGGCCCCATTCATAGGGATTGGAACTGGACACCAATGGACAATTACGCATACCATTGTCCCATTTTGTCTCCCTTGGTCCAGGAAGGCTGAAATTCACACAGGACACTCCATGTAGGATGCAGACAGTGTGGCCAAAGTTACAAGGAAATCAGACCAACTTGAAAATTTGGCCAGACGCTGACTCCTCAGAAGGGTCAAATTTTCAAAGTTCTCCAAAATGGACCAAACTCATACTGGAAGACAGAGACCCATAGCAGAGTCCAAGTGCCAAATTTAGGGCCTGTAGAACAAACAGGAACCAGATGGGAGTGAGGTAAGAGAAAGGGTTGATTTCTGTCCACTTCTAATCCCTATACACTGGGGACCAAGGAAGCCTTGTGGACAGTGGCTTTTTCTCTGTCATGGATTGTCCTAGGATGCTGATACTCACAGGACAGACTCAGTGGAGCTTTGTGGGGTTGCCCTGTGAATGCCAGCAACGTAGGACCTACCCTGACTGAGAAAAAGTCTCTGTCCACAAGGCATCCCCAGGCTCCAATGCTCAGGGATTGGAAGTGGTTGGAAATGGACTATTACCCTTCCCCTTCTCCCACCGTGTCCCCCTTTGCTCTAGAAGGCTTAAACTTTCAATTTAAAACTATTTTAGGACCCAGGAAGACAGAGACCCATAGTAGAGTCCAAGTGCCAAGTTTAGGGCCTTTAGAACAAACAGGAACCAGATGGGAGTGAGGTAAGAGAAAGGGTTACAAAATACCAAAACAAAATAACAAAATACAACAACAGAATAATAAAATACAACAATAAAAATAAAAATAACAAAACAGAACAACAAAATAACAAAATAACAATAACAAAATACAACAAAACACAACAAAATACAACAAAACACAACAAAATAACAAAATAAATAATTACAACAAAATAAAATACAACAAAACACAACAAAACACAACAAAATAACAAAATAAATAATTACAACAAAATAACAAAATACAACAAAACACAACAAAACAAAACAACAAAATACAGCAACAAAATACAACAAAATACAAAACAATACAACAACAAAATAACAAAATACAACAAAATAACAAAATAAATAAATACAACACAACAAAATAACAAAATAACAAAATTCAACAACAAAATAACAAAACACAACAAAACAACAAAATAACAAAATACAACAAAAAACAACAAAATCACAAAATTACAAAATACAACACAACATAAAATAACAAATTACAACAAAATAACAAAATAATAAAATACAACAACAACATAACAAAATAACAAAATACAACAAAATATAAAAATATCAAAATAGTCTGGTTATTCCTTTAGTCCTGGTCCAGGTCTGTATAAGTCTGGTTGTCTCTTCAGTCTTGGTCCAGGTCTATATAAGTCTGGTTTTCTCTTGAGTCTTGGTCTAGGTCTATAGAAGTCTGGTTTTGTAACACAACACAACAACAAAATAACAAAATCCAACATCAAAACACAACAAAATACAACAAAATAACAAACTCCAACAAAAACACAAAACAACAAAATACAACAAAACATGAAATAACAAATTACAACAAAATAACAAAATAAAAAAATTTGCTCTTTAGTCTTGGTCTTGGTCTATAGAAGTCTGATTTTCCCTTTTGTTTTGGTCCAGCTCTATATTAGTCTGGTTTTGTAACAAAATAACAAAACACAACAAAACACAAACAGCAAAATAACAAAATAGCACAAAACACAACAGAGAACAACAAAATAACAAAATACAAGAACAAGTAACAAAATACAAACACAAAATAAAAAATATAACAACAAAATAACGAAATAACAAAATACAACAAAACACAACGAAACACAATGAAATAACAAAATAACAAAATACAACAAAACAAAATGAAACATAAAATAACAAAATAACAAAATACAACAACAAAATAACAAAATACAACTAAAAACAACAAAATAACAAAACACAACAAACTACAAGAAAATAACAAAATAAAAAATACAACAAAACACAACAAAATACAACAAAATAACAAAACACAAAAAAATAAACTACAACAAAATAACAAAATAAAACAAAACACAACAAAATACAACAAAACACAACAAAATACAACAAAATAAAAAAAATATCAGAATAGTCCTGTTTTCCCTTTAGTCCTTGTCCAGGTCTGTATAAGTCTGGTTTTCCCTTTTGTTTTGGTCCAGCTTTATATTAGTCTGGTTTTGTAACAAAACACAACAACAAAATAACAAAACACAGCAAAACACAAACACCAAAATAACAAAATAACAAAATACAAAAAAACACAACAGAACACAACAAAATAACAAAATACAAGAACAAGTAACAAAATAACAAAATACAAACACAAAATGAAAAATACAACAACAAAATAACGAAATAACAAAATACAACAAAACACAACGAAACACAATAAAATAACAAAATAACAAAATACAACAACAAAAAACAAAATACAACTAAATAACAAAATAAGAAAATACAACAAAACAAAATAAAACAATACAATAACAAAATGACAAAATACAACAACAAAATAACAAAATACAACAAAACAAAATGAAACAATAAAATAAGAAAATAACAAAATAAAACAACAAAATAACAAAATACAAAAAAACAAAATGAAACAATGAAATAACAAAATAACAAAATACAACAACAAAATAAAATACAACAAAAAACAACAAAACAACAAAATAACAAAACACAACAAAATACAACAAAAG
Organism: Telmatherina bonti; assembly: GCF_933228915.1. Classification (NCBI taxonomy): domain Eukaryota; kingdom Metazoa; phylum Chordata; class Actinopteri; order Atheriniformes; family Telmatherinidae; genus Telmatherina; species Telmatherina bonti. The sequence goes on from NC_136633.1 coordinate 9,066,679, forward strand.
ACAACAAAACAACTAAATATAACAACATACCAAAACAGAAAAAAATCACAAAATACAACAAAATACAACAAAACACAAAATGACAAAACACAACAAAATACAACAAAACACAACAAAATACAACAAACTACAACAAAATAACAAAATAAAAAATACAACAATACACAACAAAATACAACAAAATAACAAAACACAACAAAATAAACTACAACAAAATAACAAAATACAACAAAACACAACAAAATACAATAAAATAAAAAAAAAATATCAGAATAGTCTGGTTTTCCCTTTAGTCCTTGTCCAGGTCTGTATAAGTCTGGTTTTCCCTTTTGTTTTGGTCCAGCTTTATATTAGTCTGGTTTTGTAACAAAACACAACAACAAAATAACAAAACACAACAAAATACAAAAAAACACAACAGAACACAACAAAATAACAAAATACAAGAACAAGTAACAAAATAACAAAATACAAACACAAAATAAAAAATACAACAACAAAATAACAAAATACAACAAAAAAATACAACAAAATAACAAAATAAGAAAATACAACAAAACAAAATGAAACAATAAAATAACAAAATGACAAAATACAACAACAAAATAAGAAAATAACAAAATACAACAAAACAACATGAAACAATAAAATAACAAAATAAGAAAATACAACAACAAAATAAAAAAAAAAATACAACAAAACACAACAGAGAACAAAAAAATAACAAAATACAATAACAAAATAACAAAATACAATAAAAAACAACAAAACAACAAAATAACAAAACACAACAAAATACAACAAAATACAACAAAACACAACAAAATACAACAAAACACAACAAAATAAAACAAAATAAAAAAAATATCAAAATAGTCTGGTTTTCCCTTTAGTCCTTGTCCAGGTCTGTATAAGTCTGGTTTTCTCTTCAGTCTTGGTCCAGGTCTATATTAGTCTGGTTTGCTCTTTAGTCTTGGTCTTGGTCTATAGAAGTCTGGTTTTCCCTTTTGTTTTGGTCCAGCTCTATATTAGTCTGGTTTTGTAACAAAACACAAACACCAAAATAACAAAATAACAAAATACAACAAAAGACAACAGAACACAACAAAATAACAAAATACAAGAACAAGTGACAAAATAACAAAATACAAACACAAAATAAAAATATAACAACGAAATAACGAAATAACAAAATACAACAAAACACAACGAAACACAATAAAATAACAAAATAACAAAATACAAACACAAAATAAAAAATACAACAACAAAATAACGAAATAACAAAATACAACAAAACACAACGAAACACAATAAAATAACAAAATAACAAAATACAACAATAAAGAAGAAAATACAACAAAATAAAAAAATACATCAAAACACAACAAAATACAACAAAATAACAAAATCCAACAAAAAAAACAAAACAACAAAATACAACAAAACATGAAATAACAAATTACAACAAAATAACAAAATAAAAAATAACAAAATACAACACAACAAAATAACAAAATAACAAAATACAACAAAAAAACAAAATACACCACAACAAAATAACAAAATAACAAAATACAACAACAACAAAATAACAAAACACAACAAAACAACAAAATAACAAAATACAACAAAAAACAACAAAATCACAAAATAACAAAATAACAAAATACAACACAACATAAAATAACAAATTACAACAAAATAACAAAATAATAAAATACAACAACAACATAACAAAATACAACAAAATATAAAAATATCAAAATAGTCTGGTTTTCTCTTCAGTCTTGGTCCAGGTCTATATAAGTCTGGTTTTCTCTTGAGTCTTGGTCTAGGTCTATAGAAGTCTGGTTTTGTAACACAACACAACAACAAAATAACGAAATAACAAAATCCAACATCAAAACACAACAAAATACAACAAAATAACAAAATCCAACAAAAAAACAAAACAACAAAATACAACAAAACATGAAATAACAAATTACAACAAAATAACAAAATAAAAAAATACAACAACAAAATAACAAAATACAACAAAACACAACAAAATACAACAAAATAAAAAAAATATCAAAATAGTCTGGTTTTCCCTTTAGTCCTTGTCCAGGTCTGTACAAGTCTGGTTTTCCCTTTTGTTTTGGTCCAGGTCTATATTAGTCTGGTTTTGTAACAAAACACAACAACAAAATAACAAAACACAACAAAACACAAACACCAAAATAACAAAATAACAAAATACAACAAAACACAACAGAACACAACAAAATAACAAAATACAAGAACAAGTAACAAAGTAACAAAATACAAACACAAAATAAAAAATATAACAACAAAATAACGAAATAACAAAATACAACAAAACACAACGAAACACAATAAAATAACAAATAAAATACAACAACAAACAACAAAATACAATAACAAAATAACAAAATACAACAAAACAAAATGAAACAATAAAATAACAAAATAACAAAATCCATCCATCCATCCATCTTCTGCCGCTTATCCGGGGTCGGGTCGCGGGGGCAGCAGCCTAAGCAGGGAAGCCCAGACTTCCCTCTCCCCAGCCACATTTGCCAACTCTGCGGGGGGGATCCCGAGGCGTTCCCAGGCCAGCCGAGAGATGTAATCCCTCCAGCGTGTCCTGGGTCTTCCCCGGGGTCTCCTCCCCGAGGGACGTGCCTGGAACACCTCACCAGGGAGGCGTCCAGGAGGCATCCTGACCAGATGCCCGAGCCACCTCAACTGGTTCCTCTCAATGCGAAGGAGCAGCGGCTCTACTCTGAGCCCCTCCCGGATGACTGAGCTCCTCACCCTATCTCTAAGGGAGAGCCCGGCCACCCTGCGGAGGAAACTCATTTCAGCCGCCTGTATACGAGATCTGGTTCTTTCGGTCACGACCCACAGCTCATGACCATAGGTGAGGGTAGGAACATAGATCGACTGGTAAATCGAGAGCTTCGCCTTCTGGCTCAGCTCCTTCTTCACCACGACAGACCGGCGCAGAGCCCGCATTACTGCAGACGCCGCACCGATCCGTCTGTCGATCTCACGCTCCATCCTTCCCTCACTCGTGAACAAGACCCCGAGATATTTAAACTCCTCCACTTGAGGCAGGACCTGACTCCCGACCCGGAGAGGACAATCCACCCTATTCCGGCTGAGGACCATGGTCTCAGATTTTGAGGTGCTGATTCTCATCCCAGCCGCTTCACACTCGGCCGCGAATCGCTCAAGCGAGAGCTGGAGATCACGACCAGACGAAGCCAACAGGACCACGTCATCCGCAAAAAGCAGGGACCCAATCCTGAGGCCACGAAGTCGGATCCCCTCAACCCCTCGGCTGCGCCTAGAAATTCTGTCCATATAAGTTATGAACAGAATCGGTGATAAAGGGCAGCCTTGGCGGAGTCCAACTCTCACCGGAAACGAATCCGACTTACTACCGGCAATGCGGACCAAGCTCTGACACCTGTCGTACACCGGACAGCTCGTACAAGGGGGTCCGGTACCCCATACTCCCGGAGTACCCCCCACAGGAGCCCCCGGGGGACACGGTCGAATGCCTTCTCCAGGTCCACAAAGCACATGAAGACTGGTTGGGCAAACTCCCAGGACCCCCCCAGGACCCCAGAGAGGGTATAGAGCTGGTCCACTGTTCCGCGACCAGGACGAAAACCACACTGCTCCTCCTCAATCCGGGATTCGACTATCCGGCGGACCCTCCTCTCCAGGACCCCTGAATAGACCTTACCAGGGAGGCTGAGGAGTGTGATTCCCCTGTAATTGGAACACACCCTCCGGTCCCCCTTCTTAAAAAGGGGGACCACCACCCCAGTCTGCCAATCCAGCGGTACTGCCCCCGATGTCCACGCGATGCTGCAGAGGCGTGTCAGCCAGGACAGCCCCACAGCATCCAGAGCCTTAAGGAACTCCGGGCGGATGTCATCCACCCCCGGGGCCTTGCCGCCAAGGAGCTTTTTGACCACCTCAGCGACTTCAGCCCCAGAGATAGGAGAGTCCACCCCTGAGTCCACCAGCTCTGCTCCCTCATGGGAAGCCGTGTTGGTAGGATTGAGGAGGTCTTCGAAGTATTCCCTCCACCGACCCACAATCAGCAGCTCCCCATCTCCACTGTACACAGTATTGATGGAGCACTGCTTCCCCCCCCTGAGCCGCCGGATGGTGGACCAGAATCTCCTCAAAGCCGTCCGGAAGTCTTTCTCCATGGCCTCGCCGAACTCCTCCCATGCCCGAGTTTTTGCCTCGGCAACGGCCGAAGCCGCATGCCGCTTAGCCCGTCGGTACCCATCAGCTGCCTCCAGAGTCCCACAGGCCAAGAAGGCCCGATAGGACTCCTTCTTCAGCTTGACGGCATCCCTCACTGCTGGTGTCCACCAACGAGTCCTGGGATTACCACCACGACAGGCACCAACGACCTTGCAGCCACAGCTCCGGCTGGCCGCCTCAGCAATAGAGGCACGGAACACAGCCCATTCGGACTCAATGTCCCCCGCCTCACCCGGGACATGTTCGAAGCTCTGCTGAAGGTGGGAGTTGAAGCTCGCTCTGACAGGGGACTCAGCCAGACGTTCCCAGCAGACCCTCACAACACGTTTGGGCCTGCCAGCTCTGACCGGCTTCCTCCCCCACCATCTGAGCCAACTCACCACCAGGTGGTGATCAGTTGACAGCTCCGCCCCCCTCTTCACCCGAGTGTCCAAGGCATGTGGCCGCAGGTCCGACGATACGACTACAAAGTCGATCATTGAACTGCGGCCCAGGGAATCCTGATGCCAGGTGTACATATGGACAGTCTTATGCTGGAACATGGTGTTCGTTATAGACAATCCATGACGAGCACAGAAGTCCAACAACAAAACACCATTTGGGTTCAGAGGGGGGGGACCATGCCTCCCAATCACTCCCCTCCAGGTCTCACTGTCATTGCCCACGTGAGCATTGAAGTCCCCCAGCAGAACAATGGAGTCCCCAGAAGGAGCACCCTCCAGCACTCCCTCCAAGGACCCCAGAAAGGGTGGGTACTCTGAACTGCTGTTCGGCGCATAAGCACAGACAACAGTCAGGACCCGTCCCCCCACCCGGAGGCGGAGGGAAACTACCCTTTCATCCACCGGGGTAAACCCCAATGTGCAGGCACCAAGCTGGGGGCTGATGAGAATGCCCACACCTGCTCGGCGCCTCTCACCATGAGCAACTCCAGAGTGGAAGAAGGTCCAGCCCCTCTCGAGGGTACTGGTTCCAGAGCCCAGGCCATGCGTCGAGGTGAGTCCAACTATATCTAGTCGGAACCGCTCAACCTCGCGCACAAGCTCAGGCTCCTTCCCCACCAGAGAGGTGACGTTCCACGTCCCTAGAGCCAGCTTCTGCAGCCGGGGATCGGACCGCCAGGGTCCCCGCCCCTTGCTGCCGCCCAGCTCACATTGCACCCGACCCCTACGGCTCCTCCCGCAGATGGTGAGCCCACGGGAGGTGGGGCCCATGTAACCCTTTTGGGCTGAGCCCGAACGGGCCCCATGGGCGAAGGCCCGGCCACCAGACGCTCGCTCTCGTACCCCGCCTCCAGGCCTGGCTCCAGAGGGGGGTCCCGGTAACCCGCGTCCGGGCAAGGGAACATTTATGCCCAGGTTTGTCATCGTCATAGGGGTCTATGAGCCGTGCTTGGTCTGGTCCCTCCCCTAGACACCTGTTTGCCATGGGTGACCCTACCAGGGGCATAAAGCCCCCGACAACATAGCTGCTAGGATCTTCGGGACGCACAAACCCCTCCACCACGAAAAGGTGACGGCTCAGGGAGAGGACAACAAAAATACAACAACAAAATAACAAAATACAACAAAAAACAACAAAACAACAAAATAACAAAACACAACAAAATACAACAAAAGACAACAAAACACAACAAAATATAACAAGACATACCAAAACAGAAAAATCACAAAATACAACAAAACACAAAATAACAAAACACAACAAAACACAACAAACTACAACAAAATAACAAATACAACAAAACACAACAAAATACAACAAAATAACAAAACACAACAAAATAAACTACAACAAAATAACAAAATACAACAAAACACAACAAAACAACAAGATACAACAACAAAATAACAAAACACAACACGACAAAATAACTAATTACAACAACAAAATAACAAAACACAACAAAATACAACAAAAGACAACAAAACACAACAAAATTTAACAAGACATACCGAACAGAAAAATCACAAAATACAACAAAATACAACAAAACACAAAATAACAAAACACAACAAAATACAACAACAAAATAACAAAACAACAAAACACAACAAACTACAACAAAATAACAAAATAACAAATACAACAAAACACAACAAAATACAACAAAATAACAAATACAACAAAACACAACAAAATACAACAAAATAACAAAACACAACAAAATAAACTACAACAAAATAACAAAATACAACAAAACACAACAAAACAACAAAATACAACGACAAAATAACAAAATACAACAAAACACAGCAAAACAACAAAATACAACAAAACACAACAAAACAAAACAAAACACAAGGAAATACAACAAAATAGCAAAACAACAAAATACAACAACAAAATAACAAAACACAACAAAATAACAAAATAATGTGTGTGATGTTGCTTCTTGTTCTGGTTCATCCTGGTACCATGTTTATGCCTTTACAGTAGCAATAAAAATACAATTTCCGTTCCAGTCCAATGATTAGGGCCACACCACCCTGTAAACGCCCAATCTTGTCTGGTGTCAGAAGCCAAGCAGTGTTGGGCCTGGTCAGTACTTGAATGGGAGACCACCTGGGCATAGCAGGTGCTGTAAGCTTTTGCAATTCCTTTTCAGTGTGGGATATTTGGAGAATAATTCCATTATGATGTCATAGAACTCTTTGATATTTCACTGTTTGATCTTTGTATGTAATATTTGGAGCAAAATTCAAATTTCATTAAGGCGCGTGATGTCACTTCTTGTTATGGTTCATCCTGGTTCCATATTTATGCCTTTACAGTAGCAATAAAAGTAAGATTTTCCGTTCCAGTCTGACCCTTACGGCCACACCACCCTGTAAACGCCCAATCTCATCTGATCTCGGAAGCCACGCAGAGTTGGACCTGGTCAGTACTTGAATGGGGGATCGCCTGGGAATACCAGGTGCTGTAAGCTTTTGCAATTCCTTTTCAGTGTGGGATATTTGGAGAATAATTCCATTATGATGTCATAGAACTCTTTGATATTTCATCGTTTGATCTTTGTATGTAATATTTGGAGCAAAATTCAAATTTCATTAAGGCGTGTGATGTCACTTCTTGTTATGGTTCATCCTGGTTCAATATTTATGCCTTTACAGTGGCAATAAAAGTAAGATTTTCCGTTCCAATCTGACGCTTATGGCCACATGATGGCCATAATGATGTCATATTACTCTTTGATATGTCAGTGTTTGATCTTTTTGTGTGATATTTGGACACAGTTCCATTGTGTTTGACGTTTTTGTGTAATATGACACACTTCCATTCTGTTTAATATTGCTGTGGTTCAAATGACACAGTTCTATTATTTTTAATGTTACCATGTTTCAAACAACACAATTACATTCCTTTTTTATGTTTTTGTGTTTCAAACGACACAGTTCCATTCTGTTTGATGTTTTTATGTGTCTAATGACATAGTTCCATTCCGTTTGATGTTGCCGTGGTTAAAATGACACAGTTCCATTCTGTGTGATGTTCTTATGTGTAAAATGACACAGTTCCATTCTGTTTGATGTTGCCATGGTTCAAAAGACATAGTTCCATGCTGTTTGATGTTGCCGTGGTTCAAAAGACATAGTTCCATTCTGTTTGATGTTTTTATTCTTCAACGACACAATTCCATTGCATTAGATGTTGCCATGTTTCAAATGACACAGTTGCATTCCTTTCCGGTGTTTGCATGCTTCAAACAACACAGTTCCATTCTGTTTGATGTTTTTATGTGTCTAATGACACAGTTCCATTCTGTTTGATGTTCTTATGTGTAAAATGACACAGTTCCAATCTGTTTAATGTTGCCAAGGTTGAAACGACACAGTTCCATTCTGTTTATTGTTGCCATGGTTCAATCAACACAGATCCTTTTGTCTTTGCGGTTTTTGTGCTTCAAACGACACAGTTCCATTCCATTTAATGTTGCCAAGTTTCAAACGACACAGTTCCATTCTGTTTAATGTTGACATGGTTCAGTCAACACATTTCCATTCTGTTTGATGTTTTTATGTGTAAAATGACACAGTTCCATTCTGTTTAATGTTTTAATGCTTCAAACGACACACTTTCATTCTGTTTCATGTTGCCATGGTACAAACAACACAGTTCCATTCTGTTGGATGTTTTTATGCTTCAAACGACACAGTTTCTTTCTGTGCGATGTTTTTATGCGTCAAATGACATAGTTCCATTCCGAATAATGGCGCCGTGGGTCAAACAACACAATTCCATTCTGTTTAATGTCGACATGGTTCAGTCAACAAGGTTCCATTCTGTTTGATATTTTTGTGCTTGAAACGACACAGTTCCATTCCGTTTGATGTTGCCGTGGTTCAAAAGACATAGTTCCATTCTGTTTGATGTTTTTATTCTTCAAACTACACAATTCCATTCTGTTTGATGTTTTTATTCTTCAAACTACACAATTCCATTCTGTTTATTGTTGCCATTGTTCAATCGACACAATTCCCTTTCCATTTAATATTGCCATGGTTCAACAGACATGGTTCCATTCTGTTTGATGTTTTTTATTCTTCAAACGACACAATTCCATTCTGTTTGATGTTGTCGTGGTTTAAATGACACAGTTCCATTCTGTTTTTTTTTTATGCTTCAAACGACACAGTTCCATTCTGTTTGATGTTTTTATGCGTCAAATGACATAGTTCCATTCCGTTTAATGTTGCCATGGGTCAAACAACACAGTTCAATCGACCCAGTTCCATTCTGTTTGATATTTTTGTGACCCAGAAATAGCCACTGTCCACAAGGCATCCCCGGGGCCCCATTCATAGGGATTGGAACTGGACACCAATGGACAATTACGCATACCATTGTCCCATTTTGTCTCCCTTGGTCCAGGAAGACTGAATTTCACACAGGACATTCCATGTAGGATGCAGACAGTGTGGCCAAAGTTACAAGGAAATCAGAAAAACTTGAAAATTTGGCCAAAAGTTGACTAAGTGGTCCTCACAAACTCATACAGGAAGACAGAGACCCATAGCAGAGTCCAAGTGCCAAGTTTAGGGCCTGTAGAACAAACAGGAACCAGATTGGAGTGAGGTAAGAGAAAGGGTTGATTTCTGTCCACTTCTAATCCCGAGACACTGGGGGCCAAGGAAGCCTTGTGGACAGTGGTTATTTCTCAGTCATGGATTGTCCTAGGATGCTGAAACTCACAGGGCAGACTCAGTGGAGCGCTGTGGGGTTGCCCTGTGAATCCCAGCAACGTAGGACCTACCCTGACTGAGAAAAAGTCTCTGTCCACGAGGCATCTCCAGATTCCAGTGCTCAGGGGTTGGAAGTGGATGTCCCCCTTTGTTCTAGAAGGCTTAAACTTTCAATTTAAAACTATTTTAGAACCCAAGACACATTGGTAAAGTGTGGCAAAGTTTGGAGAAAATTTCATTTTTAGGGGACATCCTCCAAGTCGTATGCCCAGGAACGGTGCACGGAGCTGGCCCCGTGAATCCCAGCAACATATGACTAACTGTGACCCAGAAATAGCCACTGTCCACAAGGCATCCCCGGGGCCCCATTCATAGGGATTGGAGCTGGACACCAATGGACAATTACCCATACCATTGTCCCATTTTGTCTCCCTTGGTCCAGGAAGGCTGAAATTTACACAGGACACTCCATGTAGGATGCAGCTTAAATGAGCTTGTCCTGTGAGTTTCAGCATCCTAGCACCATGCATGACTGAGAAACAGCCACTGTCCACAAGGGCACCCTGGCCCCCAATGATAAGGGATTGGAAGTGGACGTTTTCCCTTACCACGCTCCCATCTGGTCCCTGATTGTCCAACCTGCCTCAAAACTGGCATACATGCCTTCCAACAGGTCCTCTTCCTCCTACCCAAGTGTGGTCGAGTTTGGACAACGTTGAAAATTTGGTCCCTTTCACCATGGTCCGAAATCGTCAACTTTTTCAATTTGGACGAGACTTGGCACACCAAGAGGGCATGCTACCAGGACCCCCGTGTCCAAATTTCAGCATCCTAGGCCCAAAGGTGAGCCCCTGGAGGCCGGGGGCCCGTGCCCGGTGAAAGGGATTGAAAGTGGACACTTTGGACATTTCCAATCCCTTTGACGGGACAGGGGGTGAAAATGTTACAAGTGTCGACTGAGAGTGTCCATTGGCAATCCCTTTGCACTGGTCGAGTGTGTTTTTCCCTCTCATTTCCCCCAGGAACGCGTCACGGTCACCGCTCCACCTCAGTAGCGATAAGCATCCTTTCAGCATGATGCGGAAGCATTTTGGGCCCTCTGGGGGCTTCCTCTGTCCCCCCTGTGTCCAAAAAGACACAGCAAAAACGGGACTGTCCACTGGCAATCCCCTTTGCATTGGTGGATTGTCTTTTTGGCCGGCATTTTGCCCAAAAAAGCCCCCAGAAATGACGCGTCACCTCGGCCTCGTAGGGCGTCTTCTCGGCACCAACTGGAAGCGTTTTGGGCGTTCTGGGACCTTCCTCTGCTCTGCCATGTCCAAAAAGACAGAGACAAAACAGGACAGTGTCCACTGGCAATCTCTTTGCATGGGGGGAGTGTCTTTTTGGCTGTGGATTTGCCTAAAAACAGTCTAAACGCATGGCGGAAAGACCGGCCCGTAGGGCCCCGCCAGCACGACTACGAGGCCGATCCTGGCCCTTCTGCCACGTTTTGCGACCCCGCGGCAGGACAAAGACCGGATAGATGGAAGTGAATGGGAACAATTGTCCGCTTCAAACCCTTTTCTATTAAAGGGGTGCAAACCCTCCCGCGCGCCCCAGAAGCGTCGCTGAGAGGGCAGACTTTTTGCGGGCGCGCCTTTTGGACAGAAGAACCCTCCTGGGCATGCCCTGGGGCCCAGAGGGCCCCGGAAAATTTTTGTCCCCAAACCCTAATCTAACGATCGGGAGGGGGTTCGGACGTACTCGCGAAAGAGCCTCGTGCAAAAGTTTCTCATTTTGGGGAGAATTTTTTTCTGAGCGGGGGCGATATGTCATTCTGGGGGCCGTGTGGCGACATGGGGCGTTTTGGTAAGGCAAAATCCCATGTTAAGGGATTGGAAGCCCGCGGTTTCCCCAAAAACCCCCGAAACCAGGCCAAAACCCGGTTCTTGCCGTTCCTGGGAAAGCTGGGAGCCCTCAAGGAGCTACTTCTGTTCAGGAGCCTCGCGGCTGAAATCAGGCGATGGGAGGTCGCTCCTCGGGTGCCCCCGACCGCCCGGTGCAATTTCGGGCCCATCCGGGAACTGTGGACAGGTGCCGCGGGGCCCGGTCGGCGGTCGGGGTCAAGAAGTTAACCCTAGTTAAAAGGGATTGGAAGTGGGACGAAGCGTCCGTTGGCAATCCCTTTACATGGGCCCGTGGTCCCGATTTGGACGGGCTGCGGCTCGGCACCCTGCCGCCGTCCTGAGTTTGGCCAGGATCGGACGACGTCGAATTTTTGGCGCCCTGCCAAACCTAAGACCTGACACAGCCTTTTCCCCCCACGGGGCCAAAAATCAAAGTTTGTCGAAACGGCTCAGCATCGGAGGGGATCATTCCCCGGGCCCCTCAGGCACCCTCCTCCGGATATCAGCACGCAGGGACCCTGCGGGAGGGAGGAAAGGGTTCCCATGCAAAGGGATTGCAAACGGACACTTGTCCGTTTCGGCTCACAATGGGGAGGGTGACTGACGGTGGACGATCGTCCGTCATCCCCCCAAATGGTACTTCCCTTACCGCTCTCCCGAGGGGGCCTGGCAGGGGCCGGAGGGTCCAAAAGCGAAGGGGCGCACCTCCGCGGAAGGGGCTGCGCGCCCGCGGGATCCCCGAGGCCCTCGGGGCACGTTTTGGCAAAAGTTCTTCCAATGGATCCGCCGGCGCCGTGGCGGGTGCATCCCAGGCAGGAGGTTCGTGGGTGGTGTCGGGGGCCCTTTTCGAGCACGCGGAGAATAAAGGGCCCCCGCTGGTGAGTTTGAAGCTCCGGGCGCGGTTGGGGGCATTTCCGGCGTCAGGCCTCCCCGTGGAGGAAAAGACCTCGAAGTGGATGGGGTAAGGAAACCGGGCCCCCGGAACCCATTGGAAGGACCTGTAGTGGACGGAAAGGTCTCTTCGTGTCCACTGTGGAGCGAGAGCAGCATTCGGAGGCGCAGTTCCGCCGGCACGACTCCGTCCACGGGGCGGCTTCGTGGACAGCCAAAAGGCTTGCCAACGGACGATTTTCTTCGCGACATTGACAGCGTCACGAGTTTTCATACAATGGCAAGACCTGCCCATTCAAAAAACGTCCAAAAGTAGGCCCATTCCCTATCCATTTCTCCCCAATCCTAAAAGCACACCCATGAGGCATTTAACTGTGCCCATTTGAAATCCAACCACGCCCATTTGACCTCCAAGTCTGCCCTTGCTAATTTGGCGGTGAAAGTGCCAATCCTTGCAACTAGACCATCAGCGATTAGAATCCAAAAGGCTCTTTCAGCAATCAACATTCAAAACCCTCACCCTTTCTCCCCAACCCGAAAAGCACACCCATCACCCATTTAACTGTGCCCATTTGACATGCTAGTCTGCCCTTGCTAATTTGGTGGTGAAAGTGCAAAATCCTAGAAACTAGACCATCAGGGAGTAGCATCCCAAAGGCTCTTGCAGCAATAAAATGTCGGTGGAGAATTTCGGCCAACAGATTATCGACAGACGCTCTGTGATGGACTGGCAGCCATCAACGTTTTAAAGCTTAACCCTTTCTCCCTAACCCTAAACCTATAACCACACCCATCAGCCATCTAACCATGCCCATTTGACAGCCAACCACGCCCATTTGACATCCAACCCCGCCCAATATCCAGCCCCGCCCCATTTTCCAGCCTGCAGCTGGGGGTAATTGGTCTTTCCAGGGTGTTCCCTGCATCTCGCTTGATGATCGCTGGGTCTGCTGTCACTGTTTCCTGTGGGCTTGGTCCTTAAGGGCTGGGTTGTGCAATTTCCATGTGAGTACACACTTTGCTGCACATAGTAAAAAGCACCATTGCAGCAATGTGGTTTTGGATTTTCATGACTCTGCACAAGACGACATTAAGTGCAGGCCTATGTCTCTCTCAGCAGCTTTCTTTGCAGGCATTGGTGGTATAGTGGCGAGCATAGCTGCTTCCCAAGCAGTTGACCCGGGTTCGATTCCCGGCCAATGCAGCGTATATTTAGAATCCTCCTAATGTGAAATGGGGCTAAAGCTGTCTTTGAGCTTAATGCTCGCAGTCAATTTGTGTACATTCTCTGACATCTTCAGGACATTGTTTGTCCCCGCTTCTCCTCGAAGGGAAAATGGAATGGCTAGTTTGAGTAACACTGTTTCTTTGGCATACGGCCAACACGTGTCAGCATTCAGGCACTTAAGAAGGAAAATCTGAGAATGAGGAGCGTGCGGCCGACCATTCGATACCCACTTTGATTCACTTGAAAGATGTTCCACGTTGGTGTCCCAGCCCGACCCTAAGTGATGCGTTCAGTAATGACAACAAGGTTTAACTTGTTGGCTGCAATGTAAATTTGCATTTGCAATTAGCCTTTGTCACAGCAAACTTGAAGTGTTTACATGATTCCATTTGTGATTCCCTGGAAGATCTTAAGAATTCCACATTTGTCATGGTGCTGGAAAGCAGCAAAAGGAAACCTGGTCATGTATGCTCAACAGTTGCTGCAGCCATCAGATTCCCAGACCAGGAATGGAACCCAGGCCACAGCGGTGAGAATGCCAAATCCTAACCACTAGACCATCAGGGAGTCGTTTTCAGCTCTTAGCAAGGGGGTTTTAGTCATGGGGTTAAAGCTCCAATTGGCCAGATGTTAATATACACAGTGACTGGCGAGCTGTACAGGGTGTACCCTGCCTGTCGCCCAAAGCCGGCTGGGATAGGCTCCAGCTTCCCCGCGACCCTGAATTGGAATAAGCGGTTCGGAAAATGAATGAATGAATGAATAATATACATAGTGCTTTGGATTGTGGATTGGCTATATGCCACAGATGCTAGCATGTGAATGATGTCAGGTTAATTGTCTCTGGAAGAAGAAAGGCCAAGCCAAACAAAGATGGCCCGAACATGGTGGATAAATGTGCTCTTTTCAGGGAATGCAGGAATAAAATTGCCCAAGTGTAAAAGGAAGACAAGACAAACTTCCCTGACTGGGAATTGAACCCGGGCCATGGCAGTGAAAACACCAAATCCTAGCCACTAGACCACCAGGGAGTAGCATCCCAAAGGCCCTTGCAGCAATCAACATTTTAAACCCGAACCCATCTCTCCCTAACCCTAAACCTAAAAGCACACCCATCACCTATTTAACTGTGCCCATTTGACATCCAACCATGCCCATATGACATCCAAGTCTGCCCTTGCTAATTTGGTGGTGAAAGTGCCAAATCCTAGCAACTAGACCATCAGGGAGTACCATCCCAAAGGCTCTTGCAGCACTCAACATTTTAAACCCTAACCCTTTCTCTCTAACTCTAAAAGCACACCCATCGCGCATTTATCTGTGCCCATTTGACATCCAAGCATGCCCATTTGACATGCTAGTCTGCCCTTGCTAATTTGGCAGTGAAAGTGCAAAATCCTAGAAACTAGACCATCAGGGAGTAGCATCCCAAAGGCTCTTTCTGCAATAAAATGTCGGTGGAGAATTTCGGCCAACAGATTATCGACAGACGCTCTGTGATGGACTGGCAGCCATCAACGTTTTAAACCTTAACCCTTTCTCCCTAACCCTAAACCTATAACCACACCCATCAGCCATCTAACCATGCCCATTTGACAGCCAACGACGCCCATTTGACATCCAACCCCACCCAGTATCCAGCCCCGCCCCATTTTCCAGCCTGCAGCTGGGGGTTATTGGTCTTTCCAGGGTGTTCCCTGCATCCCGCTTGATGATCGCTGGGTCTGCCGTCACTGTTTGCTGTGGGCTTGGTCCTTAAGGGCTGGGTTGTGCAATTTCCATGTGAGTACACATATTGCTGCACATAGTAAAAAGCACCATTGCAGCAATGTGGTTTTGGATTTTTCAGGACTCTTTACAAGACGACATTAAGTGCAGGCCTATGTCGCCCTCAGCAGCTTTCTTTGCAGGCATTGGTGGTATAGTAGATGTTCCACGTTGGTGTCCCAGCCGACCCTAAGAGAGAAGGCGCTAAGGTGAGAGAGAATGCGCTAACGCAAGACTCGGCGAGATTTGGCAGGATCAACATGGCACGCTACTGAAGTAAACAAAACCTTTATTACCAGGCTAACGGTAAGTAATTAAACAAATAATTTAAAACAGTTAAAAACTCCAATCACACCAACCCGGTCACTCTGGATAACAACGAAGAAGATCTCACCAGTCCGATAGAGGTAATCGAAGAAAGCTTCCAGCGGATTGTAATGGGGAAAACCAGCAACACCGCGGCGACGGCGTCCAAAACCGGTTCCACCTCCAAAAGAGTTCGCCCAGCGGATTCCCCCGAAGTAACCTTGCCAGGTTCTCCAACAGGTAGTGTTACAACGAATATCCTAATCTCCATCGACGGGAAGT
Organism: Telmatherina bonti; assembly: GCF_933228915.1. Lineage (NCBI taxonomy): Eukaryota > Metazoa > Chordata > Actinopteri > Atheriniformes > Telmatherinidae > Telmatherina > Telmatherina bonti. The sequence goes on from NC_136633.1 coordinate 9,082,524, forward strand.
TGTCCAGCCTAGACGCCAGGCTTTCCCTGCTGGAAGTTCTACACCGGGAGTTCCAGTCGTTAAAGCACAGTCTAGAATACAGCCAGCAGCAGGTAGAAGCTTTAGCTATGGAGAACAACGCGCTTAGAGACTCTGTTAAGACTCTCACGGATGGAGTATGCCGACTAACGGAGGAAAATAAAAAATAAAAGAATTAGTCTTAGATATCCAGGCCCGTAGCATGAGAGATAACTTAGTTATTTCAGGGCTCCCTGAGCAGCCAGAGGAAGATGCAGAGGTAAACATGAAAGAATTCATCCGATCCCACCTTAAGCTTCCAGAGGAAAAGGTAAAAGCCATCTCCTTTCCCTGTGTTCATTGCATGGGAAGAAAAGCATTGTAGGGCAGACCAGGACCAATAGTTGCTAAATTTGTGCTACACAAAGAAAAAGAAGAGGTGAAGCGCTGTGGGAGACAGCTCCGTGGGACTCATATCAGCATGAGCGATCAGTTCCCCAGAGAGATCCTGGAGCGTCGTAAGACCTTGTTCCCCATCAGGAGGAAATTCCTGGACGGAGGAGCCCGCGCGGTCATCTCGGTGGACAAGCTCTATGTCAATGGCCAGCTACATCGTGACCATAACACCACTCCCTGGCTCTACTAACCTCAGATATGTATCCACACTCTACACGCTTTGCACTGGTGATATTAAGGCTAATAAGTCTCACTGGGATTTAATCAGAGTTTAATGTTTGCTCACAATAGTTAACAACACTGCCAGTCTCTTTCACAAAACAAATCTCCTTATGGGTTTGTTTTTCCTTTTCACCCACTTTCCTCTTTTGGTCAACTTCTGGCTCATCTTTTTCTCTCTCTCCTTCCATACTCTTTTCCTTCTTTCTTTTCTAGCTGCCACCTCACAGAACGAAATAACACAGATGCAAAACTATACAGTTCATTTGATAACACTTACATACATAACCCAACACTCTCACTGTTATTATTTCAAACATATTTAGTAACATTCAATACAGTCACACAACACAAGGCATACATACTTACACCTGCGCACACACTTATTCACATCAAGTGGAAGCATCTAACACCTACCCTGTCACCACAAGCATGACAGTACTTAGGTTTATCACGTGGAATATTCACGGAGCTGGGACCAGAGAGAAGAGACTAAAAATCTTTAACAGGCTAAATGATCTACAGGAAGACATTGTGTTCTTACAGGAGAGTCATATGACAAATACTTCAGTGGACGCTCTCTCTACATCACAATTCCTCATGTTTACTCCGCCTGCTATAACTCCAGACCGAGACGGGTTGCCATTTTGATAAATAGAAAAGTGACATTCATAGAAACCAACAGAACCACAGATCCAGAGGGAAGATATATTATAGTGACATTAACTATTCAAAATATGAAGTTATGTTTAGCTAATATATATGGGCCAAATGTGGATGATTCCTCCTTCTTTCATTCCTTTTTTAAAACTGTCTCAGAACACTCAGACAGCACCCTTATCATAGGAGGAGATTTTAATGTGGTAATGGGTGCCGTAGACAGGATGAATAATTCAGAAAACAATAGAAACTGGCAGTCTACAAACACTGTTAAACAATATATGGAAGAACTCGGTCTTTGCGATATATGGCGGTCTTTTCATCCTAATATCAAGGAATACACTTTTTTTTTCCTCAGTTCACCACTCATATTCTAGGCTAGATTATTTCCTGGTTAGCAGCTCGTTGGTGTGTATGATTTCAGAAACCCAGATCCACCCCATTACAGTCAGCGATCATGCACCAGTTTCCTTCACTGTAAGAAATACGAGAATCACACCACCTGCTAAAAGCTGGAGATTCAATACAACACTGCTTAAAGACCCTGACTTTATCAGCTATTTCACAAAAGAATGGGCTGTTTACCTAGAAAATAATGATAAACCAGGAGTTTCAGCATGTGTTCTGTGGGAAGCAGGTAAGGCGGTAATGAGAGGAAAAATTATCTCTTTTGCATCATATAAAAAAAAGAAGGATAACTCAAAAATATCAGAACTAGAATTAAGAATTAAATCATTAGAGGATGCCTACAGTGCTTTACAAAATGAACAAACGTTGAATCAAATTAGGAAAGCGAAACTTGAATTAAACAAAATAATCAATGAAAGAACGGAGTTTCTGGTGCAAAGGTTAAGCTTGGAGAGGTTTGAACACAGCTACAAATCTGGAAAATTTTTAGCCAGTCAACTAAAAACAAACAAAGAAAGAGCAACTATTTCATCTGTTAAAGATCCAGCAGGTAATATCTTACATAACCCTGACACAATAAATAGCATTTTTAGAGACTTCTATAAAAATCTGTATACATCCCAATTAGATCCATCAGATAATGACATAAATCAGTTTCTTAATAATATAGACCTCCCAGGACTACAGCAGGAACACGTTGCAGCCTTAGATTCCCCCCTTACAGCAGTAGAGCTACATGAAGCCCTCAAACATATACCATGTAAAAAAGCCCCAGGACTGGATGGCTTCCCAGCAGAGTTCTATCAAGTACTATGGACAACACTGCCCCCTACGTTTTTCAAAATGGTGACACAAATAAAGGAAAATGGGTACTTACCCCAAAACATGAATTCTGCCAGCATAATTGTACTGTTAAAACCAGGCAAAGACTCCACACTTCCATCTCTATGCGGTCCGCGCTTTAGCACCCGGCGCCCGCCGGGCCAGCTTGCCATCACCCTGTGCTACCCGGTGCCCCTGCCTCGTCCTGCCGGGTGGCGCCTGCTTGGGGGCTTCCACTGCTCTGGGCTCGGGGGACGGAGGCTCTTTCTGCTTTGCCTGCCCGGGCTCTGTGCGCGGTGGGCTTGCCAGTCCCTGGGGGCCTTGGCTTCCTCCCCTACACCTCGGGTTGTGGTCGTGCTCCCCTACAAGCACTCATCTGATCTTTGATTGCATGATCACAGGTTGAACACTCACAAGTGCACACCCACAAAGCGCTTATCTCCCCATCTTCTTTCTGCCAAACGTTGCTGATGACTCTCTGTAGGTATGTTTAATAACGGTTGGTATTGTAATTGTTATTTTATTAATTTATTTACTTTTTTTACTTTTATTTTTCATTTTTTGTCTGTTTTTGAATATTGTCACTATCCTACTTATGTCTTGTTGTATTTTTTCAGTACTTTATATTGTTTTGCAAATACTGTAACTTTAGTAGCTTAGACACGCCTTTCTTTTCTGTGTCTCTTTTTCCTCCAGAATGGCTAGTTTGAGTAACACAAAGGTTTCTTCGGCATACGGCCAACAGTTGTCAGCATTCAGGCACTTAAGAAGGAAAATCTGAGAATGAGGAGCTTGCGGCCGACCATTCGATACCCACTTTGCTTCACTTGAAAGATGTTCCAGGTTGGTGTCCCAGCCCGACCCTAAGTGATGCGTTCAGTAATGACAACAAGGTTTAACTTGTTGGCTCCAATGTAAATTTGCAATTGCAATTAGCCTTTGTCACAGCAAACTTGAAGTATTTACATGATTCCATTTGTGATTCCCTGGAAGATCTTAAGAATTCCACATTTGGCCAAATTTTCAAGTTTGTCTGATTTCCTTGTAACTTTGGTCCACACTGTCTGCATCCGAAATTTGGTGTCCTGTGTGAATTTCAGCCTTCCTGGACCAAGGGAGAGCAAATGGGACAATGGTATGGGTAATTGTCCATTGGTGTCCAGTTCCAATCCCTATTAATGGGGACCCAGGGATGCCATGTGGACAGTGGCTATTTCTGGATCACAGTTAGTCATATGTTGCTGGGATTCACAGGGCCAGCTGCTATAGCTCCACTGAGTCTGCCCTGTGAGATTCAGCCTGCTTGGACAACGTATGACTGAGAAATGGCCACTGTCCACAAAGTGTCCCTGGACCATAATGGTAAGGGATTGCTAGTGGACGCTTTTAGACAAATACCCTTACTTTTGTCCCTGTTTGTCCCACAGGCCCTAAAATGGGACAGGGTGCTTCATTTGGGACAGGCATGGCATGGCTAAAGTTTGGGCAAAATCAGAAATAGTAAAAAAAAAAAAGGACCTCCAGGGCCATCTCTGGAAGTCCGAGACCACAATATAGTGCTCTCAGGCGGGCTAGCTACAGGTCTGAGACCCCCCTGGAGCTATGTATAACCCCCCATTGGAGGCCTGATTTATGGGAAAAAATGTTGTCAGACCCCCCCTGGAAGGCTCCAGGACCAACCCACACTTTCCCAGGAAAGGTGCACTGTTCCTGGGCATAGGACTTGGAGGATGTCCCCTAAAAATGAAATTTTCTCCAAACTTTGCCACACTTTACCAATGTGTCCTGGGTCCTTAAATAGTTTTAAATTGAAAGTTTAAGCCTTCTAGACCAAAGGGGGACATGGTGGGAGAAGGGGAAGGGTAATAGTCCATTTCCATCCACTTCCAATCCCTAAGCATTGGAGCCTGGGGATGCCTTGTGGACAGAGACTTTTTCTCAATCAGGCTAGGTCCTACGTTGCTGGGATCACAGGGCAACCCCACAGAGCTCCACTGAGTCTGCCCTGTGAGTTTCAGCATCCTAGGACAATCCATGACTGAGAAATAGCCACTGTCCACAAGGCTTCCCTGGCCCCCAGTGTATAGGGATTAGAAGTGGACAGAAATCAACCCTTTCTCTTACCTCACTCCCATCTGGTTCCTGTTTGTTCTACAGACCCTAAACTTGGCACTGGGACTCTGCTATGGGTCTCTGTCTTCCTGTATGAGTTTGGTCCATTTTGGTGAACTTTCCATTCATGATGTCACTCTTTGATATGTCACTCTTTGATCTTTCTGTGTAATATTTGGAGCCCATTTCTAATGTCATAAACATGTGTGGGATGTCACTGCTTGATCTGTGTCATCTTGGCGCCAGCTTCTTGCATTTGGAGCAACAACAAAGAGGCAATTTGCATTCATGTATGCTGCTTACGGCCATACCAACCTTAACACGCCCGATCTTTTCTGATCTTGCAATCTAAGCATGGTCCGGACCTTGGGTCTCATTTGCAAACTGTCGAATGCAAAAAACCAGCCTAAACCAATTATAGTCAACTTTTTGGATTTATAAAAACACAATCTGATGGTAAAAAGTTCCTACCTCCACAACAACTCTGACCCAGACGTACGCACAAAATCTGGAGTAACCACCTGGGAATACCAGGTGCTCTCAGCTTTTACACTTATATGTGAATGTAGGACATTTGGAGAACATTTCATTTATGATGTCACTCTTTGATCTTTCAGTGTAACATTAACCGCCAAATTAGCAAGGGCAGACTTGGATGTCAAATGGGCGTGGTTGGATGTCAAATGGGCACAGTTAAATGGGTGATCGGTGTGCTTTTAGGGTTAGGGAGAAAGGGTTAGGGTTTAAAATGTTGATTGCCGCAAGAGCCTTTGGGATGCTACTCCCTGATGGTTTAGTTGCTAGGATTTGGCACTTTCACCACCAAATTAGCAAGGGCAGACTTGGATGTCAACTTGGCGTGGTTGGATGTCAAATGGGCACAGTTGAATCGGTGATGGTTTGGTTTTAGGGCAAGGGAAGCCTTGTGGCATCCCCGGGGCCCCATTCATAGGGATTGGAACTGGACACCAATGGACAATTACCCATACCACTGTCCCATTTTGTCTCCCTTGGTCCCTGAAGGCTGAAATTCACACAGGACACTCCATGTAGGATGCAGACAGTGTGGCCAAAGTTACAAGGAAATCTGACAAACTTGAAAATTTGACCAGAAGTTGACTAAGTGGTCCTCAGAAGGGTCAAATTTCCAAAGTTCTCCAAAATGGACTGAACTCAAACAGGAATATAGAGACCCATAGCAGAGTCCAAGTGCCAAGTTTAGGGCCTGTAGAACAAACAGGAACCAGATGGGAGTTAGGTCAGAGAAAGGGTTGATTTCTGTCCACTTTTAATCCCTATACACTGGGGGCCAGGGAAGCCTTGTGGACAGTGGCTATTTCTCAGACATGGATTGTCCTAGGGTGCTGATACTCAGAGGACAGACTCAGTGGAGCTTTGTGGGGTTGCCCTGTGAATCCCAGCAACGTAGGACCTACCCTGACTGAGAAAAAGTCTCTGTCCACAAGTCATGCCCAGGCTCCAATGCACAGGGATTGGAAGTGGACGGAAATGGACTATTACACTTCCCCTTCTTCTGCGGTGTCCCCCTTTGTTCTAGAAGGCTTAAACTTTCAATTTAAAACTATTTTAGGACCCAGGACACATTGATAAAGTGTGGCAAAGTTTGGAGAAAATTTCAATTTTAGGGGACATCCTCCAAGTCCTATGCCCAGGAACAGTGCACCTTTCCTGGGAAAGTGTGAGGGGTTGGTCCTGGAGCCTTCCAGGGAGTTCTGACAACATTTTTACACAAAAATGAGGCCTGCAATGGGGGGTTCCAGGGGGTTCTCAGACCTGTAGCTAGCCCATCTGAGAGCACTTTTCTTGGGGCATCTAACTTCCAGAGATGGCCCTGGAGGTCCATATATTATTTTTTTTAAACTTTTTTTAATTTTCCCCAAACTTCAGCCATGTCATACCTGTCCCAAATGAAGCACCCTGTCCCATTTTAGGGCCTGTGGGACAAACAGGGACAAAAGTAAGGGTATGTGTCTAAAAGCGTCCACTGGCAATACAACAAAGGTCTGTATAAGTCTGGTTTTCTCTTCAGTCTTGGTCGAGGTCCAAATGAGTCTGGTTTGCTCTTTAGTCTTGGTCTAGATCTCTAGAAGTCTGGTTTCCCTTTTGTTTTGGTCCACCTCTATATAAGTCTGGTTTTGTAACAAAACACAACAAAATAACAAAATACAACAACAAAAAAAAACAAACAAAATACAACAAAATAACTAAATACAACAACAAAATACAACAACAAAAAAAAAAACCAAAATACAACAAAATAACTAAATACAACAACAAAATAACAAAACACAACAAAACACAAAAGATGACAAAACACAACAAAATACAACGAAATACAACAAAACACAACAAAATACAACAAAACACAAAAAAACAAAATAACAAAATACAAAAACACAAGATAAAACAAAATAACAAAATACAACAAATCAAAATAACCAAATACAATAACAAAATACAACAAAATAATAAAAATAACAAAATAATAAAAATAACAAAATACAAGAACAAAATAACAAAATACAACAACAAAATAAAAAAATACAACAAAAAACAACAGAACAAAAAAAATAACATAATAACAAAAAAAACAACAAAAAGTAACAAAATATTTAAATACATCAAAACACAATGAAACACAATAAAAATATCAAAATAACAAAATACAACAACAAAATAACAAAATACAACAAAACAACAAAATACAACAAAATAAGAAAATACGACAAAAAACAAAATACCATAAAACACAACAAAACAAGAACATACAACAACAAAATAACAAAATACGACAAGACACAACAAAATACAAAAACAAAATAACAAAACAACAAAATACAACAACAAAATAATAAAATACAACAATAAAAATAAAAAAATAACAAAACAGAACATCAAAATAACAAAATAACTAACAAAATACAACAAAACACAACAAAATACAACAAAACACAACAAAATAACAAAATAAATAATTACAACAAAATAACAAAATACAACAAAACACAACAAAACAAACAAAACAACAAAATAAAGCAACAAAATAACAAAACACAACAAAATAACAAAATACAACAAAATAACAAAATACAACACAACAAAATAACAAAATACAACAAAAAACAACAAAATCACAAAATAACAAAATACAACAACAAAATACAAAACACAACAAAATAACAAAATACAACAACAAAATAACAAAATTCAACAAAACACAACAAAATACAACAAAAAAACAAAATAACAAAATACAACAACAACATAACAAAATACCAAAATACAACAAAATATAAAAATAGTCTGGTTTTCCCTTTAGTCCTGGTCCAGGTCTGTATAAGTCTGGTTTTCTCTTGAGTCTTGGTCTAGGTCTATAGAAGTCTGGTTTTCTAACAAAACACAACAACAAAATAACAAAATAACAAAATCCAACATCAAAACAAAATCCAACAAAAAAACAAAATAACAAAATACAACAAAACACAACAAAATACAACAAAACACAATAAAAAAAACAAAACACAACAAAATACAAAAAAATAATAAAAATATCAAAATTGTCCTGGTCCAGGTCTTTATGTCTGGTTTTCTCTTCAGTCTTGGTGCAGGCCCATATTAGTCTGGTTTGCTCTTTAGTCTTGGTCTTGGTCTATAGAAGTCTGGTTTTCCCTTTTGTTTTGGTCCAGCTCTATATTAGTCTGGTGTTGTAACAAAACACAACAACAAAATAACAAAACACAACAAAACCCAAACAACAAAATACAACAAAACACAACAGAACACAACAAAATAACAAAATACAAGAACAAGTAACAAAATAACAAAATACAACAACAAAATAACAAAATACAACAAAACACAACAGAACACAAAAAATAACATAATAACAAAATACAAGAACAAGTAACAAAATAACAAAATACAACAACAAAATAACAAAATACAACAAAACAACAAAATAAACAAAATGAGAAAATACAAATAAATAACAAAATACAACAAAATACAATAAAACACAACAAAACAAGAAAATACAATAACAAAAAAACAATATAACTAGAAAACAACAAAATACAACAAACTAACAAAATACAACAAAAAACAAAATAACAAAATACAACAAAACATGAAATAACAAATTACAACAAAATAACAAAATAAAAAAATACAACAACAAAATGAAATAAAACAAAACACAACAAAATACAAAAACAAAATAAAACAAAAAATACAACAACAAAATAATAAAATACAATAAAAATAACAAAACAAAACAGAACAACAAAATAACAATAAGAAAATACAACAACAAAACACAACAAAATACAACAAAACACAACAAAATAAATAAATAAATAATTACGACAACATAACAAAATACAACAAAACAAAACAAAAGAAACAAAAGAACAAAATAACAAAATAACAAAATACAACAAAACACAACAAAACAAAAAAAACAAAGAAATACAACAACAAAATAAAACATCAAAATACAACAGCAAAATAACAAAATACAACAAAACACAACAAAATACAAAAACAAAATAACAAAACACAACAAAATAACAAAATACAACAAAATAAAAAAATAACAAAATACAACACAACAAAATACAACAAAAAACAAAATCACAAAATAACAAAAGAAAACAACAAAATAAAGAAACACAACTAAACAAAATAACAAAATACAACAACAAAATAACAAAATACAACAAAACACTACCAAATACAAAAAAAACAAACCAAAATAACAAAATACGACACAATATCAAATAATAAATTACAACAGTATAACAAAATACAACAACAACATAACAAAATACAACAAAATAAAAAAAAATGTCAAAATAGTCTGGTTTTCCCTTTAGTCCTGGTCCAGGTCTATAGAAGTCTGGTTTTCCCTTTTGTTTTGGTCCAGCTCTATATAAGTCTGGTTTTGTAACAAAACACAACAACAAAATAACAAAATAACAAAATTCAACAACAAAACAAAATCCAACAAAAAAAACACAAAATGACAAAATACAAAACATGAAATAACAAATTACAACAAAATAAAAAAATACAACAACAAAATAACAAAATACAACAAAACACAACAAAATACAACAGAACACAACAAAATACAACAAAACACAACAAAATACAACAAAACACAACAAAAAAAAAAAACAAAACACAACAAAATACAACAAAATAAAAAAAAATATCCAAATAGTCTGGTTTTCCCTTCAGTCCTGGTCCAGGTCTACACACAAACACAACAAAAAACACAACAAACTACAACAAAATAACTATAACAAAATAACAAAATTAAAAAAATACAACAGAACACAACAAAATACAACAAAATAACAAAATAACAAAATACAACAAAATAACAAAATACAACAAAATAACAAAACAACAAAATAACAAAACACAACAAAATAACAAAATAACAAAATAACAAAACACAACAAAATAAAATAACAAAATAACAAAATAACAAAATAACGTGTGTGATGTCGCTTCTTGTTGTGGTTCATCCTGGTACCATATTTATGCCTTTACAGTAGCAATAAAAATACAATTTCCGTTCCAGTCTGATGATTAGGGCCACACCACCCTGTAAACGCCCAATCTTGTCTGGTGTCAGAAGCTAAACAGAGTTGGGCCTGGTCAGTACTTGAATGAGAGACCACCTCAGAATGCCAGGTGCTGTAAGCTTTTGCACTTCCATTTCAGTGTGGGATATTTGGAGAATAATTCCATTATGATGTCATAGTACTCTTTGATATGTCACTGTTTGATCTCTGTTTGTGATACTTGGAGCCAAATAACATTTCATTAACGTTTGTGATGTCGTTTCTTGTTGTGGTTCTTCCTGGTGCCATATTTATGCCTTTACAGTAGCAATAAAAATACAATTTCCGTCCCAGTCTTACGCTTATGGCCACACCACCCTGAAAACGCCTGATTTCGTCTGATTTCAGAAGCTAAGCAGAGATTGGGCCTGGTTAGTATTTGAATGGGGGATCACCTGGGAATACCAGATGCTGTAAGCTTTTGCACTTCCATTTCAGTGTGGGATATTCGGAGAATAATTCCATTATAATGTCATAGTCCTCTTTGATATGTCACTGTTTGATCTTTGTATGTAATATTTGGAACACAATTCAAATTTCACAAACGTGTGTGATGTCACTTCTTGCTGTGGTTCTTCCAGGTGCCATATTTATGCCTTTACAGTAGCAATAAAAATACAATTTCCGTTCCAGTCTGGCGCTTACGGCCACACCACCCTGAAAATGCCCAGTGGGTGTGTCCTTTTGTTTCTTCTTTTATTTTGGTTTCCCCTTTTTGTTTTTGGTGTTTTTTTCCTCCTCCCAGCACTCCTGCTGTGGAGGAGTGATTTTGGTTTCTCCCTTTTTGAGCCTTGGCTCTTTGGGCGGAAATCATGGCTTCGAACCCTGCTCGCCCCCGGACTACTCCTTTGGTTGATGGACAAAACAAAAACACGGATGGTCTTAATGTGAGTGAGAGGAACCGGATATATGACAAGGAATTAACTGTTGTGCTGGACATTGAGGGTGTGGAGGAAATGGTGCCTATTGTGCTCATGAGAGCGGCTAAAGAAGTATGTGGACAAATCATTGCTTGCAGACAGATTAACAAGCTAAAGTATGAACTGACAGTCACCTGCACAAAAGCAAAGGAGCGGCTGATGGATGGTTTTCACGTCGGAGAGGCCAGGGTTCACGCCCGTGACGTCTCCATTGATGAGCTGGTCGTCTCCTTCATGGGATTGCCGGCTTACATGGAGGACGAGGAGATTCTTGAGAAGCTCCTCTCCTGGGGAGTCTCTGCAGTCTCTGAGGTGCGGCGGAGAATGTGGCCGGGGACAACTGTGGCGGACGGGACGTGGTACGTGAAGGTAAGATTCACTGACACTGTACAGTCTCTGCCATACTCTGTCCGCTTCAACACAGCTGCAGGCCCGGATTACTTTCGGGTTATACATGACTGACAGGTGCGAGTGTGCAGGGGGTGTTTGCAGCCTGACCATATTTTGCGCGATTGTCCAGACTTTCTGTGTAATAATTGTGGAAAACAGGGACACTATGCTCGTGAGTGTGTGGAGCCGAGGGCGCGAAAGTGCAGGGACTGCCGTGCATTCCTGCATCTGTGTGTGTGCAGTGAGTTGGATTCTGATGAGGACGGGGGTCACGGGGGGGAAAGTGGTGGGAGTGAAGCAGAGCAGGGTGGTGCATTTCAGGAGGAGGTTCAGGCGGCTGACGACTCCAGCCCTACTTCACAGCCTTTGATCGCTTTTGACTCCTTAGATGAAATTCCAAACTCCATCTTGTCTGGTACTGAGGCGCCTGGGAAGGGGGGGGGGGGGGGGGGGGCGCGTGCTGTGCTCCTGACCAGGGGGAGGAGGCCTGTGAAGACCTCACTCCTAAGGCCACAGTGGGGGCGGTCGAACTCGGGAGGAGGAGAGAGGTTGGTGCCAGCTGCGGCCCAATTCTCTAGACTGGGAGAGCGCAGAGAGAGCGCAGAGAGAGCACTGAGAGTGCGCAGCCAACTATTCAGGAGGAGACATTCAGCCTGAGCAGGACACTGGCTCAAAAAAAGGCAGTCAATGAGGCTGGGGAACGGAGCAGGTCTCGGGGGCGTGGTGCGCGCGGTGCGGGCGGCGCGACCCGGGATCAGTCCCGTATCCCTATGCCCAGTACACCGGCCTCTGGTGCATCCCCCACTGTTTCATCCAGCTCTGGGAAGTCTGGAGCTGCTGAGGAATTCCCGATGGTTCTGGAAGTGCAGTCTAATAAAAGGCTGAGTGATAGTGATGGGAAAGAGATTTCTAAAAAGTCTAAATGATGTTCGTTGTGTGCACCTCCTTCTCCCTCATGCTCATGGCTTTTTCCCTTGTGTCCCTTAACACAGGTGGGCTGCGGAGCCCCGTTCGCATGCACAGTGCGCTCCACTCATTGAGCTGGGGTGTGCTGTGTTTGCAGGAGACTCATTGGGAGCCATCTCGTGCGTGCAGTGCAGGCAATGGGCGTGGGAACTGTCTTTTGTGCTCTTGGCTCTGCACTTTGGCATGGTGTAGCTACTATTGTAAAAACTGACTTTTTTGGGATGCCCACACTGGTCCATGCGGATCCTGGAGGTGCTTTTGTTGTTGATTTTGTCCAGCCTTTTGCATTTAGGCTTATCAATATTTATGCTCCGAATGAGGAGCAGGAAAGGAAGATTATTTTTTCCTCTGTCTTTACTTATGTTAATTTAGAAACTATTGTTATTTGTGATTTCAATGTAGCCCTTACGAAAATAGACTTAAGTGTTAGTAATGTGTATAGAAATGACGTGTCTAGGACGCACTTGTTGGACCTTATGTCCCGATATGGTATGATTGAAGGCTGGAGAGCTCTGAATTTCAACAAGAGAGTTTTTTCCAGACGGCAAGTTATCTTAGGGGCATTGAAACAGTCCCATATTGATTTATGTTTGATGTCTGAGGGCTTCTTGAGGCGAACGGCCTCAGTTTTCTATGATGACACTTGGTTAAGCGACCATTCTCCACTGTGTGTAGATTTTAGCCCTTTTAAAGGGCAGCGCACGGGGGGGGGTTGTGGATTTTGAATAATTCTTTGCTTGAAGATGAGAATTATTGCAAAAAAATGAATAGGTTGTTTGATTCTTTTGATATGGAAATGGAATGTATTGAGTCAATTGTGGACTGGTGGGAAGAGGCAAAGGGAAGAATAAAGCGCCTTTCAATAAATTTTAGCAAACAGAAGAACTGGTTGTTAAAGGCAGAGGAGACTCAGTTAAAACATAGGCTGAGGGACATTGTGATTAGGTCAGCTTTTACTAGTGGTCCAGTAAATCCTGAATATTTAGAAGTTAAAGCTCAACTGGATAATATTGAGATCTCTAAATGTGGAGGTGCCATGCTGCGTGCAAGAGCGCAGTATACTGTGCAGGGTGAAAGGTCTACAGGTTTTTTCTTCGCAATGGAGAAGGTGAGGCAAAAAAAAAATGTATATTGAAAAACTGATAAATAGTGAGGGAGAGGAGGTGTCAGATATTGATGATGTGTTGGGTGTTGTGGGAAAGTTCTATGGTGCTTTGTTTAGTTCGGAGGGTGTCTTAGTGAATCGTTTAGATGAGGTGGTCAATTCTTTAAGTGGCAGGTTGTCAGATGCTGAGGCTGAGGCGTGTGATGTGCCTCTTGTGTTAGAGGAGGTCAGATCTGCAGTAAAGCTCCTCAGTACTGGCAAAGCCCCAGGTGAGGATGGGCTCACCAGTGAATTCTACAGGTGCTTTGCATCCAGGCTGGCACCTATTCTCCTTCGATTCTTTCTATGTTGCTGGGATTCACAGGGCCAGCTTAGAGAGCTCCAATGAGTCTACCCTGTGAGTTTCAGCACCCTAGGACATTTTATAGCTGAGAAATGGCCACTGTCCACAAGGCCACCCTGGCCCCCAATGATAAGGGATTGGAAGTGGACAGAAACAGACCTTTTCTCTTACCACGCTTCCATGTGGTCCCTGGTTGGTCTAGAGGCCCCAAATTTGGCACTGTGACTCTACTATGTACCTGTGTCCTCCCGTATGAGTTTCATTGAGTTTGGACAACTTGGACAACCATCAATGACTGACAAACAGCCAATGTCCACAAGGCTTCCCTGGCCCCCAGTGTATAGGGATTAGAAGTGGACAGAAATCAACCCTTTCTTTTACCTCTCTCCCATCTAGCTTCTGTTTGTTCTACAGACCCCTAAACTTGGCACTGGGACTCTGCTATTTATCTCTGTCTTCCTGTATGAGTTTGGTCCATTTGGGTGAATATTCCATTCATGATGTCACTCTTTGACATGTCACTCTTTGATCTTTCTATGTAAGATTTGGAGCACATTTCAAATGTCATAAACATGTGTGGGATGTCACTGCTTGATCTGTGTCATGTTGGAGCCAGCTTCTTGCATTTGGAGCAACAACAAAGGGGCAATGTGCGGTCATATACGCTGCTTACGGCCATACCAACCCTAACATGCCCGATCTCTTCTGATCTTGCAAACTAAGCAGGGTCCGGCCTTGGGTCTCATTTGCAAACTGTCGCATGCAAAAAAACTGACCTCCACTAACTATAGTCAACTTTTTGGATTAATAAAAACACAACCTGACGGTAAAAAGTTCCAACCTCCACAAAAAGTATGACCCTGCCGTACACACACAATCTGGAGTAACCGCCTGGGAATACCAGGTGCTCTAAGCTTTTCCAGTTATATTTGAATGTGTGACATTTGGTGAACATTCCATTGATTATGTCACGCTTTGATCTTTCTGTGTAAAATTTGGAGCACATTTCAAATGTCATAAAGGTGTGTGAGGTCACTGCTTGATCTGTGTCATGTTGGCGCCAGCTTCTTGCATTTGGAGCAACAACAAAGAGGCAATTTGCGGTCATATATGCTGCTCACGGCCATACCAACCTGAACACGTCCCATCTCTTCTGATCTTGCAAGCTAAGAAGTGTCTTGCCTTGGGTCTCATTTTCAAACAGTCCAATGCAAAAAAAAACCTGGCCTACACCAATTATAGTCAACTTTTTGGATTTAGAAAAACACAACTTGACGGTAAAAAGTTCCTGCCTCCACGCCAACTCTGACCCTGATGTACGCACAAAATCTCGAAAAACCGCCTGGTAATACTAGGTTCTGTAAGCTTTTCCACTTCCATATGCGTGTGGGATATTTGAACATTTCCTTTAAGATGTCACTCTCTGATCTTTGACATGTCACTCTTTCATCTTTCTGTGTAATATTTGGAGTCCATTTCAAATGTCATAAACATGTGTGTGATGTCACTGCTTGATCTGTCATGTTGGCGCCAGCTTCTTGCATTTGGAGCAACAACAAAGAGGCAATTTGTGTCATATACGCTGCTTACGGCCATACCAACCTGAACAAGTCCGATCTCTTCTGATCTTGCAAACTAAGCAGGGTCTGGCCTTGGGTCTCATTTGCAAACTGTTGCATGCAAGAAAACTGAACTACACCAATTATAGTCAACTTTTTGGATTTATAAAAATACAAGTTGACGGTAAAAAGTTCCGACCCCAAAACAACTCTGACCCTGGCGTACGCACAAAATCTGGAGTTACCACCTTGGAACACCAGGTCCTCTCAGCTTTTCCACTTATATTTGAATGTATGACATTTGGTGAACATTCCATTTATGATGCAACAATTAACAACCAAAATACATGTTTCCCTTTTGGTGTGTTCCTCTGAAGGGGCCGCCACAGCAAATCTTCCAGTCTGACACTTACAGCCACACCACCCTGAAAATGCCTGATCTCATCTGATCTCAGAAGTAAAGCAGAGTTGGGCCTGGTCAGTACTTGAATGGGAGACTGCCTGGGAATACCAGATGCTGTAAGCTTTTGCACTTCCATTTCAGTGTGGGTAATTGGAGAATAATTCCATTATGATGTCATAGTACTCTTTGATATGTCACTGACTGATCTTTGTATGTAATATTTGGAGCACAATTCATATGTCATAAACATGTCTGATGTCGCTTCTTGTTGTGGTTCATCCTCGTGCCATCTTTATGCCTTTACAGTAGCAATAAAACTACGATTTCCGTTCCAGTCTGCCGCTTACGGCCATACCACACTGAAAACGCCCGATCTCGTCTGATCTCGGAAGCAAAGCAGAGTTGGGCCTGGTCACACTGCGCGAAAACCCCCAGAATCCAGAGATATCTTTGCCTGGATACCCTCAGATATGGCTCAAGCATGGTGAAAACTGTCCTGGATACTCTCCGACCATGACAGTTTCAGATGTCATGTCAGGAGCATATCAACTCCCCGTATGGGACCACTTTGATACTAGCAGAATCTGTAGTCCAGATTTTCTCCGGATATGGGATATGGGTCAAGACCCATATTCGGAGAGTATCCCTACACTAGAGATATCCGGACAAGATATTTCAAGATTCTAAGAAAGTAAAATCTAGTGATTTCTGATGTTGATGTAGCCATCATATCTGGGCTCAGGATTCTGTATATGTAGCCTGTGGCCATATTTGCAGTCCGAACACAAGTGATATCTGTAGTCCGGATATCTCCAGATTCTACTCATGTCAAATCTGGTGATATCTGATGTGGATATATCCATCATATCTGGGGTCATGATTCTGTATAAGTGGCCTGTAGCCATATTTGCAGACAAAACACAAGTAATATCCGTAGTCCGGATATCTCAAGATTCTGCTCATGTCAAATCTGGTGATATCTGATGTTGATATATCCATCATATCTGAAGTCAGGATTCTGTATATGTAGCCTGTAGCCATATTTGCAGACCAAACACAAGTAATATCCGTATTCTGGATATCTCCAGGTTCTACTCAAGTCAATTCTGGTGATTTCTGATGCCAGGATACCCGTCACATCAGAGGTCAGAATTCTGACATATATTCCAAATCAACTATATTCAGGTAAAAATGACAGCAAACCATTTAACTCCAAACATTTTAATTAAAAAAAATGAATTCACAATAAATATTTCAAAATAAACACTATATTTCACCACCAAACAATATCAACAGAAGAATACAAAATACAGCAGAGAAAGGAAGTCTCCTAAGAGTCTTTATTACTTTCTTCCTCCACAGCATATCCATAGCAGCTTTTTGCAGGACATGGACTGCAGTTTGTGAAGCCAGCACAGTATCTTGCAAGTGTTGACCTCGGTGCGATTCCCTTCCTCTTCTCATACAAGGCCTTTAGGCATCTGCTGATGACCGCTAGATAGAGTCCCACTTTGGTGAGGGTTAATTATAACATGGTGTTTCCTCCTTGCTTTCCTGAAGTTTGCTTTTGCTCCTTTTAAATATGCGAGGTCATCTTCATCCGGATGTCCTTGTCAATTTTCACCCGCTTCTTGAATAACTGTGGAAAAACAAGCAAAACAATTAATTTCAGCTTTCTCCAAACTATATCTATTTAAAAAATAATCAAAAGACAAACGCTTTTAATTTTTTTTGTCAGTGGAAAAACTAAACTTGAAGGTGAAGCGTATAACTTTCAGTTATATTCATAGCCAATACATCAGTTTAGATATTACAGATGAGAGGTGAGTACTGGGCTTTGTCAGAAAGTCTGTAGACATCAGGTATCTTCAAAACATGGGACAGACAGATGGAAAACAAGAATAAAGCTCTTTAAAGCACGCAGACACAGGTGAATTTTTTTTTTTAGGTGCACCTACACACAAGCTACACAACTGTTTATCATTATATGGGTTCCTTGTTGACTGAGGATGAGGTATTCACACCCAGCTATGACAGACCGTATACTCAAAGTATTAAGTTAGGTTAACGAATTCATTAACCACAGGCCATGTCTGGATATATTGTACATATTAACAGACTCAGTATAATGCACCTCAACTTTCCTAAAACTTTTGTATAACTAAACCTTTATAGACATATATATATATTTTTACATACTTTATTTATATGCATGTATATATATATATATATATATATATATATATATATTTATATACATATGTGTGTGTGTGTGTGTGTGTGTGTGTGTGTGTGGGTGTGTGTGGGTGTATACATATATGTGTATGCATATCTACCGATATATATATTATCTATCTATCCATATTTATATTATCTATATATATATATAAATATACAGATAGATATCTAGATAGATAGATAGATATATCTATCTAGATATACATCTATATCTAGATATATATCTATATCTATATCTAGATGTAGATATATATACATCTACATCTAGATATATATCTATATCTATATCTAGATGTAGATATATATACATATACCAGACATTAACAATTCAGAGATGCATTTTCACCAAGGGTTTTTTTTTTATTATTATGTGTGTGCAGTGAAACATCATGTGCTGAATGCTATTTATAATATAGTATGTGATATGTACGATATATATATATATATATACACATATACAGACAGACGAGATATATATATATATATATATATATATATATATATATATATATATATATATATATATATATATATACACATATACAGACAGACGAGATATATATATATATATATATATATATATATATATATATATATATATACATATATATATATATATACATATATATATATATATATATATATACATATATATATATATATATATATATATATATATATATATATATATATATATATACACACACACACACACACACACACACACACACACACACACATTACTAACAGCATTCAGCACATGATGTTTCGCTGCACACACACACATAATATTAATAAATTTAAAAAAAAACCTTGGTGAAAATGCAACTCTGATTTGTTAATGTCTGGTTTATCAAAGTTCAGGTAAACAGACATTTGCAGATTTAATTTAAACAACTTACCTGTTCAGCATGTTTCTCCTCTTCCCTGCTTCCATCTCTCCTACATGTTAACTGTTCATTCTTCAGGCTCCTGCTGGTTTTAAATAACACAGAAACACATATGACGTTGGCAGGTTGGAAGAATTATTTCTATAGTAGAACATACCAACACTGCTGCATGATTGAAAGAGGTAGTTTTACCTGAAAATATCCGCACGTGCCCCCACCCCTCCCGGACCCGCTGTGGTCTTCTCTGCGATGCTGGCATGAGAAGAACGTCAGAGCTTCACGCAAACTCCTGCATTGTCGCGCCTTGTTGGAGAGTGTCCGCATGCTGGAGTCGTTCTTGTCTCCCATTCTTTGTTTTATTTGTTCAGTATTTACTTTAGTTTTTCTGAGCTGTTGTTTTCGACTTCTTCCTCAGGAGCGGCTCGTCAGCATCCCGCCATTAGTTTGCTAACACAAACTGCTTTGCATGAAGTTCTGATGTTAAAATCCTCTGAAGTGATGATAGAAATATGACAAAAACAATTAATAATCAAGTATGAGATTAAATGAAGAGAAACCTCACTGAATGAAATGTTCTGTATTTTTTAATTAAGCTCTTTATTTCAGATGTTTAACTCCTTGTGTCTTTTTTTAATTTTTACATTGATATAATTTACATTAGTCAGTGACCCAATCACACTTCCCCATTTAACATCCTATTTCCCAGGCCTTTAGATAATTCAGGAAATTCAGGATTTGTCCAACAGATTAGTTTGGAGTCATTTAATTTTTTTGCTTGCTGTTTTAAAAAAAAAAGCAGCATGTCTGTGGAAGGAAAGACAACTGAAGCTTTTGCCATCACTGTGGAAAAGATGTTTCAGTCAGCATTTTACCGCCATCAGAAATGTGAAAAGTGGTAAGATGACCCTTTGCTGTTACACCATAACACAACAATGATATTTAGTATTTATCAATTATTTGCCTCCCCTAAGTCTAGCCATCTTACACATTATTTCAGATTTACTTGCATTGTTTAGTTAATCTGCTTTCTTTCAATGTAATCTATTTGTTGGAGTTCAGCACCACACCAACCATTGCCACACACATGTAGATGTAGAACATCTGTGTAACAAATTAAACTGCAGAATTTTCAAGAACGGTTCTAATGGGTAAAAGGGGTTTAGAGCTGTAGCAAGCACTGCTCTTAAATGTCTGTAAAACCAAATTATACACAATGATAACAGCTGCTGATCCATCTCCTGTTGTCATTGTACTGCATGTTTTCAGTCAGATGGAGGAGAGAGGCAGCATGGATATTGGCAGAAAGTGTGTAGGTAAAAACTTTTTGTAGGTCAAAAATAACTTCCTGTTATAGCAGACAATGTGAAAACTTGGCCGATTATATTATGTTTTTTTTTCCCCACTCAGTTGATAAGACTGCCATACCACATTGTTGATTACACTGATGACTCTAGGAAGTCAACAGGTCATGTACTGAAAGTTGCATTTGATCTAAAACTATACATATGTGGACAGAATTGTTGGTTCCCTTCAGTCAATGAAAGAAAAACTTACAATGGTCACAGAAAAAACTTGAATCTGACTAAAATAATAAAAATTCTATGACATTTAACCAATGAAAGTAAAACATTGTTTTTCAGCCATGCTTTAACATAATTATATGAAAATAAACTCATGAAACAGGCCTGGACACAAATTATGGGACGCTTAATTTAATATTTGGTTGCACAACCTTTTGAGGCAATCACTGCCATCAAATGTTTCCTGTAACTGGCAATGAGAATTATGCACCTCTCCGCAGGTATTTTGGCCCACTCCTCAGCAAACTGCTCCAGTTTTCTCAGATTTGAAAGGTGCCTTTTTCAGGTGCCATGTCTCAACTCCTTCCAAAGATGCTCAATAGGATTTAGGTCAGGATTCATAGAAGGTGACTTTAATCCAATGTTTTCCTCTTAGACATTCTTGTGTTAGCTGAGTGTTTTGGCCCATTGTCTTGTTGCAAGACCCATGACCTGCAACTGATACCAAGCTTTGTGACACTGGCAAGCACATTTCTCCCTAGAATCCCTTGATACTTTTGAGATTTCGTTGTACCTGCACAAATTCAAGACACCCTGTGCCAGATGCAGCAAAGCAGCCCTCGAACATCACAGAACCTCCTCCATGTTTTCCGGTAGAGACAGTGTTCGTTTGGCCTACTTGGCAAACAGTTCCACTTCATATAGGCCCACTGACTCATTACAAGGTTGTAGACACTCGTAATGCTAATTAGTGGACACACTTTGGAGTAACATGTTCCTTTGGTAACATTGTTTTCAGTCTTCTCTTGGAGTACCATCATTTTTGTCCAGGCCTGTTTCATGAGTTTATTTTTTCATAGAATTCTGTTAAAGCACGATTGAAAAGCAATGTTTGACTTTCACTGGTTAAATTCATTAGAATTTTATTTATTATTACTTTTGTCAGATTCAAATTATTTTTGTGACGATTGTGAGTTTTTCTTTGATTGACCAAAAGGTACCAAAAATTTTATTCACATCTGTAGCTATCATTTTACTTGGTACATGCCTGGTTCTATCTAGTAATTTTATAGGTTTACATGGTGCACTGACATGGGAAACAAATGTCTCAACTGTAATTAATTGGTCATGAAATAGATTCTATCTGTTCAACCCTCCTTTCCATGACGTCTGAGCATCACATGTAATCACATGTTCCTAGAATGCAAGCAGATTCACCGCAGGCGAATCTGCTTGCACCAATTTTCAGTCTGAGTTATTTCCCTGCTTCACTGTAAAACTGTTTGCTTTTTGTATTTCAGACGGTGGTATTTACAGCAAAAACAGAGGAGACGAGAGTCTGTCCTTTTTCAAACAATGACTAATGAAACAAAATTAGGGCAAAAAGAGTTTTGCCTAAAAGATGGAAAGAAGAAAACTTATTTACTCCCATTTTGCATCCAAATTACTAGCAATAACTTCTTCAATACATACAACTAAAATTGTTTTACTGCAACTTTAGACTAAATTTATACGGATCAGATCTATATGGAGAACTGTTGTTTTGTTTTTTTCCCCCCATCTGATGAGACGACCACCAACTCGCTACATTGTGGAGTCATCAGAAGACGAACATGTAATTTAGCTACTTCTTTGTAAAAAAAAAAAAATACTCTAGAGGAAAACATAAATTCACTCTGTGGACTTCAGCAAAACATTTGCAATTCAGAGTTTCTGACTTGGAAGATTTACAGAGATTAATCTGCCCTGGAAGACACCCAAAATGACTGATTTGCATGTCATTGTCTAGCATTGTGGCCAAGCCCAGAGCAATTTGCCATTGAAGTGGTCGTTGTGAGGACAATCCCTGTTACAAAAGAGAGAGCAGAAGAAGGTGTAAACTAATCTACAATTTAACATGCCTCTTCTCATGGTTTCCCTTTGACTGCAGCCACAACACATTCACAATGTCTGATTTCCCCATGACGCATTTGCCATGTTCAAATGCATCTTTCATTCCACTGAAGACAGCTGCAAGACGTCTAAAGTAGTCTTTTCTACAAAAAGGCAAGAAACCATGTTATATGTTTGTGATTGAACTATTAGCAAAATGTATTGAGTCATGTGCTTCACCCAGCAATAAATTATCCATTGATATATAACATCATATTGGTCAAATTTGTATCGTAAGACTAATATTTAAGTATTTTTCTTTGCTGTCAAATGAACTTTTTTGCTCACTTGCATGTGTTTGTAAAAAGAATATACAATAAATAACACAAAAATGTGTTTTTAGTCATTATTGCTACACTGGCCTTCTGTCTGGTATCCTGACACAATATCTGCACAAGTATCCTGAGCCCGCATATCAAGAAAGAAAAATGTCAACATTTTGTGACTTTACTAGAAATGGCCCAGATTTTTATAAGGCACTGAGAAATATACCCTACAGATAAATCAGGATTCCGATTCTTTTTAGTATCTTGACCACAGATACTTCCGGACATGACTGCAGATCATATTCGGAGCTCATATATGACAAATGTCAGACACACCTTGTATCTAGACACAGTATATTACCTCATGCAGTATCTTATGTCCATATATCACCAGATATGGTACATGTTGGCCACGGAGGATATTTACCAGAAATGGTCAAGATTCTTCTGAGACTTAGTGAAAATATCCCTGACAGATATGTCAGGATTCTGGCCCTTTTCACCCAGTGGAATGGAACTGTGTCATTTGAACCTTGGCAACATGTAATGGAATGGAACTGTGTCCTTTAAAGCATAAAAACATCAAAGAGAATAGAACTGTGTTGATTGAACCATGGCAACATTAAACAGAATGGAACTGTGTCGTTTGAACCGCAACAACATCAAACGGAATGGAACTTTGTCATTTGAAACATGGTCACATCAAACAGAATGGAACAGTCATTTTAAACATAAAAACATCAAAGAGAATAGAACTGTGTCGTTTGAAGCATAAAAACATCAAACAGTATTGAATTGTGTCGTTTGAACCACAGCAACATCAAACGGGATGGAACTGTGTCATATGACACATAAAAAACATCAAACAGAATGGAACTGTGTCGTTTGAACAGTGGCAACATCAAACCAACTGGAACTGTATCGTTTGAAGCAAGAAAACATCATAAAAAGAAATGGAACTTTGTTGTGTGAAGCATGAAAACTTAAAAAAGGAGTGGAACTGTGTCGTTTGAAGCATAAAAACATCAAAGAAAATGGAACTGTGTTGATTGAACCATGGCAACATCGAACAGAAGGGAACTGTGTCATTTGAAACATGGCCACATCAAATAGAAAGGAACTCTGTCATTTTACACATAAAAACATTAAACAGAATGGAACTGTGTCATTTGAACCATGGCAACATCAAACCGAATGGAACTATGTCGTTTGAAGCATGAAAACATAAAAAAAAAGAAATGGAACTGTGTCGTTTGAAGCATAAAAACATCAAAGAGAATGGAACTGTGTTGAATAAACCATGGCAACATTAAACAGAATGGAAATGTGTCGTTTGAACCATGGCAACATTAAACAGAATGAAACTGTGTCGTTTGATCCATAGCAACATTAAACAATGGAACTATGTCATTTGACACATAACATCAAACAGAATGGAACTGTGTCGTTTGAAGCATAAAAACATCAAATAGATTGGAACTGTGTCGATTGAACCATGGCAACATTAAACAGAATGGAACTATGTCGTTTGAAGCATGAAAATACAAAAAAAAAAAGGAACTGTGTGGTTTGAAGCATGAAAAGTTAAAAAAATGAATGGAACTGTGTCGTTTGAACCATGGCAACATCTAATGGAATGGAACTGTGTCGTTTGAAGCATAAAAACATCAAAGAGAATGGAACTGTGTTGAATGAACCATGGTAACATTAAACAGAATGGAAATGTGTCGTTTGAACGATGGCAACATCCAATTGAATGGAACTGTTTCTTTTTAACCACGGCAACATCAAACCGACTGAAACTGTGTCATTTGAAGCATGAAAACATCAAAAAAAGAAATGGAAATGTGTCGTTTGAACCATGGCAACATTAAATGGAATGGAACTGTGTCGTTTGAAGCATAAAAACATCAAAGAGAAGGGAACTGTGTTGATTGAACCATGGCAACATTAAACAGAATGGAACTGTGTCATTTAAACCATGGCAACATTAAACAGAATGGAACTGTGTCATTTGAACAACGACAACATTAAACAGAATGAAACTGTGTCGTTTGAAACATGGCAACATCTAATGGAGTGGAACTGTGTCATTCGAAGCAGTCCAGTGTCCTATCACTGATCATATCTGTAGACTTCTCTCACCTGACAGAAAATGTTCCATCATGATGTCACATGATCACACATTTCCAGTGTAATGATGTCACCATGCAACACAGGTGAACTCAGATGAAACAAATAAAGGAGGAAACATGGCCGAGTGAAGAAGAGTTGATGTGGAATATACAGAATGTTGATTTTTGCTTCAAACAATCACAAAATTGGTGGTATGCAGAAATGATTCTTGTTAAATTATTCAAGTGTAAAACACACATGCGGTACGGTTACATGATGTTTTTTTAATTCAGAATGAATGATTCTGGATTATAACAACATGTATTGATGTTTCAAAAGACACTGGGGTCTCGTGTTTGTGGGGACCCACAATGATATTGGACATATAGCGATTAGTGGGCTAAGCAATGGCCGCTTCACATGGGACGGTTCATGCCTCATCGTCCATTAATTTCTGATAATGGACACCTTGTCGGGCATTGTCCCACTTATACCATGGTCACTCACAAAAGAAAAATAAAATAAGATCAACCGCTCATGTTTTTTTTTTTTTTTTACAGTTAAAATAATATTTTAAAGAAGAAGCAGTGGAGCGGACTATTTAATGTCTCTTGTTGTGGCGTTGCCAAGGTAACCACCATTGCAACCTGCAACTTGTTCGGTGATCAAGCCCGAAAGATAAAAGTGTTGAAAGGAAGCGCAGCCCCCCACTTTTTACAGATTCCAATGAAAATATGGTGATTTCTAGAAAATGCATATTTCTTTACAATATGAAGGAAATCGGGTTGGTTTGACGATGGTCAGTTTCTTTAACAGTGTATGAAAACCCTACAGGTCAAAGTCCAACAGAACCCTCTGCTGCAATAGAAAAAATTGGCTGTGGAAAAATCAAAATGCAAACAGCACGGACACTAGAACCGCCAAGCGGGTCATTTTTACCTCCTTGGCTCTTCAAACACTTGTTAAAATAAAATCCCTATCTCTCCAAATTCATCACTTTTCCTGAAATGGGCCCAGTGAACTTATAATGAGTTTTGGTGAGTGTGTGATCACAACAAAAAGAAATCTGAGCATAAATATCTAGAACAGCCGACGGGGTAATTTCTACGGCCTAAAGAAATGCATTCAGGTTGGCAGTGTCCTATCAATCTGTCAGATGTTTTTCACGCCACGCCCATTTACGCCACTCCCAGTTGCTTAGTAACGCACGTGAGTTTGACAGCTGTCAAAGATTGCGTAAGTGGGTTTTATGAACGCTGAATTTGAGAAATGGATAAATACAAGAGATATATGAGTGCCAAAGAAGCTTGGTTATTATTTCAAGAACTGAGTGACGGAGAACTAGCTCTGGATGACGGTGGAGGAATCAGTAGCTGGAGAAAGTGATGATCTGTCTCTTTTACCTGATAACGAGTCATCTAGTGAGTGAGAGGAGCTGATCGCACATCGCCACATCACACGTCGTGTTTGTACGCGAGTGAATGAAAAATAAGTTGAAGAGCAGGGTTTATTTATCTTACGGTAAAATTAATTAGAATATTGAAATATGTTATTTTGTTATTTAATATATGTTTTTTACTGTTTAGCTAGTTTTTTTTTAAAGTCCTAATTATAACTATTAACATAATAAATGAAATCAAACAACTTTAAAGCATCTTGGCGTTATTTGCGCTGTTGCAGCAGGGGGTGGTAAAAATGACCCTTCTCTGTGGTTCTAGGAGTGTTGGCATGTTGGCGGTTCTAGTGTTAATTCCTAAAGAATGCTGTGAAATTGGCATAACCGCTGGAGCATTAATGCAGAGAAACACACGCGTGGTCCGCTGCAGGGTGACGTCAGAGCTACTCTGTCCCTCTTTGAGGGATCTAGAGCGTCATTACCAACTAACTTATTAAACATTATTTAATATGGTTGAAACAGTATGATAGATATTTTATCTGCAGTGACTGATGTCAACTAACAATTTAGGTAGAACATTAACATAATACAGTAGTGAGATGAGGACGGAATGGGAAACTTTTCTTCCTTACTCCCTTTTCTACTCTGGTTATTGTTCAACCAATCGTCTAAATTAACCTGAAAATAAAATAACTTAAAAACTGGCATATCAGATGCAGTCATTAGTAACCATGGGCCGCTGTTTGACATCATCCTTCCAGATATTCTTTCTGCTTTCTGTTTGTCCGTTTGTCTCTAACATTTCTGTTGCCACGGTTACCAACTGGCGTTTGAGCCAGCGCAATGATTTAGAAGTATTCAACTGTTCGACAAAACTTTTTCTAATTGATGTCCTATATCACTTTTTAACGGACACCCTGCAACCAATCAGAATGGAGTATTCACCCAGACCATGGTATAAGTAAGGGATAATGCCCAACGAGGTGTCCATTATCAGAAATTAATGGACAACGTGGAGGCGTGAACCATCCGACACGAAGCGTCGAAGCATTAATTTCTTATAATGGACACCTCGTCGGGCATCATCCCGCTTACTTTTATCATATTTAGCACAATTTTAATCCATTTTCATACATGTATGTATATATATATATATATATATATATATATATATATATATATATATATATATATATATACATATATATATATACATATATATATATATATATATATATATATATATATATATATATATATATATATATGTATGTATATATAGCCTAGCTATAGGGAAACGTTTTTATATGCATGTCCTACATTAAAGTTTTTAGAGCTTTGTGTTTTCAAGCTAATTTTCAGCTGTAGTAAGTGATCATTGAATAAATGAGCCTTTTTTATTAGTGTTGTTAAACTGTTATGACTTGAGTTCCCTTCAAGTCATGAGACAGGCAGCAAACAGATATACAGTCCAATATGTAGGATTAACAAAGAAAAGACGACTCACTTGACGCGACATCTTCTGATGGGGATGAGACCTTGATTAAAATCTTACGTCTGGGCCTGCTAGAAGTTCTCCACCGGGAGTTTTGGTCGCTGTGGGAATAGATGGAATTCAGTCAACAGCAGGTTGAGTCTCTGGCTGCAAAGAATGCCAACCTCAGGGAGAAGTTGAAATCCCTCAAGAGGGGAATGACCCAACTCAGAAAATAAACTAACACAATGAAAGAATTCTTTTGATGGAGTCCTGTGATGGACTGGTATAGACTACAGGTTCATACAACCCTTCACCGCACTAAAGCGGTTTGGAAAATGAATTAATGAATATTTTTATGGAATGTTTTCTGATCTTTTTTTTTTTTTTAACAATTATTGCCATCTAGTGGTGGTTTTGTGTCATTTATTTTCCAAACCTGAGCAAAACAGGTAGTGAGGTAAATTTCCTTTAGGCCACTTCCTTCTGAGCACCATTTTACCTCGAGCTCCAGCCAGGTGCAACAACATGTGTTCATCTGTTGCCATCCTTGCCACAAGTTAGAAGGAGGTGTTCTCTGTAAGTAATACTGTTCATTTTCATTGAAGCAAAATGTTTGTTGGAATATTTTTTGGGAAGAGACGTATTTTGTAGCTTAAATCTAACTTGGAATAATGAGTAACAATTAAGTAGCATGGCATGTATTTTTGAATTATGTTTGATGATTGAGTCAACATGTTTTGATTGGATACTTTATTTGAACTAAAACAGGAGGTAGTAACCATAGTTGTGTAGTGATGCAACACTAGTTATTTACAACACTTGTTTCTGCTCTTGTCTATAGTTTCACACTTACCTTGATTAAACCATCCAACTTAACATATCAGATGGTTTCTTAGAGTTTGATTAGGAAAGTGTTTAGCTGTCTGTATAGCTGAGTCTACGTTTATGGGAACAACACTTAGTGGGGACAGAAGAGTGAACAATCTCCAGGCATGCAGTATAATGGACAACCTGGTTTTTGTAGGAATCCCAGAGAAACAAAAGGACGATCCAGAACGAACAAATAGTTCATCCAAACCAACATCCAAGGTCATGGTGAAGTACACCTTCATCTTTTACGTGGAAGAAGGCTGGACAGCCGCAGGCCAAGACTGATTTTAACCAAATTTATAAGCTAAAAGCAGGAGGAGCAGGTTAAGAACCAGGGCTGGGAACTAAGAGGGGCCGATTTTAGAGTAAATGATAAAGTTCCCAAAGAGATTCTGGAGAAACAGTAGGTCCTGTTTCCCATTTGGAAAAAGTTAAGATTGATAAATTATTCATTAATGGACAGCTTTACCATGACAAAAACACTACGCCCTGGCTCTACTAACTTCAGGTAATATCCACCAGTCATTCAGCTCACCGTAGTCTGTAGTCATCCAAAACACCTGCCAGTCTATGTATGTGTGTTATTGTGTTTTTTTTCTTTTAGGGCTTTGTTTTTATATCTGTTATAGTTTACTGTTCTTCTTTCTTCTGCCTCAGTTAGCTTCTATTTCTCTTTACTATGCCATATCAACAATAACATGTAAAGCACACAGACATCCACATTACACACACGCACACACACACACACACACACACACACACACACACACACACACACACACACAACATGCCTGCAACACAGAGAATGTTTACTCACTAAAACTCACACTCACTTAGAAGATACATTATGTAACTTTCTGACCTTAACTCTGCGTCATGGACTTGTTCTATGACATTGACATCTATCGTGTGCATTTCTAGAGCCGCTGCTGCCCATCAATGTTATGAGGCTAATAAATCCATCCATCTTCTGCCACTTATCCGGGGTTGGTCTAAGCAGGGAAGCCCAGACTTCCCTCTCCCCAGCCACATTTATCAACTCTGCTGGGGGAATCCCAAGGTGTTCCCAGGCCAGCAGAGATATATAATCCTTCCAGTGGCCAGGATGAGGTGTGCCAGCTACTTGGAGACCTGCTACCTGTTTGAGGTCTCCAGGAAGAGCAGGGACAGCCCATTGCCCCCGCCGCTGCAGATGCCGCCCGTTCCCAGCAGCAGCTGGCTTCTAGACACCTACGCCAGAGAGTCCTTCACCAGGATAGACTAGCTGAAGGCAAAGGTGACCTACACCTATGGGTCAATCCTGAAGATGGACTCCACTAAGAATGTGGGTCATTTATCTGCTCCCAGTCAGGAAGCTCCACCTGTACTGCAGGAGGACGCTCACCTGTCTGTCCTCTGCTGGTGACCAAGAAGCTGGCTGGCGCCGATGCTGGGACAGCCCATTCGATGACCAGCATCAGCAATGAGCTGGGCAGGTCCTCATCTGTGTCTTGACAACAGTGGAGGGCTACGGGCTGAGAGAGATGACCACAGGCCTGCAGGAGCGGTATTGGAAGGCGGGACAGGATCCCCCAGAAGTCCTGTACATGGACCAGGACTGCTCCAGGATGGGCGAAGGAACCCGGCGCGGCAGCCGCTCTCTTCTGAGTGGCTGTGGATTGTGGTCCAGCTGGACGTCTGGCACTTCCTGCACAGGCTTGCAGTGGGAGTCATCTCAAAGAGCTATCCAATGTACCCGGCCTTAATGCAGCGCCTCTCCACTTGTGTTTTTGAGTGGGACCTGGAGGATCTTTTCGGACTCAAGGCAGCCAAGCAGGCGGAGAATTCCAGTAGGGGGAGCACCATTAAACTCAGCGAGATGGCTTGGCACTGCTGTCGCCACAGGTGTGTGGGGTGCAGGAGACCGAACGTCTCTTTGAGTCTATCCAGGTGTTCATTGGAGTCACCAACACCATGGACATCCCCCTGCTGGACACAGCCCACATGGAGGACATCTGGGGGACGCAGAGGAGCCTCCTCAGCCTCCACCCCAACACACAGGAGGGGCAGCTACACCCCCAAAGAGGGCTCTGCAGTACCCGTCGTGTGGCGAATCCACCAAGGAGCCTGGTCACTTTGTCCACCAGCTCATGGTGTACTGCAGGTCCACGGCATTAGACCTCTGCCTGGAGGACTGGATGAAAGCCAAAGTGCCCAGGACAACCAGATGGAGGTTCTCGGTCCAGATGGAAATGGAGGTGGGCCTGGTTCTTCCCCAGAGGGTTGGGAGTTGCAAAAGGTGTGGCAAAGAAATGTCAAGACATTGGCCATCTTAAACATTCCCGAACCCAGCAGGCCTTCTGCCAGGCCACCGACCCCCCCAGGCAGGATGGTGGAGGAGTGGCTGGAGGAGGACAATTGGCCAGTAACAACAGCAGCAGCAACGGTTCAGAAGAAAGAAATTCACCTGCTTAGCATTTGCTAAAAGTGAAACAAAAACAGACGATCCCTCCCCATCTATAATGTTCCCAAATCAAGTTTTTAAACCTTTTATCTATAATGCACACAGCAGTTTCCGATCTCATATCACACGATCAAGTTTTTTGCAAGCTAATGTGGAAGGACAACAATGCCATAGCTAAAAATCCTGAAAATTTATATTTGAAAACGGCAACAAGAGGTTTGAATCTCTGAACATGTGAGGATGAAACTGCAATATGGATGGTGCACTTAAGAAAAACAATTCAAGTACACAATTATGTTGGCAGAGATTCAGATTTTTCTTTCAGACTTTCAAATACCTTTTAAGGTTTCAGATGTTATTTTCAGACTTGGGGGCGGGGGGGGGGGGGTTTATTTCAGGTTTTCACTTTTCAAACACTGGCTTTCAAGATTTCAAAATGTTTTTTTCTTTCAGATCAGGAAACAGAGGATGAGCCCTCCACAGCGACAACAGAACTGCAAGCAGCGCAGCCAGCTTACCGTTGCCAGCCAGCCCATCAGGAGCAGCGCCCATCACAAGACGCCCTCCCCCATTCACTGCACAAAATTACATGCAACCTGACTGAGATTGTAAAACTGGCTGCTCCAACCAGAAAAACTGAGAGCCCGATTAAAGACTATGCAAATCAATGGGCCTGGACCACCATCAAGATTCTTCTGGACAATATGCAAATAATATAACTGATGATGCTCAAAAGCTATTTGAGTTTCCTCCGCAAGACTGGGAAGGATCCTTTGACATAGCAACATCTTGGGCCAGAAGATATCTGGGCTGCCGCTTGGACCAGGCAAAGTCTATTATCACAACCAAATTAGCTGAACTGCCCCCCCCCCCCCACCCACCCTTACTAACTCCATGTTCAGCTGACTCACCACCTGTACAACACCTGCTCCCAATGAACAAGCCACCGGACTGAAGAAGCCTCCCTACCACAGCTCAACAGTCCACAGCAGCACCTCCATCTCCACCCACACTCACGTGGCCCCACCCCCAAGAGAATTCATCAGACCACTACCTCCACCATGACAAAACCGACTTGCAGAGACTGGTCTGTATATTCTTCCTCCTTTGTCATTCCACCTCCTCTCCAGCTAGCCACAAGAAAAACAGCCGAGCCCAATAACCGACCACTCCCCCCACTTCACCATCAGAAGAACCAGGCCCCTCCGAGCCTAAAGGACAGTGAGGGAACACCCACGACAATCTGCACCGACCCCCACAAAGGACATCATTCCTCCCTCCCATATCCAGCCGACCCCTGAAGGAGGTACAAAATCTCATTGACCACACAGATACAACATGCCATCCTCCATGACTGGACAATGCCACAAAACACCCATCTGACTCAGCAGACTTAAATCCAGAGTCCAGACCTGCCTCTTCATGGAGAAAACCGTTCCTCCGTCTCCTCCAGCACTTCATAGGCCTCCACCCAGATGCCCTCCTGCAAGACACCCCAACACACTGAGAAAACTCCAGGAGTGGAACCTAAACATCAGAGAGAGATGCCTCATCCTGGGGGCCTCCAACGTAGCCAGACTCCCCAACTTCTTTGGACCTGACATCCGAATGGATGATTCTAAATGGTGCTAGGATGGTGCTAAATGGTACCATGCTGAGCATCTTCGGAGGAATGCAGCATGTGACGTTGACGTGGAGTACATCATCCTCTCCTTCGGCATCAACAACAGGTCACAAAAGGACAAGAAGACAGCTGTTGCAGAACTGAGGAAGACCCTGAAGACAGCAGCTGAAGTCTTCCCCGGTGCTGCAGTTTTTGTGCCAGAAATAAATTTCTCACGCTTTCTCCCACATAGAGAACAGCTGATCCTCCAGCACCTGAACCACCACATCCGCAGCCTCGAGGACCACATCTCAGCCCTGTTGGAGAAATGTTCTCCGCTGAGGACAGCATACACTGAGGACAGCTGAAAGTTCAGCTCTCAGAAGCAGAACTTGCCTAGTTAAGTAGACATCTAAATTTGATCCCTACAGCAGGCTATAATAAGAATTTGTGGTTTCAATCTAAATTTGACATTTCACACTAACACAGGAGCATTAAATTAATTTATTGTAAAGATAGGAACAAAAACAATCGGACCCAATTCACGTCAAAATCAAACTGGTGGCCTCCTTTGAGCCAAGTTCCTGCAGCCGAGTGGAAGCTAGTTGAGGCAGATCAGAAATATCTTAAAGGAGTCATCACCTGGAAATTGCACTTTTTCGAGTTAAAACGTGCGTATTAGTGTTGGGCGGAAGTGGTAACATCCCCGGAAGCCTTTCTGTTGAAGACGGGCGGGTTTTTCCGTCTGGGCACTTTATTCGCAGCAAAACTGTTCGCAATGCTGAAGTCTCGCAAACGCAATTTTTTTCTTTTCTCCCCAGGATGTCAACAACCCGGGGAGCTATTTGCATTAACCAGCCCCTTTTCCAGCCTAAATACACCTGCTGGACCTGCCTCAGTTGCTATTAGCAACAAGCTGTGTAAAGATGTGCGAGCAGCGACCATGTCCACTGCTCGGTTGTCTGTTACCAAAACCAACATCAGAAGGTTTTTTTTCTCTCCCTTCATCAGCCGAAAAACTACCAGGGACAGATGGATTACATTATTTTTTGCTGATAATGCACCTACATCTCTGCCAGCTGTGGCCTGTTTGTGCTAAACATTTTGCTAACGTTTGGGAAAATACCAGGAGAAGACGGCATCAACCCGGTTGGAAAGAGGGACAATTGCAGCTTTAAGAGACTCACCATCAATGCAGTCGGTAAATGTCACTACTGCTGTAAAGTTCTGCTTTGTTGTGAATGAGACGTGACTTAATCTAACGCAGATAAGGCTAATGCTAACGGCTATGCTAACGGGACGAGCCGGAAGGTTTAACGTCCTGCGGCGTACAAATGAGCCCCAGGTTTTATTTTCTTATATCTATCCTATGCTCTGCCACGTAAATGTTTGTAAATGACTTCTCTATTTATCATTTTTCACGCCTGCTACCACACAGTAAGTACAGTATTCATGATGGATGTAGCTTTTCTCTCCATGACATGGCAGCTGTAATAATCAATGATCATTTAACCATCATGTAGTCTGATGTTGGCACCTATTGGATATCGGCAGGGAGGATATTTTATGTCCATCATCGTATTTATTCACCGAACCAGAATGCAGTTTTTATTTCTTACATCTTCAGTCATGTTTGTAGAAAGTTTAAAATCTGCAGCTGCAGCCTCTGTGGATGTGGAGGTCTGACTGCTGGTATGATGGATCTGAAAGATATGTTTTATTTTATCTACATGCAGTGAAGACACAGAAGTTAGGGAAAATTGTGTCTGTGTATAACTGTGAAATAAAATGAGTGTGTTTTTAATATTCTATCTTAATATTTCAGTGTGTGAAAACCTGATTTATTTAATCAACTTTTTAAAAATAAAAGTATGCAAAGCACTTTGTGTTGCCTTTGGCATGAAAATGCTTGAAAAAATTTTATTTGATCTATTTGCATTACAATATTTGATTACTCTTGAACTGCAGCTGTTTACACCTACAATCTATTTATGTGATGATATGATATTTTTATAACTTGTATTTGCAGATTTTTAGCACATCTCACGGCATGCGCGGCACTACTGATGTCTAAAAGTTGATGTTGGAGCAGACTGACCCGACAATGCAGGCACTGGAACACAGCTGTCAAGGACTTTCCACCCTCTCTTCAGAAATACAGGTTTGTCGTTTGATTAATTTTACATACAGAAAATGATGATAAATCAAACACATATACATTGTTAATGGAAGCTAAGAGGCACTTTTATTGCTTGTTCTGATGTCAGTATCTGGTTCTGTGCAGAAAAGGAACCCAGACGACAGCAGTGAAGGTGAGATCTCAGCTCAGTCCAGAGGAAGATGAGGATGAAGAGTGCTGTGGAGGCTTGCTCATCCGACTCCAGAACTACGAGAGCCCTGTACCGATCCACATCCACGTGACTCCAATTCATATCACCATGACAACAATATAACATCAACCATCCACCAGTGATAATTCCCAACATAAACTACATTTATGGCTCCTACAGCCTTTTTTCTTTATTTTTTTAAATCCAACTGGCCGATATGAAAAAATCAATTTAAAACTGGGTTTTTTCGGCTCACCTCTCTCTCCTGCCTGCTGTCTCCTGCACTATTCACCCCGTCCTCTGATTGGTTAGGCGGCAGAGGCAGAGCCTCCGAAGAAGAAGCTGTCCTCACACACTGGAGAGTGAGAGGAAAATTTTTCTAGTGTAAGAAGATCCAGACAGAAAACACGTGTCAAAGGTAAATGCAGAAAGGTCTTCCGAAACTGTAATAAACATCCCAGTACTCTGCGTCTCACAACTACAACTAACGTTACAGTGAGCAGCAGAATAACGTAAGAGCAGTAAACCTTAGCGGTAGCTCTGCTAGCTTACGTCCCAACATGTCTGAATTAAAAAAAACTGCTGATGATATCGAGATGGAAACAGTCCATGATAGAAAAGAATGTGTGTGTGATTAGGAGAGAGTGCATAAAAAACTTAGTTCACTTGTTTTAGGGAGCGCTAACAGTGTGTTCAGACCAAACATGTTTTGAGCGTCAAGAGTGGCAGGTTTCCATGTAAAGTCTATGTGGAGGCGCGGCAAGGGGGCGTCGATCTTTCTCGTGTTTTGAACGTTTCACGCCGAAAATGTAAAAAGTTTTGTAACGGTGTGTTCAGACCAAACGCTCCACGCTGGTCACTAAACTGCCACTTTTGTGTCCGACGCCCAAAACACTCCTGATGCTCCTGCCGCGTCTGTCGTTCAGCTTTTTAGCAAGGAATGGTTATCCTAAATATTGCACGGAGTAATGGCGTTTGAGCATATGTCAGCATGTGGCCCCACCTTTAACACTTCTCTCTCATTTTTTTCAACCCTTGTTACAGATGGATGCACCAAATTCTAAAAGTGCAGTCTGGTAGTATTTCATTTGGTCAACAATACAAGGGAAGGCTGTGTGCAAAACATGCAATAGGGAAATCAGCATGGCAGCAACAGTAGCAAAAAATAAAAACACCTCCAACCTGTTGTCCCATCTCAGGATTCATCACCGTGACTTATATAAAACTGCTCAGAAGAAACGTGAAGTTGAATCAGCAACTTATACAGATGTGGCAAGTTCATCGCAGCCAACAATACTGAGCATGTTTGATAAACAAAGGAAGTGGACAAATTCAGAAAACAGGTCTAGACTAATGGACAAACTAATCATAGAAATGATAGTTACTGATAACCAACGGTTCTCGATGGTGTCTGATGTTGGCTTTAAGTACCTTATGGCTGCAGCAGAGCCACGATATTCACTGAAAAGTGAGAAATATTATCCAACTGAAAAGCTTCAAGAAGTTTACCACAAGGTTGTGGACAACATCAAAGCCATAATCCAACCAGAAAATGCTGGCTACTCCCTCTCCTTCACCACGGACTGCTGGTCTGGTGCGACAGAGTCGCTCATGAGCCTGACATGCCATTTTATTGACAATGAATGGACAAGAAAGCAGGTTGTTTTAAATACAAGAGTGATGCAAGGGCCACACACTGGGGAATACCTCAGAGACACATTCCTCTGTATGCTTGAGGAATGGAAAATAAGGAAAGATCGTGTGGCACTAGTGCTTCGAGATAGTGGCGCAAACATTGTGAAGGGGATGAAGCTTGCTAAGCTCCCTGACCTCAGCTGCACAGCTCACGCATTGCAACTTGTTGTGCATGATGGTCTACTAAGTCAAAGAGCCATCAGAGATGTTATCGCAATGCTTAAGAACTGTGCTACACATTTCCACCACTCCATTTTGGCCAAACAGCGTTTGCTGAAGATTCAGAGGGAACTTGGCCTACCAGAACATAGCATAATCCAGGCTGTTCCAACGAGGTGGAACTCAACGCTGGATCAATGCTGGAGCAGAAACGTGCGCTTCACCTCTACTGTGGTGAACATGGAGGATTCTCAAGTCCCACCGCTCAACAGTGGGACCTTGTGTCCAGTTTAATTGAGACTCTTCTACCAGTAGAGGAAGTGACACTACAGGTGAGACACAGTAACTCATCAGTATCCTGCATTATTCCATGCGTGACTGTGCTGAAGATGCTTCTTCAAGATGAGGGGCCCTCCGCAAAAGGCATTGGAACACTCAGGCAAGTCATGAGGGAGAGCCTGGAGAAACAGTTCTCAAAATTAGAGGACACAAAGCCTGTGGTGCTGGCCTGTCTCTTAGATCCTTGACATAAGAGCCATGCATTCTCAGTTGCCACAATGAACAAGGCCAAAGAGTGGTTGAAAGAGGAAGTGGACGCTTCCACGCAACAGACTTCTCGAGAGGCGCATGCTGTAACAGATAGCATGGAGGAGCAGGAAACTACTGAGGAGGCTCGTGTGGAGGAGCAGGCTGCTGCATGTGGGACCCACTAGGATGATGGAAACCCCCACAAAAGGCAACGGAGGGAACAGACTTCTATTTGTAGCCGTGTCGTTGATGAGATGTTCACTTCTCTGCTGGCACCCCACACCGATGACCAGCTGGCCAATGGCAGCATTGAGGATGAGCTCTACCTGTACCTGAAGCAGCCAGTGATTGACAGGCGGTGAGGGGATCCACTTCAGTGGTGGAAACAGAACGAATGGCGCTTTGAGCAACTTGCCAAACAAGCAAGAAAATTGTGCACCACCCTGATCAGTACCAAGCCGGCCTCTTATAACCGCTAATAATCGGTATCGGTCCTGAAAAACCCATATCGGTCGACCTCTACACCAAGTGATTGAGACTTTCAGGAGAAACCTTAATTTGAAGGCTCATTTAGTCTGAAGTGAAACCTCTATGTGAACCAGAGATTTGGGTCAATTTTTTTCAGCACCGGGCACAAAAAACAGGCAATTACTGATAATCAAAGTTTTATTGGGATTATTGCTCCCTTTTCCACCACATTTTTGCCTCACAGATGAGGGTATTATTTACATTTTTAAATGTATCCTGCTTTTGTTCTGCTGTTCTAATATTTACGTGGTTCAAGTTTTACATGGAGCTTGTTAGCTTTGCGGCTTTTGTTGGGACGTTCGTAGCTATTTTGGGTCTTCTACTGTCGATAAAACTGTTTTTTGGGGGGGGGCTGGTAGAAAAGATAGATACTGTTTTTACCCTTTGAGTTTCTAATTGCCATATCTTTTCACATGTAGTACTTCTATCTTAGACTGGGAGAAGATGTCAAATAGATCAAACTATAACAAAGAGAGGGTTTGGGGTTCCTCGGGTTCGTTTAAGAAAAGCTTATTTGAAAATGAATTTTACCTTTACAACTTTCAATATGGTCTTACAATTTGTTAAACATCATAGGAATGTTTCTCTACATGCTAAAAATGTCCATATAATACTTGTGATGGAATGTTTTTTAGTCTATTGAAGACATTTGTTTGGCTTACTGATAAAGACATCATTAGTTTTTTGGTCTGTTGTCTTACGGGTGGGTGGGCTGTAATCACTTGTCCGTTTGGAGTTGTGTACTGTGTGAAACCTTAGAGCGGAGAGTCCACGTAACTTTGTCGATATGTTGTCATGGAAGCACTTCCTCAATGTAATAGTGTATGACTGGGGAATGGGATTGCATGCTAACCACAGGCAGACAGGAAACTTTGGAACATTTCATGGAAGGTTTTATTTGCTTGCTTTGCTGAAGACTTTATTCTTCTGTTTTGACTCTTTTTTTTTTTTTTGGACAATTTTTTTTTTTTCATCAAATTCCGGTAAAAGTTTATTTACAGTATTTTCTCAAATGTTAAGAGTTGTTGGTAGTTTTGTTGCAAAGTAATTCACCCCCTCAAATTACCAGGAAAAGTTACCTTAACCCTGGTAACTAGGCTGGGACATCATATGTTGTTTTTTTCTTATGCTAGGCAGTTGCTTTATGTTTGAACTTTGACCAGGCGTTTTCTTGAACCAGGTGTATTTTACAACCAGGTTCCTAAGCAGGTAGACTTGGTACAGACCTGACTGGACTTGTCAGATGATATGATGTTAAAAGCAAAACAATGAAAAGTTACACGTTTAGAAATGTTATGGAACAATAGAAGTATTAATGGACGTCTCTGACAGTTGCTGCTTGGGCATCTTTTAGGGACAGTGTGGTTCTGCGATTGGAACTTGCAAACTCAGTCAGCTCATTTATTGTTTTGGACACGTCTTTCAATTCGTGCGCTGCCAAGACCACCTCTTCAATTGTGTTAAAAGTGTCATCAAGGCCACTATCCTCTCACCGGCTACATAAAAAAAATGAGAGAAATAATTACAGAAATTTAGTGTGTTTTCAGAAAAAAATGACTTTCAAACAATTTCCAAGTCTTAAAACCACATTTTCTACACTCAAAAAGTTAAACATGTATTTGACGAGCATCAGAACCTTGCTCCTTGTCAGTATAGAGGAACATGAATACAAATGCTGTACAACCACATATTCCAATCTGCTGTAAATATTACCTCAGTTTCCTCTTTATACTAGTGGACGGAACTCTTCTTTCCTTACCGCAAACACTTTTCTTGCACTTTGTTTCCAAAAGGCTGATCCTGTACAAAAAATGTGTAAATAGCTTGCTGCATTTGGGAATTATAGGGTAATGTTGGTCTAAAATCAGGTGTTGGAGTTGAACAGTATGGAAAGTTGAAGGCTTGAAGGAAGAGGGAAATGACCCCTAATACAAATTTAAAAGTAAATTTGAAGCTGTGATAAAAGTATGCAGGATCAGTACTATTCATATTAATTCTACATCTGAGGGCATCATTACAAATCCTTTTATAATACCTCTTGTTCCTTCAGAATCTAGGATTCTTTTCCCTTGGCTGTCAGTCAGGATCAGTGGGTCTGTCACAGGATGAAGAACAATGTTCTTAGTTTTTATATGATCAGTAGTTCTACACTTGTGTGCTGTGTTGGGATTTTAAATTTTATTTAGTGTTTGATGGTGGACTGAGTTACCAGGATCAAATTGAGAACAGACATCTGACTGCAAATGGACACATCTGGACCTCATTGCATTGATCCTCCCACTCATTATAAATGGGCTGCTTGACACCTGCTGCGGCAGGCTGCATTTAGGTGAAGGCTGTTCGCCTTGTGGACGTTGCTGCTATCCTGGGAGGAGCGGCTGGACACCCGCTTGCATCTCAGGTGGATGTTCCTGACCCGGTGGTGGCGGGTTTCCCTGGTCGGATCACGGCAGACCTCCGGCGCATTGTATCAACGCTCGCTATCCTTTGTTGAAAGGAAAGTAATCATTTCCCCCTGTTGGGGTTGCGTGTGACGAACTTTCCATGTATGGAATGTACGTTGAGTCCATTTCTCCCTTGTGAGGTCATCAGGCCTGGATGGTGAGGCGGAGACAGCAGTGGGCAGTGGAGCAGAGATCCTGGTACTGGCTTTCAGGATTGGACTGTGGAGTACACTGGGCCCTTTGTGACTGGCAAGACGCCGAGGAAGACGCGGTGTGGACACTGGATTGGACTGATAGCCGGGAAAAACTGCGTATTGGAGGTGGTCGCCTCACATAAGGCTGGCCCCTGCATTTTTACAGTTGGTCTTATATCTTTTTAAACAAGTATAATTTTAAGTGTATAAAAAAAAGACTTAGTTTTAAATTCCATCTGTCCTTCTCATTGTGTTGGTGCAGCTGGGAATCTGAAGACCTTGTAACTCATCCGTTACAGGTCCTCCTGATCAAGGGCCTCATTAACTTTACTGGTGATGCCCACAACAGAAGCCTCAAATTCAGAGAAGCGCACAGAGAGTGTTTGGCTCGTCTCTAGCTTGCCACCCTCAAGGTTAGCAATCAAGATGTTCCTGTTTAGATGAGAAATTGGTGTGTTATTAATACAAGGCAGTTAATATGGATAGACTACACTGTGGTTGGGATGAAATGAAGTCCAACTTTTATTTTTTATATGATAAAAATAAACCCTGTAGAATACAAATACTATCAAACTGTCGTGATGTCCTTTGGTAAGTTTTTGTAAAGGTGGCTCTTGGCACTGCCGACCCCCTTGCAGTTGATGCTGCAGGTAAACCTGCGGTCAGTGCAGCAGGTGAACCTGCGGCGGCGCTGGGGAAGCGGCGGAAGGCAAAACGGGTTGCAGAATGTGTGGCTGGTATAGGTCCAGGCTCCTCCAAGTTTTCCCCGTGCACCTCATCGTGCCTCCGCGCTGTAAGCTCGAAAGCGCTAAACTGGCCATCAGATGAGGAAATATGGCAACATTGTTGTCATCCGTAATGTACAGACTGGGACCGTGCACCTTTGCGAACGAGCAGCAGGTTAAGAGTCATCATTGAGGACAATTCTTTAACATGTGACGTTTTTTTTTAAAAAAAACAAAAGTACAATATCTGGAAAATCCGGCTGATTTTATCAGTTGTCAAATCCTCTTCCTTGACTGCCACGCGTTTATTTCCCCTAAATAAAATGTAACTCTCCATTGTAATCGCCGTTGTCTAGCCCATATGGTCTGGTCTACTTTCTTACGTTAAAGTGATCAGTTAACCTTCCGGGTCAGGAAAATCCAACAAAGTAAATATTAATACAGATTTTGTCATTTTTGTAATTTAATTTATTCTGATTTTAACTTGGGTTCAAAAATTCAAAATTTGCCTGATTTTTGTTTTTTGGATCAAGTTTTTAAAAAGGAATGATAAACAAGCTAATTTTTCATTTTTTGTTTTACTATTTGAAATTGAATATTAAGTGAACAAATGATACGCGGACCATTCTGCCTATGAACAGAATAAGAGGTTTAGAGTGAATCATTTTGAATAAACTTTAAAAGAAATTACTCGAATCCAATTTTTGGTTTTAGATTATTTTGTTTTAATGTTTTATGGGGTAATTTTTAATTTACTGTTTTAAAGCCATTTTGTGATGAATGTGAATAATGTCCTGAAGCTTTTTCTGCTGATGGTGCAGCAGCGCTCTCTGCTGTTTGTAAAGAGAAGACCTCACATTGGAGCCGTCATTTTAAAGGCTCATTAGAAGAACCATGATGCCATGAGGCCTTCTTCTCTTTATGCTCATGCAACAGCACATATGTCGCACAACCATCTTTGTCTTCTACAGAGTGTATGAAAGGTCTGATTGGAAGCTGATCGTCAGACAAGTCCAGAGAATGTCACCTATTGAGACAAAGTCAAGTTTTCTGGGATTTGTTTTATGACCCTCAGCTGCAAAATAACAAAATGGACTGTTGTTGTTGAAACACTAAAAATAGGTTAAAGTAAGATTACAGCTGGTGTGAATTTAGATGGACTTGTGAAGAATTGTTTAAGTTTTGGATGTACGGTGCATATGGTTGCACTGCAGCATTTACAGCTTACATACTGCAAAAATCTCTTCTCAGCTGGTTGTTCAGGTGCACTGTGTCCTGCAATAGCTTCAGGTTTCAATGGGTATCACTGTTGACAAGGTCTGTAATAAGAGTTTGGAGTAACAATATGAAAACATTCAATTGGGTCAACATCATGTTTGCAGGACATCCACAAGCAGTGTGACAAGTCGTTTGGAGGCAGAGGTTAGTTCAGCGCTTCATGTGAAATAAGCAGTGGTCACATGTAAAAGTCATCTGGGAGAATCGTCCAGCCTTTTTCTACGGGAATCCAGTCATACATACATCTTCCCAGTGGCTGTTTGCTCCCAGACAAATGACATGCAGATAAAACCACATAGAACACTTGTGTTGGTGTGAGGCAGAGAGGAAATGGGCGTTAAGTGGCGAGGACATCCGTCAGCCTTTTCTACCACTGCGTGTGAAAAACTGGTCTTAAGAGGCCTTCAGAGACATATTTACAATGCAGATTACCTGCCAACATAAAACATCCTCTCATTAATCTCTTTTCATCATTTTCCCATGAGGTTTTATGGAAAGTGTCCAAACTTTTGACTGGTACTGTACATTGTTTCTGCATATAAACTGAATAAACAGCCGATTTGTGGTTGCTGATCCTCACTTCAGAAAACTAGTTGTCCGACAAAGCAGCACCTTTTATTTTTAGCTTCTATCATTCTCACAATGCAGCATACAAACTCTACTCCATGTTTTCTGTGGCTTTATTATGCATGATGCCTAACAGGCAACACGCTTGTTTCCTAACTTGGTGTTCTGAGCAGGTTGCAGATAGGTTAGTTAGAAAACTCCTCCCTCAGTTCACCAGCCAGGCATGCACACAAACTGAGACGACGCTAATGTTGGAAGACTTTTGCTCATATTAACCTTTCATTCTGAAAAGGTGGGGGGTTCCTATTCATCTTAAAAGACTTGTCACTAATCTGATTCAGGTAAAAAAAAAAATCTTTTTTTAAATAGATACTTTTTTTGCTTCTCAGTTTGGAGATATATTAGAAATTAGCCCCAGACATTGTAGTACAAGTTATGAATGAACAACTGGATGCCATTTATCATTCTTCTGATCTAAGGAGCGTCATATTAAACATGGAAATGGATTAAGTTGATTGGTACGGCTGTTCTAGTAAAATAACATTTTTTTCATCATAAAAATGGTAAAGTACTTTATGTAAAAACACAAAACAGCAGGAGAGAAAAACAAATCAAACTAAGCAAAGGCATGTTTAAAAGATGTCTTTTAGCTGCTTTTTCAAAGGGATCGCTTCGTCAGCAGATCTCTGAAAACAGGCTCTGCCCATCCACCTTCATCATCCTCAGATCATCCTCAGATCATTACCAGACAGCCGACCGCTGCAGAGACACAATCCCTTCCTGAAGAAACTAAATGTATGCCGTTTGTTTTTATTCCACATCAGTTATCTTGTTCTGATTTCTCTTCAGAGAAACATGATGATGAAGTCTCGTTTACTCCTCCTGGTCCTGCTGTCCGTCACTGAACTCTGCCGGCCTGTGAAGAGCGATTTCCAGAAGTTTGTCAACCAGCACATCATCGGGAACATGGATCAAAATGGATGTGATCGTGTTGTAGGAGAGAGAAATATTCTGGACAACAACTCCAGGTGCAAGCATATAAATACTTTCATCATTGCTACTAATGAGAACATCATCTCTGTTTGCACACATGGCATAAATGACCAAACTAATCTGTATGAAAGCAGAAATGAGTTTAACACTGTGGTCTGTAGACTGACTGGCCCACCAGACAGAATACCTTGTAGATACGAAGGGACCTTCATTAGACAAAATATTACAGTTGCATGTGTGCATGGGAGACCTGTACACTTTGAGGGGTAAAAACATCCATATAAATAAATGACAACTGTTCACTTCAGATGCTTTCTAATGAAATGTGACACGTCTTTAAAATTGTTGGGTTTTTTTTTTTTTTGGTTTATCAGTAAATCTAAAGTTATTTCTAGGGGCTTTTGAGACCCCAAACAAAACATCATGAGCCTTTTAATAATCTTTTTATTATGATCATGTATATGTTGTAGTGGACTCTTACATATACTCTAGACATAGTTCATACCTATTTAAAGTATGTTTGCAGTAAGTCGGTCTTTGGCCTATGAAGGACATTGTCTCTTTAAACACACTGTTTCTGGGGTTTTGTTTATAAAAAAGAACTGCGCCATTTTGACTGAGTGTGTGTGTTAAGAACTAATAAACAACACGCGGTTTCATTGT
Source organism: Telmatherina bonti (assembly GCF_933228915.1). Taxonomy (NCBI): domain Eukaryota; kingdom Metazoa; phylum Chordata; class Actinopteri; order Atheriniformes; family Telmatherinidae; genus Telmatherina; species Telmatherina bonti. The sequence continues at coordinate 9,127,392 of NC_136633.1, forward strand.
CAACGTCTATTTCAATTTCCATAATGTATACATTTGAAATTAATATCTGGAAAGTCATTTTTGCTTCAACATTAAATTTCTCAAATGAGACTTTTGTATTTTTTTTGTCAATTTTCACTGTTTTTCAACTTTCTTCTACTAAATGATTTACTATTTTTTCTTTAAATTACACATGGATGATATGATTTAACATAGTTCCAGCACAGACAATTAAACTATGTGCTAAAACTTACTTTAAGACTCTTAAAGAATATATTTTTTGGCTGATATAGAACATAAATAAATCAATACAGCTCAAATCCTACAGGACACACATGGAAAATATTACATAAAAACCACTTTCACACAACAAGCAACCTTAGTTGTACATAATCAGATTTCTTATGAATTCTATAACCTAACATTATTAGTTGGCGTTTTAGCTTTAGCAAAGATGTTTAATCGACATCGACTATTCTATTCTATTCTATTCTATTCTATAGTCATTGAGCAGACGCTTTTATCCAACACAACTTACAAATGAGAGTGAGAACAACACAAGCACAAAATCAAACAGTAGAGGACATCATAGAAAGGTGCTGGTGGATTGTTGGACTCCAGTTGGACGCCAGTCTTGACATGTAGTGCTACAGGTCCCACACACACACACACACACACACTTTTACATATGTTAAAATACAAAGAATGCTAAATGACAATGACTCTGATATGTCCCTCCCAGTCTCCAAAAGCCATCCTGATGCAACACACACATACCAGACCACCATCCTCAACAAAACAATAGTACGGCTTGAGAGTAGGAACCATAACATCTGAGAGGAACCACTGCCAACAATCAACATGTAAACAAAGTTTATTAAAGAAACCGACAACAACCGAAAGAGGAGGGAGCCCCGGCCAAAATAAACAAAAAGGGAGCCGCCACAAACCAGCCACGCAATGGGCCGTAGGATCTGGGCCGCTCCCCAAACAAAAGAGGATCAAACCAAAGAACCAAAACCGAAAACTGAACTACCGGAGACTCCCAACTCAAAAACAACCCAAACAGAATGATGGAGAGGTTGGCAGTGACCTCCCCCCGAGCACTGCGCACCGCCCGCCTTATGTTCACTCCAGCAGGCCACTCCAGCCAATCACTGCAGAGGAAACAGAGATAATGACACACAGCTGGACACGCAAATTAAAACAGCTGACCATGGCACGCACAACAAATACCATACCATAGACTGTATATAAAGATGGGCGGAGCCTCCGTGACGTCACCCGTAGGTTTCTGAAGAGCTGAATTGAAGCTCGGTGGGCGGTTCCTACCATCGCCATCTTGGCAGGGGCATGCGTGTCGTCTCACCCGGAAAATACAAACATGGGCAAAGAGGTGGAGCTGAGAGGGGGGCTGTGAGCGTCATGGTGGATGATTGACATTTAGCGAACTCCAAGCTTTCTGTAGCTAAAAGCTAACCAAGCTAACCCGGAGATAACAGGAGCTAACCAGCTAACGGAGGTAAACGGGCTAAAGCTAAGTCACATTGTTAACCGGCTAAAAACCGCGGTTGTTCTATGTTCTTCTGACTTAAAGCGGGAAATCGGGTACCTGTCAATCAAAAGGTCACGCCCCTAAATATGCCGAACTTCGAGATTAAATTACTTTTAAACGGGCGAGTTAGAAAAAAATTCACTCCCCCCCCGCAGTTGTCATGAAGGTAAACCTGACCTATTAGACCTAAAATGAATTTATTTACCAGGCTGTAAACATGTTTATTTCTGCTGTGAAGTTGGTCTTTTTAACATAGGAGTCAATGGGGATTTGCTCTGTTTTGCAGCCCCTAGTGGATGAAGGGGGAACTGCAGTTTTATTCACTTCTGCATCGGCTTAATTTTTAACCACCGAATGATCTGTCCATCTTTCATCAATGGTCTATGGTACATACACACCCGACAGCTGAGATCCTGATAAGACTGCTTTTCGATTCCAAATATACTGTAAAGCAACATAAGATGTAAAACCATCTTTAACAGCGGGACTTTAACTGCAGAAAAGCCAGAGACCTGCAGCTAAACAAATGATTAAATATTAAAATAGAGCTGTTACTTTTCTATCCACATTTGAACTGAAGTTGCATCCTGCCCAGACCTCACATTTGTTCAGTTCTGCAGAAACTCATGATGAAATGGTCAGGCCTAAGAACTGATGCAACACCTGCAACACATTCTGCAGCACACATGTTAAAAACGTCGGTGTCCTGCAAAACAACCTGATTAGTGACTAATAAGAGAGAAGAAACACGTCAGTGTCGACATGTTAGTCATGTTTTATGTTGTTCACTTCATTAGAATACAGTAAATAATTTACATTTACATTAGCCCCATCTTTGTCAGAATACTCTATAAGATGAACAGCCACTGGCCCTGCCTAAAGAAGGAGATGGAGGAGGGGGTTATATTATTATTCTATCCAGATATAAACTAGTACAGATAAACCATCTCAGCAGCGAAACCCTTTTAGTTCCCCTTCATGCTGCTACACTGAGTTGACACCTCATGTTTGCGGGTGTTTCGTTCTACACCTCTCAGAAATCTGTGTGTAGAATTGTTGAGAACAACAAAACACATTTTATCTTTAGCTTAAATAAATCCCACAATTTAACTGGATGTGTTGTTTTCTGTCTTACAGACACTGTCAGAGCTGATGATTTGGACCTATTTCTGTGTGTGTGTGTGTGTTTATTGGTTTTATACATGTATTATTTTACAGACTTAAACCAAATGACAGAAAAATGCATATCCCTTCTATTTACTCAGTACACACTTGTTCAGCAGATATATTCATATATCACCTCACACCCACCACGGTTTGTGTGTTATAAGACACACTTCACAATCAGACACCAGAAATAAATAAATAAGACTAGAGAAACAACTAATCTGAACTGGATCAAGATCCTTTTAAGAAAAGGGGGAAAAGGACGTAACTAAATAGGCATGGCAGGTAAAAATGCTCGGTGTTCCTTGAAGAAGTGATTTCTTCATTTGGTTTTGTGTACAAAGTCCAGCTGTGGATCGGCCTGTTAGAAAACTCCTCCCTCATTTCATAGGATATAAAGTACACAGAAGATAAGAAGAAGTACCTTTTAGCAGAAGTTATCTGATCTTCTGAAAAGGCAGAAAGTTTTCCTTTTGGCTCCTGATCTTCATCAGATAAAGATCTGATTCAGGTAAAAGACCCTTTTGTTTCTGATCATCTTTCTTCCATGTAAAACTAAACTTTAATCATCAGTTTGGAGGAATAACTTTAGGAATTAGTGCCAGTCATCCCTCTGAACATAAAGGCTTATTTTAATCATTTGTCTTGGTGGAATTATTTCCTATAAATCTTTATGCAAACTTTTAAACAAACAAAAAAACATCTTTATGTTTCAGGCTTCACTGATCTCATTAATTATTTCAATCTGCTCAACAGGAATTTTGAATAATTGATCATCATATCTCATATCATCTTTTTCTTCTCTTATTTCTGTTCTGCTAAAATGTCGCAGTCACTCTGCTTTCTTAAACAGGTGATCTCCATCCAGCTTCATCCGTCCTCGCTGAACATCGTTGCTACGTGCAGACACACCAACACGTACTCAGCAAGCAAGGTTCGCACACTCCTTTCACACCGTTTTTGTTCACGTTATTTGTTCTTATTTGCTGTAAATCAGTGATGAATAAACAGGAAACAGCTGATTAAGAAGTGGAGTTTATCTCTGGAAACACAAAATACATCAAAAGAAGAAAACTGAATCTTGGTGGAAGTCTGAACTTTATGTGGCAAAACTCTGCCCCTCTGTGGTGATCCTCTTTAGTAGCATTCTCCTTCCAGTGCCTTTGTATTACTGTTTCCACTGTCTGTCTTTGCCTTTCATAAACTGACCTTTGTGTTATTGATGTAAACATGGTTTTTGCAAGAAGCCTAAATATGCGATGACTTTAGTAAAATGAAGAAAAAATGCTCCTGAAACAAAGTATGATCTCTTATCATAAGAATTAGCAGCTCTACTTCAGGTCACAGGCCATTGAAGATATTTTCATAGTGTGTATGCTTACAGAGGGATGTGAACACTGCAGCTGAACCAAACGAGTCCTCAGTCAACCAGAAAAACCATCAGGTAAGTCACTTGACTTGGAAATGTTTCCATTCCACATGTTTGATAAAAACCATAAAACAAAGAGAGACTTTTTCTGTTTTTCTTCACCAGGAAATCATGAAGATGCAGTTTGCTTGTTTTATGCTGGTGCTGTTCTTCCCAGCTGTTCTTTCATCCCAGTATGACACATTCATCAGACAACACATCCATGACAAGATGGAACCTAAACAGTGCACCTATGTGATGAATAAGACAGTCAATGGACCAGACCAATGCAAGGAAATAAACACTTTCATCCTTACAAGCATTGACAACATTCTTAATTTGTGCAAAGGTAAAACAAACACTTTTATCACACCCACTGGACTTAATGCTGTTGTGTGTACAAGGAAGTCTTCTAAACCTTGTACATACAAAGGTACGAAAACTTCTGGAAACTTCTGGATCAAATGTGAACATGGCCTTCCTGTTCACCTTGAGGGTGCATAAAACTCACGTGTGTAATTTATTTCACCACCCAAAGTGACCAGAAATGTAGAAATAATTTGTCTATCTGTCAATAAACTAAGTTTAATCTTGAATTAATAAGAACAGAATCAATAAAGGGGTTGAATGAATAAAAATTAATAAAAATAAAATGACTTCAGATAAACTTTCTGTTGTTGTTCATTTTGTTTACTGGTTTACATGTGAATGGATGACTAAATAAATAATTTTCCCTTTAAAAAACAAAACAAAAGCAGCTTGTTGAGACTTTTAAAATAACTTTTCTGGATGTTTGTTCAGTGGAACAATATCAGGTATCAGTGTGGAGTAAATGATGTTTGGTATGTCTGCTGTGGAGTTTCCTGATCAGGACTGTGGTCGTCTCCCATGACTTGGAAAACCAGAGAAACATGTGGTCTGTTTGTGAGGTAGTCATAGATCCAGGTGGTTGTGGAGGTATCCACCTGGAATTTATGGAGCTTCTCACCGCCTGGGAATACCAGGTGCTGTAAGCTTTTGCACTTTTATCTGTAAACACAAGAGGGCGCTGTTGCATCATCAGCGCTTCATGCTTTATCCTCACAGTTTGAGCAAATTGCTTTTATGGCAAATTCATGATCACACATCTACAGTGTTGCTTCCACCCCCCCTCTTTAAATTTAATCTAAAATGTGATAAAATTATTCAATTAAAATCTTCACATTGCTTTTCAACTGGGATTCAACAGGAATAAAAATAAAAAACATTCCTGATTGGAAACCAAAACTAGTCATTTGTTGAAGAAACCTTTGAGGAAAGCACTGCAATCAGGTGTTTTATCTGCATGTGGGATATCTGGAGAACATTTCCTTTATGATGTCATCTTTGATATGTCACTGTTTGATCTTTCTGTGTAATATTTGGAGCACATTTTAAATGCCATAAACATGTGTGTGACGTCACTGCTTGTTCTGTGTCATGTTGGCGCCAGCTGTATGCCTTTTCCCGAGATCGGGCGTGTTCAGGGTGTTATGGCCGTAAGCGACATACCAAAAAAAGAAAAAGCCACTCAGTCAGGATTACAGATACACCACACATCCACTAGATCGTGACTCCCCATGATGTCCAACAGTGTTGTCCTACTGATGTCGTCCTTGAAGTCATTAACGGTGGAAACATCCAATCTACTCAACACAACCTTAAAGTCTCCCAGGACTACAGAGTCTGGAATCAACGACCGTCGCAGGGACAGAAAGAAATCTCTCCATCCTTTGTGCAAGCCCCCTGGACCACCGAAGCTGGACCGCTCACTAGAGCCCCTTGTGCGTTCAGAGTAGAGCCAACTCTGTGAGCTCCCTCTGCCAGTACGGCCCATTTTTTGAGCCGCCTGGTCCTCAAGGCCAAGGCCCCCCCTTTCCAACCACCAGTCCATCAGAGGTGGAACTCCGCTCGCTGACCCACCAGTCAATGCTTCAGCGACAGCTCCTGGGCTTCCCCAGCCTGTGCCACGGTCGATGAGTCCAACACTGGACTCGTCCGACCGGGCCCCTGATCCAGGAGAAGCCCACTCGCCTGCCACAACAATTGAGGTCATGTCCACATCCCCTTGACCATCAGGGTCGATCACATCATCTAAGCCAAGCTGGGCGTCAAAGGCAGCCCACTGGAGACTAACCTCCGGCCGATCATTATCCCTGTGCTCTGCACATTGAGCATTGTGACCTTTCCACTTACACCAAAAACACGTAAAATCCAGGAAAACATGTACGATGTGCCCAAGGTGGAGACAAAGACGGCACATGCGCGACTGGCTGTCGTGTATGACACAAAAGAACTGCGCCCTGTTCGCTGTCATAAACCCAGCCGAATACAGCAAAGACTGCTCTGTATCCGTAAAGCGCACTTTCAGGAACCGGGTGCACCAGCGATGGTGGTCCCTGTCCACATCCTCCTCCTGATGGACGAGATCGGCTCCACACCCCATGCCTGCAGTCGCTCCACAATTTCATCATCTGTAATGTAAACGGATAAGTTAAGAAAGGACACCATTCACTCATTGTGAACCAGATCCTTGCCCATAACTCTGTCACCAATCTTGAATCCATCCAACAATCTCAGTTTAGCCGCATCATTGCTAACAGTGACCTCAAAAGTGTTTCTACATAGCAACCAACATCACATCACTCCTCCACACACCAATTTCATGGAATGCAGCAATTTCTGCACCATGACATTTTCCTCCCCATCCACTGTTACTTCTACCATCAGATTTTCAGATACCGCACTGTCACAATCGTATCTCTCAGCAGCAGCCATGCTCCCTGGGACATCAGAAAAGACGCCACCACCACCTAACCTGTCGTTTACACACTCAGAACAAACACGCAAACAATTTGGAAACAAAACGAAAGAGCCTGCAGGGAGAGAAAAAAGAAAAGGAAAAGGGGAACGAAACACCACTTCCTCCCCAGGGCAGAGTCACAGTGGAGAGGGAATATCACTCTGGAACAGCAACAAGCACCCAGGGAAGAGGAAATGCAACCCCCCCCATCCATCCATCCATCCATCCATCCATCCATTTTCTGCCGCATATCCGGGGTCGGGTCGCGGGGGCAGCAGCCTAAGCAGGGAAGCCCAGACTTCCCTCTCCCCAGCCACATTTGCCAACTCTGCGGGGGGGATCCCGAGGCGTTCCCAGGCCAGCCGAGAGATGTAATCCCTCCAGCGTTTCCTGGGTCTTCCCCGGGGTCTCCTCCCCGAGGGACGTGCCTGGAACACCTCACCAGGGAGGCGTCCAGGAGGCATCCTGACCAGATGCCCGAGCCACCTCAACTGGTTCCTCTCGATGCGAAGGAGCAGCGGCTCTACTCTGAGCCCCTCCCGGATGACTGAGCTCCTCACCCTATCTCTAAGGGAGAGCCCGGCCACCCAGCGGAGGAAACTCATTTCAGCCGCCTGTATACGAGATCTCGTTCTTTCGGTCACGACCCACAGCTCATGACCATAGGTGAAGGTAGGAACGTAGATCGACTGGTAAATCGAGAGCTTTGCCTTCTGGCTCAGCTCCTTCTTCACCACGACAGACCGGCGCAGAGCCCGCATTACTGCAGACGCCGCACCGATCCGTCTGTCGATCTCACGCTCCATCCTTCCCTCACTCGTGAACAAGACCCCGAGATATTTAAACTCCTCCACTTGAGGCAGGACCTGACTCCCGACCCGGAGAGGGCAATCCACCCTATTTCGGCTGAGGACCATGGTCTCAGATTTTGAGGTGCTGATTCTCATCCCAGCCGCTTCACACTCGGCCGCGAATCGCTCTGGAGATCACGACCAGACGAAGCCAACAGGACCACGTCATCCGCAAAAAGCAGGGACCCAATCCTGAGGCCACGAAGTTGGATCCCCTCAACCCCTCGGCTGCGCCTAGAAATTCTGTCCATATAAGTTATGAACAGAATCGGTGATAAAGGGCAGCCTTGGCGGAGTCCAACCCTCACCGGAAACGAATCCGACTTACTACCGGCAATGCGGACCAAGCTCTGACACCTGTCGTACAGGGACCGGACAGCTCGTACAAGGGGGTCCGGTACCCCATACTCCCGGAGTACCCCCCACAGGAGCCCCCGGGGGACACGGTCGAATGCCTTCTCCAGGTCCACAAAGCACATGTAGACTGGTTGGGCAAACTCCCATGCCCCCTCCAGGACCCCAGAGAGGGTATAGAGCTGGTCCACTGTTCCGCGACCAGGACGAAAACCACACTGCTCCTCCTCAATCCGGGATTCGACTATCCGGCGGACCCTCCTCTCCAGGACCCCTGAATAGACCTTACCAGGGAGGCTGAGGAGTGTGATTCCCCTGTAATTGGAACACACCCTCCGGTCCCCCTTCTTAAAAAGGGGGACCACCACCCCAGTCTGCCAATCCAGCGGTACTGTCCCCAATGTCCACGCGATGCTGCAGAGGCGTGTCAGCCAGGACAGCCCCACAGCATCCAGAGCCTTAAGGAACTCCGGGCGGATCTCATCCACCCCCGGGGCCTTGCCGCCAAGGAGCTTTTTGACCACCTCAGCGACTTCAGCCCCAGAGATAGGAGAGTCCACCCCTGAGTCCACCAGCTCTGCTCCCTCATGGGAAGCCGTGTTGGTAGGATTGAGGAGGTCTTCGAAGTATTCCCTCCACCGACCCACAACGTCCCGAGTTGAGGTCAGCAGCTCCCCATCTCCACTGTACACAGTATTGATGGAGCACTGCTTCCCCCCCCTGAGCCGCCGGATGGTGGACCAGAATCTCCTCGAAGCCGTCCGGAAGTCTTTCTCCCCCCCCACCCAAAAAAAAAAAAAAAAACCTCAACTCACCAAACAACAACCAAGTCACAGATGATGCCAAAAAGCCGATGTAAATCTCAGTTAGTAAAAAGAGGAGAGTGAAAGGAAAAGGCCGAAGAAGAAGAAAAGACCAGAAACATCAAGCTAGACCAAAGAAAGTAAAGAAAAGAAACACTCTCAAACAAACCTCGCTTCTCCTCACAGACATCTGCTTCCAACCTCACTCAGCAATGCATCGTCTGATTGCAGCAGGTGCACACAGTCAGCCAAGGGCATGTTCAGGTTGGTATGGCCGTAAGCAGCAGATATGGATGAAAAATGCCTTTTGGAAGTTGTTCCAAATACATAAAGCTGGCGCCAACATGACACAGATAAAGCAGCGGTATCACACACATGTTTATGACATTTGAAATGTGCTTCTAATATACACAGAAAGATCAAAGAGTGACATGTCAAAGATCAAAGAGTGACATGTCAAAGATCAAAGAGTGACATGTCAAAGATCAGAGTGACATGTCAAAGATCAAAGAGTGACATGTCAAAGATCAAAGAGTGACATCATTCAGGAAATCATCTCCAAATATCCCACACGCAGATGGAAGTGGAAAAGCTTAGAGCATCTGTTATTCCCAGGCGGTTTCTCCAGAACTTGTTTGTGCACCAGGGTCAGAGTTGGCGCAGAGGTAGGAACTTTTTACTGTTTTCTTAAATCTAGAACCTGTAGAACCTGAGTAAATGTTGTGAGAACAAGACTAAATGATTCATAGCTTCTGTGAAGAGACGTCAGCTGTCAACAGCTTTTACACTTTCTGCATGCATCCTCTGCTGTGATGTTTCATGAGTCCATTATCCTGGATTAAATATTTGGTTTTAAAGTCAGGAGAGCTGTAACTGGATGATGTTGGAGATAAACTGCGTCCAATCTGGACTTTAAGGTGACTGTGGTTTTTAGGACTATGAGATGTCAAGTGTAAAACTTCAGCATTAAGGTTGACAGGTTTTTATTATTTATCTCACCGTTCTCAAATTTAGCCCATTTTTCAGACATTTTCATGTATATACACACTTTCACATACACATATATCGATGTTAAATATAACATTCAATTTAAATATTAAATCTAAAGATTAAATTCCAAAAAGCTGGTCAAATTGTAAATAAAAACAACAACCAGAATCTGCCAATCTGATAAAGTTGCATTTTATTCACAGCAGAATACAGAAAAGCAGATCATGTTAACATTGTTCCAAATCTCCATTGTAAATGTGTTTTGGTCCAGAAAAGCAGAGTCACCGTGACGACCACAGGTCCTACATGAACACAGAAATCTGAACACATCAGAAATGAAGTCTCTTCAATGGTTTATTTAAAGAAATGTTTTTAAAATCATATCAATAGTCTATAAATCCCAGTACTAAACGTTCCCTATACATGCTTGTTCTAGAATAAGTTTTTTGGAGTTGTATGTTGTTGTTGACGGTGGCTGAATACTTAATGGATTTAGATTGTTTATTTTTTTTTATCTGTAGTGATATTCTCTGTTCTCTTCATGTTCATGAACTTTGTATTTTAATGTAAGATGATTTTACATGTGATGAAATGTACTTTATATTTTTAGTTTCTTTGCCAACTGTGAGCAGGTAAACAGAACTGTTTGTGGTCATGTTAGCTTCACAGTTTCCCTCCCCCTGCACTGTCACAGTGTTTTGTGGGTTTTGTAAGAGGAAAGCTCAGTGGATTAAAATAAACTTCTTTATGGTTCAAACATGTCGATAAAGCTGCTCAGCTTCTGTGCAGCTGAAATGAGAGCAGAGCTTCTTTTTATTTAAGTTGCAATTAATGTTTTACCATCATGTAACTGTTTATAATTTGGTCCAGATATATGTTGCTTTTAATCTGTAAAATTGTTAAAATATTTTTCCATCTGTAATACTATGAGTAGTCCCGCACACTATATACTATTGTGCTAGAAGTAAATACTGTTCAGAAAATCTAACAAAATAAACAAAAAATACAAGAAAAATAGTTTTAAACAAACTACTCATGTTCAGCCACACAAAATGCCTTAAAGCACCGCCTCCTTGTTGTTTTACTATTCCATCAAATAAGAAAAGCAGAAGTAGACCTTTTCTGTTATATTTATACATTGATCACATCCACCGGCAAGATCAACTATCATGAAGTGTCTAAAGAGCAGTGTCATCTGCATATAAAGTGATCATGTTCCACATTATATGATGAGGAAAGTTGCAGAAATCAAAAGGATTTCATGTGACATCAAATTGTTACACCCGCACTGGGCTCTACCACGAACACGCCCACTCCAGCCAGTTTCTGGATTACTTACCATTCACACCAGTTACCAATTCACCCTCCAGCTTTACATATAGCAGCTCTCCACTAACTCCTTGTCCGACCTTGTAACTGCTTGCAGCATATTTCCTTCTGTCCCTTCCCAGGCCTCGACTCACTCACCAGCACTGAAGAGTATTCTTGCCTGTCTCCTGGATAACCCCTTTAGCTTCATCACCATCCGTTTGGTGAAATCCTCATCTCCCTGTTTGTGAATAAACTTGTTCTAAATCTGATCAATCTTGAGGAGTCCTTCTTTACACAAATCTACTTCACCAGGAATCTGTGAAAGTTTATTCATCCTGACCTTTCTGATGACTCATGACTGACAAGGTACGGAGTGAACTGTAATTCTTTTTTTTTCCTAAAATGATCTCTGGCAGACCTGACAACAAAGACACAACCACATAGATATAAAAAGAACAGAAAAGATACAACATAATATAAAAAAGCAAAAGATATTAAATTAATACAAAATGTCTGCATTACCTGATGTAATGCAATGTTGAATTCATGTAGTCAGTTTATACGCTGATGATACTGCTCTTTATCTGTATGTTTACATTTATTCTGATCTGTCTAAATTACTCCAACTATGTTTTAATAACTTTATAAGCTGTGAAACAACAAAGTGGCACTTCTTCATGGGTTTCATCCACCATGATATTCAGCATGTTATTTAACACTGAATGTGCATGTGGTCCAGAAAAAATAACCAATAATGTTTCTGAGTCTAAACCAAGAAAGCAAACCAACCAAGAAATGAGTCTAAAACCATGAAAACAGATTAAAAAAAAAACAAAACAAAAAACAAAATCCTCTGGCAGATGGTGGAGCAGAAATCTTCATGATCCATCTTCTTTCCAGAACATCCATATTCTTCCAGCACCGTCCAGCTGTCCAGGTGTGTCCGTCTGCATCAAGGTAAAAGATGCTGAGCTTTGTAGTAAACATGTGTGAAGAGAGATGGAGATGAAACCAGGTGGATCTCCTTCTGAAACACAGCAGGAATACTTAGTTCAGGTGTAGTACTACTGATAGTACTGTAAGCAGTACCGCAGTGAAGAGCAGTAAACAGTAGAAGTACTTCCTGCTGAGCTTCAGCAGTCATCAGGACTGAGTCAGAAGTCTGACCAGAAGTCTCTGAACGATGAGGATGGGTTATTGATGAACAGCTGAATGAAAGTCAACATGGACTCTTTGGTGCAGAGAAACTGGTTTTACTTCCAACATGATGCAGCTTCCAGTCTTGATAAATACGGTGCAGTAAAAGGGACAAAATCAGACTGAGAAACTCCGGTCCTCTGTTTGGCCTCAACTGGACCCCCTTCAGTTCCGGAACCATCCCCTCAGTTCACCAAATAAACTATTTTCACATTCTCCAGATTGCTTGATCGTGCATGCGGGGCCAACATCTTCACACCATGACAAATGAGGGAGAAAAAGCTTCAAAAAGCTGTTGCAAATTCTCCACAGCAAGTAGAAAACCCCAAAATAACGCAACGTGTGCTGAACACTGTTCAATGGAAACACCCACAAATCGCAATTGTTTGTCAAAACTGAGAAATATTGCTTTTAGTTTGTGAAAAAATGTGTTGGACATGCAGCTACTGTAGAGGATTACACATATCTGGGAGTATTTCTTGGCAATAAACTTAACTGGGGTCAGAACATTGAATCCCTCTACAAGAAGCGCTATAGTCGCCTCTGCTTTCTGAGTCCTTCAACATCTGTAGGACCATGCTGAGGATGTTTTATGGCTGCTAGAGCCATTTTGTTTGCTGTTGTGTGCTGGGGCAGCAGACTGAGAGCAGCTGACACAAACAGACAACAAACTCCTCAGAAGGACCAGTGATGTGCTGGGAATGGAAGTGGACTCCTTGACGGATGTGTTGCACAGAAAGATGCCGTCTAAGCTGTGGAATCCTGGAGAACAGCTTCCATCCTCTCCACAGCGAGCTGCTAAAGTGCAGGAGAACTTTCAGTCCAAGACTGATTCCACCAAAATGCACTGCTGAGCGCTACAGAAGGTCGTTCCTTCCTGTTGCCATCAAAATGTACAAAACTGGGATCATACAATAATCCCAGTATTATTAATAATGTACCCATCATCCAGTACTATATGCATTATCAATACTGAATGTAATTGTAAAACATACATAACTCTTAAGATGTAGCTTCAGTTCTTGCTAACTTCTATTCCTGCTTTTGAAACTTTTTTTTTATTATTCATGGAGCATCTGGAACACAAACAATTGTTCTCCTGGATAAATAAACTATTTCTGATTCTGTTTTTGTTGCTGAAACTATCAGCTGATCTGTGTTTTAAATAGCAGGACTGAAACCAACAAGCCACTTCATCAGCTGCTGGTTTAACTGGTCTTTAACCCACTGAGACTGGAACCCAGCAGGATGGACTGACCAGAGAGTTCTGGTCCGCTAGTCGCTAACATGGCAGGATGAAGATGTGTTAGTTTTACCTGCTGGTTCTCCAGCATCTCTGGGCTGACATCTGGAAGGTTCTTCATCCTGCAGCTGCAGCTCTTCATCCTCAACAACACACAAATAAAACCTGCCGACAGACCATCAGGTGAGTCTCGGTACTGAAAACTAACACAACTGGACATGAAGCTTCTAACAATCAGAGTTATGTTTCCATGTTTGATGGTTCCAGTAAAAATTACTGTTAATACAAAATGTGACTCATTTCTGATGTTGGGGAAATCTGTACTCTGATCCTTTTCATTTACATCTATATTCATATTAATACAGTGATTTATTACTAAGGTTAAACTTTATCTTAAAGCAGTGTAAGATGCTTATGTGCCAAATAGACAGCAGCTCATAACATGCTTTGTTTGGACTCTGCAGACCCCAGCCTGACTATACACCAGGGGTGTCAAACTCCAGGCCTCGAGGGCCGGTATCCGGCAGGTTTTGGTTGTTTCCCTCTACCAACACAGCTGATTCAAATCATATGCATCCAGCAGCTTCTTGTCAACCTGTTTTTAAGTTTTGGTTAGATGTGTTGGAGCATGGAGACAACAAAAACCTTCAGGATACCGGCCCTCGAGGACTGGAGTTCGACACCTGTGCTATAGACCATTCTCAGCTGTTGTCACAGATCACATAACTTGCACATCTGCAACAAAGATTAAAAAAAAGCAGGCGTGCTGCTACCAGCTACGCTGCTGCAGCTAGGTTGCATTGGTGCTGTGCTTATAGATGTTCCAATCATTTCCCAAAGATGGGATTTACATCTCCAGACTGCCTGCTGATCCTGAACAACAGGCTTAATATGTTTCTACCATCAAACCAGGTAACTGGAAGCCACTGGGCTGAGTAACAAGAACTTTGTTGGTGTTAAGCAGCAAATAAACAAAACAATCTGAAGTTTCTCTCATTGTACATGTGGTGAAGTGGTTGGATATTTGACTTCACTTTGGTGTAAATGTCTGATATGGTGAAGACAGTTTCAGTTTTCATGGAAGGTGACAGACTTTTATTTTCCTTCATTGCTGGTTCAAGCATCAGCTGGGGGGAGATTCTGGCCTTTCTGTGTGGAGTCTGCATGTTCTCCCCATGTTTGCATGGGTTCTCTACCAGTAACCGGATTTCTCCCACTGTCCAAAGACATGCATGTTAGGTTATTTGCTTACTCTAGGAGTGTGAATGGTTGTTTGTCTCTCTGTGTTGCTCCTGTGATGTACTGGTGACCTGACCAAGTGTATCTGCCTCTCAACCAATAATAGCTGGGATCGACTCCAGCTTCCTGCAACCCTTAATTGGACTAAGCAGTTATAATAACTGTTTGGGGCTGCACGGTGGCACAGTGGTTAGCACTGTGGCCTCACAGTGCTAACCACTGGTCACTGGTTCAATCCTTGGCTGGGGAGGGGTTTGGTCAGTGGCCTTTCTGTGTGGAGTTTACATGTTCTCCCCGTGTATGCGTGGGTTCTCTCCGGGTACTCCAGCTTCCTCCCACCATCCAAAAGACATGCATGATAGGTTAATTGGTCACTCTAAATTGCCCCTAGGAATGTGTGAGCGTGAGTGGTTGTTCGTCTCTCTGTGTGGTCCTGCGATGGACTGGCAAGCTGTCCAGGGTGTACCCTGCCTGATGCCCAAAGCCAGCTGGGATAGGCTCCAGCTTCCCTGTGACCCTGAATTGGAATAAGCAGTTCAGAAAATGAATGAATGAATAACTGTCTGCTGGTTTTTACCCACTTTTGACATGAAGAGGAATACTTTCCACAGCTGGAGGTCTGATATCCAGCCTGCCACAAAAAGTTATTAAACCTCTAACATCTTGTAAGCTTTTAACTTTGTACCTGTTATGTGTGACTTGATCAACTAATTCCTTGTAAATGGTGGGAAGCTAACTTGGGTAACAATATCATGGCAGAATTTGACGGAACTCTAGATGTCTTTGATATTCCAAAATCCTGGTTAACAAATCTCAAACACACTTAAAAGACAAGTCTATCTGACCTGAACAAACTGGTTTGGAAAGTGTGAAGTCTGCTAGCGCAGTCACTAGATAATGGCAACCAGCTTTTTGCCACCCAACATGGCGGCGTAACCGAAAACGTGATGTCACCAAGAATGGTTTATAGCTGAAGGTTAGTTTAGGCTGTAGTCACGTTTTCATGCACTGTCCATGTGTCTGATGCCTACAGGGATTGGCTAACAGGGTGGGCCTGGGAGGGTTTTGACAAATTGAGGACGAAGAATAAACTGTAGACTCTTGGATTCTGTTCAACCTGTTTTCCTGATGGCAGCATCATAAACAAAGCTAAAGACAACTGGAGCTTAATGGATTCATTTCTCAACAATGGTTTTATGAACCATTTCTCAACACTGATCTTTTACATAAAACTCTGAACACGACGACTGCAGAACTGAAAATGAGCTAAAAACTCACCGGTGACGATAAAAACCAGGACGGTGTTCAGACTGAAGGAGGTCAACACAACATGTTCAGACCAACATGTTTGTGTTTGGTTGGACGGGCTGTGATGGTTGGGTTCTGTGGTCGGAGTAAGAGGAACATCTGGAGACAGAAAAGTGATGAAGATGAAAGAAAAGACTGAGGAGAAGGAAGCATGACTCAGCATCTTTACAGGCACTTAGTTAAATATTTTCCAATCCGTAACTATGTTGCTGATACTCCTTTTATTTGTAAAACTACCTGAAAACCTTTTCTTTGAAGCTTCATAAAGCATTAGTGGAAAAGATGGTTGTTTCTGCTGCAGACAGAAAGTCTAGATTTAAAACTTTTAAGACGTTAGCATGGTTTCCACCAACTCGTGTGGCTTGGAGCGGTTAACTTAAACGTTGTTGTGGGTTAGGGTTAGGGGATAACCCTCCCACAGCAGCCTGAGAGGTGCAGTACCAGCCAGATAGCAACAGATCCATCAGTTGTGTAAAAGCATGAAGCAATGGCAGCACGATGCCTTCCTTACAGTACAACCACAACATGACTTGGAAACAACGGAGGAGAAAGGTGGTCATCCAGCAGTTTGTGGAACGGTGCTTCATGACGCCATTTCAAACAGATTTAATAAACAAAAAGAAAATCTGTTGCTCTAAATAAAAAGCAATTTCTGCTTTGTTTTTACACAGAGTCACATGTGATAGATTATCTTTTCCAACCCATCAAAGGATTGCAGTGTGTCAAGCTCTACCCCTTTGGGTCGGGTCAGTTAGACTGATACCCCAGTTGAAGGACACAAAATAAGAAAGACGGGTCAGATATTTGGGAACCTGCCCAGCTTTGCGTGTAGAAATGTATGTTAAATCTGTTTTATCTTGACTGTCCTCTTATGTCTTGTTCTCTATCTAACCTCTCTTTGTTTTTATCTCTTCCTCTGATAAGGTCTTCATGGGTTTCTTTGCAGAATGAGCTCCGGCTGCGTTCAGAACCCCCGTTGTGTTGACATCTGTATGTTCTCATGCATAAAGCAAAAATCATGGAGGAAAAAGTTGGTTGACTTTGTGAACTAAACACCCATCGTTCCTTTTCCAGCCAGGATTAAAATAATCTTTAAAATGTAGAAATGATGAAAATGTCTTCAACAGGATCTTGTTGACATTTGTTTATCCTGAACTCCGTCAGGACGTCAGACTGAGCTGAAGTTCCTTCAGCGGCAACAGTTAATGTGTGTCGGCACACAGACGGTTTAAAAACATAAAACTGTATTTTATGACAAATTGTGTCACATTTAGACTTTGACCCGTTTTGCTCCTCAGAGCAGAGAAAAGGATTTCAGATCCATCCTGCATCATGTCTGGATCAGGACCCTGACTCCTTCATGTTGCTCCGTCAGACCTTTAAAGAGTCTGATCGTCACAAACTACATGTAGAACCGGAGTAAATGTTGTGAGAACAAGACTAAATGATTCAGAGCTTCTGTGAAGAGACGTCAGCTGTCAACAGCTTTTACACTTTCTGCATGTTGTGCTTCTTACCTGAGACGAGACGGAAAGTGTCCACAGAGACAATAATGTCTTTTATCCTCCTGCTGCAGAAGTAAAGCCTGCAGTCCTCTGCTGTGATGGTTCTAATCATGAGTCCATTATCCTGGATTAAATATTTGGTTATAAAGTCAGGAGAGCTGTAACTGGATGATGTTGGAGATAAACTCTCTCCGATCTGGACTTTAAGCTGACTGTGGATCAACATGAACCAGAAGACGTCTGACTCTCTGATGTTGCAGGTTAAAGTCACATCTGTTCCCAGCTCTCCTCTGACCTCCGTCACGTCTTCAGTCTCTGCACAGACCAGAACCACCATCATCATCATCATCATCATCATGAGATCCATGATCAGGTTCAGCATGAAAGACTGAAGGAGTCGTCTGGAAGCAGTTCAGCTCTGCTGAGAGACCATGGAGGAAGTGTCTTCACTTCCTGGTTGACAGGATGATGATGCTGAGTGGTGACATCTGATAACAAACCACAAACGTTTCTTCAGTCTCAGAGGACGGAAGTGAAACTTGTTCACCTCCAGACTGAATCTGCAGCAGGAATCTGGGACAGATTGTCTTCAGAGAGCTGCTTTTCATCTGTTTTGTCCTCCTGATGTCAGAGAATCAGGAATGAAGGTGGAAACTAAAGCATCATTTCCAGGATCCTGAGCTTCTGTTCTTCTGTCCTCCATCATCTTCAGCCTCAGACTGGTTCAGGAAACAGAACCAGGACTGTGGACATGTCCACACATAGTCCTGGTAGCTTCATGCTTCTCTGCAGTATCTGTCAGAACTTCAGAGGGAAGTCAGATTCAGGTTTGCAGTGTCCTATCACTGATTATGTCTGTAGACTTCTTTACACCTGACAGAAAATGTTCCATCATGATGTCACATGGTCACACATTTCCAGTGTAATGATGTCACCGTGCAACACAGGTGAGCTCAGATGAAACAGATAAAGGAGGAAACATGGTGGAGTGAAGAAATGTTGATGTGGAATATACAGAACATTGATTTTTGCTTCAAACAATCACAAAATTGGTGATATGAGCAGAAATGATTCTTGTTTAAATTATTTAAGTGTAAACACTGTGCTGTTTAGTCACATGCGGTACGGTTACATGATGTTTTTTAATTCAGAATTAATAATTCCGAGTTAAATTAACATGTAGTGATGTTTCAAAAGACACATGCTTCTTTCTGCTGGTAGTGAGTTCACATGAAAGCAGGAACCTGCACCCTGTCTGAAGAGCTGAATTGAGGCTCGGTGGGCTGTTCTATCATAGCCATCTTGGCAGGGGCATGTGTGTCGTCTCTCCTGGAAAATGCAAATATAGTCAAAGAAGTGGAGCTGAGAGGGGAGAAGCTGTGAGCATCATGGTGGATGATTGCCATCGAGTAAACTCCTACTTGCCTGTAGCTAAGAGCTAACTGAGCCAACCCGGAGATAACAGGAGCTAACCAGCTAACAGAAGTAAGCAGACTAAAGCTAAGGCAAGTTGTTAATCGACTAAAAACTGCGGTTGTTCTACGTTCTTTTTACTTGAAGCGGGAGATCGGGTACCTGTCAATCAAAAGGACACGCCCCTAAATATGCCAAATTTTGAGATTAAATTACTTTTAAACCGGCGATTTAAAAAAAGAAAAAATCCCCCCCCCAGTTATCATGAAAGTAAACCTGACCTATTAAACCGAAAATGGATTTTTGAAACAGGCTGTAAACATGTTTATTTCTGCTGTGAAGTTGGTCTTTTTAATATGGGAGTCTATGGGGATTCGCTCTGTTTTTGAGCCTCTAGTGCAGTGTTTTTATACCTTTTGTGAGCCAAGGCAC
Organism: Telmatherina bonti; assembly: GCF_933228915.1. NCBI lineage: Eukaryota > Metazoa > Chordata > Actinopteri > Atheriniformes > Telmatherinidae > Telmatherina > Telmatherina bonti. Next base: position 9,146,968 of record NC_136633.1, read on the forward strand.
ACTTTTTTCACTGAAAAATCACAAGGCACACCAGAAACCAAAATGTCATTATAAAGTCCATCTTGTCAAAGCCTCTTGAATAGAAATCAGATAAACACAAGAAGAAGGAATTTTATTATCTTTTACTGGGGCCCATTTGGATGAACACAGAGCTGGTTTTTAGACTAAATAGGTGAAATTGGGTAATTTCTCAGGGCACACCTAATCTCTCACGGCACACTAGTGTGCCACAGCACAGTGGTTGAAAAACACTGCACTAGTGGATGAGGGGGGAACTGCAGTTTTATGCACTTCTGCATCGGCTTCACTTTTAACCGTCGGAGGTTGCTGCTGGCCTGTTGGTCAGAAAGTCCTGTATGCTGAAGCAGAGGGGAGTGGTGATGTCCAGGTCTCCAAGTTTAGTGAGTAGCTTTGAGGGTCTGATAGTGTTTAATGTGATGTTGAATGTGAGCACAGAGTGCAGTGCTGGGGAGACTGCGTACTCTGTCCTTCTATTGCTATGGTAGACAAACTGGTTTGAGTCCAGTGTGGGTGGGATGATCTTTACATGTGACAGGACTAGCCGCTCAAAGTACTTCATCACGATGGGTGTAAATGCAACTGGCCGGTAGTCATTCAGGCATGCTGGGCTGGAGTGTTTTGGTACCGGTACAATGGAAGTGGATTTGAGGCATGCTGGCACAGCTCCTTGGGACAGGTTGAAGATGACCGTGAAGACTTCTGCAAGCTACTCTGTACATACTTTGAACACACAACCAAGGATGTCGTCTGGGCCAGCAGCCTTGTGTGCGTTTATCTGTTTCAGTGTGGTGTAGACATCTGCAGTAGTGAACAACCAGGGAACATCCATTGCTCTAATAGTTCAGAAGGAGTTCATCAAAGCTTCCCAGCAGCCAGCAATCGAGCTCCCAATGCTACAGCACCTTCTCCGGAAGTAAATACTTCATCTCTCGCCCAAGTCATGCAAGATAGTATGGCCCTAACTATACTTCCAGTTCCAAAGTCATCAGTTTTTAACGGTGACCCTATCCACTTCATTGAGAGGAAAACGTCTTTTATGTCTCTCATTGACTCAAAGGCCATCTCTTCAGCTGACAAGCTTCATCATTTAAGGAAGTATGTAAGTGACCCTGCTCGCAAAACTCTGGAAGGAACATTTTATAGAAATGACAGTGAGGCATACAAGGACGCGTGGAACAAACTGGATGACATATATGGCCAAGCCTTTGTTATACAGAGAGCTTTCAGAGACAAGCTTGCAGATTGGCCAAGAATTCAACCAAAGGATCCAATAGGATTTAGAGACTTTTCAGACTTCTTAAACGCCTATCAAGATGCTATGACATATGTGAAGAGTCTGGAAATATTGAATGACTGTGAAGAGAACAAGCTAGTCCACATACTACCGGAGTGTATAGCATCTTGCTGGAACAGGAAGGCTACAGAAACCTTCAAAACAAATAAAGAATTCCCTAGCTTTAAGGACTTGCCACCTTTTCGGTTATGGAGGCAGAGGTTGCTTGCAAATAGGTCACCTCAGCTTATGCCCTTCGCAACTCTGACTCAAGCACTGTAAAGCAAAGCACCAGAGAACCCAAGAGGAACAGAGCAAGTGTTCTGATTACTCAAACAGAAACTGACAATGATAAACACAGGCCAGCCAAAGGAAAGAAAAAAAACACATTGTGTCTTCTGTCAAGACAATAAGCACAGGCTATCTGGATGCCCCAAGTTTATCACAAAAACTCTGGAGGAGAGACGAGAATTCATTTGGGAACATAAGCTCTGCTACGGTTGCACCAAACCTGGCCATTCTGCAAAAGAATGTTGACATCGACATTTGTGCAGTACCTGCAAAGGCAAACATCCCTCTTGTCTGCATGATGACAATTATGTCAAGAAGCAAAGGGTCCATCCTCAGGAACTCATCATCCCATCAAATGCAGGTCAAATAGAGGCAAGTGCAACTTCATTGTCAGTGACTACTGGACAGTCCACCAACACATCCATGATTGTGCCTGTATGGGTGTCGAAAAGGGATGCAGGAATGGAGAAACTGGTCTATGCCCTATTGGATACACAAAGTGACACAAAGTTCATTGACCTGGATGTGAGCAATGCCCTGAAGGCAGAGTCCTGTCCAGTGTGGTGGAATTATGCGTATAGTGCAGTTAAACTAAGGTTGACAACTATCATCGGACAGGACGTTATGGTAGAAAGCAAAAGGGTCTCCGGGCTTCGTGTGCGAGGTTTCCGCTCCTCACTCCCCATCGATCTTCCTCCTGTCTACACCAAGGACTGCATACCCATGAACCATGCTCATATACCAACAAATGAAATGGCCAAAAAATGGAATCATCTAGCATTGCAAGATTGTGAGGTTGGTCTTTTAATAGGATACAACTGTGCACGGGCAATGGCGCCGAGAGACGTAATATCAGGGGGTAATGACGAGCCCTATGCTATTTGAACTGATTTAAGATGGAGCATAGTGGGATGCTCTTCACCATATGCTGATGCTCCATGAGTGGTAAGACAGTGTTTCCGTCTTGCAGTCAAAGAAATCCCGCCAGTCACCCCTGCAGAGGCCCTTTGTGTCCTGGAGTCTCATTTCAAGGATTCCAAGGAAGATACCAAAACAGTGTCTCAGAAGGACATCCTGTTCCTAGACAAACTCAAGAGCAGCATCAAGAAAACCTGTCCAGGGCATTACGAGATGCCACTGCCCTTTAAAGAGAGACCCACCTGACAACAAACAGCTCGTCATCATTCAACCATCTCAAGAAAAGGTGTTAAAGGATGAAAGGTACAAGGAGCAGTACATCAAGTTCATGGAGGAAGTCATAAAAAAGGGTGATGCAGAAGAAGTCCATGATGGTGGGAAAACAGGAGAAAAATGGTATATACCTCATCATGGCGCATACCACACAAAGAAGCCACACAAACTTTGTGTGGTATTTGACTGTTCTTCCAAGTACAAAGGAACCATTCTGCTTGATCATCTGCTCACTGGGCCAGATTTAATGAACAACCTTAACGGTGTCCTCCTTCGCTCCTGTCTCCACTCTACAGCATTGATGTGTGACATAGAAAAGATGTTTCATCAATTTCACATGAGTGAGACAGACCAGAACTATCTGCGCTTCCTTTGGTGGAAGAAAGGAGATCTCACCACACAGCCCCCGGAGTACCAGCTGAGGGTATATATCTTTGGTGCAGCTTCATCCCCTGGTTGCGCCAACTATGGCTTGAAGCATCTTGCCACAGACAGCAAAGACCTTTACCCACTAGCATCACAATTTATTATGAAAAATTTTTACGTCGACGATAGGGTCACGAGTTTAGACAGTACCAAGAAGGCTATTCAGTTCGCACATGAAGCTAGAGAACTTTGTGCTCTAGATGGTCTTAGGCTTCACAAGTTTGTGTCTAATGACAGAGCTGTCTTGGAAAGCATACTGCCCTACGAGCATGCATCAGACATTAAAGATCTCAACCTTACCCTTAGTGACCGTCCTTCAAAAAGAGCATTGGGTATCCAATGGCATATTGAGTCAGACTGCTTAAAGTTCAGCGTCAATCTCAAGGACCTTCCTGCAACACGCCGAGGAATACTGTCTATCGTTGCATCTTTGTATGACCCCTGAGGGTTTGTCGCCCGAGTCTTGCTCCCTAGAAAGGGCGTACTGCAGGAAATGTGTCAAAATGGAACGTGGAAGAAGTTCAGAGGTTAAAGGGTCACCTTTAACCTCTGAACTTCTTCCACGGTGGGAAAGATGGAAAAATGACCTTAATAACATGGAGAAAATAAACGTACCTTGGAGTTATGCACCTGCAGACTTTGGAAAAGTTACCCATTGAGAGTTACAAAACTTCTAGGATGCCAGCACAACGGGCTATGGGCAACGCTCATATCTGAGATTCAGAAATGAAAAGGGAGACATCCACTGTGCCTTAGTCATGGCAAAATCTTGGGTGGCTCCAACAAAGGTCACCACGATCCCGAGGTTAGTGTTGACAGCTGCAGTTGTCTCAGTAAAAACCAGTAATATGGTGAAAGAGGAACTTGGTTACATTGACATCCCTGAGTATTTCTGGACCAATTCCAAGGTCGTTCTAGGATACATTAACTATGAGGCCCGTTGTTTCCACACGTTTGTGGCCAATTGTATCCTCGGCACAACCCAACAGCAATGGAGATCCGCTGACCAAACTCCAGCGGATCATGCTTCTTGGGGCTTATTTATAAACAAGTTGATATCCTCGGACTGGTTTACCGGCCCTGTCTTTTTATGGGAGAAGGAAACTGGCCTCTCAGAAGAAGTGGTCCCTGGATTACCAGTGGGAGACCCAGAAGTGAAAGGAGCTCAGACCCTGATTGTGGAAACTGAAGAGCAAGACTCCCTAACAGAACGACTGCTAGGATTCTCGTCCTGGTCTCGAGCTGTACATGGATAAACGTGGATCATTCGACGGATCCACAAAGATAAATCAAATGGTCTTTCAACAGTGAAGGAAAGAGAAGATGCGGAGCATCTCATCATCAAAGACATACAGAAACAAGCATGTTCATAGGAACTGAAACTGCTAAAGAAAGGCTTTCATCTGCCATCCCACAACAAGCTGCATCGCCTCAACGCTTTCCTGGACAACGATGGGCTGATTAAGGTGGGAGGACGACTTTGTGACTCAAATCTTCCTCATGCAGTCAAACACCCTGTGATAATTCCAAAGGAACATCACTTAACTAGGAAGATCATCGAGCACTATCATGAAAAGGCAAAACATCAAGGCAAGGGAATGGCCATCAATGCAATCAGGACAAACAGTTACTGGATATCAGGGATTGGTCAGGCGGTGGCATTGCTTATCCGTCAATGTGTAATGTGTTGAAAGCTTTGAGGACACACAACCTTTGAATAATTTTAATAGTAACAATTTTGAACAATATTTTTTCTATGCATAAGCTGATTGGAGGTAGGTATGTTTCTTAAAATATAAACAACAGTTGTGTGTTGAAATTTCACACAACAGTCCTTTGGTTAAATTTGATATTCTGACATTTAACAATGGAGGACAAAAGTGATTTATGCAATGTGGGTCTAATGGTATTCAAAATCTACTTTTGATAGCCTACTTAAATGGCAAAATAAAAAGAAAACTTCAAAATAAATTAAAAGAGTTTATTCATAGTACTAAACATATTTAGGGTGGTTTTGACTCATCTTTTGTTTCTCCCATATTACTCCTCTCTCCTACAACGTCCATTACATTACACTCTTATGGTCAATTTAAACTAACAATCTAAATGGACCAAACAGAGACAGTTGAAATTATGTTATCCCACTCTGTAAGCCAGGCTGGGATGAGCGGTGGATTTGCACATGCACTATTTATTTTGACTGTGCACACGGACTTGTACCTGTGTCCTCTCTGCTCCTCTGTATGGCTGGGAGTACTTTATGGCGGGGAGAGACTCCTGCTGCTTGTTTGTGACAGTAACCGCTAAACAATATGTGCTTTCAAGTCAGTCGCCAAAACACCAGAAACGTCTCCAATAACTCCAGTAAAAGTTGCTAGATTTGTCGCCAGTCGCTTTTTAAAAAAAAAAAATTGCCAGTGAGAAAGTTGGCAGGTTTTTTCCTACCAGCCAGCATCTGCGTCTCGTGGTATAAGGATCTGCCATTGTCATTTATTGAGGGAGAAAGAGGTAGCACTTGTTTTTGTGCACTTCATGTCCCAGTTTGATGTACCATTCGTGGTCTTTTTCTTTTTTTTTCTAATTGTTGTTTTGGGACCGTACCACCCCACAAAGCCTTCGGCCGCATGGCTCAGGAAACAAAAGGCCCTGAAATTCACTCCAAATCCGAGCATGCCAAGCAATTCACACCTAGGTGTGAAAAGAGGGGTGTAAAGACAATGGCACCTCTAATTGGCCGAGGGCCCACTTTTACTGCAGGGTCTCTCCCCAACATCACTGAGACCTTAAAAGCCCCAGTCACAAAGACCACCTCGTCTTTCCACTGCTTTCATGCATTGGAGACACATTTCAACTGTTATCTGCCTTGCCTTGCTGGACAAGTCAAGGCCCCATTGGATCCAATAAAGATTTGCTGTTTGTGTATCCGGCATTTCCTCCTGACGCTTGCTGTTTGTGTATCCGGCAATTCTTCACAAGTGTTAGCTGTTTGTGTACCCAGCAACCCTTTAAGGCAGGGATCCCCAATCCAGGTCCTCGAGGACCGGTGTCCTGCTGGTTTTCCGAGTGCACCACACCTGACTCAAATCAATATGTATTTAGCAGACATGTGCAGAGCTTGTCTGAGTCTGAGTCAGGCGTGTTCCAGCAGGAACACTTGGAAAACTTGCAGTACACCGGTCCTTGAGGACCAGGGTTGGGGATCCCTGCTTTAAGGTACCTGAAACCGCCGATGTAACTGGTTCTACAGAAGGATCATCTCTACAGAACCAAGGCCTGCTGCAGGACCAAGTCTGCGAAGGCCCCCAGACCAGAACGACGAAGGATTAAAGGGGACTCCTCCCCTGTTACCGAAAACAGTGCCAAGTAAGAGGCTTCTGTGTCTGGGCAGAGATAGTTTAAGAGAGTAATTTCTTTTACTATTGTTAATGGATCATATTAGCTAATGGTCTAGCTAATGAAAACGGGATGCCACTATCTCCCTTTTATTAGTGTTGTTTTGCTGCAGCTGGTTTGGTTATTTTGTTTGTATTTGGTTCTAAGTTTATCTCTATTGATCTCATTTCTGGATTGGAAATTAAGCTCATTGTTTTGCAAACCTGTTGATATTGACTGTTTGGCTATCTGTGTCACCTTTCTAAATTCCAGTCACAACTATGGGAGTTGATCTCACGTTTGTGCCTGTGTAAGGACCACAGAACTGACAATTCAAGTCATTTTCTCATTATTTTCATCTCCTCATTCTCTCCTTCTTTGTCACCCTCAAAGTTCCCCAGACCTGAGGGTCCTAAGACCACATGGCTATCTGCCATTTTGTCTTTCTTCATGTTAGCCATTTGGTAATCTGTTAAATTAGCATTAGCACCGGCTATGCTAACATTAGCATTAAACGGCTAATGCATACATCAAAGCTCATTGCTAAAGTCATTCCCACTTTTGCCCCTCTCTTCTTTCCCCTATACACACACACACACACACACACATCCCTATCACCAGCCCTCATTTAATGTCTCATCGTCTTAACCATTTTATTCAAATGTTTTTGTAGTTAGATTGACATTATTTTAGCATAGGAAATTTGAGTGCATCACATTGATTGAACCGATTGATGTTAACCTGTTGATGAAAATCTGTTTAATAAATTCTGGTGTATCTTAAATGGAAGTTGTCTGTGCTTATTTTGCATTTGTCTGTGTCAGATTGCCGGTGACAAAGCCAGTGCTCGATCTCAGCCTTCACTGCTCACTCTTGAGACTTAGGCATTGTTCAGTATCTTTGTTCCTAACTTGTCAGGTGGTGCCCCGAACTTCGGTTTACTTGATGCCAACTCTGACCCTGCCATATGCACAAAATCTTGAGAAACCACGTGGGAATACCAGGTACTGTAAGCTTTCCACTTCCATATGCGTATGGGATATTTGGAGAACATTTCGTTTATGATGTCACTCTTTGATCTTAGACAAGTCATTTTTTGATCTTTGACATGTTACTCTTTGATCTTTCTATGTAATGTTTGGAGCACATTTGAAACATATATGATGTCACTGCTTGATCTGTGTCATGTTGGTGCCAGCTTTAAGCATTTGGAGTTGGTGCTTATGAGCATACCACCCTGAACACGCCTGATATCATCTGATCTTAGAAGCTAAGCAGGGTTGAGTCTGGGATCTCATTTTCAAGCATTCGCACACAAAAAAACTTGTGCACACCAATAATCGTCAACTTTTGAGATTTAGAAAAGCACGACTTGATGGTAAAATGCCTACTCTGACCCTGGCATAGGCACAAAATCTGGATGAAAAGCCTGGGAATACCAGGTGCTATAATCTTTTGCACTTCCATATACATATGTGATATGTTGAGAAGATTTCCTTTATTATGTCACCCTTTGATCTTTGACATGTCACTCTTTGATCTTTGAGATGTCAATCTTTGATGTTTCACATGTTACTCTTTGACCTTTGACATGTCACTCTTTGATCTTTCTATGTAACATTTGGAGCATATATCAAATGTCATAAACGTGTGTGATGTAACTGCTGGATCCGTGTCAAGTTGGCATTAGCTTTATGTATTTTGAGCAACCTCAAAAAGGCATTTTTCATCCATATCTGCTGCTTACGGCCATACCACCCTGAACACACCCGATCTCATCTGATCTCAGAAGCTGAGCAGGGTCTGGCCTTGGGTCTCATTTTCAAACTGTTGCACACAAAAAACTTAGCCTATGCCAATTACAGTCAACTTTTGGGATGAGTAAAAAAACATGACTTGACGGTATAATGTTCCTACTTTCACACCAACTCTGACCCTGGCGTAAACACAAAATCTGGAGAAACCGCCTGGGAATACCAGGTTCTGTAAGCTTTTCTACTTCCATATGCGTGTGGGATACATGGAGAACATTCCCTTTACGATGTCACTCTTTGATCTTTGACATGTCACTTTTTGATCTTTCTGTGTGATATGTGGAGCACATTTCAACTCCACATCATCATCAACATTGGCAACAAACCATGTAACTTATCCACTATCATCATGGATGTGTCTTTTTAATAAGTTAAATGACTTTATGTCTTCACTTCCTGGTTGACAGGATGATGATGCTGAGTGGTGACATCTGATAACAAACCACAAACGTTTCTTCAGTCTCAGAGGACGGAAGTGAAACTTGTTCACCTCCAGACTGAACCTGCAGCAGGAATCTGGGACAGATTGTCTTCATAGAGCTGCTTTTCATCTGTTTTGTCCTCCTGATGTCAGAGAATCAGGAATGAAGGTGGAAACTCAAGCATCATTTCCAAGATCCTGAGCTTCTGTTCTTCCGTCCTCCATCATCTTCAGCCTCAGACTGGTTCAGGAAACAGAACCAGGACTGTGGACATGTCCACACATAGTCCTGGTAGCTTCATGCTTCTCTGCATATCAAAACAATAAATCCAACCACACAAAATAATAAAAACCATTAAATGTGGTTTGTTGAACATCAGATCTCTTCTGTCTAAGTCTCTGTTAGTAAAATACCTGATTACTGATCATTATATTGATCTATTTCGTCTTATGGAAACCTGGCTGCAGCAGGAAGACATGTCCACTCATATTCCTGGTAGCTTTATGCTTCTCTGCAGTATCTGTCAGAACTTCAGCTGCTTCATATGTGCAGCTAGGAGGGAATTAACTTCTTTATCTAGTCTGGATAATGCCAGGACCTGGTTCAGACCAGCTCTTCATACCTGAGACAGAGATGGTTCTTGGGTCTTGTTCTGGGAGATTGTAACTGTTAGCTGTTAGATCCAGCCGCCATGGAGTTATGTGATGTTTCTCTCTCCCATTTCCTCTCCCTTATTGCTGACTCTGGTATCATCTGACTACCCAGAGAAGAGACGACAGATGGTTGTGGGAGAACATCCTGGTTGTCCTCTTTGTGTACTTTGGAGACTCCTTTAATGTTTCCAGACTTCTCACAAATATGTGGTACATTTAAGGGTTTCTGGAAAGCTGGGACATCTGAGTTTTAATGACATCAAGTGGGATGTTCTTCTAGTTATTTCAGTGGCAAGAACCTGTTCTTTGCCAGCAGAGCTTCTTGCCTATGGATATTCAGAAATATAGATACTGCAAATACAAAATCCTGTTTTCTCTCCACAGACGGCGAGTCAGCCTGAACATCTTCATCTTTAACATGTGAAAGACTCACAGGAACATCAGAGTTTACAGTTCAGTGTGGTTCAGACGCTGAAGGAAACCTCCATCTAGATAATCCAACGTCCTGAACTTATAAAACTTGACTGTCTGCAGCAGAAACAAACATCTTTCCTTTTCCTGTGAAGATGAAAAGCATCTTCATCATGTTATAACAGCAGCTTGTGTTTCTGAGGCTCCACGGTTTCCATCTTTTAATGATAAACTAGTGACGGCAGCTTTATGAGGCCACGTAGAAGCTGCCAGTTAACACAAATCACCTCATGTTTTAACTTGGACACGTCTCTCTGACCTGAACTAAACACATCATCATCTTGAAGCAGGTTCTGATGCTGGCAGACATTAAAAGATTCACTGAGAAGATGTTTCAGGACATGTAACCTGAGAGTTCAGCTGGAAACCAGTTTTTATCAGCAGACCAGAAGATCCAGAAGTTTCCAGACCAGAAGTAAAAACCTGCAGGACTTACCTGAGATGAGACGGAAAGTGTCCACAGAGACAATAGTCCCATTTATCCTCCTGCTGCAGAAGTAAAGCCTGCAGTCCTCTGCTGTGATGTTTCTAATCACGAGTCTGTTTTCCTGGATTAAATATTTGGTTTCATATTCAGCAGAGGGATATTCAGGAACAGAAGCAACAGTCTCTCCAATACGGACTTTAAGCTGACTGTGGATCAACATGAACCAGTAGACGTCTGTCTTACTGATGTTGCAGGTTAAAGTCACATCTGTTCCCAGCTCTCCTCTGACCTCCGTCACGTCTTCAGTCTCTGCACAGACCAGAACCACCATCATCATCATCATCATCATCATCATCATCATCATCATGAGATCCATGATCAGGTTCAGCATGAAAGACTGAAGGAGTCGTCTGGAAGCAGTTCAGCTCTGCTGAGAGACCATGGAGGAAGTGTCTTCACTTCCTGGTTGACAGGATGATGATGCTGAGTGGTGACATCTGATAACAAACCACAAACGTTTCTTCAGTCTCAGAGGACGGAAGTGAAACTTGTTCACCTCCAGACTGAATCTGCAGCAGGAATCTGGGATTGTGGACATGTCCACACATAGTCCTGGTAGCTTCATGCTTCTCTGCATATCAAAACAATAAATCCAACCACACAAAATAATAAAACCATTAAATCTGGTTTATTGAACATCAGATCTCTTCTGTCAAAGTCTCTTTTGGTCAATGACCTGATTACTGATCATTATATTGATCTATTTCGTCTTGTGGAAACCTGGCTGCAGCAGGAGGATCATGTTAGTATTAATGAATTGACTCCATCTGATTGTCTAAATGTTCATGTTACAAGAACTACAGGCAAAGGAGGAGGTGTGGCAGGTATCCTTAAATTAGAGTTATTGATTAGTCCTAGACATAAAAATAGTTACAATAACTTTGAACACCTGACTCTTAGTCTATCCCACCCAAGATGGAAATCAGAGAAGCCACTTCTCCTAGTAGTAGTCTACCGTCCACCTGGATCTTACTCAGTTTCTAACTGACTTCTCAGACCTCTTATCAGACTTAGTGCTGAATACTGATAAAGTTATTGTTCTGGGAGATTTTAACATTCATGTTGATGATGAACATGACAGTTTAAACATTGCCTTTAACTCAGTGTTGACAAGTGTTGTTAACAAATTTAACAAGTCTATTTCAGCAGTATTTCCTACAAGACCATGTGTTAACTTGACAGAAAACATCCGTCTGAGCTTTACTCCGACACAGGTTGATAAATGTGCTGCTAGAATAACAGCTTTAATGCGTATAACATTAGATAATGTTGCTCCTCTAAAGAAGAAGTGAACCAGTCAGAAGAAGCGGGCCCTGCGGTTTAATTCTCAGCTTCAAGCTTTAAAACAGACATCAAGGCGTTTGGAAAGAAACTGGCGTTCACCTGGTTTAGAAGACTGTCTCATGGTTTGGAAATAAGTTTAATAGTGTATTAAAAAAGCCTTGCGTGTGGCTAAAACAGCTTATTATTCATCATTGATAGAGGAGAACAAGAACAACCCCAGGTTTCTCTTCAGCACTTTTGCCAGGCTGACTCAGAGCCAAAGTGCTGTTGAGCCATGTATTCCTTTGAACCTCAGCTGTGATGACTTTATGATTTTCTTTGTAAACAAAATATATTCGTAAGGAAATCAGTAATAACCTTCACACTAATAATACTATTTTATCTGCAGCAGCCTTAGAAACGTCTTTAGAAGCTGATTGTCATTTGGACCATTTCTTGCCTGTACAGCTCTCCAAGTTAACCAACATAATAACTTCTAAACTTTCAACCTGTGTTTCAGACCCCATCCTAACCAGATTATTCAAGGAAATATGTTTCTTAATTAATACATCTGTACTGGACCTGATCAATTCATCTCTATTAATAGAATATGTACCTCAATATTTTAAGACAACTGAAATTAAACCGTTGCTTAAAAAACCAACTCTGGATCCAGGAGTTTTAGCTAATTATAGACCAATATCTAATCTCCACTTCTTGTCTAAAGTTCTTGAGAAAACAGTTTCAACACAACTATGCGCCTATCTGACCAGAAACAATCTGTTTGCAGAATTTCAGTCAGGATTTAGAGCTCATCGTAGCACAGAGACAGTGCTGGTGAAAGTCTCTAATGATCTTCTCATGGCCTCAGATAAAGGACTTCTGTCTGTACTAATTTTTTTTAGATCTCAGTGCTGCATTCAACACCATTGATCCCAATATTCTGCTACAGAGGCTGGAACATGTTATTTGGATAAAAGGGACCGTCTTAGGCTGGTTCCAGTCATATTTATCTGATTGATTTCAGTTTGTAAATGTAAATGATGAGTCTTCTTCACACACACCACCTGAGGAGTGTTAATTCCTGTAATTGGAACACACCCTCCGGTCCCCCTTCTTAAAAAGGGGGACCTCCAACCCAGTCTGCCAGTCCAGAGGCACTGTCCCCAATGTCCATGTGATCCTGCAGAGATGTGTCAGCCAGGATCTTAGTTCTGCATTTGATACAGTCGATCATAACATTCTGTTACAAAGACTAGAACAGGTGATTGGAATTACAGGTACAGCGTTAAGCTGGTTTAAATCATATTTATCTGATAGACTTCAGTTTGTTCATGTAAATGACAAGTCCTCCTCCCAAACTACAGTAAGTCATGGAGTTCCTCAAGGTTCTGTACTTGGACCAATACTCTTCACGCTATATATGCTCCCTTTAGGCAAAATTATTAGACAGCATGGAATAAACTTTCATTGTTATGCAGATGATACTCAAATATACTTATCCTTTAAACCAGACGAAACAAATCAGCCCAATAGGCTACAAAATTGTCTCATAGACATAAAGACTTGGATGTCTAGAAATTTTCTCTTCTTAAACTCAGATAAGACTGAAGTAATTCTCGTTGGATCTGAAAAACTCAGAGCTAAACTTTCCAGTTTTGTAATGAACCTGGATGGCATTACTTTAGCTTCCAGTGCTACAGTGAGAAACCTTGGAGTAATATTTGACCCTGACCTGTCCTTTGGCCCACATGTTAAGCAGGTTACTAAAACAGCCTTCTTTCATTTACGTAATATAACAGTGTTGCATCATTAACATGTATGTCTCCTGTCTCTGCAGGTCTCCCTGGCCGGGAGTAGCAGTTCCTGTTGTCTGTTGTCTTTCTGTCCTCTTCCCCCCACACAGCAGAGGCAGATGGCTGCCTGTCCTGAGCCCGGTTCTGCCGGAGGTTTCCTTCCTGTTAAAAGGGAGTTTTTTCCTTCCCACTGTTGCCAGTGTGCTTGTTTAGGATGGGAGATTGAGTTGGACTCAACTCAATCTGTTGGTTTCCTTATATAGGCTATTATGAATTGGCCTTCATTATGTTTTCCCCTCTGTCTGTAAAGCATCTTGGGATGGCATTGCCGTGATTTGACGCTATATAAATAACGTTGAATTGAATTGAATTGAATTGAATTGAATTGAATTGAGAGAGGCCCAGATAGATAGATTGACAATACACAGAAGCAGCAGGGCAGAGTGGGAACAGGAGGGAGAGAAAAAGTGACCGTCCTCTCCGAGAGCATTGTTCTTCCTTTTATAACACAGCATATATACTTTTATGTATTTATATATTGCTTATGCTTAATAGTATTATTCTAATTATTGTTTTATAGATTTTTTTTTTTAATCTCTTGGTTTTTTCTTTTTTTTAAAAAAAAATCTTTTTAAGTTTTTATGGTCCAGTGTCATTAGGATTCTCCCTGTTGAGGGCTACATCTGTTTGGTCTGAGTCGTCGTTGTAGTGGGCGTCGTCTGGCTGAGGTTGTTGGTAGGGCTCCTGCACTGCAGTCTTTTGGCTGTGATGTGGACCATGGCCTGCCCCGGCCTGGACCTTTCGTGTGACTGGAGTCACCAGTAGTCATTCTTGGAGTGCTTCCTGATGTGGAAAGATTCCACAGGTGGAAAGATTCCACAGGTGTCATTACCTTACAGCTGATAAAGAAACAGAAACCTGAATGCAGAGTTTCATTTTCATAGAACGACGGTTAGGAAAAGGGTGGGTTTGTGTGTTTGGGCTACATGTGTGTGTGCATGTGTATGTGACATTGTTTTTATGATGTAAAGAACTTTGAAATGCACAAAAAGCACGATATAAATAAAGTTTGATTTGATTTGACGATAAGGTTTTTTATGTGTGATGTACAATATAAATAAAGTTACCATTACCTTCTGTGAGCAGGTAATGGAGCAAACATGTTTGTGGTCATGTTTGCTGCTCAGTTTCCTCTCTCTGCACTGTGAAGAGAGATAGTGGTTTGTGGGTTTCTCATAAAGAAAGTTTATTAGATTGTAGAGTAAAATAAACTTCTTTGTAGTTAAAATGTGTCCATAAAGCTGCTCAGCTTCTCTGCAACTAAAATGAAAACAGATATTTTCATTTGACTTGAAATGAACATTTTAGCATCATGTCTGATTATAATTTGATCCAGATATATATTGCTTTTATTCTGTAAATATGTGTAAAGTATTTTCCTTCTGTACTGCTTTGTTTGTTCTTTTCAACCTGTCCTGTCCACCATCCTGACAGCAGAATGTTGGTCTGGCTGCCATGTTTGGTTGAGTAAATTTACTCTTCCAATATGAGCCCATGGATACTAGCCCCCTATTGATTCTTAAGTTTTGTTGTTTATTTTATTATTTATTTCATAAATCTACTATTTCAGCTTATAACTGCTGAAGTGGACCAGAGGAAAAGAGACAATACAGTGGGAGAACGACAAAAAGATAGAAGAGAAAAATTATGGAAAGCGAGAAAACAAACCAAAAAAACAGGAAAAGGAGGGAGTAAGGAAAAATTGAAAACAAGTCACAGCAAATGTCACACCTTCTCTACAGATAAACTGAACGTCTTTTACACCTTTAGAAAATCACCAAGTATCTAAAACTTCAAAGAAAACACGACAGACATCGTAAGAGGAACAACCATGAGTAGGTACAGACAGAGCAGAAACCGGTATATGTGCAGAGGTGTGTGTTGGTGTGTATGTATGTGTGTAGGGGTGTGGGTGTGTGTCTATGCGTGAGTATGTTTGGTTGCTGGGGTATGGGTGTGCGTCTGTGCTTTCATGTGCATGAGTGAGTGTTAGGGCTACTACATACTTGGGGTGAGTTATGCTAGGTGATCATGCAAATGCAACCCCCCCCCCCCCCCCCCCCCCCCCCCCCCTACTAGAGTCAGGGGCAGATCAGGAGGGCCCCAAGTCCAAGGAAACCAGCAGCCAACGCAGAGAATAGAGCCGAGGCCGCCTCTTTCTGCCTGGGTGGGCATGTAGTCGCCCACCTAGACAGAAAAAAGAAGAGGAAAGCCACCGCCAGAGCCCCCTCCCCCACTAGAGGGCACAGGCCCCAGGAGACCCAGGCCAGCAGACCATCAGGCCCACCAGGCACTGGCCCCACATGCATGAGTCAGGGACAGACACCAGGACCCCCTGGGCCCAAGGGACACCCACCTCCCTGGGGAAGGCCTAACCCAACACCAGTGAGAGCAGGGTCAGCCCAGACAGTCACCTGCTGCAGGCCAGCACCCGTCCCAGTACCCCTACCAAGCACCTCAGAGACCGCAAAGCCCCCAATGGGCCCCCTAACAACCCACTGCCTCCTTGTTTTAACTGCTTAAAGTCCATCTGGTAACTGAGGCTCTGTTATTTGTATTTCAAGTCAACACAGCAGTGTGCGTAAAAACAACTATTGTTAAACTTTTACCACTATGGACATGTTATACATGGTTAGAAAGCTTCCAGTCTCCATGGTTCAACCACTAAGTTGTGTATTCAAAATAGATGAAAATAATTTTATACAGGTGGACATTGAGAAGTTAAAATTTCATAAAGTCAAAGAGAAGCAGAATTAGAGCTTTTCTGGTATATTTATTCATGGATCACATTAAACACCCAGTAAGATCAAATATCATTCTGTGTCTGAAGAGCAGTGTCATCTGCATACAAAGTGACCATGTTCTACATTACATGATGTTAATGAAAGAAAACCTGCAAGTTGCAGAAATCAAAATGACTTCATGTGACAGCAAATCTACTTTACCAGGAATAAGTGAAAGTTTAATTCATCCTGACCTTTCTGATGACTCATGACTGACAAGGTACGGAGTGAACTAAAACACAGACTTAGTTCTGGTTGCAACTAAAGTACTTCAAACAATGATTCAAGACTGATGAACTCCTTAAATTGAAGTCTCGGAGATATAATTCATTTAACGTTAGCAAACACTAGAGTGCTGAAGACAAAGCAATAAGAAGATCTGGCAGAAACAGAAGGTAAAAGAAAACCTTACATACTGACATACAAGAGAAGCTAACAAGATGCTTGTGAAACACATGACGCAACAGGAAGAACAATAAAAGGAACTCTGAAAGACCCAACAACAAAGACGTATCAACCACATGGGCATGAAGGTCAGAAAATACACAAAATTATTTTTCAAAGGACAAAAATATGAAATTAATACAAAAAGTCTGAATTACAGTACTGCAATGCTGAATACATGCAGTAATATTATACGCTGTTTAAATTACTGTGTGAAACACTGAGACTGCAGAGTTCAACACAAACTGTGTTTTTCTAACTGTTTGAGCTTTTATAAAACAAACAGGTGCTTCTTTATGGGCTGTCATCCACCATGATATCAGTATTAATATGGAAAATATCAGAGTTTTCAAATAGGCTTCAATGTCTAAAATAAAAACAATATTCAGGCAAATCAAGCAGAAAAACAATTTTAAACATTATTTTTAAAGGTATTAAGAAACAGGATCAAACTGATCTCAAGATGGTTTTGGTTGAAAGCTGAAGTTCCTCCCATCAGTTCTCATTTTAGAGTCCATCCAAGATGACTCAGTAACTCACTGAAGTAAATCTTCAAGATAATTCAATCAATTCCCATCAACTATTAATATTAATCTCTCTAAAAAGGCAATAACCAAAATCCTCTGGCAGATGGTGGAGCAGAAACCTTCATGATCCATCTTCTTTCCAGAACATCCATATTCTTCCAGCACCGTCCAGCTGTCCAGGTGTGTCCGTCTGCATCAAGGTAAAAGATGCTGAGCTTTGTAGTAAACATGTGTGAAGAGAGATGGAGATGAAACCAGGTGGATCTCCTTCTGAAACACAGCAGGAATACTTAGTTCAGGTGTAGTACTACTGATAGTACTGTAAGCAGTACCGCGGTGAAGAACAGTAAACAGTAGAAGTACTTCCTGCTGAGCTTCAGCAGTCATCAGGACTGAGTCAGAAGTCTGACCAGAAGTCTCTGAACGATGAGGATGGGTTATTGATGAACAGCTGAATGAAAGTCAACATGGACTCTTTGGTGCAGAGAAACTGGTTTTACTTCCAACATGATGCAGCTTCCAGTCTTGATAAATACGGTGCAGTAAAAGGGACAAAATCAGACTGAGAAACTGTTTTTGTTGCTGAAACTATCAGCTGATCTGTGTTTTAAATAGCAGGACTGAAACCAACAAGCCACTTCATCAGCTGCTGGTTTAACTGGTCTTTAACCCGCTGAGACTGGAACCCAGCAGGAAGGACTGACCAGAGAGTTCAGGTCCGCTAGCAGCTAACATGGCAGGATGAAGATGTGTTAGTTTTACCTGCTGGTTCTCCAGCATCTTTGGGTTCTCAGCGCTGGAAACTTGAAGGTTCTTCATCCTGCAGGTGCAGCTCTTCATCATCACAAACACACAAATCAAACCTGTCAACAGACCATC
Source organism: Telmatherina bonti (assembly GCF_933228915.1). Taxonomy (NCBI): domain Eukaryota; kingdom Metazoa; phylum Chordata; class Actinopteri; order Atheriniformes; family Telmatherinidae; genus Telmatherina; species Telmatherina bonti. Next base: position 9,165,141 of record NC_136633.1, read on the forward strand.
AGATGAGTTTATGTACTGAAAACTGGACATTTAGATCCTAACGATCAGAGTGAGATGTTTGTGTTTTTGATGGCTCCAGTTAAAATCTGAGAAAAATGTTAGTTTAACTTCTATCAACAGAAATGTGACTCTTACAGGTTATTACTTTAATAAAACTGCTGACTACAACGACTGCAGAACTGAAAATGAGCTAAAAACTCACCCATGATGATAAAAACCAGGACGGTGATCAGACTGAAGGAGGTCAACATGACAGCTTCATTGAACCATGTTTCTGTTTGGTTGCAGTGACTGTAATGGTTTGAGTCTGCGGTCGGAGTAACGGGAACATCTGGAGACAAATGTGATGAAGATGAAATAAACAGGTGAGGGGAGGAAATCATGACTCGTTACAGATTATTAGTAGACCGTTTCCGCTGACGTTGCTTTTATCAGGAATGGACGGTTTGAGTTTTGGGTCGGAATGGCTAATACTAATGTTGGTGTGTTCCTACAACCAACTGTAACCCGACCTGAGAGATGGCGTATTAGCCAATCAATCAATCAATAAATCAATAATACTTAAATTATTTACTCTTCACCAAAGGGAAATTAAAGGTTCCAGTACAACCTGTCCAAGATTTGACAAACAGAACAATTTATACACAGATCTGGGCAGACTGAAGACTCACAACCAGCTTCATCATTTAACAGAAAAGAACAAAGGTACATTAGGATTCAGGGTAGGGTAGAGGGCAAAAAGCAGGTACCACCTTACTGTGCCTTGTGGGGTGCAGTCTGGAGAGACAAAAAAAACCCCTCATGGACACATAAGCACAAATTCAGACAATAGACAACACCGAGTTCAGTCATGCGGTGAGTCAAGGGTAAACTGGTAGGGCTTCAGAAACAGAGGGACAGAGCATCATCACCACATTCCGTTCTCCTGGGTTGCACCGGCCCCAAGGCCTTCAGGAGATCAGTATCCAAATAAGATTGATTATTTGGGTTTCAGGCAAAGACCGTATGTAGAAAGATGGATGGAACCTCTGGTGGTTAAAAGTGAAGCCTATGCAGAAGTGGATAAAACTACAGTTCCCCCTTCATCCACTAGGGGCTGCAAAACAAAGCAAATCCCCATAGACTCCCATGTTAAAAAGACCAACTTCACAGCAGAAATAAACATGTTTACAGCCTGGTACAAAAATCCATTTTATGTTAAATAGATCAGGTTTACCTTCATGACAACTGTGGGGAGAGTGAATTTTCTTTTCTAACTTGCATGTTTAAAAGTTATTTAATCTTGAAATTCAGGATATTTACTGGTGTGTCCGTTTGACTGACAGATACCCGATCTCCCGCTTTAAGTAAGATGAACATAGAACAAAAACTTTTTGCTGGTTAATTTGATTTACCTTTATCCCGCTTACCTCCATTAGCTGGTTAGCTCCTGTTATCTCCAGGTTAGCTCGGTTAGCTCTTAGCTACAGGCAGGTCAGAGTTCGCTAGATGTCAATCATCCACCATGACGCTCACAGCCCCCCTCTCAGCTCCATCTCTCACTCTTGTATTTGTATTTTCTGGGCAAGACGACACACATGACCCTGCCAAGATGGTGATGGTAGGAACCGCCCACCGAGCTTCAATTCAGCTCTTCAGAAACCTACGGGTGACGTCACAGAGGCTCCGCCCATCTTTCGACATACAGTCCATGATTTCAGGCAAGGAAAATATTTTGCTCCCAGCCTTGACTCCGTGACTGGAACTGCCAGCATGAGACCAAATAGCCTGATGGTGGGGGGGTCAGTTTACACCGATACAAGCAGACATCCGCTCCATGTTGGAATCGATTCTGCGAACCTCCTCCAGTACCGCCACCAGTACCGAGAGTTTGCAGCCCCTAGTGGATGAATGGGGAACTGTAGTTTTATCCACTTCTGCATAGGCTTCACTTTTAACCACCAGAGGTTCCATCCATCTTTCTACATACGGTCTTTGCCTGAAACCCAAATAATCAATCTTATTTGGATACTGATCTCCTGAAGGCCTTGGGGCCGGTGCAACCCAGGAGAACGGAATGTGGTGATGATGCTCTGTCCCTCTGTTTCTGAAGCCCTACCAGTTTACCCTTGACTCACCGCATGACTGAACTCGGTGTTGTCTATTGTCTGAATTTGTGCTTATGTGTCCATGAGGGGTTTTTTTTGTCTCTCCAGACTGCACCCCACAAGGCACAGTAAGGTGGTACCTGCTTTTTGCCCTCTACCCTACCCTGAATCCTAATGTACCTTTGTTCTTTTCTGTTAAATGATGAAGCTGGTTGTGAGTCTTCAGTCTGCCCAGATCTGTGTATAAATTGTTCTGTTTGTCAAATCTTGGACGGGTTGTACTGGAACCTTTAATTTCCCTTTGGTGAAGAGTAAATAATTTAAGTATTATTGATTTATTGATTGATTGATTGGCTAATACGCCATCTCTCAGGTCGGGTTACAGTTGGTTGTAGGAACACACCAACATTAGTATTAGCCATTCCGACCCAAAACTCAAACCGTCCATTCCTGATAAAAGCAAGGTCAGCGGAAACAGTCTACTAATAATCTGTAACGAGTCATGATTTCCTCCCCTCACCTGTTTATTTCATCTTCATCACATTTGTCTCCAGATGTTCCCGTTACTCCGACCGCAGACTCAAACCATTACAGTCACTGCAACCAAACAGAAACATGGTTCAATGAAGCTGTCATGTTGACCTCCTTCAGTCTGATCACCGTCCTGGTTTTTATCATCATGGGTGAGTTTTTAGCTCATTTTCAGTTCTGCAGTCGTTGTAGTCAGCAGTTTTATTAAAGTAATAACCTGTAAGAGTCACATTTCTGTTGATAGAAGTTAAACTAACATTTTTCTCAGATTTTAACTGGAGCCATCAAAAACACAAACATCTCACTCTGATCGTTAGGATCTAAATGTCCAGTTTTCAGTACAGAGACTCATCTGATGGTCTGTTGACAGGTTTGATTTGTGTGTTTGTGATGATGAAGAGCTGCACCTGCAGGATGAAGAACCTTCAAGTTTCCAGCGCTGAGAACCCAAAGATGCTGGAGAACCAGCAGGTAAAACTAACACATCTTCATCCTGCCATGTTAGCTGCTAGTGGACCTGAACTCTCTGGTCAGTCCTTCCTGCTGGGTTCCAGTCTCAGTGGGTTAAAGACCAGTTAAACCAGCAACTGATGAAGTGGCTTGTTGGTTTCAGTCCTGCTATTTAAAACACAGATCAGCTGATAGTTTCAGCAACAAAAACAGTTTCTCAGTCTGATTTTGTCCCTTTTACTGCACCGTATTTATCAAGACTGGAAGCTGCATCATGTTGGAAGTAAAACCAGTTTCTCTGCACCAAAGAGTCCATGTTGACTTTCATTCAGCTGTTCATCAATAACCCATCCTCATCGTTCAGAGACTTCTGGTCAGACTTCTGACTCAGTCCTGATGACTGCTGAAGCTCAGCAGGAAGTACTTCTACTGTTTACTGCTCTTCACCGTGGTACTGCTTACAGTACTATCAGTAGTACTACACCTGAACTAAGTATTCCTGCTGTGTTTCAGAAGGAGATCCACCTGGTTTCATCTCCATCTCTCTTCACACATGTTTACTACAAAGCTCAGCATCTTTTACCTTGATGCAGACGGACACACCTGGACAGCTGGACGGTGCTGGAAGAATATGGATGTTCTGGAAAGAAGATGGATCATGAAGGTTTCTGCTCCACCATCTGCCAGAGGATTTTGGTTATTGCCTTTTTAGAGAGATTAATATTAATAGTTGATGGGAATTGATTGAATTATCTTGAAGATTTACTTCAGTGAGTTACTGAGTCATCTTGGATGGACTCTAAAATGAGAACTGATGGGAGGAACTTCAGCTTTCAACCAAAACCATCTTGAGATCAGTTTGATCCTGTTTCTTAATACCTTTAAAAATAATGTTTAAAATTGTTTTTCTGCTTGATTTGCCTGAATATTGTTTTTATTTTAGACATTGAAGCCTATTTGAAAACTCTGATATTTTCTATATTAATACTGATATCATGGTGGATGACAGCCCATAAAGAAGCACCTGTTTGTTTTATAAAAGCTCATACAGTTAGAAAAACACAGTTTGTGTTGAACCCTGCAGTCTCAGTGTTTCACACAGTAATTTAAACAGCGTATAATATTACTGCATGTATTCAGCATTGCAGTACTGTAATTCAGACTTTTTGTATTAATTTCATATTTTTGTCCTTTGAAAAATAATTTTGTGTATTTTCTGACCTTCATGCCCATGTGGTTGATACGTCTTTGTTGTTGGGTCTTTCAGAGTTCCTTTCATTGTTCTTCCTTTTGCGTCATGTGTTTCACAAGCATCTTGTTAGCTTCTCTTGTATGTCAGTATGTAAGGTTTTCTTTTACCTTCTGTTTCTGCCAGATCTTCTTATTGCTTTGTCTTCAGCACTCTAGTGTTTGCTAACGTTAAATGAATTATATCTCCGAGACTTCAATTTAAGGAGTTCATCAGTCTTGAATCATTGTTTGAAGTACTTTAGTTGCAACCAGAACTAAGTCTGTGTTTTAGTTCACTCCATACCTTGTCAGTCATGAGTCATCAGAAAGGTCAGGATGAATTAAACTTTCACTTATTCCTGGTAAAGTAGATTTGCTGTCACATGAAGTCATTTTGATTTCTGCAACTTGCAGGTTTTCTTTCATTAACATCATATAATGTAGAACATGGTCACTTTGTATGCAGATGACACTGCTCTTCAGACACAGAATGATATTTGATCTCACTGGGGGTTTAATGTGATCCATGAATAAATATACCAGAAAAGCTCTAATTCTGCTTCTCTTTGACTTTATGAAATTTTAACTTCTCAATGTCCACCTGTATAAAATTATTTTCATCTATTTTGAATACACAACTTAGTGGTTGAACCATGGAGACTGGAAGCTTTCTAACCATGTATAACATGTCCATAGTGGTAAAAGTTTAACAATAGTTGTTTTTACGCACACTGCTGTGTTGACTTGAAATACAAATAACAGAGCCTCAGTTACCAGATGGACTTTAAGCAGTTAAAACAAGGAGGCAGTGGGTTGTTAGGGGGCCCATTGGGGGGCTTTGCAGTCTCTGAGGTGCTTGGTAGGGGTACTGGGACGGGTGCTGGCCTGCAGCAGGTGACTGTCTGGGCTGACCCTGCTCTCACTGGTGTTGGGTCAGGCCTTCCCCAGGGAGGTGGGTGTCCCTTGGGCCCAGGGGGTCCTGGTGTCTGTCCCTGACTCATGCATGTGGGGCCAGTGCCTGGTGGGCCTGATGGTCTGCTGGCCTGGGTCTCCTGGGGCCTGTGCCCTCTAGTGGGGGAGGGGGCTCTGGCGGTGGCTTTCCTCTTCTTTTTTCTGTCTAGGTGGGTGCCTACATGCCCACCCACTCAGTTTATCTATAGAGAAGGTGTGACATTTGCTGTGACTTGTTTTCAATTTTTCCTTACTCCCTCCTTTTCCTGTTTTTTTGGTTTGTTTTCTCGCTTTCCATAATTTTTCTTTTCTATCTTTTTGTCGTCCTCCCACTGTATTGTCTCTTTTCCTCTGGTCCACTTCAGCAGTTATAAGCTGAAATAGTAGATTTATGAAATAAATAATAAAATAAACAACAAAACTTAAGAATCAATAGGGGGCTCATATCCATGGGCTCATATTGGAAGAGTAAATTTACTCAACCAAACATGGCAGCCAGACCAACATTCTGCTGTCAGGATGGTGGACAGGACAGGTTGAAAAGAACAAACAAAGCAGTACAGAAGGAAAATACTTTACACATATTTACAGAATAAAAGCAATATATATCTGGATCAAATTATAATCAGACATGATGCTAAAATGTTCATTTCAAGTCAAATGAAAATATCTGTTTTCATTTTAGTTGCAGAGAAGCTGAGCAGCTTTATGGACACATTTTAACTACAAAGAAGTTTATTTTACTCTACAATCTAATAAACTTTCTTTATGAGAGACCCACAAACCACTATCTCTCTTCACAGTGCAGAGAGAGGAAACCTAGCAGCAAACATGACCACAAACATGTTTGCTCCATTACCTGCTCACAGAAGGTAATGGTAACTTTATTCATATTGTACATCACACATAAAAAAACCTTATCGTCAAATCAAATCAAACTTTATTTATATTGTGCTTTTTGTGCATTTCAAAGTTCTTTACATCATAAAAACAATGTCACATACACATGCACACACACATGTAGCCCAAACACACAAACCCACCCTTTTCCTAACCGTCGTTCTATGAAAATGAAACTCTGCATTCAGGTTTCTGTTTCTTTATCAGCTGTAAGGTAATGACACCTGTGGAATCTTTCCACATCAGGAACCACTCCAAGAATGACTACTGGTGACTCCAGTCACACGAAAGGTCCAGGCCGGGGCAGGCCATGGTCCACATCACAGCCAAAAGACTGCAGTGCAGGAGCTCTACCAACAACCTCAGCCAGATGACGCCCACTACAACGACGACTCAGACCAAACAGATGTAGCCCTCAACAGGGAGAATCCTAATGAGAAAAACGCTGGACCTTAAAAACTTAAAAAGATTTTTTTTAAAAAAAGAAAAAACGAGATAAAAACAAAACAAAAAAATTTCTATAAAACAATAATTAGAATAATACTATTAAGCATAAGCAATATGTACATACATAAAAGTACATATGTTGTGTTATAAAAAGAAGAAAAATGCTCTCGGAGAGGACGGTCACTTTTTCTCTCCCCCCCGTTCCCACTCTGCCCTGCTGCTTCTGTGTATTGTCAATCTATCTATCTGGACCTCTCTCTCCTTTTTCATTCATTCATTCATTTTCCAAACCGCTTAATCCAATTCAGGGTTGCGGGGAAGCAGGAGCCTATCCCAGCTGTCTTTGGGCGAAAGGCAGGGTACACCCTGGACAGCTCACCAGTCCATCGCAGGGCCACACAGAGACAAACAACCATTCCCACTCAAACTCACTCCTATGGGCAATTTAGAGTAACCATTTCTCCATTTTCTGCCAAATTTAAATCATGGATCTGGTCAGCTGGTCTCTCAATACAATTGCTCAAATCTTTTTCCCTGAAGAGTGGGCGAAAGGGAGCCTACATATCCTGACGCATGCTACAGGATAAGTGATGAAGGTCATGTGTCTGTCGCTTCTTTTTGTTTAGGATTTCTACACAATTGGATTTATGATAACTGGGTTTCTTCTGGGGTAGGGTCACCCATGGCAAACAGGTATCTAGGGGAGTTACCATAATAATTACGGCTCAAAGACCTCAATGATGACGACAACCATGGGCATAAATGTTCCCTTTCCTTGCCTTGAACGGACGCAGGTCATTGCGGTTTACCCCGGTGGATGAAAGGGTAGTTTCTCTCCACCTTTGGGTGGGCGGATGGGTTCTGATTGTTGTCTGTACTTGTGCACCAAACAGCAGTTCAGAGTACCCACCCTTTCTGGAGTCCTTGGAGGGAGTGTTGGAGGGTGCTCCTTCTGGGGACTCCATTGTTCTGCTGGGGGACTTCAATGCTCACATGGGCATTCACAGCGAGACCTGGAGGGGAGTGATTGGGAGGCATGGTCCCCCCATCTGAACCCAAATGGTGTTTTGTTATTGGACTTTTATGCTCGTCATTGGTTGTCCATAATGAACACCATGTTCAAATATAAGAGTGTCCACCATATGTACACTTGGCATCAGGATTCCCTGGGCCGCAGTTTGATGATCGATTTTGTAGTTGTATCATCGGACCTGCGGCCAGATGCCTTGGATACTCAGGTGAAGAGGGAGGCAGAGCTGTCAACTGATCATCACCTGGTGGTGAGTTGGCTCAGATAGTGGGGGAGGAAGCCGGTCAGATCTGGCAGGCCCAAACGTGTTGTGAGGGTCCGCTGGGAATGTCTGGCTGAGTCCCCTGTCAGAGCGAGCTTCAACTCCCACCTTCAGAGGAGCTTCAACAATGTCCCGAATGAGGCAGGGGACACTGAGTCCTAATGGGATGTGTTCCGTGCCTCTATTGTTGAGGCAGCCAGCCGGAACTGTGATCGTAAGGTCATTGGTGCCGGTCGTGGCAGTAATCCCAAAACTCGTTATTGGACACCAGGAGTCCTATCGGGCCTTCTTGGCCTGTGGGACTCCAGAGACAGTTGATAGGTACCAACAGGCTAAGCGTCGTGCAGCTTCGGCTGTTGCTAAGGCAAAAACCTGGGCGTGGGAGGAGTTCGGCGAGACCATGGAGAAAGACTTCCAGACGACTTTGAGGCGATTCTGGTCCACCATCCGGCAGCTCAGGAGGGCCAAGCAGTACTTTGTCAATACTGTGTACAGTGGAGATTAGGAGCGGCTGACCTCAACTCGGGAAGTCGTGGGTTGGTGGAGGGAATATTTCGAAGACCTCCTCAATCCTACCAACATGTCTTCCAATGAGGAAGCAGAGCTGGAGGACTCAGGGGTGGACTCTCCTATTTCTGAGGCTGAAGTCGCTAAGGTGGTAAAAATCTCCTTAGTGGCAAGGCCTTAATGGTGGATGAGATCCGCCCAGAGTTCCTTAAGGCTCTGGATGCTGTGAGGCTATCCTGGCTGACACATCTCTGCAGGATCGCGTGGACATTGGGGACAGTGCCCCTGGACTGGCAGACTGGGTTGGGGGTCCCCCTTTTTAAGAAGGGGGACTGGAGGGTGTGTTCCAATTACAGGGAATTAACACTCCTCAGGTGGTGTGTGTGAAGAAGACTCATCATTTACATTTACAAACTGAAATCGATCAGATAAATATGACTGGAACCAGTCTAATGCGGCCCCTTTAATCCCAATAACATGTTCCAGCCTCTGTAGCAGAATATTGGGATCAAAGGTGTCGAATGCAGCACTGAGATCTAAAAGAATGAGTACAGACAGAAGTCCTTTATCTGAGGCCATGAGAAGATCATTAGAGACTTTCACCAGCGCTGTCTCTGTGCTACGATGAGCTCTAAATCCTGACTGAAATTCTGCAAACAGATTGTTTCTGCTCAGATAGACGCATAGTTGTGTTGAAACTGTTTTCTCAAGAATTTTAGACCAGAATGGGAGATTAGATATTGGTCTATAATTAGCTAAAACTCCTGGATCCAGAGTTGTTTTTTAAGCAACAGTTTAATTACAGTTGTCTTAAAATATTGAGGTACATATTCTATTAATAGAGATGAACTGATCAGGTCCAGTACAGATGTATTAATTAATAAAACATATTTCCTTGAATAATCTGGTTGGGATGGGGTCTAAAACATAGGTTGAAAGTTTAGAAGTTATTATGTTGGTTAACTTGGAGAGCTGTACAGGCAAGAAATGGTCCAAATGAAAATCAGCTTCTAAAGACGTTTCTAAGGCTGCTGCAGATAAAATAGTATTATTAGTGTGAAGGTTATTACTGATTTCCTTACGAATATATTTTGTTTACAAAGAAAATCATAAAGTCATCACAGCTGAGGTTCAAAGGAATACATGGCTCAACAGCACTTTGGCTCTGAGTCAGCCTGGCAAAAGTGCTGAAGAGAAACCTGGGGTTGTTTTTGTTCTCCTCTATCAATGATGAATAATAAGCTGTTTTAGCCACACGCAAGGCTTTTTATACACTATTAAACTTTCTTTCCAGACTGTGTGACACTCTTCTAAACCAGGTGAACGCCAGTTTCTTTCCAAACGTCATGATATCTGTTTTAAAGCTTGAAGCTGAGAATTAAACCACAGGGCCCGCTTCTTCTGACTGGTTCACTTCTTCTTCAGAGGAGCAAAATTATCTTGTGTTATACGCATTAAAGCTGTCATTCTAGCAGCACATTTATCAACCTGTGTCGGAGTAAAGCTCGGACGGATGTTTTCTGTCAAGTTAACACATGGTCTTGTAGGAAATACTGCTGAAATAGACTTGTTAAATTTGTTAACAACACTTGTCAACACTGAGTTAAAGGCAATGTTTAAACTGTCATGTTCATCATCAACATGAATGTTAAAATCTCCCAGAACAATAACTTTATCAGTATTCAGCACTAAGTCTGATAAGAGGTCTGAGAAGTCAGTTAGAAACTGAGTAAGATCCAGGTGGACGGTAGACTACTACTAGGAGAAGTGGCTTCTCTGATTTCCATCTTGGGTGGGATAGACTAAGTCAGGTGTTCAAAGCTATTGTAACTATTTTTATGTCTAGGACTAATCAATAGCTCTAATTTAAGGATACCTGCCACACCTCCTCCTCAGCCTGTAGTTCTTGTAACATGAACATTTAGACAATCAGATCGAGTCAATTCATTAATACTAACATGATCCTCCTGCTGCAGCCAGGTTTCCATAAGACGAAATAGATCAATATAATGATCAGTAATCAGGTCATTGACTAAAAGAGACTTTGACAGAAGAGATCTGATGTTCAATAAACCAGATTTAATGGTTTTATTATTTTGTGTGGTTGGATTTATTGTTTTGATATGCAGAGAAGCATGAAGCTACCAGGACTATGTGTGGACATGTCCACAGTCCCAGATTCCTGCTGCAGATTCAGTCTGGAGGTGAACAAGTTTCACTTCCGTCCTCCGAGACTGAAGAAACGTTTGTGGTTTGTTATCAGATGTCACCACTCAGCATCATCATCCTGTCAACCAGGAAGTGAAGACACTTCCTCCATGGTCTCTCAGCAGAGCTGAACTGCTTCCAGACGACTCCTTCAGTCTTTCATGCTGAACCTGATCATGGATCTCATGATGATGATGATGGTGGTTCTGGTCTGTGCAGAGACTGAAGACGTGATGGAGGTCAGAGGAGAGCTGGGAACAGATGTGAGTTTAACCTGCAACATCAGTAAGACAGACGTGTCCTGGTTCATGTTGATCCACAGTCAGCTTAAAGTCTGTATTGGAGAGACTGCTACTTCTGTTCCTGTGTATCCCTTTGCTGAATATGAAACCAAATATTTAATCCAGGAAAACAGACTCGTGATTAGAGACATCATGGCAGAGGACTGCAGGCTTTACTTCTGCAGCAGGAGGATAAAAGGGAACTTTGTCTCTGTGGACACTTTCCGTCTCATCTCAAGTCCTGCAGGTTTTTACTTCTGGTCTGGAAACTTTTAGATCTTCTGGTCTGCTGATAAAAACTGGTTTCCAGTTGATCGCTTAGGTTACATGTCCTGAAACATCTTCTTAGCCGGAGTTGCTGTTCTTTTCTTTCCAGCTATTAATGTTAACATGACTTCTACCACCGAGCTGGTCACAGAGTTTTTGGGGTTTGGGCAGAAATTCAGAACATCACCTTCTGCTTTCCAAAACTATTCACTCCAAACATAGGAGCTGTGGGTTTGTCATAAAGTCAGAGCCTTCCTGATGCAGTGTGATCAGAATGAGTGCGTAGTGATGGAGGGGAGACTGGAACTGTGCTTTTGGTTTTGTTCAATTCAGCTTTATTTGTATAGCGCCACTTCACAACAATGTTGTCACAGGACACTTTACATACACAAAACATACACATCATTTCAAGCCAATTTATACATAGCCTCTAACAGAAACCAAATGATTGCTTTCAATCATGACATCATGATCCAGTCCCCCATCCTGAGCATGCACGACAGTGGGAAGGGAAAAACTCCCTTTTAACAGGAAGAAAACCTCCGACAGAACCCGGCTCAGGGAGGGCAGCCATCTGCCTCGACTGGTTGGGGTGGAGAGGACAGGAAAGACAGATCAACATGTACAACTGCAATTATTCCGGAAGACCTGCCAAAAAAGGAGAAATAAGTTAGAGATGGCAATATTGTCATATATTTATACATGAATACATTAGAGAAATGGAGCAAGGTACATCTCAGTGCATCAGGTAACATCCCATTGCTACATCCCATTGCTACATAAGTAATGGATGGCTAGACTACCCATAACTATGAGAGCAATGAGCATAACATGGATAGTTGGGTCCTGAACATGCAGACTCCAACTCAGGAGATGCTCATATCCTAACTATAAGAATCATGGAAAAGGAAGGTTTTCAGCTCGATCTTAAAGGTGTGGAGGGAGTCTGCCTCCCGAACCCACAGTGGGAGCTGGTAGCTGAGGAGCCTGATAGATAAAGGCTCTTCCTCCCATTGTACTCTTTGAGACTCTGGGAACCACCAGTAAACTTGCAGTTTGAGAGCAAAGTGTTATGGTGGCAGCGGAGATGTGGACCCAAACGCAGAGATGAGGGGAACAGGGATGTAGATGCTAGTGGCTTTATTTTAACAAAGGCACGCAACAAAGGACACTCAAGGGACTAACTACAACCAAATGATCCAGCAACCAAGGAACGAAAACTGAGGAGTATAAATACACAGAACAAAACGAGACACAGGTGAAACAAATTAACTAAATGAACCCAGGTGAACTCAATAACAGGAAATCAATGAAGCTAAACAAGAACCGAGGGAACTAAACAGGAAAAACTACAAAATAAAACAGGAAGCCCAAAAACAAAGCACCGAAAAACCCAAATCATGACAGTACCCCCCCCACAAGGGCCGGCCACCGGACGGCCCAAAAAGATCAGAGTCCAGACACGGGTGGGAGGAGGGGGCCCGGAGGAGGGACCAAGGGAAAAAAAACAAAGTGCAGGGGCACAGGGCCGGGGGAAGAATCCAAACGGCCCAGCTCAGGGAACAGTCTGGGGGCAGCCTCGGCTCTGGAGGACAGCCGGGAGGCCCAGACGACGGGGGCAGCCTCGGCTCTGGAGGACGGCCGGGAGGCCCAGACGACGGGGGCAGCCTCGGCTCTGGAGGACGGCCGGGAGGCCCAGACGACGGGGGCAGGCCTGGCTTAGGATCCCTCACATTGGACACTGGAGGCGGAGGAGAAGGAGCGACCTCCTCGCCGGACACTGGAGACGGGGGAGAAGGAGCGACCTCCTCGCCGGACACTGGAGACGGGGGAGAAGGAGCGACCTCCTCGCCGGACACTGGAGACGGGGGAGAAGGAGCGACCCCCTCGCCGGACACTGGAGACGGGGGAGAAGGAGCGACCTCCTCGCCGGACACTGGAGACGGGGGAGAAGGAGCGACCTCCTCGCCGGACACTGGAGACGGGGGAGAAGGAGCGACCTCCTCGCCGGACACTGGAGACGGGGGAGAAGGAGCGACCTCCTCGCCGGACACTGGAGACGGGGGAGAAGGAGCGACCTCCTCGCCGGACACTGGAGACGGGGGAGAAGGAGCGACCTCCTCGCCGGACACTGGAGACGGAGGAGAAGGAGCGACCTCCTCGCCGGACACTGGAGACAGGGGAGAAGGAGCGACCCCCTCGCCGGACACTGGAGACGGGGGAGAAGGAGCGACCTCCTCGCCGGACACTGGAGACGGGGGAGAAGGAGCGACCTCCTCGCCGGACACTGGAGACAGAGGAGAAGGAGCGACCTCCTCGCCGGACACTGGAGACAGAGGAGAAGGAGCGACCTCCTCCTCGGACACCGGGGCTGGCGCTGGGGCCGGTGGGGGAGAATCCCAACCTGGGACCCCCTTGGGAACTCGGGACAGAGGGGGAGCGTCCCGACCTGGGACCCCCTCGGGAACTGGGGACAGAGGAGGAGCGTCCCGACCTGGGACCCCCTCGGGAACTGGGGACAGAGGAGGAGCGTCCCGACCTGGGACCCCCTCGGGAACTGGGGACAGAGGAGGAGCGTCCCGACCTGGGACCCCCTCGGGAACTGGGGACAGAGGAGGAACGTCCCGACCTGGGACCCCCTCGGGAACATGGAGCAAGGGAGGAGCGTCCCGTCCTGGGACCCCCTCGGGAACATGGAGCAAGGGAGGAGCGTCCCGTCCTGGGACCCCCCCTCGGGAATATGGAGCAAGGGAGGAGCATCCCGTCCTGGGACCCCCTCGGGAACATGGAGCAAGGGAGGAGCGTCCCGTCCTGGGACCCCCTCAGAAACATGGAGCAAGGGAGGAGCGTCCCGTCCTGGGACCCCCTCAGAAACATGGAGCAAGGGAGGAGCGTCCCGTCCTGGGACCCCCTCGGGAACATGGAGCAAGGGAGGAGCGTCCCGTCCTGGGACCCCCTCGGGAACATGGAGCAAGGGAGGAGCGTCCCGTCCTGGGACCCCCTCGGGAACATGGAGCAAGGAAGGAGCATCCCGTCCTGGGACCCCCTCGGGAACTGGGGACAGAGGAGGAGCGTCCCGTCCTGGGACCCCCTCGGGAACTGGGGACAGGGGAGGAGCGTCCCGACCTGGGACCCCCTCGGGAACATGGAGCAAGGGAGGAGCGTCCCGTCCTGGGACCCCCTCGGGAACATGGAGCAAGGGAGGAGCGTCCCGTCCTGGGACCCCCTCGGGAACATGGAGCAAGGGAGGAGCGTCCCGTCCTGGGACCCCCTCGGGAACTGGGGACAGAGGAGGAGCGTCCCGTCCTGGGACCCCCTCGGGAACTGGGGACATGGGAGGAGCGTCCCGACCTGGGACCCCCTCGGGAACATGGAGCAAGGGAGGAGCGTCCCGTCCTGGGACCCCCTCGGGAACATGGAGCAAGGGAGGAGCGTCCCGTCCTGGGACCCCCTCGGGAACATGGAGCAAGGGAGGAGCGTCCCGTCCTGGGACCCCCTCGGGAACATGGAGCAAGGGAGGAGCGTCCCGTCCTGGGACCCCCTCGGGAACATGGAGCAAGGGAGGAGCGTCCCGTCCTGGGACCCCCTCGGGAACTGGGGACAGAGGAGGAGCGTCCCGTCCTGGGACCCCCTCGGGAACTGGGGACATGGGAGGAGCGTCCCGACCTGGGACCCCCTCGGGAACATGGAGCAAGGGAGGAGCGTCCCGTCCTGGGACCCCCTCGGGAACATGGAGCAAGGGAGGAGCGTCCCGTCCTGGGACCCCCTCGGGAACATGGAGCAAGGGAGGAGCGTCCCGTCCTGGGACCCCCTCGGGAACATGGAGCAAGGGAGGAGCGTCCCGTCCTGGGACCCCCTCGGGAACATGGAGCAAGGAATGTGGACGAGCTCTGGGCGCTGGCGTGGGAGCCTGCAGCGCCGGACGGGTTCTTGGCGCTGGCGTGGGAGCCTGCAGCGCCGGAGACGTGGACCTGGGCGCTGGCGTGGGAGCCTGCAGCGCCGGAGACGTGGACCTGGGCGCTGGCGTGGGAGCCTGCAGCGCCGGAGACGTGGACCTGGGCGCTGGCGTGGGAGCCTGCAGCGCCGGAGACGTGGACCTGGGCGCTGGTGGTGGTAGTGGTCCGGATGGGCGGAGCGCGAGCCTAGTTCCCAGAAAAGGGGACTGGCCCGGGCTCTCCACCGGGCAAGCCAGTCGTTTATGCCGTCTGCGCCTGTTTCTCCTGGATGAGGTCCGGTAAGGGTCCAGGTCCAGAGGCTCGTAGGTCCCGAGGCAGGAAGGTAGATTTAAGTGTCATCTGCATAGCAATTAAAATTTATGCCATGCTGCCTGATGATATTTTCTAAGGGAAGCATGTATAATGTGAAAAGAATGGGTCCAAGTACAGGACCCTGAGGAACTCCATGACTTACCCTGGTGTGTGAGGAAGACTCATCATTTACATTTACAAACACAAATATATCAGATAAATATGACGGAAACCAGTCTAATGCGGCCCCTTTAATCCCAATAACATGTTCCAGCCACTGTAGCAAAATATTATGATCAATTGTGTTGAATGCAGCACTGAGATCTAAAAGAATGAGTACAGACAAAAGTCTTTTATCTGAGGCCATGAGAAGACTATTACTGACTTTCACCAGCGCTGTCTCTGCACTATGATGAGCTCTAAATCCTGACTGAAACTCTTTTTTTTAAGTATACGTATGATTACAGCTGTCTTAAAATGCAGAGGTACATACACTATTCACAAAAAGTTAGGGATATTCAGCTTTTGGGTGAAATTTCACAACAAGCCTAAAATGCATTCAAACCTGTACAGGTGAACTTAATGTGATCTTCTCTAAGCTTTTAAATGCACATGTCCAACTGTTAAATGTTTCAATAAATTTTGCACAAGTTGCTGTTCTCTAACAAGGAGCTTAACGGCAAAAATCACGGCAGGTGTGTGATCCTTGAATTGACCAATAAATGTCCTGGTTCAATTAGAGCTGGTGTTTAAACAGTTGTCCTCATCATGCTGTTCACATTTTGACATAATGAGACCAAGACGACACCTAACAATGGAACAACAGTCCTTCGCCATTGCGATGCTTCAAACAGGACGTTCTCAGACAGAAGTGGCCACTGAGCTTGGAGTGTCACAGAGTGTCATCAGCAGGTTGCAACAGAGATATGGAGAGACTGGAAGAGTCACAGAAAGGCCTAGAAGTGGACGTCCTTTGGCCACATCCCGTGTTGATGACCTCTACATTGTGAACACTGCCCTAAGAAACCGGATGATGAATGCCACTCAACTCCAGGCACGTTTAAGAGAGGTGAGAGGCACCCAAGTGTCACGTCAGACCATTCGAAACTGTTTACATCAGCGTGGTCTGCGTGCTAGACGACTTGCACGGGTACCTGACAACACCACCAGGCACAGGCATCATCGTCTTGCATGGGCCAGGGAGCATTTACGCTGGACGAGGAACCAGTGGGCCTCAGTGCTGTTCTCTGATGAAAGTCGATTCACACTGAGCAGAAATGATGGCCGGCAACGATGTTGGAGACGTCAGGGAGAGCGCTATGCATCAGCCACTGTTGTCACCAGGCGAGCTTTTGGTGGTGGCGGTGTTACAGTGTGGGCAGGGGTGTCCACTTGGTACAGAACTGACCTACACTTTGTGAATGGTGCAGTGACAAGCCCATACTACCTGAATAACATCATTAATCCAGTGATTGTGCCCCTACATAAACAGCACAGGCCTAATTTCATCTTCATGGACGACAATGCTCCTGCTCATCGAGGCCGCATCATCAGGAAACGGCTGTTGGAGACTGGTGTACCTCAAATGAAATGGCCTGCACTCTCTCCAGACCTGAATCCCATTGAAAACCTGTGGGATCAGCTGAGCCATTGTGTAGAGGCTCGAGACCCTGCACCCCAGAACCTCAATGACCTGAGGGCTGCCCTTCAAGAAGAGTGGGATGCCATGCCTCAGCAGGCAATAAGTTGCCTTGTGAACAGCATGACACGTCGTTGTCAAGCTGTAATTGATGCTCAAGGGCACATGACGAGATATTGAGACGTTCAAATTTTTTGTTGTGGTGTAACTACCATTGTTGTTACCTTTTGTGTTGAATGAATTTTTTGAGATGAGGAAATCAGTAGTGCATCCTTCTACTTAAATGTCTTACTTTTATGATATTATATCACTGTAGCATGAACATATTGCATTTTCCATAAATTTCACCTGAAAGCCAAATATCTCTAACTTTTTGTGAGTAGTGTATTCTATTAATAGAGATGAATTGATCAGGTCCAGTACAGATATTAAAGAAACACATTTCCTTGAATAATCTGGTTGGGATGGGATCAAAAACACAGGTTGAAGGTTTAGATGAAGCTACTATGTTGGTTAGCTCAGAGAGCTGTACAGGACAGAAACGTTCAAAATGAAAAAGCAGCAGTAAAGTAGTGAGAGAGAGGAACAGGGAATAATGGATGGATGATAACAGGGATGGACAAGGGTGGCGTCAATAGAATGAGGCAGCGTTGAGAAAATACAGACTATAATAAGGTTCACCAGGTGCTTAAAGGTGTGGCCCTGCTCCCAACCTAAGTTAACCTACTGACTTCAGGTTATCAGGTAAATTAGCAGTGACTATTATTAATTTCCTGATAGAATTGTGGAAGCAAACCTGCCTGAGTCATCTCTAACAATTAGTTTGAGCTTTTTGGGCTAAACACAAACTAAAGGCCTGGTAGTACTACTAACATTACAATTTCAGTGTTGTTTTAGTATTATTAATAATGACTTGTATCTCAACCATTTGTTAAAAACTCTTTATTCTAATTATTATTCTCCAAAACAAAGAAAAATATTCAGAAACATGTTTTTCTTGCGCATTTTTCTAAGTGTGAACTTTAAAGGGTTAACACTAATATTTTATCAGCCAATCAAAAAGCAGCAATTCAATACATCTAGTCATGTAGACATGTTGAAGATGACTTACTGAAGTTCAAACTGAGAATTAGAACAAGGAAGAAAGAAGATTTAAGGGACTTTGAACATTGCATGTTGTTGGTTTGAATATTTACTGGGATTCTCACACACAACCATCTCTTAGGTTTAGAGAGATGGTAGAAGAGAAAATATCCAGCGAGCAGCAGTTGTCTGGACCAGAACGTCTTATTGATGTCAGAGGTCAGGGGAGGATGGACAGATTGGTTGGAGATGATAGAAAGACAACAGGAAGTTAAACAAGCACTGGTTCCAACCAAGATATGCAGAACATCATCTCTGAACACACATCACGTCCAACCTTGAAGCAGATGGTCTCCAGGATTCTATCCAGATTTATTTGTATTCACAGACTGAATTAGCAAAGCTTTACTCGAAACTCTCCATGAGTCTGCTAATTAGTCATTGATTTGAATCAAGTGTGTTGCAGCAGGGAAACTCTTAACATTTGTGGGACTGTGGCCCTCAAGGACCAGAGTTGCCCACCCCTTTAATAAAGTGACTGATGAGTGTAAGCAGAGTTCGAGAACTTGATTGATGTTGAGAAGTTTGTCACCTTTAGCTAAATGAAGATTGAGGATTGTGCAGTTCTTCCTGATTTATTAAACAATAAATGTTTCTTTTTCCTGTTGGTTCTGACTCAGGTTGTCCTGCTGTTGAAATTTAGTTCACAGACTGTAGTTTGAAGAAGTCTGCACTACTTTTCCTTTCACAGTAACATAAGTGTGACCTCTGAATCAGCAACACTACTGAACCCATTAGTATTCCTCCCTGCTCGTGTATTTGTTAGGTAAAGCTGGGTGGGTGTTAAGTTTAAACCCTTAACAGCTTAACATAGTTATCATTAAATAAGGAGGAAACCAGACGAGACGATCTTGTTTTACTTGCAAGGAGGCTCATGTCTGAAGCCTGAGCTTCACAAAACCTCCAAGCCCTTTATTGAAAGGTACCACGTGACATTCATGCAATATGATACAATACAATGTATATGTGCGTGAACAACCGGTGCACATATGTGGGTGCGATTTCAGTCCATGTGAGCGTGTGGACAATGTGTGGGTGTGTGTGTATGTGTGTGTGTGGCTATGCTTAGTTCAGAAGTTCAATGTGTGTGGGTAATCCTTTTCCCGTAATCGTTCTTCTGGGGGCCAGATGTTTTCCACGACCGCTGTTCAGTGTTCCATGGCATATCGCCCAGACATCCTATTTATACAAACTGAAGTCTTCTTACGCACACAGAAACCTTTTAACTTGTACATGCCGAGTAACATATCAGTGTGAGGTGAGATTAATGAGAAGTTATAATATAAACTAAGAATGATATAAACTGAAATTCCCAACAGTGGGTGACTTTGGTCTTTGTTTGTTATTTAATGTCTCTCACTGTGTTTTATTTGCTCCTGTACACACTCCTCTGTGAGGCTGTGCTGACAAACACAGTGAAGCCAAGGCCTTCATTTCACCACAGCTACAAGTGTGAAATGTCGAAACTTCATTTAGTCACCTTATGAGCTGTGAAAACAATACCCCCAAAATGTCACAAGTAATCCTGCAATCTCATACCTCCTCATACCTGACTGCTCTGAGACACCGTCACCAGTGATGGATTCCAGCTTTAAAACACCAACATGCAGAATTTCCCATTATTCTGCCGATGGGCTTTTTGCTAGAGGCGCACTTAAGTTCTTATGTTTATCACTCTGTATTTAGCTTTGCTTTTTCGGTTTTGGTGACAGACTGTAAAAGACGAATCACGCATTATATTCTGGTGCTAAAGTGGGTCACCAACATGTATTTCCCACTAGTGATGGAGCAATCTGATGTCCTCCCTTGGTGGGGAGGTGAAGGAGGTGAGGAGAAGAAATTTAAACTTTATTCTGGATTTCACAGGGAGCCAGTGTAGGGAGGCTAAATCAGGTGAAATATGATCTCTCCTGCTAGTCCTCTTCAGAACCCTTGCTGCAGCATTTTGGATCAGCTGGAAACTTTTCAGGGCATATTTGGGACAACCCATGAATAAGGAATTGCAGTAATCCAGTCTGGAAGTCATAAAGGCATAGACTAATTTTTCTGCATATTTCTGAGACAAGTTGCCCCTAATTTTTGCAATATTACACAGGTGGAAGAAGGTGGTTCCAGAAACCTGTTTGAAATGTGAGCTAAAAGAGAAATTCTTGTCAATAATGACTCCAAGATTCCTGAGTGGTACTGGAGGCCAGATTGATACAATCCAGATTAATTACATAACTGCATAATTTTGTTCTAAGTTTTTCAGGCCCGAAGATAACAACCTCTGTCTTGTCTGAGTTTAAAAGGAGAAAATTCAGAGTCATCCAGGTCTTGATGTCTGTAAGACATCTTTGTAATCTAAGAAACTGATTGGTTTCATCTGGCTTCATGGAAGGGAGATCCGAGTGTCATCCGCACAGCAATGAAAATTTATACCATGCTGCCTGATGATATTTCCTAAGGGAAGCATGTATAATGTGAAAAGTATTGGTCCAAGTACAGAACCCTGAGGAACTCCATGACTTCCCCTGGTGTGTGAGGAAGACTCATCATTTACATTTACAAACTGAAATCTGTCAGATAAATATGACTGGAACCCGCCTAATGTGGTCCCTTTAATCCCAATAACATGTTCCACCCTCTGTAGCAGAATATTGTGATCAATAGTGTCGAATGCAGCACTGAGATCTAAAAGAATGAGAACAGACAGAAGTCTTTTACCTGAGGCCATGAGAAGATTATTACTGACTTTCACCAGTGCTGTCTCTGTATTATGATGAGCTCTAAATCCTGACTGAAACAAACAGATTGTTTCTGCTCAGATAGACGCATAGTTGTGTTGAAACTGTTTTCTCTAGAATTTTAGACAAGGGGAGATTAGATATTGGTCTAGAATTAGCTAAAACTCCTGGATCCAGAGTTGTTTTTTTTAAGCAACAGTTTAATTACAGCTGTCTCAAAATATTGAGGTACATATCCTATTAATAGAGATGAATTGATCAGGTCCAGTATAGATGTATTAATTAAGAAACATATTTTCTTGAATAATGTGGTTGGGATGGGGTCTAAAGCACAGGTTGAAAGTTTAGAAGTTATTATGTTGGTTAACTTGGAGAGCTGTACAGGCAAGAAATGGTCCAAATGACAATCAGCTTCTAAAGACGTTTCTAAGGCTGCTGCAGATGAAATAGCATTAGTAGTGTTAAGGTTATTACTGATTTCCTTCCTGATAGAAACTATTTTGTTTACAAAGAAACTCACAAAGTCATCACAGCTGAGGTTCAAAGGAATACATGGCTCAGCAGCACTATGGGTCTTTGTCAGCATGGCAAAAGTGCTGAAAAGAAACCTGGGGTTGTTTTTGTTCTCCTCTATCAATGATGAATAATAAGCTGTTCTAGTCACACGCAAGGCTTTTTTAATACACTATTAAACTTTCTTTCCAAACTATGCAACACTCTTATAAACCAGAGGAACGCCATTTTCTTTCCAAATGCCTTGATGTCTGTTTTAAAGCTTGAAGCTGAGAATTAAACCACAGGGCCGGCTTCTTCTGACTGGTTCTCTTCTTCTTTAGAGGAGCAACATTATCTTGTGTTAGACGCTTAAAGCGGTCACTTTAGCAGCACATTTATCAACCTGTGTCGGAGTAAAGCTCGGACGGATGTTTTCTGTCGAGTTTGCACATGGTCTTGTAGGAAATACTGCTGAAATAGACTTTTTAAATTTGTTAACAACACTATTTGACAAACATTGACTATCATGAATTTTCTTCTCAGCCCCTGTGTAGTTAAGTAAAGTAAACTCAAAAGTTATTTAAAAAGGATCAGACAGAACAGGGTTATGAGAAAAAACTGTTAGTTGATCACTATTGATGCCATATGTCAGAACAAGATCCACAGTGATGATGAGAATGAGTCGGTCCGTGGACAATTTGGGAAAATCCAATTGAATTTAATGAAGAGTTAAAGGCAATGGTTAAACTGTCATGTTCATCATCAACATGAATGTTAAAATCTCCCAGAACAATAACTTTATCAGTATTCAGCACTAAGTCTGATAAGAGGTCTGAGAAGTCAGTTAGAAACTGAGTAAGATCCAGGTGGACAGTAGACTACTACTAGGAGAAGTGGCTTCTCTGATTTCCATCTTGGGTGGGATAGACTAAGAGTCAGGTGTTCAAAGTTATTGTAACTATTTTTATGTCTAGGACTAATCAATAACTCTAATTTAAAGAAAGCAGCCATACCTCCTCCTCAGCCTGTAGTTCTAGGAACATGAACATTTAGACAATCAGGTGGAGTCGATTCATACTAACATGATCCTCCTGCTGCAGCCAGGTTTCTGTGAGACAAAAGAGATCAATATCATGATCAGTAATCAGGTATTTTACTAACAGAGACTTAGACAGAAGAGATCGGATATGCAACAAACCACATTTAATGGTTTTATTATTTTGTGTGGTTGGATTTATTGTTTTGATATGCAGAGAAGCATGAAGCTACCAGGACTATGTGTGGACATGTCCACAATCCCAGATTCCTGCTGCAGGTTCAGTCTGGAGGTGAACAAGTTTCACTTCCGTCCTCTGAGACTGAAGAAACGTTTGTGGTTTGTTATCAGATGTCACCACTCAGCATCATCATCCTGTCAACCAGGAAGTGAAGACACTTCCTCCATGGTCTCTCAGCAGAGCTGAACTGCTTCCAGACGACTCCTTCAGTCTTTCATGCTGAACCTGATCATGGATCTCATGATGATGATGATGATGATGATGATGATGGTGGTGGTTCTGGTCTGTGCAGAGACTGAAGACGTGACGGAGGTCAGAGGAGAGCTGGGAACAGATGTGACTTTAACCTGCAACATCAGTAAGACAGACGTCTACTGGTTCATGTTGATCCACAGTCAGCTTAAAGTCCAGATCGGAGAGAGTTTATCTCCAACATCATCCAGTTACAGCTCTCCTGACTTTAAAACCAAATATTTAATCCAGGATAATGGACTCATGATTAGAAACATCACAGCAGAGGACTGCAGGCTTTACTTCTGCAGCAGGAGGATAAAAGACATTATTGTCTCTGTGGACACTTTCCGTCTCATCTCAGGTAAGAAGCACAACATGCAGAAAGTGTAAAAGCTGTTGACAGCTGACGTCTCTTCACAGAAGCTCTGAATCATTTAGTCTTGTTCTCACAACATTTACTCCGGTTCTACATGTAGTTTGTGACGATCAGACTCTTTAAAGGTCTGACGGAGCAACATGAAGGAGTCAGGGTCCTGATCCAGACATGATGCAGGATGGATCTGAAATCCTTTTCTCTGCTCTGAGGAGCAAAACGGGTCAAAGTCTAAATGTGACACAATTTGTCATAAAATACAGTTTTATGTTTTTAAACCGTCTGTGTGCCGACACACATTAACTGTTGCTGCTGAAGGAACTTCAGCTCAGTCTGACGTCCTGACGGAGTTCAGGATAAACAAATGTCAACAAGATCCTGTTGAAGACATTTTCATAATTTCTACATTTTAAAGATTATTTTAATCCTGGCTGGAAAAGGAACGATGGGTGTTTAGTTCACAAAGTCAAACAACTTTTTCCTCCATGATTTTTGCTTTATGCATGAGAACATACAGATGTCAACACAACGGGGGTTCTGAACGCAGCCGGAGCTCATTCTGCAAAGAAACCCATGAAGACCTTATCAGAGGAAGAGATAAAAACAAAGAGAGGTTAGATAGAGAACAAGACATAAGAGGACAGTCAAGATAAAACAGATTTAACATACATTTCTACACGCACAGCTGGGCAGGTTCCCAAATATCTGATCCGTCTTTCTTATTTTGTATCCTTCAACTGGGGTATCAGTCTAACTGACCCGACCCAAAGGGGTGGAGCTTGACACACTGCAATCCTTTGATGGGTTGGAAAAGATAATCTATCATATGTGACTCTGTGTAAAAACAAAGCAGAAATTGCTTTTTATTTAGAGCAACAGATTTTCTTTTTGTTTATTAAATCTGTTTGAAATGGCGTCATGAAGCACCGTTCCACAAACTGCTGGATGACCACCTTTCTCCTCCGTTGTTTCCAAGTCATGTTGTGGTTGTACTGTAAGGAAGGCATCGTGCTGCCATTGCTTCATGCTTTTACACAACTGATGGATCTGTTGCTATCTGGCTGGTACTGCACCTCTCAGGCTGCTGTGGGAGGGTTATCCCCTAACCCTAACCCACAACAACGTTTAAGTTAACTGCTCCAAGCCACACGAGTTGGTGGAAACCATGCTAACTTCTTAAATGTATTAAATCTAGACTTTCTGTCTGCATCAGAAACAACCATCTTTTCCACTAATGCTTTATGAAGCTTCAAAGAAAAGGTTTTCAGGTAGTTTTACAAATAAAAGGAGTATCAGCAACATAGTTACGGATTGGAAAATATTTAACTAAGTGCCTGTAAAGATGCTGAGTCATGCTTCCTTCTCCTCAGTCTTTTCTTTCATCTTCATCACTTTTCTGTCCCCAGATGTTCCTCTTACTCCGACCACAGAACCCAACCATCACAGCCCGTCCAACCAAACACAAACATGTTGGTCTGAACATGTTGTGTTGACCTCCTTCAGTCTGAACACCGTCCTGGTTTTTATCGTCACCGGTGAGTTTTTAGCTCATTTTCATTTCTGCAGTCGTCGTGTTCAGAGTTTTATGTAAAAGATCAGTGTTGAGAAATGGTTCATAAAACCATTGTTGAGAAATGAATCCATTAAGCTCCAGTTGTCTTTTGCTTTGTTTATGATGCTGCCATCAGGAAAACAGGTTGAACAGAATCCAAGAGTCTACAGTTTATTCTTCGTCCTCAATTTGTCAAAACTCTCCCAGGCCCACCCTGTTAGCCAATCCCTGTAGGCATCAGACACATGGACAGTGCATGAAAACGTGACTACAGCCTAAACTAACCTTCAGCTATAAACCATTCTTGGTGACATCACGTTTTCGGTTACGCCGCCATGTTGGGTGGCAAAAAGCTGGTTGCCATTATCTAGTGACTGCGCTAGCAGACTTCACACTTTCCAAACCAGTTTGTTCAGGTCAGACAGACTTTTCTTTTAAGTGTGTTTGAGATTTGTTAACCAGGATTTTGGAATATCAAAGACATCTAGAGTTCCGTCAAATTCTGCCATGATATTGTTACCCAAGTTAGCTTCCCACGATTTACAAGGAATTAGTTGATCAAGTCACACATAACAGGTGCAAAATTAAAAGCTTACAAGATGTTAGAGGTTTATTAACTTTTTGTGGCAGGCTGGATATCAGACCTCCAGCTGTGGAAAGTATTCCTCTTCATGTCAAAGGTGGGTAAAAACCAGCAGACAGTTATTATAACTGCTTAGTCCAATTAAGGGTTGCAGGAAGCTGGAGTCTGTGCCAGCTATTATTGGTTGAGAGGCAGATACACCTGGTCAGGTCACCAGTCCATCACAGGACCAACACAGAGAGACAAACAACCATTCACACTCCGAGGGACAATTCAGAGTAAGCAGTTAACCTGACATGCATGTCTTTGGACAGTGGGAGAAATCCGGTTACTGGTAGAGAACCCATGCAAACATGGGGAGAACATGCAGACTCCACACAGAAAGGCCAGAATCTCCCCCCAGCTGATGCTGAAACAGCAATGAAGGAAAATAAAAGTCTGTCACCTTCCATGAAAACTGAAACTGTCTTCACCATATCAGACAGTCAAATATCCAACCACTTCACCACATATACAATGAGAGAAACTTCAGATTGTTTTGTTTATTTGCTGCTTAACACCAGCAAAGTTCTTGTTACTCAGCCCAGTGGCTTCCAGTTACCTGGTTTGATGGTAGAAACATATTAAGCCTGTTGTTCAGGGTCAGCAGGCAGTCTGGAGATGTAAATCCCATCTTTGGGAAATGATTGGAACATCTATAAGCACAGCACCAATGCAACCTAGCTGCAGCAGCGTAGCTGGTAGCAGCACGCCTGCTTTTTTTTTATCTTTGTTGCAGATGTGCAAGTTATGTGATCTGTGACAACAGCTGAGAATGGTCTATATCACAGGTGTCGAACTCCAGTCCTCGAGGGCCGGTATCCTGAAGGTTTTTGTTGTCTCCATGCTCCAACACATCTAACCAAAACTTAAAAACAGGTTGACAAGAAGCTGCTGGATGCATATGATTTGAATCAGCTGTGTTGGTAGAGGGAAACAACCAAAACCTGCCGGATACCGGCCCTCGAGGCCTGGAGTTTGACACCCCTGGTGTATAGTCAGGCTGGGGTCTGCAGAGTCCAAACAAAGCATGTTATGAGCTGCTGTCTATTTGGCACATAAGCATCTTACACTGCTTTAAGATAAAGTTTAACCTTAGTAATAAATCACTGTATTAATATGAATATAGATGTAAATGAAAAGGATCAGAGTACAGATTTCCCCAACATCAGAAATGAGTCACATTTTGTATTAACAGTAATTTTTACTGGAACCATCAAACATGGAAACATAACTCTGATTGTTAGAAGCTTCATGTCCAGTTGTGTTAGTTTTCAGTACCGAGACTCACCTGATGGTCTGTCGGCAGGTTTTATTTGTGTGTTGTTGAGGATGAAGAGCTGCAGCTGCAGGATGAAGAACCTTCCAGATGTCAGCCCAGAGATGCTGGAGAACCAGCAGGTAAAACTAACACATCTTCATCCTGCCATGTTAGCGACTAGCGGACCAGAACTCTCTGGTCAGTCCATCCTGCTGGGTTCCAGTCTCAGTGGGTTAAAGACCAGTTAAACCAGCAGCTGATGAAGTGGCTTGTTGGTTTCAGTCCTGCTATTTAAAACACAGATCAGCTGATAGTTTCAGCAACAAAAACAGAATCAGAAATAGTTTATTTATCCAGGAGAACAATTGTTTGTGTTCCAGATGCTCCATGAATAATAAAAAAAAAGTTACAAAAGCAGGAATAGAAGTTAGCAAGTACTGAAGCTACATCTTAAGAGTTATGTATGTTTTACAATTACATTCAGTATTGATAATGCATATAGTACTGGATGATGGGTACATTATTAATACTGGGATTATTGTATGATCCCAGTTTTGTACATTTTGATGGCAACAGGAAGGAACGACCTTCTGTAGCGCTCAGCAGTGCATTTTGGTGGAATCAGTCTTGGACTGAAAGTTCTCCTGCACTTTAGCAGCTCGCTGTGGAGAGGATGGAAGCTGTTCTCCAGGATCCCACAGCTTAGACGGCATCTTTCTGTGCAACACATCCGTCAAGGAGTCCACTTCCATTCCCGGCACATCACTGGTCCTTCTGAGGAGTTTGTTGTCTGTTTGTGTCAGCTGCTCTCAGTCTGCTGCCCCAGCACACAACAGCAAACAAAATGGCTCTAGCAGCCATAAAACATCCTCAGCATGGTCCTACAGATGTTGAAGGACTCAGAAAGCAGAGGCGACTATAGCGCTTCTTGTAGAGGGATTCAATGTTCTGACCCCAGTTAAGTTTATTGCCAAGAAATACTCCCAGATATGTGTAATCCTCTACAGTAGCTGCATGTCCGACACATTTTTTCACAAACTAAAAGCAATATTTCTCAGTTTCGACAAACAACAATTGCGATTTGCGGGTGTTTCCATTGAACAGTGTTCAGCACACGTTGCGTTATTTTGGGGTTTTCTACTTGCTGTGGAGAATTTGCAACAGCTTTTTGAAGCTTTTTCTCCCTCATATTCTTTTCTAAAACTCTGAAATTTGCTATTTTTTGTTCCACATCACGCCATCTTTACTGGAAATGACCTCACAATGGAAGTGTTTCCAACACACTTTAGTGATGTGTTTCTATATTGAAACGTTTGAAAAACTCATCATGAGAGACTTTTCTTTTGAATGTAGGTGTTTCCATTAGTATTTTTTGTGATATTTAGTTTTTGTGCAACTCTAGGTGTGATGAAAATGCACCTACATGCTGACCAAAGATGGAAACAGGAGCCACATGTGCCTTGGCTTTCCTTAGGTCCACAACCAGTCGCTTCATTTCTGCCATGTTGAGCATCAGGTTGTCCTGTTCACACCATGTGACAAAGCTGTTTATGTGACAGTCCAGTATTCAGACTCCTCACCCCTGCTGACACATCCAGCTACAGCAGAGTT
Source organism: Telmatherina bonti (assembly GCF_933228915.1). NCBI lineage: Eukaryota > Metazoa > Chordata > Actinopteri > Atheriniformes > Telmatherinidae > Telmatherina > Telmatherina bonti. The sequence goes on from NC_136633.1 coordinate 9,193,472, forward strand.
ATCAGAAAACTTCTGAAAATGACATGATTCCTTCTGGTAGCTGAAGTCAGTGGTGTAGAGGTGAACAGGAAGGGAAGAGGACTGTTCCTTGTGGGGCCCACGGCACAAGGGGAGGATCTACCCGCATTCCCATCAGTTTTTCTCATAGAAGAGCTGGTTAGATGGTGTTGAAGAGACTGGAGAAGTCAAACATGACCCTCACAGTGGTCCTTGGCTTGTCCAGGTGGGAATAGACACAGTTCAGCAGGTAGATAATGGCATCATCAACTCTTACCTGGGGCTGGTAGGCGAACTGAAGGGGGTCCAGTTGAGGCCAAACAGAGGACCGGAGTTTGTCAGTCTGATTTTGTCCCTTTTACTGCACCGTATTTATCAAGACTGGAAGCTGCATCATGTTGGAAGTAAAACCAGTTTCTCTGCACCAAAGAGTCCATGATGACTTTCATACAGCTGTTCATCAATAACCCATCCTCGTCGTTCAGAGACTTCTGGTCAGACTTCTGACTCAGTCCTGAAGCTCAGCAGGAAGTACTTCTACTGTTTACTGTTCTTCACCGTGGTACTGCTTACAGTACTATCAGTAGTACTACACCTGAACTAAGTATTCCTGCTGTGTTTCAGAAAGAGATCCACCTGGTTTCATCTCCATCTCTCTTCACACATGTTTACTACAAAGCTCAGCATCTTTTACCTTGATGCAGACGGACACACCTGGACAGCTGGACGGTGCTGGAAGAATATGGATGTTCGGGAAAGAAGATGGATCATGAAGGTTTCTGCTCCACCATCTGCCAGAGGATTTTTTTTTAATTTTTTTATTTTTTATCTGTTTTCATGGTTTTAGACTCATTTCTTGGTTTGTTTGCTTTCTTGGTTTAGACTCAGAAACATTATTGGTTATTTTTTCTGGACCACATGCACATTCAGTGTTAAATAACATGCTGAATATCATGGTGGATGAAACCCATGAAGAAGTGCCACTTTGTTGTTTCACAGCTTATAAAGTTATTAAAACATAGTTGGAGTAATTTAGACAGATCAGAATAAATGTAAACATACAGATAAAGAGCAGTATCATCAGCGTATAAACTGACTACATGAATTCAACATTGCATTACATCAGGTAATGCAGACATTTTGTATTAATTTAATATCTTTTGCTTTTTTATATTATGTTGTATCTTTTCTGTTCTTTTTATATCTATGTGGTTGTGTCTTTGTTGTCAGGTCTGCCAGAGATCATTTTAGGAAAAAAAAAGAATTACAGTTCACTCCATACCTTGTCAGTCATGAGTCATCAGAAAGGTCAGGATGAATAAACTTTCACAGATTCCTGGTGAAGTAGGTTTGTGTAACGAAGGACTCCTCAAGATTGATCAGATTTAGAACAAGTTTATTCACAAACAGGGCGATGAGGATTTCACCAAACGGATGGTGATGAAGCTAAAGGGGTTATCCAGGAGACAGGCAAGAATACTCTTCAGTGCTGGTGAGTGAGTCGAGGCCTGGGAAGGGACAGAAGGAAATATGCTGCAAGCAGTTACAAGGTCGGACAAGGAGTTAGTGGAGAGCTGCTATATGTAAAGCTGGAGGGTGAATTGGTAACTGGTGTGAATGGTCAGTAATCCAGAAACTGGCTGGAGTGGGCGTGTTCGTGGTAGAGCCCAGTGCGGGTGTAACAATTTGATGTCACATGAAATCCTTTTGATTTCTGCAACTTTCCTCATCATATAATGTGGAACATGATCACTTTATATGCAGATGACACTGCTCTTTAGACACTTCATGATAGTTGATCTTACCGGCGGATGTGATCAATGTATAAATATAACAGAAAAGGTCTACTTCTGCTTTTCTTATTTGATGGAATAGTAAAACAACAAGGAGGCGGTGCTTTAAGGCATTTTGTGTGGCTGAACACGAGTAGTTTGTTTAAAACCATTTTTCTTGTATTTTTTGTTTATTTTGTTAGATTTTCTGAACAGTATTTACTTCTAGCACAATAGTATATAGTGTGCGGGACTACTCATAGTATTACAGATGGAAAATATTTTAACAATTTTACAGATTAAAAGCAACATATATCTGGACCAAATTATAAACAGTTACATGATGGTAAAACATTAATTGCAACTTAAATAAAAAGAAGCTCTGCTCTCATTTCAGCTGCACAGAAGCTGAGCAGCTTTATCGACATGTTTGAACCATAAAGAAGTTTATTTTAATCTACTGAGCTTTCCTCTTACAAAACCCACAAAACACTGTGACAGTGCAGGGGGAGGGAAACTGTGAAGCTAACATGACCACAAACAGTTCTGTTTACCTGCTCACAGTTGGCAAAGAAACTAAAAATATAAAGTGCATTTCATCACATGTAAAATGATCTTACATTAAAATACAAAGTTCATGAACATGAAGAGAATAGAGAATATCACTACAGATAAAAAAAAATAAACAATCTAAATCCTTTAAGTATTCAGCCACCGTCAACAACAACATACAACTCCAAAAAACTTATTCTAGAACAAGCATGTATAGGGAACGTTTAGTACTGGGATTTATAGACTATTGATATGATTTTAAAAACAGTCCTTTAAATAAACCATTGAAGAGACTTCATTTCTGGTGTGTTCAGATTTCTGTGTTCATGTAGGACCTGTGGTCGTCACGGTGACTCTGCTTTTCTGGACCAAAACACATTTACAATGGAGATTTGGAACAATGTTAACATGATCTTGTTTTCTGTATTCTGCTGTGAATAAAATGCAACTTTATCAGATTTGCAGATTCTGGTTGTTGTTTTTATTTACAATTTGACCAGCTTTTTGGAATTTAATCTTTAGATTTAATATTTAAATTGAATGTTATATTTAACATCGATATATGTGTATGTGAAAGTGTCTATATACATGAAAATGTCTGAAAAATGGGCTAAATTTGAGAACGGTGAGATAAATAATAAAAACCTGTCGGCAACAACTTTAATGCTGAAGTTTTACACTTGACATCTCATAGTCCTAAAAACCACAGTCAGCTTAAAGTCCAGATTGGACGACATTTATTTCTAACATCATCCAGTTACAGCTCTCCTGACTTTAAAACCAAATATTTAATCCAGGATAATGGACTCATGATTAGAAACATCACAGCAGAGGACTGCAGGCTTTACTTCTGCAGCAGGAGGATAAAAGACATTATTGTCTCTGTGGACACTTTCCGTCTCATCTCAGGTAAGAAGCACAACATGCAGAAAGTGTAAAAGCTGTTGACAGCTGACGTCTCTTCACAGAAGCTCTGAATCATTTAGTCTTGTTCTCACAACATTTACTCCGGTTCTACATGTTCTTGATTTATGAAAACACGACTTGACATTAAAATGTTCCTACCTCTGCACCAACTCTGACCCAGATGCTCTAAGCTTTTCCACTTCCATCTGCGTGTGGGATATTTGGAGATGATTTCCTTAATGATGTCACTCTTTGATCTTTGACATGCCACTCTTTTATCTTTGACATGTCACTCTTTGATCTTTGACATGTCACCCTTTGATCTTTGACATGTCACCCTTTGATCTTTGACATGTCACTCTTTGATCTTTGACATGTCACTCTTTGATCTTTTTGTGTAATATTTGGAACACATTTCAAATGTCATAAACATGTGTGTGATACCACTGCTTGATCTGTGTCATGTTGGCGCCAGCTTTATCTATTTGGAGCAACCTCAGACATTTTTATCCATATCTGCTACGTATGACCATACCACCGTGAACACGACCGATCTAATCTGATCTATGAAGCTAAACAGGGTCGGGTCTCATTTTTAAACTATTGCACGCAAAAACCTGGCCTACACAAATAATAGTTAACTTTTGGGATTTATAAAAACACAACTTGACAGTAAAATGTTCCTACCTACATGTAAACTCTGACCCTGACATTCGAACAAATTCTGGAGAAACCGCCTGGGAATACCAGGTGCAGAAGCTTTTGCACTTCCACATGCGTATTGGATATTTGGAGAACCTTTTCCTTTATGATGTCACTCTTTGATCTTTGACATGTCACTCTTTGACCTTTGACATGTCACTCTTTGATCTTTCTGTTTAATATTTGGAACACATTTCAAATGTCATAAACATGTGTGTGATACCGCTGCTTTATCTGTGTCATGTTGGCGCCAGCTTTATGTATTTGGAACAACTTCCAAAAGGCATTTTTCATCCATATCTGCTGCTTACGGCCATACCAACCTGAACATGCCCTTGGCTGACTGTGTGCACCTGCTGCAATCAGACGATGCATTGCTGAGTGAGGCTGGAAGCAGATGTCTGTGAGGAGAAGCGAGGTTTCTTTTCTTTACTTTCTTTGGTCCATCTTGATGTTTCTGGTCTTTTCTTCTTCTGTCTTCTTCCTTTCACTCTCCTCTTTTTGCTAACTGAGATTTACATCGGCTTTTTGGCATCATCTGTGACTTGGTTGTTGTTTGGTGAGTTTTTTTTTTTTGGGTGGGGGGGGGGGGGGGTTGCATTTCCTCTTGTCTGGGTGCTTGTTGCTGTTCCAGAGTGATATTCCCTCTCCACTGTGACTCTGCCCTGGGGAGGAGGTGGTGTTTCATTCTCCTTTGCCTTTTTCCTTTTCTGTTTTCTCTCCCTGCAGGCTCTTTAGTTTTGTCTCCAAATTGTTTGCGTGTTTGTTTGAGTGTGTAAACGACAGGTTAGGTGGTGGCGGCGTCTTTTCTGATGTCCCAGGGAGCATGGCTGCTGCTGAGAGATACGATTGTGACAGTATCTGAAAATCTGATGGTAGAAGTAACAGTGAATAGGGAGGAAAATGTCACGGTGCAGAAATTGCTGCATTCCATGAAATTGGTGTGTGGAGGAGTGGTGTGATGTTGGTTGCTAGGTAGAAACACATTTGAGGTCACTGTTAGCAATGATGCGGCTAAACTGAAATTGTTGGATGGTTTCAAGATTGGTGACAGAGTTATGGGCAAGAATCTGGTTAAGAATGAGTTGGTGGTGTCCTTAACTAACCTGTTGACATTACAGATGATGAAATTGTGGAGCGACTGCAGGCATGGGGTGTGGAGCCGATCTCGTCCATCAGGAGGAGGATGTGGACAGGGACCACCATCGCTGGTGCACCCGGTTCCTGAAAGTGCGCTTTACGGATACAGAGCAGTCTTTGCTGTATTCGGCTGGGTTTATGACAGCGAACAGGGCGCAGTTCTTTTGTGTCATACACGACAGCCAGTCGCGCATGTGCCGTCTTTGTCTCCACCTTGGGCACATCGTACATGTTTTCCTGGATTTTACGTGTTTTTGGTGTAAGTGGAAAGGTCACAATGCTCAATGTCCAGAGCACAGGGATAATGATCGGCCGGAGGTTAGTCTCTGTGGGCTGCCTTTGACGCCCAGCTTGGCTTACATGATGTGATCAACCCTGATGGTCGGGGGGATGTGGACATGACCTCAATTGTTGTGGCAGGCGAGTGGGGTTCTCCTGGATCAGGGGCCCGGTCGGACGAGTCCAGCGGGATGTGTGTTGGACTCATCAACCGTGGCACAGGCTGGGGAAGCCCAGGAGCTGTCGCCGAAGCATTGACTGGTGGGTCAGCGAGCGGAGTTCCACCTCTGATGGACTGGTGGTTGGAAAGGGGGGCCTTGGCCTTGAGGACCAGGCGGCTCAAAAAATGGGCCGTACTGGCAGAGGGAGCTCACAGAGTTGGCTCTGCTCTGAACGCACAAGGGGCTCTAGTGAGCGGTCCAGCTTCGGTGGTCCAGGGGGCTTGCACAAAGGATGGAGAGATTTCTTTCTCTCCCTGCGACAGTCGTTGATTCCAGACTCTGTAGTCCTGTGGGCCTTTCTAGTTGTGTTGTGTAGATTTGACGTTTCCACCGTTAATGACTTCAAGGACGACGTCAGTAGGACAACACTGTTGGACATCATGGGGAGTCACGATCTAGTGGATGTGTGGTGTATCTGTAATCCTGACTGAGTGGCTTTTTCTTTCTTTGGTATGTCGCTTACGGCCTTAACACCCTGAACACGCCCGATCTCAGGTAAAGGCATACAGCTGGCGCCAACATGACACAGAACAAGCAGTGACATCACACACATGTTTATGACATTTAAAATGTGCTCCAAATATTACACAGAAAGATCAAACAGTGACATATCAAAGGTGACATCATAAAGGAAATGTTCTCCAGATATCCCACATGCAGATAAAACACCTGATTGCAGTGCTTTCCTCAAAGGTTTCTTCAACAAATGACTAGTTTTGGTTTCCAATCAGGAATGTTTTTTATTTTTATTCCTGTTGAACCCCAGTTGAAAAGCAATGTGGAGATTTTAATTGAATAATTTTATCACATTTTAGATTAAATTTAAAGAGGGGGGTGGAAGCAACACTGTAGATGTGTGATCATGAATTTGCCATAAAAGCAATTTGCTCAAACTGTGAGGATAAAGCATGAAGCGCTGATGATGCAACAGCGCCCTCTTGTGTTTACAGATAAAAGTGCAAAAGCTTACAGCACCTGGTATTCCCAGGCGGTGAGAAGCTCCATAAATTCCAGGTGGATACCTCCACAACCACCTGGATCTATGACTACCTCACAAACAGACCACAGTTTGTGAGACTGAAAGGTTGTGTGTCTGAGATGGAGGTCAGCAGCACTGGTGCACCACAAGGAACTGTACTCTGGCCATTCCTCTTCACTCTGTACACCTCAGACTTCCAGTACAACTCTGAGTCCTGTCATCTGCAGAAATACTCTGATGACTCTGCAGTTGTGGGGTGTATCAGGGATGGACAAGAAGCAGAGTACAGAGAACTGGTCAGTCAGTTTGTTAAATGGTGCGGTGAAAATCATCTCATATTAAATAGCAGCAAAACAAAAGAGATGATTGTTGACTTCAGGAGGAAGAAGAATAAACAAAGCACAGTTTCCATCCTGGGAGAGGAGGTGGACGTGGTGGAGGAATACAAGTATCTTGGAGTTCAGCTGGACAACAAACTGGACTGGAAATACAACACTGACTACATCTACAAGAAAGGTCAGAGCAGACTGTACTTCTTAAGGAAGCTGAGATGGTTTAACATCTGCACCAAGATGTTGCATATCTTCTATAAGTCTGTTGTGGAGAGTGCAGTCAGCTTTGCAGCATCTGCTGGGGTAGTAGCATCAGAACCAGAGACTTGAAGAGAATCAACAAACTGATCCAGAAAGCTGCTTCTGTGCTTGGAGTAACTCTGGAGCCGCTGGAGCTGATTGTCCAAAGAAGAATGCTGCACAAGCTGATGAAGATGATGGAGGAGTCTTCACACCCTCTCCACAACACAGTGATGAAACAACAAAGTGTGTTCAGTGAGAGGCTTCTTCAGGTCCGATGTAAGACTGAAAGATACAGAAGATCATTCCTGCCAGCAGCCATCAGCCTCCGGAACAAGACCTCCTCAAATTAATTATTATCTACATTATTGAATTTCCCTTTGGGGATTAATAAAGTATTTTTCAGTTTCACTTTGCAGATTGTAGTCTGAGACAAATGCACGCATTTTAACACATCCCTTTACTTTTTATTCATTTTACAATCAACTTCGCTCAGAAAATGAATGCCTCCTTTGTTTTGGTAAATCCTCTTTAACGCAAAAATGCGTTGTGCTCTAAATAAGTAGCAAAGTCCTCCTCCACTGCTCATCATCACTTCTACCAGGGTCATGGCTCGGCTGATTGATCAGGAATCCAGAAATCCAGGAATCACTGTTTAAGTTGTGGACAGACCAATCAGCTGGTTCCATGTTTTTACACTTTTCTTTGCTGCACCATCAGTAGAAACACCAGGAAATATTTCACATTAATCATGAAATCATTTTTAAAGAATGAGCAGATCTGCAATATTAAAATGTAGAAACTAAAAATGACTAAATAAACAGCTGGACTGCTGGTGGGTAATAATCCATCTGTCTGATGGCAAAGTTCATGTTTCTCTGGTTTTCCAAGTCATGGGAGACGACCACAGTCCTGATCAGGAAACTCCACAGCAGACATACCAAACATCATTTACTCCACACTGATACCTGATATTGTTCCACTGAACAAACATCCAGAAAAGTTATTTTAAAAGTCTCAACAAGCTGCTTTTGTTTTGTTTTTTAAAGGGAAAGTTATTTATTTAGTCATCCATTCACATGTAAACCAGTAAACAAAATGAACAACAACAGAAAGTTTATCTGAAGTCATTTTATTAATTTTTATTAATTTTTATTCATTCAACCCCTTTATTGATTCTGTTCTTATTAATTCAAGATTAAACTTAGTTTATTGACAGACAAATTATTTCTACATTTCTGGTCACTTTGGGTGGTGAAATAAATTACACACATGAGTTTTATGCACCCTCAAGGTGAACAGGAAGGCCATTTTCACATTTGATCCAGAAGTTTCCAGAAGTTTTCGTACCTTTGTATGTACAAGGTTTAGAAGACTTCCTTGTACACACAACAGCATTAAGTCCAGAGGGTCTGATATAATCGTCTATTTTACCTTTGCACAAATTAAGGATGTTGTCAATGCTTGTAAGGATGAAAGTGTTTATTTCCTTGCATTGGTCTGGTCCATTGACTGTCTTATTCATCACATAGGTGCACTGTTTAGGTTCCATCTTGTCACGGATGTGTTGTCTGATGAATGTGTCATACTGGGATGAAAGAACAGCTGGGAAGAACAGCACCAGCATAAAACAAGCAAACTGCATCTTCATGATTTCCTGGTGAAGAAAAACAGAAAAAGTCTCTCTTTGTTTTATGGTTTTTATCAAACATGTGGAATGGAAACATTTCCAAGTCAAGTGACTTACCTGATGGTTTTTCTGGTTGACTGAGGACTCGTTTGGTTCAGCTGCAGTGTTCACGTCCCTCTGTAAGCATACACACTATGAAAATATCTTCAATGGCCTGTGACCTGAAGTAGAGCTGCTAATTCTTATGATAAGAGATCATACTTTGTTTCAGGAGCATTTTTTCTTCATTTTACTAAAGTCATCGCATATTTAGGCTTCTTGCAAAAACCATGTTTACATGAATAACACAAAGGTCAGGTTATGAAAGGCAAAGACAGACAGTGGAAACAGTAATACAAAGGCACTGGAAGGAGAATGCTACTAAAGAGGATCACCACAGAGGGGCAGAGTTTTGCCACATAAAGTTCAGACTTCCACCAAGATTCAGTTTTCTTCTTTTGATGTATTTTGTGTTTCCAGAGATAAACTCCACTTCTTAATCAGCTGTTTCCTGTTTATTCATCACTGATTTACAGCAAATAAGAACAAATAACGTGAACAAAAACGGCGTGAAAGGAGTGTGCGAACCTTGCTTGCTGAGTACGTGTTGGTGTGTCTGCACTTAGCAACGATGTTCAGCGAGGACGGATGAAGCTGGATGGAGATCACCTGTTTAAGAAAGCAGAGTGACTGCAACATTTTAGCAGAACAGAAATAAGAGAAGAAAAAGATGATATGAGATATGATGATCAATTATTCAAAATTCCTGTTGAGCAGATTGAAATAATTAATGAGATCAGTGAAGCCTGAAACATAAAGATGTTTTTTTGTTTGTTTAAAAGTTTGCATAAAGATTTATAGGAAATAATTCCACCAAGACAAATGATTAAAATAAGCCTTTATGTTCAGAGGGATGACTGGCACTAATTCCTAAAGTTATTCCTCCAAACTGATGATTAAAGTTTAGTTTTACATGGAAGAAAGATGATCAGAAACAAAAGGGTCTTTTACCTGAATCAGATCTTTATCTGATGAAGATCAGGAGCCAAAAGGAAAACTTTCTGCCTTTTCAGAAGATCAGATAACTTCTGCTAAAAGGTACTTCTTCTTATCTTCTGTGTACTTTATATCCTATGAAATGAGGGAGGAGTTTTCTAACAGGCCGATCCACAGCTGGACTTTGTACACAAAACCAAATGAAGAAATCACTTCTTCAAGGAACACCGAGCATTTTTACCTGCCATGCCTATTTAGTTACGTCCTTTTCCCCCTTTTCTTAAAAGGATCTTGATCCAGTTCAGATTAGTGGTTTCTCTAGTCTTATTTATTTATTTCTGGTGTCTGATTGTGAAGTGTGTCTTATAACACACAAACCGTGGTGGGTGTGAGGTGATATATGAATATATCTGCTGAACAAGTGTGTACTGAGTAAATAGAAGGGATATGCATTTTTCTGTCATTTGGTTTAAGTCTGTAAAATAATACATGTATAAAACCAATAAACACACACACACACACACAGAAATAGGTCCAAATCATCAGCTCTGACAGTGTCTGTAAGACAGAAAACAACACATCCAGTTAAATTGTGGGATTTATTTAAGCTAAAGATAAAATGTGTTTTGTTGTTCTCAACAATTCTACACACAGATTTCTGAGAGGTGTAGAACGAAACACCTGCAAACATGAGGTGTCAACTCAGTGTAGCAGCATGAAGGGGAACTACAAGGGTTTCGCTGCTGAGATGGTTTATCTGTACTAGTTTATATCTGGATAGAATAATAATATAACCCCCTCCTCCATCTCCTTCTTTAGGCAGGGCCAGTGGCTGTTCATCTTATAGAGTATTCTGACAAAGATGGGGCTAATGTAAATGTAAATTATTTACTGTATTCTAATGAAGTGAACAACATAAAACATGACTAACATGTCGACACTGACGTGTTTCTTCTCTCTTATTAGTCACTAATCAGGTTGTTTTGCAGGACACCGACGTTTTTAACATGTGTGCTGCAGAATGTGTTGCAGGTGTTGCATCAGTTCTTAGGCCTGACCATTTCATCATGAGTTTCTGCAGAACTGAACAAATGTGAGGTCTGGGCAGGATGCAACTTCAGTTCAAATGTGGATAGAAAAGTAACAGCTCTATTTTAATATTTAATCATTTGTTTAGCTGCAGGTCTCTGGCTTTTCTGCAGTTAAAGTCCCGCTGTTAAAGATGGTTTTACATCTTATGTTGCTTTACAGTATATTTGGAATCGAAAAGCAGTCTTATCAGGATCTCAGCTGTCGGGTGTGTATGTACCATAGACCATTGATGAAAGATGGACAGATCATTCGGTGGTTAAAAATTAAGCCGATGCAGAAGTGCATAAAACTGCAGTTCCCCCTTCATCCACTAGGGGCTGCAAAACAGAGCGAATCCCCATAGACTCCCATGTTAAAAAGACCAACTTCACAGCAGAAATAAACATGTTTACAGCCTGGTAAATAAATCCATTTTAGGTCTAATAGGTCAGGTTTACCTTCATGACAACTGTGGGGGGAGTGAATTTTTTTCAAACTCGCCCGTTTAAAAGTAATATAATCTAGAAGTTCGGCATATTTAGGGGCATGACCTTTTGATTGACAGGTACCCGATTTCCCGCTTTAAGTCAGAAGAACATAGAACAACCGCGGTTTTTAGCCGGTTAACAACGTGAATTAGCTTTAGCCCGTTTACCTCCGTTAGCTGGTTAGCTCCTGTTATCTCCAGGTTAGCTCGGTTAGCTCTTAGCTACAGAAAGCACGGAGTTCGCTCGATGTCAATCATCCACCATGACGCTCACAGACCCCCTCTCAGCTCCACCTCTTTGCCCATATTTGTATTTTCCGGGCGAGACGACACGCATGCCCCTGCCAAGATGGCGATGGTAGGAACCGCCCACCGAGCTTCAATTCAGCTCTTCAGAAACCTATGGGTGACGTCACGGAGGCTCCGCCCATCTTTATATACAGTCTATGGTATGGTATTAATGAGGATGGTGGTCTGGTATGTCTGTGTTGCATCAGGATAGCTTTTGGAGACTGGGAGGGACATATCAGAGTCATTGTCATTTAGCATTCTTTGTATTTTAACATATGTAAAAGTGTGTGTGTGTGTGTGTGTGTGTGGGACCTGTAGCACTACATGTCAAGACTGGCGTCCAACTGGAGTCCAACAGTCCACCAGCACCTTTCTATGATGTCCTCTACTGTTTGATTTTGTGCTTGTGTTGTTCTCACTCTCATTTGTAAGTTGTGTTGGATAAAAGCGTCTGCTCAATGACTATAGAATAGAATAGAATAGAATAGAATAGAATAGAATAGAATAGTCGATATCGATTAAACATCTTTGCTAAAGCTAAAACGCCAACTAATAATGTTAGGTTATAGAATTCATAAGAAATCTGATTATGTACAACTAAGGTTGCTTGTTGTGTGTAAGTGGTTTTTATGTAATATTTTCCATGTGTGTCCTGTAGGATTTGAGCTGTATTGATTTATTTATGTTCTATATCAGCCAAAAAATATATTCTTTAAGAGTCTTAAAGTAAGTTTTAGCACATAGTTTAATTTTCTCTGGTGGAACTATGTTAAATCATATCATCCATGTGTAATTTAAATAAAAAATAGTAAATCATTTAGTAGAAGAAAGTTGAAAAACAGTGAAAATTGACAAAAAAAATACAAAAGTCTCATTTGAGGAATTAAATGTTGAAACAAAAATGACTTTCCAGATATTAATTTCAAATTTATACATTATGGAAATTGAAATAGACGTAAAGATGCAATTTCTCACTTTGACAATGAAACCGCGTGTTGTTTATTAGTTCTTAACACACACACTCAGTCAAAATGGCGCAGTTCGTTTTTTATAAACAAAACCCCAGAAACAGTGTGTTTAAAGAGACAATGTCCTTCATAGGCCAAAGACCGACTTACTGCAAACATACTTTAAATAGGTATGAACTATGTCTAGAGTATATGTAAGAGTCCACTACAACATATACATGATCATAATAAAAAGATTATTAAAAGGCTCATGATGTTTTGTTTGGGGTCTCAAAAGCCCCTAGAAATAACTTTAGATTTACTGATAAACCAAAAAAAAAAACCCCAACAATTTTAAAGACGTGTCACATTTCATTAGAAAGCATCTGAAGTGAACAGTTGTCATTTATTTATATGGATGTTTTTACCCCTCAAAGTGTACAGGTCTCCCATGCACACATGCAACTGTAATATTTTGTCTAATGAAGGTCCCTTCGTATCTACAAGGTATTCTGTCTGGTGGGCCAGTCAGTCTACAGACCACAGTGTTAAACTCATTTCTGCTTTCATACAGATTAGTTTGGTCATTTATGCCATGTGTGCAAACAGAGATGATGTTCTCATTAGTAGCAATGATGAAAGTATTTATATGCTTGCACCTGGAGTTATTGTCCAGAATATTTCTCTCTCCTACAACACGATCACATCCATTTTGATCCATGTTCCCGATGATGTGCTGGTTGACAAACCTCTGGAAATCGCTCTTCACAGGCCGGCAGAGTTCAGTGACGGACAGCAGGACCAGGAGGAGTAAACGAGACTTCATCATCATGTTTCTCTGAAGAGAAATCAGAACAAGATAACTGATGTGGAATAAAAACAAACGGCATACATTTAGTTTCTTCAGGAAGGGATTGTGTCTCTGCAGCGGTCGGCTGTCTGGTAATGATCTGAGGATGATCTGAGGATGATGAAGGTGGATGGGCAGAGCCTGTTTTCAGAGATCTGCTGACGAAGCGATCCCTTTGAAAAAGCAGCTAAAAGACATCTTTTAAACATGCCTTTGCTTAGTTTGATTTGTTTTTCTCTCCTGCTGTTTTGTGTTTTTACATAAAGTACTTTACCATTTTTATGATGAAAAAAATGTTATTTTACCAGAACAGCCGTACCAATCAACTTAATCCATTTCCATGTTTAATATGACCTCCTTAGATCAGAAGAATGATAAATGGCATCCAGTTGTTCATTCATAACTTGTACTACAATGTCTGGGGCTAATTTCTATTATTATATCTCCAAACTGAGAAGCAAAAAAAGTATCTATTTAAAAAAAAGATTTTTTTTACCTGAATCAGATTAGTGACAAGTCTTTTAAGATGAATAGGAACCCCCCACCTTTTCAGAATGAAAGGTTAATATGAGCAAAAGTCTTCCAACATTAGCGTCGTCTCAGTTTGTGTGCATGCCTGGCTGGTGAACTGAGGGAGGAGTTTTCTAACTAACCTATCTGCAACCTGCTCAGAACACCAAGTTAGGAAACAAGCGTGTTGCCTGTTAGGCATCATGCATAATAAAGCCACAGAAAACATGGAGTAGAGTTTGTATGCTGCGTTGTGAGAATGATAGAAGCTAAAAATAAAAGGTGCTGCTTTGTCGGACAACTAGTTTTCTGAAGTGAGGATCAGCAACCACAAATCGGCTGTTTATTCAGTTTATATGCAGAAACAATGTACAGTACCAGTCAAAAGTTTGGACACTTTCCATAAAACCTCATGGGAAAATGATGAAAAGAGATTAATGAGAGGATGTTTTATGTTGGCAGGTAATCTGCATTGTAAATATGTCTCTGAAGGCCTCTTAAGACCAGTTTTTCACACGCAGTGGTAGAAAAGGCTGACGGATGTCCACGCCACTTAACGCCCATTTCCTCTCTGCCTCACACCAACACAAGTGTTCTATGTGGTTTTATCTGCATGTCATTTGTCTGTGAGCAAACAGCCACTGGGAAGATGTATGTATGACTGGATTCCCGTAGAAAAAGGCTGGACGATTCTCCCAGATGACTTTTACATGTGACCACTGCTTATTTCACATGAAGCGCTGAACTAACCTCTGCCTCCAAACGACTTGTCACACTGCTTGTGGATGTCCTGCAAACATGATGTTGACCCAATTGAATGTTTTCATATTGTTACTCCAAACTCTTATTACAGACCTTGTCAACAGTGATACCCATTGAAACCTGACGCTATTGCAGGACACAGTGCACCTGAACAACCAGCTGAGAAGAGATTTTTGCAGTATGTAAGCTGTAAATGCTGCAGTGCAACCATATGCACCGTACATCCAAAACTTAAACAATTCTTCACAAGTCCATCTAAATTCACACCAGCTGTCATCTTATTTTAACCTATTTTTAGTGTTTCAACAACAACAGTCCATTTTGTTATTTTGCAGCTGAGGGTCATAAAACAAATCCCATAAAACTTGACTTTGTCTCAATAGGTGACATTCTCTGGACTTGTCTGACGATCAGCTTCCAATCAGACCTTTCATACACTCTGTAGAAGACAAAGATGGTTGTACGACATATGTGCTGTTGCATGAGCATAAAGAGAAGAAGGCCTCATGGCATCATGGTTCTTCTAATGAGCCTTTAAAATGACGGCTCCAATGTGGGGTCTTCTCTTTACAAACAGTAGAGAGCGCTGCTGCACCATCAGCAGAAAAAGCTTCAGGACATTATTCACATTCATCACAAAATGGCTTTAAAACAGTAAATTAAAAATTACCCCATAACACATTAAAACAATTATCTAAAATCAAAACTTGGATTCAAGTAATTTTTTTACAAGTTTATTCAAAATGATTCACTCTAAACCTCTTTTATTCTGTTCATAGGCAGAAAACCAAATGGTTCCATTCATTTCAGGTCATGTAGCAAAACCCTCAAGGTGAACTGGACGGCCATATTCACATTTGATGCTAAGACGAGTTCTTAAACTACATTGAGGAACTTACATTGAGGAAGTGCTTCCATGACAACATATCGACAAAGTTACTCCACTCTAAGACTCTACTGGTAGAAGAGTCTCAATTAAACTGGACACAAGGTCCCACTGTTGAGCGGTGGGACTTGAGAATCCTCCATGTTCACCACAGTAGAGGTGAAGCGCACGTTTCTGCTCCAGCATTGATCCAGCGTTGAGTTCCACCTCGTTGGAACAGCCTGGATTATGCTATGTTCTGGTAGGCCAAGTTCCCTCTGAATCTTCAGCAAACGCTGTTTGGCCAAAATGGAGTGGTGGAAATGTGTAGCACAGTTCTTAAGCATTGCGATAACATCTCTGATGGCTCTTTGACTTAGTAGACCATCATGCACAACAAGTTGCAATGCGTGAGCTGTGCAGCTGAGATCAGGGAGCTTAGCAAGCTTCATCCCCTTCACAATGTTTGCACCACTATCTCGAAGCACGAGTGCCACACGATCTTTCCTTCTTTTCCATTCCTCAAGCATACAGAGGAATGTGTGTCTGAGGTATTCCCCAGTGTGTGGCCCTTGCATCACTCTTGTATTTAAAACAACCTGCTTTCTTGTCCATTCATTGTCAATAAAATGGCATGTCAGGCTCATGAGCGACTCTGTCGCACCAGACCAGCAGTCCGTGGTGAAGGAGAGGGAGTAGCCAGCATTTTCTGGTTGGATTATGGCTTTGATGTTGTCCACAACCTTGTGGTAAACTTCTTGAAGCTTTTCAGTTGGATAATATTTCTCACTTTTCAGTGAATATCGTGGCTCTGCTGCAGCCATAAGGTACTTAAAGCCAACATCAGACACTATCGAGAACGGTTGGTTATCAGTAACTATCATTTCTATGATTAGTTTGTCCATTAGTCTAGACCTGTTTTTTGTCCACTTCCTTTGTTTATCAAACATGCTCAGTATTGTTGGCTGCGATGAACTTGCCACATCTGTATAAGTTGCTGATTCAACTTCACGTTTCTTCTGAGCAGTTTTATATAAGTCAGGGTGATGAATCCTGAGATGGGACAACAGGTTGGAGGTGTTTTTATTTTTTGCTACTGTTGCTCCCATGCTGATTTCCCTATTGCATGTTTTGCACACAGCCTTCCCTTGTATTGTTGACCAAATGAAATACTACCAGACTGCACTTTTAGAATTTGGTGCATCCATCTGTAACAAGGGTTGAAAAAAATGAGAGAGAAGTGTTAAAGGTGGGGCCACATGCTGACATATGCTCAAACGCCATTACTCCGTGCAATATTTAGGATAACCATTCCTTGCTAAAAAGCTGAACGACAGACGCGGCAGGAGCATCAGGAGTGTTTTGGGCGTCGGACACAAAAGTGGCAGTTTAGTGACCAGCGTGGAGCGTTTGGTCTGAACACACCGTTATAAAACTTTTTACATTTTCGGCGAGAAACGTTCAAAACACGAGAAAGATCGACGCCCCCTTGCCGCGCCTCCACATAGACTTTACATGGAAACCTGCCGCTCTTGACGCTCAAAACATGTTTGGTCTGAACACACTGTTAGCGCTCCCTAAAACAAGTGAACTAAGTTTTTTTATGCACTCTCTCCTAATCACACACACATTCTTTTCTATCATGGACTGTTTCCATCTCGATATCATCGGCAGTTTTTTTTAATTCACAGACATGTTGGGACGTAAGCTAGCAGAGCTACCGCTAAGGTTTACTGCTCTTACGTTATTCTGCTGCTCACTGTAACGTTAGTTGTAGTTGTGAGACGCAGAGTACTGGGATGTTTATTACACTTTCGGAAGACCTTTCTGCATTTACCTTTGACACGTGTTTTCTGTCCGGATCTTCTTACACTAGAAAAATTTTCCTCTCACTCTCCAGTGTGTGAGGACAGCTTCTTCTTCGGAGGCTCTGCCTCTGCCGCCTAACCAATCAGAGGACGGGGTGAATAGTGCAGGAGACAGCAGGCAGGAGAGAGAGGTGAGCCCAAAAAACCCAGTTTTAAATTGATTTTTTCATATCGGCCAGTTGGATTTAAAAAAATAAAGAAAAAAGGCTGTAGGAGCCATAAATGTAGTTTATGTTGGGAATTATCACTGGTGGATGGTTGATGTTATATTGTTGTCATGGTGATATGAATTGGAGTCACGTGGATGTGGATCGGTACAGGGCTCTCGTAGTTCTGGAGTCGGATGAGCAAGCCTCCACAGCACTCTTCATCCTCATCTTCCTCTGGACTGAGCTGAGATCTCACCTTCACTGCTGTCGTCTGGGTTCCTTTTCTGCACAGAACCAGATACTGACATCAGAACAAGCAATAAAAGTGCCTCTTAGCTTCCATTAACAATGTATATGTGTTTGATTTATCATCATTTTCTGTATGTAAAATTAATCAAACGACAAACCTGTATTTCTGAAGAGAGGGTGGAAAGTCCTTGACAGCTGTGTTCCAGTGCCTGCATTGTCGGGTCAGTCTGCTCCAACATCAACTTTTAGACATCAGTAGTGCCACGCATGCCGTGAGATGTGCTAAAAATCTGCAAATACAAGTTATAAAAATATCAGATCATCACATAAATAGATTGTAGGTGTAAATAGCTGCAGTTCAAGAGTAATCAAATATTGTAATGCAAATAGATCAAATAAAATTTTTTCAAGCATTTTCATGCCAAAGGCAACACAAAGTGCTTTGCATACTTTTATTTTTAAAAAGCTGATTAAATAAATCAGGTTTTCACACACTGAAATATTAAGATAGAATATTAAAAACACACTCATTTTATTTCACAGTTATACACAGACACAATTTTCCCTAACTTCTGTGTCTTCACTGCATGTAGACAAAATAAAACACATCTTTCAGATCCATCATACCAGCAGTCAGACCTCCACATCCACAGAGGCTGCAGCTGCAGATTTTAAACGTTTTACAAACATGACTGAAGATGTAAGAAATAAAAACTGCATTCTGGTTCGGTGAATAAATACGATGGACATAAAATATCCTCCCTGCCGATATCCAATAGGTGCCAACATCAGACTACATGATGGTTAAATGATCATTGATTATTACAGCTGCCATGTCATGGAGAGCAAAGCTACATCCATCATGAATACTGTACTTCCACTGTGTGGTAGCAGGCGTGAAAAATGATAGTGAAGTCATTTACAAACATTTACGTGGCAGAGCATAGGATAGATATAAGAAAATAAAACCTGGGGCTCATTTGTACGCCGCAGGACGTTAAACCTTCCGGCTCGTCCCGTTAGCATAGCCGTTAGCATTAGCGTTAGCATTAGCCTTATCTGCGTTAGATTAAGTCACGTCTCATTCACAACAAAGCAGAACTTTACAGCAGTAGTGACATTTACCGACTGCATTGATAGTGAGTCTCTTAAAGCTGCAATTGTCCCTCTTTCCAACCGGGTTGATGCCGTCTTCTCCTGGTATTTTCCCAAACGTTAGCAAAATGTTTAGCACAAACAGGCCACAGCCGGCAGAGATGTAGGTGCATTATCAGCAAAAAATAATGTAATCCATCTGTCCCTGGTAGTTTTTCGGCTGATGAAGGGAGAGAAAAAAAACCTTCTGATGTTGGTTTTGGTAACAGACAACCGAGCAGTGGACATGGTCGCTGCTCGCACATCTTTACACAGCTTGTTGCTAATAGCAACTGAGGCAGGTCCAGCAGGTGTATTTAGGCTGGAAAAGGGGCTGGTTAATGCAAATAGCTCCCCGGGTTGTTGACATCCAGGGGAGAAAAGAAAAAAATTGCGTTTGCGAGACTTCAGCATTGCGAACAGTTTTGCTGCGAATAAAGTGCCC
Source organism: Telmatherina bonti (assembly GCF_933228915.1). NCBI lineage: Eukaryota > Metazoa > Chordata > Actinopteri > Atheriniformes > Telmatherinidae > Telmatherina > Telmatherina bonti. The sequence continues at coordinate 9,212,885 of NC_136633.1, forward strand.
AGACGGAAAAACCCGCCCGTCTTCAACAGAAAGGCTTCCGGGGATGTTACCACTTCCGCCCAACACTAATACGCACGTTTTAACTCGAAAAAGTGCAATTTCCAGGTGATGACTCCTTTAAGATGTTTCTGATCTGCCTCAACTAGCTTCCACTCGGCTGCAGGAACTTGGCTCAAAGGAGGCCACCAGTTTGATTTTGACGTGAATTGGGTCCGATTGTTTTTGTTCCTATCTTTACAATAAATTAATTTAATGCTCCTGTGTTAGTGTGAAATGTCAAATTTAGATTGAAACCACAAATTCTTATTATAGCCTGCTGTAGGGATCAAATTTAGACGTCTACTTAACTAGGCAAGTTCTGCTTCTGAGAGCTGAACTTTCAGCTGTCCTCAGTGTATGCTGTCCTCAGCGGAGAACATTTCTCCAACAGGGCTGAGATGTGGTCCTCGAGGCTGCGGATGTGGTGGTTCAGGTGCTGGAGGATCAGCTGTTCTCTATGTGGGAGAAAGCGTGAGAAATTTATTTCTGGCACAAAAACTGCAGCACCGGGGAAGACTTCAGCTGCTGTCTTCAGGGTCTTCCTCAGTTCTGCAACAGCTGTCTTCTTGTCCTTTTGTGACCTGTTGTTGATGCCGAAGGAGAGGATGATGTACTCCACGTCAACGTCACATGCTGCATTCCTCCGAAGATGCTCAGCATGGTACCATTTAGCACCATCCTAGCACCATTTAGAACCATCCATTCGGATGTCAGGTCCAAAGAAGTTGGGGAGTCTGGCTACGTTGGAGGCCCCCAGGATGAGGCATCTCTCTCTGATGTTTAGGTACCACTCCTGGAGTTTTCTCAGTGTGTTGGGGTGTCTTGCAGGAGGGCATCTGGGTGGAGGCCTATGAAGTGCTGGAGGAGACGGAGGAACGGTTTTCTCCATGAAGAGGCAGGTCTGGACTCTGGATTTAAGTCTGCTGAGTCAGATGGGTGTTTTGTGGCATTGTCCAGTCATGGAGGATGGCATGTTGTGTCTGTGTGGTCAATGAGATTTTGTACCTCCTTCAGGGGTCGGCTGGATATGGGAGGGAGGAATGATGTCCTTTGTGGGGGTCGGTGCAGATTGTCGTGGGTGTTCCCTCACTGTCCTTTAGGCTCGGAGGGGCCTGGTTCTTCTGATGGTGAAGTGGGGGGAGTGGTCGGTTATTGGGCTCGGCTGTTTTTCTTGTGGCTGGCTGGAGAGGAGGTGGAATGACAAAGGAGGAAGAATATACAGACCAGTCTCTGCAAGTCGGTTTTGTCATGGTGGAGGTAGTGGTCTGATGAATTCTCTTGGGGGTGGGGCCACGTGAGTGTGGGTGGAGATGGAGGTGCTGCTGTGGACTGTTGAGCTGTGGTAGGGAGGCTTCTTCAGTCCGGTGGCTTGTTCATTGGGAGCAGGTGTTGTACAGGTGGTGAGTCAGCTGAACGTGGAGTTAGTAAGGGTGGGTGGGGGGGGCAGTTCAGCTAATTTGGTTGTGATAATAGACTTTGCCTGGTCCAAGCGGCAGCCCAGATATCTTCTGGCCCAAGATGTTGCTATGTCAAAGGATCCTTCCCAGTCTTGCGGAGGAAACTCAAATAGCTTTTGGGCATCATCAGTTATATTATTTGCATATTGTCCAGAAGAATCTTGATGGTGGTCCAGGCCCATTGATTTGCATAGTCTTTAATCCGGCTCTCAGTTTTTCTGGTTGGAGCAGCCGGTTTTACAATCTCAGTCAGGTTGCATGTAATTTTGTGCAGTGAATGGGGGAGGGCGTCTTGTGATGGGCGCTGCTCCTGATGGGCTGGCTGGCAACGGTAAGCTGGCTGCACTGCTTGCAGTTCTGTTGTCGCTGTGGAGGGCTCATCCTCTGTTTCCTGATCTGAAAGAAAAAAACATTTTGAAATCTTGAAAGCCAGTGTTTGAAAAGTGAAAACCTGAAATAAACTTTTTTTTCCCCCAAGTCTGAAAATAACATCTGAAACCTTAAAAGGTATTTGAAAGTCTGAAAGAAAAATCTGAATCTCTGCCAACATAATTGTGTACTTGAATTGTTTTTCTTAAGTGCACCATCCATATTGCAGTTTCATCCTCACATGTTCAGAGATTCAAACCTCTTGTTGCCGTTTTCAAATATAAATTTTCAGGATTTTTAGCTATGGCATTGTTGTCCTTCCACATTAGCTTGCAAAAAACTTGACCGTGTGATGTGAGATCGGAAACTGCTGTGTGCATTATAGATAAAAAGTTTAAAAACTTGATTTGGGAACATTATAGATGGGGAGGGATCGTCTGTTTTTGTTTCACTTTTAGCAAATGCTAAGCAGGTGAATTTCTTTCTTCTGAACCGTTGCTGCTGCTGTTGTTACTGGCCAATTGTCCTCCTCCAGCCACTCCTCCACCATCCTGCCTGGGGGGGTCGGTGGCCTGGCAGAAGGCCTGCTGGGTTCGGGAATGTTTAAGATGGCCAATGTCTTGACATTTCTTTGCCACACCTTTTGCAACTCCCAACCCTCTGGGGAAGAACCAGGCCCACCTCCATTTCCATCTGGACCGAGAACCTCCATCTGGTTGTCCTGGGCACTTTGGCTTTCATCCAGTCCTCCAGGCAGAGGTCTAATGCCGTGGACCTGCAGTACACCATGAGCTGGTGGACAAAGTGACCAGGCTCCTTGGTGGATTCGCCACACGACGGGTACTGCAGAGCCCTCTTTGGGGTGTAGCTGCCCCTCCTGTGTGTTGGGGTGGAGGCTGAGGAGGCTCCTCTGCATCCCCCAGATGTCCTCCATGTGGGCTGTGTCCAGCAGGGGGATGTCCATGGTGTTGGTGACTCCAATGAACACGTGGATAGACTCAAAGAGACGTTCGGTCTCCTGCACCCCACACACCTGTGGCGGCAGCAGTGCCAAGCCATCTCGTTGAGTTTAATGGTGCTCCCCCTACTGGAATTCTCCGCCTGCTTGGCTGCCTTGAGTCCGAAAAGATCCTCCAGGTCCCACTCAAAAACACAAGTGGAGAGGCGCTGCATTAAGGCCGGGTACATTGGGTAGCTCTTTGAGATGACTCCCACTGCAAGCCTGTGCAGGAAGTGCCAGACGTCCAGCTGGACCACAATCCACAGCCACTCAGAAGACAGCGGCTGCCGCGCCGGGTTCCTTTGCCCATCCTGGAGCAGTCCTGGTCCATGTACAGGACTTCTGGGGGATCCTGTCCCGCCTTCCAATACCGCTCCTGCAGGCCTGTGGTCATCTCTCTCAGCCCGTAGCCCTCCACTGTTGTCAAGACACAGATGAGGACCTGCCCAGCTCATTGCTGATGCTGGTCATCGAATGGGCTGTCCCAGCATCGGCGCCAGCCAGCTTCTTGGTCACCAGCAGAGGACAGACAGGTGAGCGTCCTCCTGCAGTACAGGTGGAGCTTCCTGACTGGGAGCAGATAAATGACCCACATTCTTAGTGGAGTCCATCTTCAGGATTGACCCATAGGTGTAGGTCACCTTTGCCTTCAGCTAGTCTATCCTGGTGAAGGACTCTCTGGCATAGGTGGCTAGAAGCCAGCTGCTGCTGGGAACGGGCGGCATCTGCAGCGGCGGGGGCAATGGGCTGTCCCTGCTCTTCCTGGAGACCTCAAACAGGTAGCAGGTCTCCAAGTAGCTGGCACACCTCATCCTGGCCACTGGAAGGATTATATTTCTCTGCTGGCCTGGGAACACCTTGGGATTCCCCCAGCAGAGTTGATAAATGTGGCTGGGGAGAGGGAAGTCTGGGCTTCCCTGCTTAGACCAACCCCGGATAAGTGGCAGAAGATGGATGGATTTATTAGCCTCATGACATTGATGGGCAGCAGCGGCTCTAGAAATGCACACGATAGATGTCAATGTCATAGAACAAGTCCATGACGCAGAGTTAAGGTCAGAAAGTTACATAATGTATCTTCTAAGTGAGTGTGAGTTTTAGTGAGTAAACATTCTCTGTGTTGCAGGCATGTTGTGTGTGTGTGTGTGTGTGTGTGTGTGTGTGTGTGTGTGTGTGTGTGTGTGTGTGTGCGTGTGTGTAATGTGGATGTCTGTGTGCTTTACATGTTATTGTTGATATGGCATAGTAAAGAGAAATAGAAGCTAACTGAGGCAGAAGAAAGAAGAACAGTAAACTATAACAGATATAAAAACAAAGCCCTAAAAGAAAAAAACACAATAACACACATACATAGACTGGCAGGTGTTTTGGATGACTACAGACTACAGTGAGCTGAATGACTGGTGGATATTACCTGAGGTTAGTAGAGCCAGGGCGTAGTATTTTTGTCATGGTAAAGCTGTCCATTAATGAATAATTTATCAATCTTAACTTTTTCCAAATGGGAAACAGGACCTACTGTTTCTCCAGAATCTCTTTGGGAACTTTATCATTTACTCTAAAATCAGCCCCTCTTAGTTCCCAGCCCTGGTTCTTAACCTGCTCCTCCTGCTTTTAGCTTATAAATTTGGTTAAAATCAGTCTTGGCCTGCGGCTGTCCAGCCTTCTTCCACGTAAAAGATGAAGTAAGGTGTACTTCACCATGACCTTGGATGTTGGTTTGGATTAACTGTTTGTTCGTTCTGGATCGTCCTTTTGTTTCTCTGGGATTCCTACAAAAACCAGGTTGTCCGTTATACTGCATGCCTGGAGATCGTTCACTCTTCTGTCCCCACTAAGTGTTGTTCCCATAAACGTAGACTCAGCTATACAGACAGCTAAACACTTTCCTAATCAAACTCCAAGAAACCTTCTGATATGTTAAGATGGATGGTTTAATCAAGGTAAGTGTGAAACTATAGACAAGAGCAGAAACAAGTGTTGTAAATAACTAGTGTTGCATCACTACACAACTATATTTTTATAGTTACTACCTCCTGTTTTAGTTCAAATAAAGTATCCAATCAAAACATGTTGACTCAATCATCAAACATAATTCAAAAATACATGCCATGCTACTTAATTGTTACTCATTATTCCAAGTTAGATTTAAGCTACAAAATACGTCTCTTCCCAAAAAATATTGCAACAAACATTTTGCTTCAATGAAAATGAACAGTATTACTTACAGAGAACACCTCCTTCTAACTTGTGGCAAGGATGGCAACAGATGAACACATGTTGTTGCACCTGGCTGGAGCTCGAGGTAAAATGGTGCTCAGAAGGAAGTGGCCTAAAGGAAAGTTACCTCACTACCTGTTTTGCTCAGGTTTGGAAAATAAATTACACAAAACCACCACTAGATGGCAATAATTGTAAAAAAAAAAAAAAAAAAAAAAAAAAAAGATCAGAAAACATTCCATAAAAATATTCATTCATTCATTTTCCAAACCGCTTTAGTCCGGTGAAGGGTTGTGTGAACCTGGAGTCTATACCAGTCCATCACAGGACTCCATCAAAAGAATTCTTTCATTGTGTTAGTTTATTTTCTGAGTTGGGTCATTCCCCTCTTGAGGGATTTCAACTTCTCCCTGAGGTTGGCATTCTTTGCAGCCAGAGACTCAACCTGCTGTTGACTGAATTCCATCTATTCCCACAGCGACCAAAACTCCCGGTGGAGAACTTCTAGCAGGCCCAGACGTAAGATTTTAATCAAGGTCTCATCCCCATCAGAAGATGTCGCGTCAAGTGAGTCGTCTTTTCGGTTTCTCTTGGAGCTTAAAGCAGATTTGCGTACATATGGAGTGGATTTGTGGTTTGTCTTGCCCATGACAATGCAGCTGAAACACTTGCTAGTAAACTCAGACAAAGTCAAGGTTTTCAAAATTCAAGGTTTTTATTTTATCATTTTTGCATAAGCTGACTGTCGAAGCATGTTGGAAATTTTGTGCAGCAGTTTCAGGGTCATCAGTACAGGAAAGAGAGTAAAAGTAAAAATAATGAGTTAAAGTTAAAAAGTAAGTAAGTTAAAATTAGGACTAAAAGTAAATATACAATATAAAATGTAGAAATAACAATACAGCTGGAAGACACTATACAAGGCAAATTACACAATTGTTGTGTCTGACTACTTCACAATAATAACGAGACAGACTCCATTATCTGGTAGATCAGAATCTATTGAGAAAAGAAGTACTGACATACTTTGTTAAGGTATCAATGCGCAAATGCATTGATACCTAGTAACATAGAAACCATTACTGCGCCAAAGGAAATAGATCCATATACAACAACAATAGAAATAGATAAGAATAAAAAGACAATATGCTGGGCAGGAGACAAAACCTGTGGGCACAAGGAACCTATTATTGCACATGTTGTTAAAGTGAACTTAGTGTTTGATTATTTACAATGTTCCCTGGTATCCTGGCACAAATGCTTTATTAGCAATGAATACATTCTTTGTTGTGCTACATTGTTGGATATAAAGTTTTGCTCATTAGGGAAAATAAAGCTGTGATTACATGGATCTCTACTAACATAAGGAAAATACTTTATATAATAAAGTGCCATATGCACAATATTTAGCAGTTGTGTAATCAATTAACCTTAAAGAAGATTTCTGTGTGTAGAATGTGCAACATTGAACTTTACAAATAATTACACCTGTCACTTCACCTGTAAGAGGGGAGGAATGGCATGACAAATGGCATGACAAATTCATATCATCTATACCGTGGTCACTGATAGATGGGTAAGTTCAATTCCTGCCTTATCATTCCCTTATGGGCGTCACCATAGCAACACCTTAATCAGCTAGTACAGATCAGCTGATTTTAGACAGGTGAATGAGAGAAATGCACTACTTAACAACAGTTGTTTGGCACAAAAACTATAGAGGCCAACATAAAATAGTTCTTATAGCCTACTTTAGCTTATTTTGTGAGTTTTGTATTAAAAAAAAAAAAGAAAAGAAAAAAAAATAGAAATAAACATTTGTTATAAAATGCTTACTGTGTGGCACCATGGTGATGACGATGCTGCATTATGGTGTCTGGACTCCCCGTCGTGCCGTGAAATGTGGCTCTTTGTTAATCCTACATATTGGACTGTATATCTGTTTGCTGCCTGTCTCATGACTTGAAGGGAACTCAAGTCATAACAGTTTAACAACACTAATAAAAAAGGCTCATTTATTCAATGATCACTTACTACAGCTGAAAATTAACTTGAAAACACAAAGCTCTAAAAACTTTAATGTAGGACATGCATATAAAAACGTTTCCCTATAGCTAGGCTATATATACATACATGTATATATATATATATATATATATATATATATATATATATATATATATATATATATATATATATACATATATGTGTATACATACATGTATGAAAATGGATTAAAATTGTGCTAAATATGATAAAAGTAAGCGGGATGATGCCTGACGAGGTGTCCATTATAAGAAATTAATGCTTCGACGCTTCGTGTCGGATGGTTCACGCCTCCACGTTGTCCATTACTTTCTGATAATGGACACCTCGTTGGGCATTATCCCTTACTTATACCATGGTCTGGGTGAATACTCCATTCTGATTGGTTGCAGGGTGTCCGTTAAAAAGTGATATAGGACATCAATTAAAAAAAGTTTTGTCGAATAGTTGAATACTTCTAAATCATTGCGCTGGCTCAAACGCCAGTTGGTAACCGTGGCAACAGAAATGTTAGAGACAAACGGACAAACAGAAAGCAGAAAGAATATCTGGAAGGATGATGTCAAACAGCGGCCCATGGTTACTAATGACTGCATCTGATATGCCAGTTTTTAAGTTATTTTATTTTCAGGTTAATTTAGACGATTGGTTGAACAGCAACAGAAATGTTAGAGACAAACGGACAAAACAGAAAGCAGAAAGAATATCTGGAAGGATGATGTCAAACAGCAGCCCATGGTTACTAATGACTGTATCTGATATGCCAGTTTTTAAGTTATTTTATTTTCAGGTTAATTTAGACAATAACCAGAGTAGAAAAGGGAGTAAGGAAGAAAAGTTTCCCATTCCCTCCTCATCTCACTACTGTATTATGTTAATGTTCTACCTAAATTGTTAGTTGACATCAGTCACTGCTGATAAAATATCTATCATACTGTTTCAACCATATTAAATAATGTTTAATAAGTTAAGTTAGTAATGACGCTCTAGATCCCTCAAAGAGGGACAGAGTAGCTCTGACGTCACCCTGCAGCGGACCACGCGTGTGTTTCTCTGCATTAATGCTCCAGCGGTTATGCCAATTTCACAGCATTCTTTAGGAATTAACACTAGAACCGCCAACATGCCAACACTCCTAGAACCACAGAGAAGGGTCATTTTTACCACCCCCTGCTGCAACAGCGCAAATAACGCCAAGATGCTGTAAAGTTGTTTGATTTCATTTATTATGTTCATAGTTATAATTGAGACTTTTAAAAAAAAAAAGCTAAACAGTAAAAAACATATATTAAATTACAAAATAACATATTTCAATATTCTAATTAATTTTACCGTAAGATAAATAAACCCTGCTCTTCAACTTATTTTTCATTCACTCGCGTACAAACACGACGTGTGATGTGGCGATGTGCGATCAGCTCTTCTCACTCACTAGATGACTCGTTATCAGGTAAAAGAGACAGATCATCACTTTCTCCAGCTACTGATTCCTCCACCGTCATCCAGAGCTAGTTCTCCGTCACTCAGTTCTTGAAATAATAACCAAGCTTCTTTGGCACTCATATATCTCTTGTATTTATCCATATCTCAAATTCAGCATTCATAAAACCCTCTTACGCAATCTTTGACAGCTGTCAAACTCACGTGCGTTACTAAGCAACTGGGAGTGGCGTAAATGGGCGTGGCGTGAAAAACATCTGACAGATTGATAGGACACTGCCAACCTGAATGCATTTCTTTAGGCGGTAGAAATTACCCCGTCGGCGGTTCTAGATATTTATGCTCAGATTCCTTTTTGTTGTGATCACACACTCACCAAAACTCATTATAAGTTCACTGGGCCCATTTCAGGAAAAGTGATGAATTTGGAGAGATAGGGATTTTATTTTAACAGAGATATAAGTGTTTGAAGAGCCAAGGAGGTAAAAATGACCCGCTTGGCGGTTCTAGTGTCCGTGCTGTTTGCATTTTGATTTTTCCACAGCCAATTTTTTCTATTGCAGCAGAGGGTTCTGTTGGACTTTGACCTGTAGGGTTTTCATACACTGTTAAAGAAACTGACCATCGTCAAACCAACCCGATTTCCTTCATATTGTAAAGAAATATGCATTTTCTAGAAATCACCATATTTTCATTGGAATCTGTAAAAAGGAGGGGGCTGCGCTTCCTTTCAACACTTTTATCTTTCGGGCTCGATCACCGAACAAGTTGCAGGTCCTACCAATGGTGGTTACCTTGGCAACGCCACAACAAGAGACATTAAATAGTCCGCTCCACTGCTTCTTGTTTAAAATATTATATTAACACTAAAAAAAAAAAACACGAGCGATTGATCTTATTTTATTTTTCTTTTGTGAGTGACCATGGTATAAGTGGGACAATGCCCGACAAGGTGTCCATTATCAGAAATTAATGGACGATGAGGCATGAACCGTCCAATGCGAAGCGGCCATTGCTTAGCCCACTAATCGCTATATGTCCAATATCACTGTGGGTCCCCACAAACATGAGACCCCAGTGTCTTTTGAAACATCAATACATGTTGTTATAATCCAGAATCATTCATTCTGAATTAAAAAACATCATGTAACCGTACCGCATGTGTGTTTTACACTTGAATAATTTAACAAGAATCATTTCTGCATACCACCAATTTTGTGATTGTTTGAAGCAAAAATCAACATTCTGTATATTCCACATCAACACTTCTTCACTCGGTCATGTTTCCTCCTTTATTTGTTTCATCTGAGCTCACCTGTGTTGCATGGTGACATCATTACACTGGAAATGTGTGATCATGTGACATCATGATGGAACATTTTCTGTCAGGTGAGAGAAGTCTACAGATATGATCAGTGATAGGACACTGGACTGCTTCGAATGACACAGTTCCACTCCATTAGATGTTGCCATGTTTCAAACGACACAGTTACAATCTATTTGATGTTTTTATGCTTCAAACAACACAGTTCCATTCTGTTTAATGTTGTCATTGTTCAAATGACACAGTTCCATTCTGTTTAATGTTGTCGTTGTTCAAATGACACAGTTCCATTCTGTTTAATGTTGCCATGGTTCAAACGACACAGTTCCAATCTGTTTGATGTTATGTGTCAAATGACATAGTTCCATTGTTTAATGTTGCCATGGTTCAAACGACACAGTTCCATTCCGTTTGATGTTATGTGTCAAATAACATAGTTCCATTCCGTTTAATGTTGCCGTGGGTCAAACAACACAGTTTCATTCTGTTTAATGTTGCCATGGTTCAAACGACACATTTCCATTCTGTTTAATGTTGCCATGGTTTATTCAACACAGTTCCATTCTCTTTGATGTTTTTATGCTTCAAACGACACAGTTCCACTCCTTTTTTAAGTTTTCATGCTTCACACAACACAGTTCCATTTCTTTTTTTTTGATGTTTTCATGCTTCAAACGACATAGTTCCTTTCTATTTGATGTGGCCATGTTTCAAATGACACAGTTCCCTTCTGTTCAATGTTGCCATGGTTCAATCAACACAGTTCCATTTTCTTTGATGTTTTTATGCTTCAAACGACACAGTTCCACTCCTTTTTTAAGTTTTCATGCTTCACACAACAAAGTTCCATTTCTTTTTTTGATGTTTTCTTGCTTCAAACAATACAGTTCCAGTTGGTTTGATGTTGCCACTGTTCAAACGACAGTTCCATTGTGTTTGATGTTTTTTATGTCATATGACACAGTTCCATCCCGTTTGATGTTGCTGTGGTTCAAACGACACAATTCAATACTGTTTGATGTTTTTATGCTTCAAACGACACAGTTCCATTCTGTTTGATGTTTTTATGTTTAAAATGACTGTTCCATTCTGTTTGATGTGACCATGTTTCAAATGACAAAGTTCCATTCCGTTTGATGTGTTTGCGGTTCAAACGACACAGTTCCATTCTGTTTAATGTTGCCATGGTTCAATCAACACAGTTCTATTCTCTTTGATGTTTTTATGCTTTAAAGGACACAGTTCCATTCCATTACATGTTGCCAAGGTTCAAATGACACAGTTCCATTCCACTGGGTGAAAAGGGCCAGAATCCTGACATATCTGTCAGGGATATTTTCACTAAGTCTCAGAAGAATCTTGACCATTTCTGGTAAATATCCTCAGTGGCCAACATGTACCATATCTGGTGATATATGGACATAAGATACTGCATGAGGTAATATACTGTGTCTAGATACAAAGTGTGTCTGACATTTGTCATATATGAGCTCCGAATATGATCTGCAGTCATGTCCGGAAGTATCTGTGGTCAAGATACTAAAAAGAATCGGAATCCTGATTTATCTGTAGGGTATATTTCTCAGTGCCTTATAAAAATCTGGGCCATTTCTAGTAAAGTCACAAAATGTTGACATTTTTCTTTCTTGATATGCGGGCTCAGGATACTTGTGCAGATATTGTGTCAGGATACCAGACAGAAGGCCAGTGTAGCAATAATGACTAAAAACACATTTTTGTGTTATTTATTGTATATTATTTTTACAAACACATGCAAGTGAGCAAAAAAGTTCATTTGACAGCAAAGAAAAATACTTAAATATTAGTCTTACGATACAAATTTGACCAATATGATGTTATATATCAATGGATCATTTATTGCTGGGTGAAGCACATGACTCAATACATTTTGCTAATAGTTCGATCACAAACATATAACATGGTTTCTTGCCTTTTTGTAGAAAAGACTACTTTAGACGTCTTGCTGCTGTGGAATGAAAGAGGCATTTGAACATAGCAAATGCGTCATGGGGAAATCAGACATTGTGAATGTGTTGTGGCTGCAGTCAAAGGGAAACCATGAGAAGAGGCATGTTAAATTGTAGATTAGTTTACACCTTCTTCTGCTCTCTCTTTTGTAACAGGGATTGTCCTCACAACGACCACTTCAATGGCAAATTGCTCTGGGCTTGGCCACAATGCTAGACAATGACATGCAAATCAGTCATTTTGGGTGTCTTCCAGGGCAGATTAATCTCTGTAAATCTTCCAAGTCAGAAACTCTGAATTGCAAATGTTTTGCTGAAGTCCACAGAGTGAATTTATGTTTTCCTCTAGAGTATTTTTTTTTTTTTTTTTTACAAAGAAGTAGCTAAATTACATGTTCGTCTTCTGATGACTCCACAATGTAGCGAGTTGGTGGTCGTCTCATCAGATGGGGGGGAAAAAACAAAACAACAGTTCTCCATGTAGATCTGATCCGTATAAATTTAGTCTAAAGTTGCAGTAAAACAATTTTAATTGTATGTATTGAAGAAGTTATTGCTAGTAATTTGGATGCAAAATGGGAGTAAATAAGTTTTCTTCTTTCCATCTTTTAGGCAAAACTCTTTTTGCCCTAATTTTGTTTCATTAGTCATTGTTTGAAAAAGGACAGACTCTCGTCTCCTCTGTTTTTGCTGTAAATACCACCGTCTGAAATACAAAAAGCAAACAGTTTTACAGTGAAGCAGGGAAATAACTCAGACTGAAAATTGGTGCAAGCAGATTCGCCTGCGGTGAATCTGCTTGCATTCTAGGAACATGTGATTACATGTGATGCTCAGACGTCATGGAAAGGAGGGTTGAACAGATAGAATCTATTTCATGACCAATTAATTACAGTTGAGACATTTGTTTCCCATGTCAGTGCACCATGTATACCTATAAAATTACTAGATAGAACCAGGCATGTACCAAGTAAAATGATAGCTACAGATGTGAATAAAATTTTTGGTACCTTTTGGTCAATCAAAGAAAAACTCACAATCGTCACAAAAATAATTTGAATCTGACAAAAGTAATAATAAATAAAAATTCTAATGAATTTAACCAGTGAAAGTCAAACATTGCTTTTCAATCGTGCTTTAACAGAATTCTATGAAAAAATAAACTCATGAAACAGGCCTGGACAAAAATGATGGTACTCCAAGAGAAGACTGAAAACAATGTTACCAAAAGAACATGTTACTCCAAAGTGTGTCCACTAATTAGCATTACGAGTGTCTACAGTCTTGTAATGAGTCAGTGGGCCTATATGAAGTGGAACTGTTTGCCAAGTAGGCCAAACGAACACTGTCTCTACCGGAAAACATGGAGGAGGTTCTGTGATATTCGAGGGCTGCTTTGCTGCATCTGGCACAGGGTGTCTTGAATTTGTGCAGGTACAACGAAATCTCAAAAGTATCAAGGGATTCTAGGGAGAAATGTGCTTGCCAGTGTCAGAAAGCTTGGTATCAGTTGCAGGTCATGGGTCTTGCAACAGGACAATGAGCCAAAACACTCAGCTAACACAAGAATGTCTAAGAGGAAAACATTGGATTAAAGTCACCTTCTATGAGTCCTGACCTAAATCCTATTGAGCATCTTTGGAAGGAGTTGAGACATGGCACCTGAAAAAGGCACCTTTCAAATCTGAGAAAACTGGAGCAGTTTGCTGAGGAGTGGGCCAAAATACCTGCGGAGAGGTGCAGAATTCTCATTGCCAGTTACAGGAAACATTTGATGGCAGTGATTGCCTCAAAAGGTTGTGCAACCAAATATTAAATTAAGGGTCCCATAATTTGTGTCCAGGCCTGGTTCATGACTTTATTTTCATATAATTATGTGAAAGCATGGCTGAAAAACAATGTTTTACTTTCATTGGTTAAATGTCATAGAATTTTGTATTATTTTAGTCAGATTCAAGTTTTTTCTGTGACCATTGTAAGTTTTTCTTTCATTGACTGAAGGGAACCAACAATTCTGTCCACATATGTATAGTTTTAGATCAAATGCAACTTTCAGTACATTACCTGTTGACTTCCTAGAGTCATCAGTGTAATCAACAATGTGGTATGGCAGTCTTATCAACTGAGTGGGGAGAAAAAAAAAGATAATATAATCGGCCAAGTTTTCACATTGTCTGCTATAACAGGAAGTTATTTTTGACCTACAAAAAGTTTTTACCAACACACTTTCTGCCAATATCCATGCTGCCTCTCTCCTCCATCTGACTGAAAACATGCAGTACAATGACAACAGGAGATGGATCAACAGCTGTTATCATTGTGTATAATTTGGTTTTACAGACATTTAAGAGCAGTGCTTGCTACAGCTCTAAACCCCTTTTACCCATTAGAACCGTTCTTGAAAATTCTGCAGTTTAATTTGTTACACAGATGTTCTACATCTACATGTGTGTGGCAACGGTTGGTGTGGTGCTGAACTCCAACAAATAGATTACATTGAAAGAAAGCAGATTAACTAAATAATGCAAGTAAATCTCAAATAATGTGTAAGATGGCTAGACTTAGGGGAGGCAAATAATTGATAAATACTAAATATCATTGTTGTGTTATGGTGTAACAGCAAAGGGTCACTTACCACTTTTCACATTTCTGATGGCGGTAAAATGCTGACTGAAACATCTTTTCCACAGTGATGGCAAAAGCTTCAGTTGTCTTTCCTTCCACAGACATGCTGCTTTTTTTTTTAAAACAGCAAGCAAAAAATTTAAATGACTCCAAACTAATCTGTTGGACAAATCCTGAATTTCCTGAATTATCTAAAGGCCTGGGAAATAGGATGTTAAATGGGGAAGTGTGATTGGGTCACTGACTAATGTAAATTATATCATTGTAAAAATAAAAAAAAAAGACACAAGGAGTTAAACATCTGAAATAAAGAGCTTAATTAAAAAATACAGAACATTTCATTCAGTGAGGTTTCTCTTAATTTAATCTCATACTTGATTATTAATTGTTTTTGTCATATTTCTATCATCACTTCAGAGGATTTTAACATCAGAACTTCATGCAAAGCAGTTTGTGTTAGCAAACTAATGGCGGGATGCTGACGAGCCGCTCCTGAGGAAGAAGTCGAAAACAACAGCTCAGAAAAACTAAATTAAATACTGAACAAATAAAACAAAGAATGGGAGACATGAACGACTCCAGCATGCGGACACTCTCCAACAAGGCGCGACAATGCAGGAGTTTGCGTGAAGCTCTGACATTCTTCTCATGCCAGCATCGCAGAGAAGACCACAGCGGGTCCAGGAGGGGCGGGGGCACGTGCGGATATTTTCAGGTAAAACTACCTCTTTAAATCATGCAGCAGTGTTGGTATGTTCTACTATAGAAATAATTCTTCCAACCTGCCAACGTCATATGTGTTTCTGTGTTATTTAAAACCAGCAGGAGCCTGAAGAATGAACAGTTAACATGTAGGAGAGATGGAAGCAGGGAAGAGGAGAAACATGCTGAACAGGTAAGTTGTTTAAATTAAATCTGCAAATGTCTGTTTACCTGAACTTTGATAAACCAGACATTAACAATTCAGAGTTGCATTTTCACCATTCATCATTCCTCATGTGCTGAATGCTGTTAATAATGTGTGTGTGTGTGTGTGTATATATATATATATATACATATGTATATATATATATATATATATATATATATATATATATATATATATATATATATATATATCGTACATATCACATACCATATTATAAACAGCATTCAGCACATGATGTTTCACTGCACACACATAATAATAAAAAAAAACCCTTGGTGAAAATGCATCTCTGAATTGTTAATGTCTGGTATATGTATATATATCTACATCTAGATATAGATATAGATATATATCTAGATGTAGATGTATATATATCTACATCTAGATATAGATATAGATATATATCTAGATATAGATGTATATCTAGATAGATATATCTAGATATATCTCTATCTAGATATCTATCTGTATATTTATATATATATATATATATATATATATATATATAGATAATATAAATATAGATAGATAGATAATATATATATCGTTAGATATGCATACACATATATGTATACACACACACACACACACACACACACACATATATATATATATATATATATATATATATATATATATATATATATATATATATATATACATGCATATAAATAAAGTATGTAAAAATATATATATATGTCTATAAAGGTTTAGTTATACAAAAGTTTTAGGAAAGTTTAGGTGCAATATACTGAGTCTGTTGTGTATGTACAATATATCCAGACATGGCCTGTGGCTAATGAATTCGTTAACCTAACTTAATACTTTGAGTATACGGTCTGTCATAGCTGGGTGTGAATACCTCATCCTCAGTCAACAAGGAACCCATATAATGATAAACAGTTGTGTAGCTTGTGTGTTGTTGCACCTAAAAAAAAAATTCACCTGTGTCTGCGTGCTTTAAAGAGCTTTATTCTTGTTTTCCATCTGTCTGTCCCATGTTTTGAAGATACCTGATGTCTACAGACTCTCTGACAAAGCCCAGTACTCACCTCTCATCTGTAATATCTAAACTGATGTATTGGCTATGAATATAACTGAAAGTTATACGCTTCACCTTCAAGTTTAGTTTTTCCACTGACAAAAAAAATTAAAAGCGTTTGTCTTTTGATTATTTTTTAAATAGATATAGTTTGGAGAAAGCTGAAATTAATTGTTTTGCTTGTTTTTCCACAGTTATTCAAGAAGCGGGTGAAAATTGACAAGGACATCCGGATGAAGATGACCTCGCATATTTAAAAGGAGCAAAAGCAAACTTCAGGAAAGCAAGGAGGAAACACCATGTTATAATTAACCCTCACCAAAGTGGGACTCTATCTAGCGGTCATCAGCAGATGCCTAAAGGCCTTGTATGAGAAGAGGAAGGGAATCACACCGAGGTCAACACTTGCAAGATACTGTGCTGGCTTCACAAACTGCAGTCCATGTCCTGCAAAAAGCTGCTATGGATATGCTGTGGAGGAAGAAAGTAATAAAGACTCTTAGGAGACTTCCTTTCTCTGCTGTATTTTGTATTCTTCTGTTGATATTGTTCGGTGGTGAAATATAGTGTTTATTTTGAAATATTTATTGTGAATTCATTTTTTTTAATTAAAATGTTTGGAGTTAAATGGTTTGCTGTCATTTTTACCTGAATATAGTTGATTTGGAATATATGTCAGAATTCTGACCTCTGACGTGACGGGTATCCTGGCATCAGGATGAAATCACCAGAATTGACTTGAGTAGAACCTGGAGATATCCAGAATACGGATATTACTTGTGTTTGGTCTGCAAATATGGCTACAGGCTACATATACAGAATCATGACCCCAGATATGATGGATATATCCACATCAGATATCACCAGATTTGACATGAGTAGAATCTGGAGATATCCGGACTACAGATATCACTTGTGTTCGGACTGCAAATATGGCCACAGGCTACATTTACAGAATCCTGAGCCCAGATATGATGGCTCAACATCAGAAATCACTAGATTTTACTTTCTTAGAATCTTGAAATATCTTGTCCGGATATCTCTAGTGTAGGGATACTCTCCGAATATGGGTCTTGACCCATATCCCATATCCGGAGAAAATCTGGACTACAGATTCTGCTAGTATCAAAGTGGTCCCATACGGGGAGTTGATATGCTCCTGATATGACATCTGAAACTGTCATGGTCGGAGAGTATCCAGGACAGTTTTCACCATGCTTGAGCCATATCTGAGGGTATCCAGGCAAAGATATCTCTGGATTCTGGGGGTTTTCGCGCAGTGTGACCAGGCCCAACTCTGCTTTGCTTCCGAGATCAGACGAGATCGGGCGTTTTCAGTGTGGTATGGCCGTAAGCGGCAGACTGGAACGGAAATCGTAGTTTTATTGCTACTGTAAAGGCATAAAGATGGCACGAGGATGAACCACAACAAGAAACGACATCAGACATGGTTATGACATATCAATTGTGCTCCAAATATTACATACAACAGTCAGTGACATATCAAAGAGTACTATGACATCATAATGGAATTATTCTCCAATTACCCACACTGAAATGGAAGTGCAAAAGCTTACAGCATCTGGTATTCCCAGGCAGTCTCCCATTCAAGTACTGACCAGGCCCAACTCTGCTTTACTTCTTAGATCAGATGAGATCAGGCATTTTCAGGGTGGTGTGGCTGTAAGTGTCAGACTGGAAGATTTGCTGTGGCGGCCCCTTCAGAGGAACACACCAAAAGGGAAACATGTATTTTGGTTGTTAATTGTTGCATCATAAATGGAATGTTCACCAAATGTCATACATTCAAATATAAGTGGAAAAGCTGAGAGGACCTGGTATTCCAAGGCGGTAACTCCAGATTTTGTGCGTACGCCAGGGTCAGAGTTGTTTTGGGGTCGGAACTTTTTACTGTCAACTTGTGTTTTTATAAATCCAAAAAGTTGACTATAATTGGTGTAGTTCAGTTTTCTTGCATGCAACAGTTTGCAAATGAGACCCAAGGCCAGACCCTGCTTAGTTTGCAAGATCAGAAGAGATCGGACTTGTTCAGGTTGGTATGGCCGTAAGCAGCATATATGACACAAATTGCCTCTTTGTTGTTGCTCCAAATGCAAGAAGCTGGCGCCAACATGACACAGATCAAGCAGTGACATCACACACATGTTTATGACATTTGAAATGGACTCCAAATATTACACAGAAAGATGAAAGTGTGACATGTCAAAGATCAGAGAGTGACATCTTAAAGGAAATGTTCAAATATCCCACACGCATATGGAAGTGGAAAAGCTTACAGAACCTAGTATTACCAGGCGGTTTTTCGAGATTTTGTGTGTACATCAGGGTCAGAGTTGGCGTGGAGGCAGGAACTTTTTACCGTCAAGTTGTGTTTTTCTAAATCCAAAAAGTTGACTATAATTGGTGTAGGCCAGGTTTTTTTTGCATTGGACTGTTTGAAAATGAGACCCAAGGCAAGACACTTCTTAGCTTGCAAGATCAGAAGAGATGGGACGTGTTCAGGTTGGTATGGCCGTGAGCAGCATATATGACCGCAAATTGCCTCTTTGTTGTTGCTCCAAATGCAAGAAGCTGGCGCCAACATGACACAGATCAAGCAGTGACCTCACACACCTTTATGACATTTGAAATGTGCTCCAAATTTTACACAGAAAGATCAAAGCGTGACATAATCAATGGAATGTTCACCAAATGTCACACATTCAAATATAACTGGAAAAGCTTAGAGCACCTGGTATTCCCAGGCGGTTACTCCAGATTGTGTGTGTACGGCAGGGTTATACTTTTTGTGGAGGTCGGAACTTTTTACCGTCAGGTTGTGTTTTTATTAATCCCAAAAGTTGACTATAGTTAGTGGAGGTCAGTTTTTTTGCATGCGACAGTTTGCAAATGAGACCCAAGGCCGGACCCTGCTTAGTTTGCAAGATCAGAAGAGATCGGGCATGTTAGGGTTGGTATGGCCGTAAGCAGCATATATGACCGCACATTGCCCCTTTGTTGTTGCTCCAAATGCAAGAAGCTGGCTCCAACATGATACAGATCAAGCAGTGACAGCACACACATGTTTATGACATTTGAAATGTGCTCCAAATCTTACATAGAAAGATCAAAGAGTGACATGTCAAAGAGTGACATCATGAATGGAATATTCACCCAAATGGACCAAACTCATACAGGAAGACAGAGATAAATAGCAGAGTCCCAGTGCCAAGTTTAGGGGTCTGTAGAACAGACAGAAGCCAGATGGGAGAGAGGTAAAAGAAAGGGTTGATTTCTGTCCACTTCTAATCCCTATACACTGGGGGCCAGGGAAGCCTTGTGGACATTGGCTGTTTGTCAGTCATTGATGGTTGTCCAAGTTGTCCAAACTCAATGAAACTCATACGGGAGGACACAGGTACATAGTAGAGTCACAGTGCCAAATTTGGGGTCTCTAGACCAACCAGGGACCACATGGAAGCGTGGTAAGAGAAAAGGTCTGTTTCTGTCCACTTCCAATCCCTTATCATTGGGGGCCAGGGTGGCCTTGCGGACAGTGGCCATTTCTCAGCTATAAAATGTCCTAGGGTGCTGAAACTCACAGGGTAGACTCATTGGAGCTCTCTAAGCTGGCCCTGTGAATCCCAGCAACATAGGACTAACTGTGACTGAGAAATAGCCTCTGTCCATTTGGCACCCCTGGGTTCCAATACTAAGGGATTGGAAGTGGACAGATTTGTACAGTTACCCTTACCAATGTCCCATTCTGTCTCTCTTTGTCCAAGAAGGCTGAAAATTGGACAATTCCCTCCATTTAGGGTGCAGATAATGTGGTCAAAGTTATAAGAAAATCAGACAACTTTGAAATTTTGGTCCTCAGATGGGTCAAATTTTCAAAGTTGTCCAAACTCAATGAAACTCATAGAGGACAACAGGGGTTCAAGAGCAGACTGCAAATGCCAAATTTGGGCCCTCTAAGACAACCAGGGACCAGACGGGAGCAAGGTAAGAGAAGAGGTCAGTTTCTGTCCACTTCCAATCCCTCACCATTAGGGGCCAGGGTGGCCATGTGAACAGTGGCTATTTCTGAGTTATATTTTGTCCTAGGAGGCTGAAACTCACAGGATAGGCTCATTTAAGGTGACTGAGCTTGCCCTGAAAGCCCCAGCTTCCTAGGACACAGTGTGGCTGAGAAAAGGCCTCCGTCCACAAAGCTTCCGTGGGCCCCAATACTAAGGGATTGGAAGTGGAAAGATTTGGACAGTTACTCTTACCAATGTCCCATTCTGTCCCCTTTAGTCGAAGAAGGCTGAAAATTGGACAAGACACTCCGTTTAGTGTGCAGATAATGTGGTCAAAGTTATAAGGAAATCAGACAACTTTGAATTTTTGGCCAAAAGTTGACTAAGTGCTCAGGTCCTCAGAAGGGTCAAATTTTCAAAGTTGTCCAATCTCAATGAAAGTAGTACAGGACAACAGGGGTTCACGGCAGAGTCCAAGTGCCAAATGTGGGGTCTCTACACCAATCAAGGACCAGATGGGAGCAAGGTAAGAGAAAAGGTCTGTTTCTGTCCACTTCCAATCCCTTATCATTGGGGGCCAGGGTGGCCTTGTGGACAGTGGCCATTTCTCGACTGTTTCTCAGTCATACTATGTCCTAGGAGGCTGAAACTCACAGGGTGGACTCAGTAGAGCTCCATCAGGTGGCCCTGTGAAACCCAGCAACATGGGACCTACCTTCACTGAGAAAAAGCCTCTGTCCATTAGGCATCCCTGGGCTCCAATAATGAAGGATTGCAAGTGGACACTGTACAATTCCAATCCCTTTCTATTCATTGTTGGATGGATTTCCACCACCAGAAGGGATTGCAAGTGGACATTTCGTACAATGGCAATCCCTCTCTATTCATTGTGGGATGGATTTCCACCATGAAAAGGGATTGCAGGTGGACACTTTGTACACTGGCAATCCCTTTCTATGAAGTTTAAGCATGATTTCCATTATCAGAAAGGATTACAATCGGACAAAGTGTCCATTTTCAATCCCTTTCTATGACCATTAAAAGGGATTGCCATTGGATACTTTGTACAATGGCAATCCCTGTCTATTACCATTATAAGGTATTGCAAGTGAACACCTTGCCCACTTGTAATCCCTTTTAATGGTGGAAATCCATCCGACTATGAATAGAGAGGGATTGGAAGTGGACACTTTGTCCACTTTCAATCCCTTTCTATTAAGTTTGAGGTTATTTCCACAAACAGAAGGGATTGGAAGTGGACACTTTGTACAATGGCAATCCCTTTCTATTACCATTATAAGGGATTGCCAATGGACACTTTGTACAATGGCAATCCCTCTCTATTCATAGTCGGAGGGATATCCACCATTGAAAGGGATTAAAAGTGGACACTTTGTCCACTTTCAATCCCTTTCTATTAAGTTTGAGGTTTTTTCCACACACAGAAGGGATTGGAAGTGGACGAAGTGTCCACTTTCAATCCCTTTTAATGGTGGAAAGCCGTCCGACTATAAATAAAGAGGAATTGGAAGTGGACAAAGTGTCCTCTTTCAATCCTTTTCCATTATAAGGGGTTGCCAATGGACACTTTGTACAATGGCAATCCCTCTCTATTCATAGTCGGATGGATTTCCACCATTAAAAGGAATTGCAAGTGGACACTTTGTACAATGGCAATCCCTCTCCATTCATAGTCGGATGTATTTCCACCATTAAAAGGGATTGCCAGTGTACAAAATGTCCACCGGCAATCCCTTTGTATTGCCATTAAAAGGGATTGGAAGTGGACAAAGTGTCCTCTTTCAATCCTTTTCCATTATAAGGGGTTGCCAATGGACACTTTGTACAATGGCAATCCCTCTCTATTCATAGTCGGATGGATTTCCACCATTAAAAGGAATTGCAAGTGGATACTTTGTACAATGGCAATCCCTCTCCATTCATAGTCGGATGTATTTCCACCATTAAAAGGGATTGCCAGTGTACGAAATGTCCACCGGCAATCCCTTTGTATTGCCATTAAAAGGGATTGGAAGTGGACAAACTGTCCACGGGCAATCCCTTTGCATTGCCATTAAAAGGGATTGACAGTGTACAAAGTGTCCACGGGCCATCCCATTGCATTGCCGTTAAAAGGGATTGAAAGAGGACAAAGTGTCCACCGGCAATCCCTTTGACCTGGCAGTAAGGGGGGATTGCAAGTGGGCTCCGGCGTCCACCCCGAAAAATTGAATGGATTGGGGGTGTCAAAGCGTCCATCTCTGAGCCCTTTGGAAGTATGCCTCCTGGTGTAATTTGCGCGCTACTGAAGACAGTCGGGACGCAGTTTTTCATTTGTAACTCCCTGACCGTTCGACCCTCGGGCTCGGTCAATGGACCAACGTGTGCGGGGCAGCGAAGCGCATGCATAGACCCCCTCGTTCGATTTTTAGGACCTTGCAAGCAAGGTTTTGTGGTGTCCAAAAACCCACCCTTTGCCCCATTCAAAAGGATTGCTTGTGGACAGTCATCCGGGCCCAGGTGCTAAGGGGGGGTTAGGGAGAAAGGGTTAGGGTTTAAAAAGTTGATGGCTGCCAGTCCATCACAGAGCGTCTGTCGATATACTGTCTGCCGAAATTCTCCACCGACATTTTATCGCAGAAAGAGCCTTTGGGATGCTACTCCCTGATGGTCTAGTTTCTAGGATTTGGCACTTTCTCCACCAAATTAGCAAGGGCAGACTTGGATGTCAAATGGGCGTGGTTGGATGTCAAATGGGCACAGTAAAATGGTGATGGGTGTGCTTTTAGGGTTATGGTTAGGAAGAAAGGGTTAGGGTTTAAAATGTTGATTGTTGCAAGAGCTTTTGGGAAGCTACTCCCTGATGGTCTAGTTGCTAGGATTTGGCACTTTCTCCACCAAATTAGCAAGGGCAGACTTGGATGTCAAATGGGCGTGGTTGGATGTCAAATGGGCACAGTAAAATGGTGATGGGTGTGCTTTTAGGGTTATGGTTAGGAAGAAAGGGTTAGGGTTTAAAATGTTGATTGTTGCAAGAGCTTTTGGGAAGCTACTCCCTGCTGGTCGAGTTGCTAGGATTTGGCGTTTTCACCGCCAAATTATTAAGGGCAGACTTGGATGTCAAATGGGCGTGCCTGGATGTTAAATGGGCACAGTTGAATGGGTGATGGTTTGGTTTTAGGTTTAGGGTTAGGGAGAAAGGGTTAGGGTTTAAAATGTTGATTGCTGCAAGAGCCTTTGGGATGCTACTCCCTGGTGGTCTAGTGGCTAGGATTTGGCACTTTCACCACCAAATTAGCAAGGGCAGACTTGGATGTCAAATGGGCACAGTTAAATGCGTGATGGTTGTGCTTTTAGGGTTAGGGAGAAAGGGTTAGGGTTTAAAATGTTGATTGCTGCAAGAGCTTTTGGGATCTTACTCCCTGATGGTCTAGTGGCTAGGATTTGGCGTTTTCACCGCCACGGCCTGGGTTCAATTCCCGGTCAGGGAAGTTTGTCTTGTCTTCCTTTTACACTTGGGCATTTTATTCCTGCATTCCCTGAAAAGAGCACATTTATCCACCATGTTCAGGCCATCTTTGTTTGGCTTGGCCTTTCTTCTTCCAGAGAGAATTAACCTGACATCATTCACATGCTAGCATCTGTGGCATATAGCCAATCCAAAGCACTGTGTATATTAACATCTGGCCAATTGGAGCTTTAACCCCATGACTAAAACCCCCTCGCTAAGATGTGAAAAGGGCTCCCTGATGGTCTAGTGGTTAGGATTTGGCGTTCTCACCGCCACGGCCTGGGTTGCATTCCTGGTCAGGGAATCTGATGACTGCAGCAATTGCCTAGCATACATGCCCAAGTTTCCTTTTGCTGCTTTCCAGCAACATGACAAATGTGGAATTCTTAAGATGTTCCAGGGAATCACAAATGGAATCATGTAAACACTTCAAGTTTGCTGTGACAAAGGCTAATTGCAAATGCAAATTTACATTGGAGCCAACAAGTTAAACCTTGTTGTCATTACTGAACGCATCACTTAGGGTCGGGCTGGGACACCAACATGGAACATCTTTCAAGTGAAGCAAAGTGGGTATTGAATGGTCGGCCACACGCTCCTCATTCTCAGATTATACTTCTTAAGTGCCTGAATGCTGCCAATTGTTGGCCGTATGCCAAAGAAACCTTTGTGTTACTCAAACTAGCTATTCCATTTTCCCTTCCATTCCCTTTGTTGCATGTGGACAGAAGCAGGGGGGCAAACAATGTCCTGAAGATGTCAGAGAATGTACACAAATTGACTGCTAGCATTAAGGTCAAAGACAGCTTTAGCCCCATTTCACATTCGAAGGATTCTAAATACACACTGCATTGGCCGGGAATCGAACCCGGGTCAACTGCTTGGCAAGCAGCTATGCTCTCCACTATACCACCAATGCCTGCAAAGAAAGCTGCTGAGGGCGACATAGGCCTGCACTTAATGTCGTCTTGTGCAGAGTCGTGAAAATCCAAAACCACATTGCTGCAATGGTGCTTTTTACTATGTGCAGCAATGTGTGTACTCACATGGAAATTGCACAACCCAGCCCTTAAGGACCAAGCCCACAGCAAACAGTGACAGCAGACCCAGCAATAATCAAGCGGGATGCAGGGAACACCCTGGAAAGACCAATTACCCCCAGCTGCAGGCTGGAAAATGGGGCAGGGCTGGATATTGGGCGGGGTTGGATGTCAAATGGGCGTGGTTGGCTGTCAAATGGGCATGGTTAGATGGCTGATGGGTGTGGTTATAGTTTTAGGGTTAGGGAGAAAGGGTTAAGGTTTAAAACGTTGATGGCTGCCAGTCCATCACAGAGCGTCTGTCGATAATCTGTTGGCCGAAATTCTCCACCGACATTTTATTGCAGAAAGAGCCTTTGGGATGCTACTCCCTGATGGTCTAGTTTCAAGGATTTTGCACTTTCACCGCCAAATTAGCAAGGGCAGACTTGGATGTCAAATGGGCATGATTGGATGTCAAATGGGCACAGTTAAATGGGTGATGGGTGTGCTTTTATGGATAGAGAGAAAGGGTTAGGGTTTAAAATGTTGATTGCTGCAAGAGCCTTTGGGATGCTACTCCCTGATGGTCTAGTTGCTAGGATTTGGCAATTTCTCCACCAAATTAGCAAGGGCAGACTTGGATGTCAAATGGGCGTGGTTGGATGTCAAATGGGCACAGTAAAATGATGATGGGTGTGCTTTTAGGGTTAGGGTTAGGAAGAAAGGGTTAGGGTTTAAAATGTTGATTGTTGCAAGAGCTTTTGGGAAGCTACTCCCTGCTGGTCGAGTTGCTAGGATTTGGCGTTTTCACCGCCAAATTATTAAGGGCAGACTTGGATGTCAAATGGGCGTGCCTGGATGTTAAATGGGCACAGTTGAATGGGTGATGGTTTGGTTTTAGGGTTAGGGTTAGGGAGAAAGGGTTAGGGTTTAAAATGTTGATTGCTGCAAGAGCCTTTGGAATGCTACTCCCTGGTGGTCTAGTGGCTAGGATTTGGCACTTTCACCACCAAATTAGCAAGGGCAGACTTGGATATCAAATGGGCGTGGTTGGATGTCAAATGGGCACAGTTAAATGCGTGATGGGTGTGCTTTTATGGATAGAGAGAAAGGGTTAGGGTTTAAAATGTTGATTGCTGCAAGAGCCTTTGGGATGCTACTCCCTGATGGTCTAGTTGCTAGGATTTGGCACTTTCACCACCAAATTAGCAAGGGCAGACTTGGATGTCAAATGGGCGTGGTTGGATGTCAAATGGGCACAGTTAAATGGGTGATGGGTGTGCTTTTATGGATAGAGAGAAATGGTTAGGGTTTAAAATGTTGATTGCTGCAAGAGCCTTATGGATGCTACTCCCTGATGGTCTGGTGGCTAGGACTTGGAACTTTCACCACCAAATTAGCAAGGGCAGACTTGGATGTCAAATGGGCGTGGTTGGGTGTCAAATGGGCACAGTTAAATGCGTGATGGTTGTGCTTTTAGGGTTAGGGAGAAAGGGTTAGGGTTTAAAATGTTGATTGCTGCAAGAGCTTTTGGGATCTTACTCCCTGATGGTCTAGTGGCTAGGATTTGGCGTTTTCACCGCCGCGGCCCGGGTTCAATTCCCGGTCAGGGAAGTTTGTCTCGTCTTCCTTTTACACTTGGGCATTTTATTCCTGCATTCCCTGAAAAGAGTACATTTATCCACCATGTTCAGGCCATCTTTGTTTGGCTTGGCCTTTCTTCTTCCAGAGAGAATTAACCTGACATCATTCACATGCTAGCATCTGTGGCATATAGCCAATCCAAAGCACTGTGTATATTAACATCTGGCCAATTGGAGCTTTAACCCCATGACTAAAACCCCCTCGCTAAGACGTGAAAAGGGCTCCCTGATGGTCTAGTGGTTAGGATTTGGCGTTCTCACCGCCACGGCCCCATTCCCGGTCAGGGAATCTGTTGGAACTCCTCTGGCGTGCAGAGGACCTGTGCCTCGCCAAAGGCCTTCACGGTTTTGTGTTCCTTGACCTGCGTGTCACACAGAGACAGAGTGCTTGTAAGCATGATTTACGTCACTGCCGTACACACACAACTCATTTCTGCATACTCACATGGATCAGGTAGCCACTGTCGGTGCCGCTACTCTCTGCCTCGGCCACTTCCTGGTCGGTCATGTTGGAGTACACTCCTGACCTGTGGCCGTAGAGGCAGGTCCAGAATGAACACAGGTACCCATAGAACAGGTACCTGTCTTCATTGGTTAGCCCTGTCTCCATCTTTTCTGAGGAGGAGAAAGGAGAGGGGGGGCGGGGGGAAGAAGAAAAGTCAGCGTGGAGGTGCAGTGAGAGACGCGCCCCATCAACTGTGTGCGTTTGGATGAGAAACTCACCGAGAAGGATGGGGATTCTGGCCCGAGCGACCTCGATGCAGGTCCGCAGGTCGTCCCGGCTCGGCAGCTTGGCAACTTTCTTTTAACCGACAGCTGGTGCACCACCACTTGCGCCTTAAAGTTTTTAAGGCACGATTTCAGCTCCCGCTGCAGGTCCGACAGCTGAGTTTTTGTCAGCCGGCTGGTTCGGGGAGTGCTCTCCTTCAAATACCCTGCAAAACTGCACGTTTTTCAGATAAAACGCCGCAGTCGTGACTTCCATCTTGCTCCGGAGGAGCGATTTGGCCCAACTAGTAGGTGAAAAGGAAAAACACCAAACTTAGTTGTCATGGAAAATGGAGAAAAAAAAAAAAAAAGGAAAAAAAAGACAGGCAACCACAGAATGTGGCCATACAAGTGAAAACTCACCCTCTGACCCGACCAGTATCGTCCAAAAACAGCCAGTCCCCGACCCTGGCGTGCCCATGGATCATGTAGAGCAGGAACGTCCGGCTCCTGCTCACTTTGGACCGGGCGTTCCTGATCATTTTGGTCGTGGGGTTTATGCCCGTGAGGAAATCTTGATAGTGATGGAGGTACTCCTCTGCAAGACAAGAGCAAAGTGAAATCATGTCTTTCCTGGTACTCTTCTGCAATCCAAGTATTTATGGAAAAGCATCCTTACCCATGCAGGGCGTGAAAGAAATTCTCTTCATCCTGTTCCCCCTCCCGGTGCCCTCGCTCCAGGGGGAAATTTGGAGGGGGAGATGGGACTTCTCCCCGCCTTCGACCTCCTCTTAGCCAGCTGCATCTTCAGACGCGCCGACTCAGGCCCTGGTGTGGCTGTGGCTGAGGTGCTGGTGGAGGGCCCCGGGGTCTCATCCTCACTGATCTGGAAGGAACACAAGTCAGTAGATACGCATTGTCCCATCCAGAATATGCCCTCCCATCTGTACGCCTTCACAATCTGCAAAAGACCAGCTTACCTGGGCCTGCACTGAAGCTGCTGCGGCCGGCGGCTTCCTGCGGGCCTGGTTAAGTGAGGCCCGCAGCGCCTTGATCTGGTCAATCAGATCGTCCCTCTCCCTCCTCAGCCGCTCAATCTCCTGCCTGCTCTGCCTGCGGTGGTCCAGGCACTCCACATTGGCGCAGGACATAGGCGGCGATGGTGGAGGAGGGAGGAACGACATGTCCTCCGCCTGCTCCTCCTCATCCAGGTCGAGGGTGCATGTGATCGATGGGGTGGGGTTGCTGGCCCTCAGGGCTGCCGGACAGCTTCGGAGTAGCGGGCCTTGTTCAACATCTCCGCCCGCTTTGAGACGTCAAGCTCCGGGTGATTTGAAGACAGGTGCCGGTCCAGGCGAGCCTGCTTGTAGCCACATGCAGGAATCAGGCATCTTGACGTGCGAATATTTATTCGCCCTGTTGCGAGGCTACATAAGATCTTCCTTTCGTTGACGTTTGTCACCAAATGTGTTTGTTTGAGGTGCGTTGGCAGATTGCTGTACGCTCGGTGGCACAACGGACATGTGCTTGACTGAAAGGGGGAAAAAAAAAAAAAGGAAAAAAAAGCACACATTGAGCAACCTTTACATTCCCCATTTTGTTGGAAAACATAAGCCTTGCTCTTTCAGAAACTGCTGGAATTATTCTTTTAGGCGAAGGAATCGCGGAGTTGCGCGCGAGGAGCTGTCCGGTGCTGAGCGCCTGGTGCGCTCGAGCGGCGGGAAAAAACCCCAGCCCAATTTACTGAATTTCCATGGTCTATCCTGGTCAAACCTTCACTTTTCCCCCTTCTGTTAGAAAAAAGAAGCCTTGCACTTTCAGAAACTGTTGGAATTATTCTTTTAGGCCAAGGAATCGCGGAGTTAAGGTGAAATGAAGTTGCGTGTACAAAGCGCATTTAGAGACATTTAATCTTTAAAAAAATTGCCCCTAGGAGTGAGTGTGAGTGTGGTTGTTCGTCTCTCTGTGTGGCCCTGCGATGGACTAGCAAGCTGTCCAGGGTGTACCCTGCCTGTCGCCCAAAGCCAGCTGGGATAGGGTCCAGCTTCCCTGCGACCCTGAATTGGAATAAGCAGTTCAGAAAATGAATGAATGTATTCACCAAGTGCTCAGGTCCTCACAAGGGTCGAATTTTTAAAGTTGTCCAAACTCAATGAAACTCGTACAGGAGCACACAGGTACATAGTAGAGACCCAGTGCCAAATTTGGGGTCTCTAGAACAACCAGGCACCAGATGGAAGCAGGGTAAGAGAAAGGGTCTGTTTCTGTCCACTTCCAATCCCTATGCATTGGGAGACAGGGTGGCCTTGTGGACAGTGGCTGTTTCTCAGTCATACATTGTCCTAGGAGGCTGGAACTCACAGGGTGGACTCAGTAGAGCTCCATCAGGTTGCCCTGTGAAACATAGCACCATGGGACCTACCTTCAATGAGAGAAAGCCTCTGTCCATTAGGCATCCCCAGGCTCCAATAATGAGGGATTGAAAGTGGACCCTGTACAATTCCAATCCCTTTCTATTCACTGTCAGATGGATTTCCACCATCAGAAGGGATTGCCAATGGACACTTTGTGCAATGGCAATCCCTTTCCATTCATAGTCAGACTCGGATGGCTTTCCACCATTAAAAGGGATTAGAAGTGGACACTTTGTCCACTTTCAATCCCTTTCCATTATAAGGGATTGCCAATGGACACTCTGTACAATGTCAATCCCTTTTAATGGTGGAGAGCCATCCGTCTATGAATAGAGAGGGATTGGAAATGGACAAAGTGTCCACTTCCAATCCCTTTCTTTGACCATTAAAAGGGATTGCCATTGGACACTTTGTACAATGGCAATCCCTTTCCATTGCCATTATAAGGGATTGCCAATGGACACTTTGTCCAATGGCAATCCCTCTCCATTCATAGTCGGATGGATTTCCACCATTAAAAGGGATTAGAAATGGACACTTTGTCCACTTTCAATCCCTTTCCATTATAAGGGATTGCCAATGGACACTCTGTACAATGGCAATCCCTTTTAATGGTGGAGAGCCATAGGTCTATGAATAGAGAGGGATTGGAAATGGACAAAGTGTCCACTTCCAATCCCTTTCTTTTACCATTAAAAGGGATTGCCATTGGTCACTTTGTACAATGGCAATCCCTTTCTATTGCCATTAAAAGGGATTGCCATTGGATACTTTGTACAATGGCAATCCCTTTCCATTGCCATTATAAGGGATTGCCAATGGACACGTTGTACAATGCCAATCCCTCTCCATTCATAGTCGGATGGATTTCCACTATTAAAAGGGATTAGAAATGGACACTTTGTCAACTTTCAATCCCTTTCCATTATAAGGGATTGCCAATGGACACTCTGTACAATGGCAATCCCTTTTAATGGTGGAGAGCCATCCGTCTATGAATAGAGTGGGATTGGAAATGGACAAAGTGTCCACTTCCAATCCCTTTCTTTGACCATTAAAAGGGATTGCCAGTGGACACTTTGTACAATGGCAATCCCTCTCCATTCAAAGTCGGATGGATTTCCACCATTGAAAGGGATTGCAAGTGGACACTCTGTCCACTTTCAACCCCTTTCCATTATAAGGAATTGCCATTGGACACCCTGTGCAATGGCAATCCCTCTCCATTCATAGTCGGATGGATTTCCACCATTGAAAGGGATTGCACATGAACACAGTGTCCATTTGCAATCTCTTTCTATTAAGTTTGAGGTTATTTCCACCAACAGAAGTGATTGGAAGTGGACATTTTGTCCAATTTCAATCCCTTTCAATGGTGGAAAGCCATTCGACTTTGAATAGAGAGGGATTGGAGGTGGACAAAGTGTCCAATTGCAATCCCTTTCTATTGTTATTAAAAGGGATTGCCAATGGACACTTTGTACAATGACAATCCCTTTCTATTGCCATGAAAAGGGATTGCCATTAGACAGTTTGTCCAATGGCAATCCCTTTCTATTGCCATTATAAGGGATTGCCAATGGACACTCTGTCCTCTTTCAATCCCTTTCCACTATAAGGGATTGCCAAAGGACACTTTGTCCAATGGCAATCCTACTCTATTAATAGTCTGATGGACTTCCACCATTAAAAGGGATTAGAAGTGGACACTTTGTCCACTTTCAATCCCTTTCCATTATAAGGGATTGCCAATGGACACTCTGTACAATGGCAAAACCTTTTAATGGTGGAGAGCCATCCGTCTATGAATAGAGAGGGATTGGAAATGGACAAAGTGTCCACTTCCAATCCCTTTCTTTTACCATTAAAAGGGATTGCCATTGGACACTTTGTACAATGGCAATCCCTTTCCATTGCCATTATAAGGGATTGCCAGTGGACACTTTGTACAATGGCAATCCCTCTCCATTCAAAGTCGGATGGATTTCCACCATTGAAAGGGATTGCAAGTGGACACTCTGTCCACTTTCAACCTCTTTCCATTATAAGGAATTGCCATTGGACACTCTGTGCAATGGCAATCCCTCTCCATTCATAGTCGGATGGATTTCCACCATTGAAAGGGATTGCACGTGAACACAGTGTCCATTTGCAATCTCTTTCTATTAAGTTTGAGGTTATTTCCACCAACAGAAGTGATTGGAAGTGGACACTTTTTCCAATTTCAATCCCTTTCAATGGTGGAAAGCCATTCGACTTTGAATAGAGAGGGATTGGAGGTGGACAAAGTGTCCACTTTCAATCCCTTTCCATGATAAGGGGTTGCCAATGGACACTTTGTACAATGGCAATCCCTCTCCATTCATAGTTGGATGGATGTCCACCATTGAAAGGGATTGGAAGTGGACACTCTGTCCTCTTCCAATCCCTTTCTATGAAGTTTGAGGTTATTTCCAAAAAAGGTATTGGAAGTGGACAAAGTGTCCACTTTCAATCCCTTTCTATTGCCATTATAAGGGATTGCCATTGGACAATCTGTACAATGGCAATCCCTCTCCATTCATAGTCGGATGGATTTCCACCATTGAAAGGGATTGGAAGTGGACACTCTGTCCACTTTCAATCCCTATCCATTATAAGGGATTGCCAATGGACACTTTGTACAATGGCAATCCTTCTCTATTCATAGTCGGAGGGATTTCCACCATTAATAGGGATTAGAAGTGAACACTCTGTCCACTTCCAATCCCTTTCTATTAAGTTTGAGGTTATTTCACACACAGAAGGGATTGGAAGTGGCCAAAGTGTCCACTTTCAATCCCTTTCCATGATAAGGGGTTGCCAATGGCCACTTTGTACAATGGCAATCCCTCTGTATTCATAGTCGGACTGGATTCCACCATTAAAAAAGGATTGCAGGTGGACACACTGTACACCAGGGGCCCCGTTCTCTTGATTTGAGGTAGATTTCCACCATTAAAAGGGATTGCCGGTGTACGAAATGTCCACCGGCAATCCCTTTGTATTGCCCTTAAAAGGGATTGCCAGTGTACGAAATGTCCACCGGCAATCCCTTTGTATTGCCATTAAAAGGGATTGGAAGTGGACAAACTGTCCACTTCCAATCCCTTTGACCTGGCAATACTGGGGGATTGCAAGTGGGCTCCGGCGTCCACCCCGAAAATTGAATGGGAAGTAATGGGGGGTGTCAAAGCGTCCACCTCTGAGCCCTTTGGAAGTATGCCCCCTGGGGTGTTTCGCGTGCTACTGAAGACGGTCGGTAAGCAGTTTTTTATTTTTAACTCCCTGACCGTTCGACCCTCGGGCGAGGTCGAGTGACCAACGTGTGCGCGGGAGCGAGACGCACGCGTAGACCCCTTGTTCGATTTTTAGGACCTTCGGGGGCCGCGGCAAGCAAAGTTTTGTGGTGTCCAAAAACCCTCCCTTTTCCCCATTCAAAGGGATTGCCCGTGTACGGCCGACCTTGCGCAAGTGCTAAGGGGGGGAAGCCGGACTTAAACCACCGGCCGTCATGTCAAAAGACACGCGGTTCTACCACTTGAACCACTGCCACAACTAGCAATCAAAATACACATAAACAAAAACAAAATAATACACGTACACAAAAGCAAAAAAAAAAAAAAAAAAAAAAAAACACAAACAAAAAATATAGAAATACACAAAACAAACCCTAAAAATCAATAAACAAAATGTACAAATAAATTTTAAAAATCTAAGAACAAAACACAAAAAGACACAAAAAACATGTTAATATACAAAATATAAAAATACAAATGGTGAAGACTCAATTTAAAAAATGTATACAATTAAATAGAAAGTTTGCGATTAATCTAAAAAACTCAATTGACATGAGCCATAAACCAGCTCAGTCTTTCACCTTCAAAGTTTAAACGGATCACAAAATATTAACCTTTTACTTTATGAAAGAAAATTCTCATATTCTTTATGTCATCGACACAATCACAGATTACGTTTTCAGAAAAATCTGAAATCGGTCCAAATTCCTCTCCACTTCCTCTAAAGTCCTCTTAAACATATGTTAAGTTATATATCAAAACTTAGGAAATCAAGTATGCTACAAAACTAGCCAACTTGAAAATCCGATTTGCTGCAGTGCTCCACATGGGAGACTCAGCATCCAGCTTAAGTCATAGCTTAGTTCCCCAGGACTAGTCCAGGGACAGGCACACTCCGGACCAGGGTCCAGAACTCCAGGCCTGGGTGCTAGATCCCAGACTTGTGTCCAGACCTAAGCATATGTATCGATGTCGATACACATGTCAAGACCTCCAGGACCGTGTCCAGACCTCCATTCATAGGTCCAGACCTCCAGGCCTGGGGACAGACCTCCAAGCAAAGATCCATACAACCTGGGTAATAATACCCAGACCCAGGTCCAACTATCCAGACCTATGTGTAGACCTCTAGTCCTGAAGGTGCTCCAGGTATCCATCCCTGGGTACTCAGGCATGGATGCAAATCATCACAACCTAATTGGCACATGTTTTACGCCAGATGCCTAAAACATGTGCCAATTAGGTTGCGATGATTTGCTGTGGCGGCCCCTTCAGAGGGACACGCCAAAAGGGAAACATGTACTTTGGTTGTTAATTGTTGCATTTTTATGTTGTTTGTGTACAGTTTTCCAACAATGGATCCTGACCTCCATACCCATGTTCAGACCTTCAAGCCTGTGTCAAGACCTCCATGTCAAGGTCCAGACCTCTTGGCCTGGTTCAAGACTTCCATGCCGAGATACAGACCTTCAGGTCTAAAGTAGGGCTGGGCGATATATCAAATATACTCGAAATATCGTGGTTAGTCATATAGAAAATGTCTATATTTGTCATATTCGAGTTGCCCTGTTGTCACGTAGTTGTTTTTAGCTGTGGGTGGGGTTATCCCACTCCTCCTTCACTGTCAGCACCGCTTTGCACAGAGAGTTAAAGCAAGCGCACAGAGTTATGTACATAATGTGAGCTACGTGCTACATCATGAGAGGCAGCGTGGTGTAGCAGCTTTTCTAGCAGAGAACTCCGGTAGCAGTAGCAGCGCGAGTTACAAAAAATGGAGGGAGAATTTGTTCCAAAGAAAAATAGTACAGGATCCATCATCTGGCAGTGGTTTGGATACCGGAGAGAGGATGTTGGCCAAACAACTGTAAGTATGTCACAAAAATGTCGCCACAAAAGGTAGTAGTACCACAAATTTAAAATGACATGTTTGTGCCACTGCTTTAACTGTTAAATAAATACAGTTTTGATCAATTTGCTTAGTTACAATTTCATCCTTTATTTGGCATGAATGTTTAAAATCAGCATAGCTTCATGCAGTATGAACAATTATGTTTTAAATCATCTCACTGATGTGATTGTATGCACCAAAGCATGGCCGTAATGGCCGTAAGAAACAGATATGGATGAAAAATGCCGTTTTGAGGTTGCTCCAAATGCATAAAGCTGGTGCCAACATGACATAGATCAAGCAGTGACATCACACACATGTTTATGACATTTGAAATGTGTTCCAAATATTACACCTAAAGATCAAAGAGTGACATCATCAATGAAATGTTCTCCAAATGTCCTACATTCACATATAAGTGTAAAAGCTGAGAGCACCTGGTATTCCCAGGTGGTTACTCCAGATTTTGTGCGTACGTCTGGGTCAGAGTTGTTGTGGAGGTAGGAACTTCTTACCGTCAGATTGTGTTTTTATAAATCCAAAAAGTTGACTATAATTGGTTTAGGCTGGTTTTTTGCATTCGACAGTTTACAAATGAGACCCAAGGTCCGGACCATGCTTAGTTTGCAAGATCAGAAAAGATCGAGCGTGTTAAGGTTGGTATGGCCGTAAGCAGCATATATGACCGCAAATTGCCTCTTTGTTGTTGCTCCAAATGCAATAAGCTGGCGCCAAGATGACACAGATCAAGCAGTGACCTCACACATGTTTATGACAATTGAAATGTGCTCCAAATTTTACATAGAAAGATCAAAGAGTGACATGTCAAAGAGTGACATCATGAATGGAAAGTTCACCAAAATGGACCAAACTCATACTGGAAGACAGAGACCCATAGCAGAGTCCCAGTGCCAAGTTTAGGGTCTGTAGAACAAACAGTAACCAGATGGGAGTGAGGTAAGAGAAAGGGTTGATTTCTGTCCACTTCTAATCCCTATACACTGGGGGCCAGGGAAGCCTTTGGACAGTGGCTATTGTGAATGATGTTGACAGTGGCTCTGTGGGGTTGCCCTGTGAATCCCAGCAATGTAGGACCTACCCTGACTGAGAAAAAGAAACCATTGTGTTACTCAAACTAGCCATTCCATTTTCCCTTCCAGTTCCTTTGTTGCATGTGGACAGAAGCAGGGGCAAACAATGTCCAGAAGATGTCAGAGAATGTACACAAATTGACTGCTATGCTGGCATTAAGCTCAAAGACAGCTTTAGCCCCATTTCACATTAGGAGGATTCTAAATACTTGCTGCATTGGCCGGGAATCGAACCCAGCTCATCTGCTTGGCAAGCAACTATGCTCTCTACTATACCACCAATGCCTGCAAAGAAAGCTGCTGAGGGAGACATAGGCCTGCACTTAATGTCGTCTTGTGCAGAGTCGTGAAAATCCAAAACCACATTGCTGCAATGGTGCTTTTTACTATGTGCAGTAATGTGTGTACTCACATGGAAATTGCACAACCCAGCCCTTAAGGACCAAGCCCACAGGAAACAGTGACGGCAGACCCAGCGATAATCAAGCGGGATGAAGGGAACACCCTGGAAAGACCAATAACCCCCAGCTGCAGGCTGGAAAATGGGGCGGGGTCAAATGGGCATGGTTAGATGGCTGATGGGTGTGGTTATAGGTTTAGGGTTAGGGAGAAAGGGTTAAGGTTTAAAACGTTGATGGCAGCCAGTCCATCAAAGAGCGTCTGTTGATAATCTGTTGGCCGAAATTCTCAACCGACATTTTATTGCAGAAAGAGCCTTTGGGATGCTACTCCCTGATGGTCTAGTTGCTAGGATTTGGCACTTTCACCACCAAATTAGCAAGGGCAGACGAGCATGTCAAATGGGTGTGGCTGGATGTCAAATGGGCACAATTAAATTACTCGTGGGTGTGCTTTTAGGGTTGGGGAGAAAGGGTTAGGGCTTAAAATGTTGATTGCTGCCAGAGCCTTTGGGAAACTGCTCCCTGATGGTCTAGTTGCAAGGATTTGGCACTTTCACCTCCAAATTAGCAAGGGCAGACTTGGATGTCACATTGGCGTGGTTGGATGTGAAATGGGCACAATTAAGTGTGTGATGGGTGTGCTTTTAGTGTTAGGGTTAAGGAGAAAGGGTTAGGGTTTAAAATGTTGAGTGCTGTAAGAGCCTTTGGGATGGTACTCCCTGATGGTCTAGTTGCGAGGATTTGGCACTTTCACCACCAAATTAGCAAGGGCAGACTTGGATGTCATATTGGTGTGGTTGGATGTCAAATGGGCACAGTTAAATGGGTGATGGGTGTGCTTTTAGCGTTAGGGTTAAGGAGAAAGGGTTAGGGTTTAAAATGTTGATTGCTGCAAGAGCCTTCGGCAAGCTACTCCCTGATGGTGTAGTTTCTAGGATTTGGCACTTTCACCACCAAATTAGCAAGGGCAGACTTGGATGTCATATTGGTGTGGTTGGATGTGAAATGGGCACAGTTAAATGCGTGATGGGTGTGCTTTTAGGGTACGGGTTAGGGAGAAAGGGTTAGGGTTTAAAATGTTGAGTGCTGTAAGAGCCTTTTTGGATGCTACACCCTGATGGTCTAGTTGCTAGGATTTGGAGTTTTCACTGTCATGGCCCGGGTTCAATTCCCGGTCAGGGAAGTTTGTCTTGTCTCCCTTTTACACTTGGGCATTTTATTCCTGCATTTCCTAGAAAGAGCACATTTATCCACCATGTTCAGGCCATCTTTGTTTGGCTTGGCCTTTCTTCTTCCAGAGAGAATTAACCTGACATCATTCACATGCTAGCATCTATTGCATATAGCCAATCCAAAGCACTGTGTATATTAACATCTGGCCAATTGGAGCTTTAACCCCATGACTAAAACCCCCTCGCTAAGAGCTGAAAAGGACTCCCTGATGGTCTAGTGGTTAGGATTCGGCGTTCTCACCGCCGCGGCCCGGGTTCCATTCCCGGTCAGGGAATCTGATGACTGCAGCAACTGCCTAGCGTACATGCCCAGCTTTCCTTTTGCTGCTTTCCAGCACCATGACAAATGTAGAATTCTTCAGATCTTCCAGGGAATCACAAATGGAATCATGTAAACACCTCAAGTTTGCTGTGACAAAGCAATCAACATTTTAAACCCTAACCCTTTCTCCTTAACCCTAACACTAAAAGCACACCCATCACCCATCTAACTGTGCCCATTTGACATCCAACCTTGCCCATTTGACATGCTAGTCTGCTCTTGCTAATTTGTCAGTGAAAGTACCAAATCCTAGCCACTAGACCATCCGCGTCATGCTGAAAGGATGCTTATCGCGACTGAGGTGGAGCGGTGACCGTGACGCGTTCCTGGGGGAAATGAGAGGGAAAAACACACTCGACCATTGCAAAGGGATTGCCAATGGACACTCTTAGTCGACACTTGTAACATTTTCACCCCCTGTCCCGTCAAAGGGATTGGAAATGTCCAAAGTGTCCACTTTCAATCCCTTTCACCGGGCACGGCCCCCCAGCCTCCAGGGGCTCACCTTTGGGCCTAGGATGCTGAAATTTGGACACGGGGGTCCTGGTAGCATGCCCTCTTGGTGTGCCAAGTCTCGTCCAAATTGAAAAAGTTGACGATTTCGGACCATGGTGAAAGGGACCAAATTTTCAGCGTTGTCCAAACTCGACCACACTTGGGTAGGAGGAAGAGGACCTGTTGGAAGGCATGTATGCCAGTTTTGAGGCAGGTTGGACAATCAGGGACCAGATGGGAGCGTGGTAAGGGAAAACGTCCACTTCCAATCCCTTATCATTGGGGGCCAGGGTGGCCATGTGGACAGTGGCCATTTCTCAGCCATACATTGTCCTAGGAGGCTGAAACTCACGGTGTAGACTCAGTAGAGTGCCCGCAGGTGGCCCTGTGAATCACAGCTTCCTAGGACACAGTGTGGCTGAGAAAAGGCCTCTGTCCATAAAGGTTCCCTGAGCCCCGACACTAAGGAATTGGAAGTGGACAGATTTGGACCATTACCCTTACCCTTCTCCCACTGTGTCTCATTTGGTTGTGGACTGCTGAAATTTGGACAATTCACTCCATTTAGGGTGCAGATAGTGTTGTTAAAGTTACATTGAAATCAGAAAATTTTGAAAAATTGACCCAATATTCACCAAGTGGTCCTCACAAGGGTCAAATTTTTAAAGTTGTCCAAACTCACTGAAACTCATACAGGAACACAGGGGCACATAGCAGAGTGCAAGTGCCAAGTTTGGGGTCACTAGAACCACCGGGGACCAAATGGGAGCAAGGTAAGAAAAGAGGTCAGTTTCCGTCCACTTCTAATCCCTTAGTATTGGGGGCCAGGGTGGCCTTGTGGACAGTGGCTGTTTCTCAGTCATACATGGTGCTAGGATGCTGAAACTCACAGGACATGCTCATTTAAGCTGCATCCTACATGGAGTGTCCTGTGTGAATTTCAGCCTTCCTGGACCAAGGGAGACAAAATGGGACAATGGTATGGGTAATTGTCCATTGGTGTCCAGCTCCAATCCCTATGAATGGGGCCCCGGGGATGCCTTGTGGACAGTGGCTATTTCTGGGTCACATTTAGTCATATGTTGCTGGGATTCACGGGGCCAGCTCCGTGCACTGTTCCTGGGCATACGACTTGGAGGATGTCACCTAAAAATGACATTTTCTCCAAACTTTGCCACACTTTACCAATGTGTCTTGGGTCGTAAAATAGTTTTAAATTGAAAGTTTAAGCCTTCTAGAACAAAGGGGGACACGGTGGGAGAAGGGGAAGGGTAATAGTCCATTTCCATCCACTTCCAATCCCTGAGCACTGGAATCTGGGGATGCCTCGTGGACAGAGACTTTTTCTCAGTCAGGATAGGTCCTACGTTGCTGGGATTCAATGGGCAACCCCACAAAGCTCCACTGAGTCTGCCCTGTGAGTTTCAGCATCCTAGGAATATCCATGACTGAGAAATAACCACAGTCCACAAGGCTTCCCTGGCCCCCAGTGTATAGGGATTAGAAGTGGACAGGCCCTAAACTTGGCACTTGGACTCTGCTATGGGTCTCTGTCTTCCTGTATGAGTTTGGTTCATTTTTCAGGAACTTTGAAAATTTGACCCTTCTGGGGACCACTTAGTCAACTTTTTTGCCAAATTTTCAAGTTTTTCTGATTTCCTTGTAACTTTGGTCCACACTGTCTGCCTCCTACATGGAATGTCCTGTGTGAATTTCAGCCTTCCTGGACCAAGGGAGATAAAATGGGACAATGGTATGCGTAATTGTCCATTGGTGTCCAGTTCCAATCCCTATGAATGGGGCCCCGGGGATGCCTTGTGGACAGTGGCTATTTCTGGGTCACAAAAATATCAAACAGAATGGAACTGTGTCGATTGAACTGTGTTGTTTGACCCACGGCAACATTAAACGGAATGAAACTATGTCATTTGACACATAAAAACATCAAACAGAATGGAACTGTGTCATTTGAAGCATAAGAACATCAAAAAGAATGGAACTGTGTCATTTAAACCACGACAACATCAAACAGAATGGAATTGTGTCGTTTGAAGAATAAAAACATCAAACAGAATGGAACTGTGTCGTTTGAACCATGGCAACATTAAACAGAATGGAACAGTGTCATTTGAACCATGTCAACATCAAACGGAATGGAACTGTGTCATTAGACACATAAAAACATCAAAGAGAATGGAACTGTGTCGGTTGAACCATGGCAACATCTAATTGGAATGGAACTGTGTCGTTTGAAGCATTAAAACACCAAAGAGAATGGAACTGTGTTGATTGAAACATGGCAACATTAAACAGAATGGAACTGTGTCGTTTTAACCTTGGCAACATTAAACAGAATGGAACTGTGTCGTTTTAACCTTGGCAACATTAAATGGAATGGAACTGTGTCGTTTGAACCATGGCCACATCACACAGAATGGAAACTGTGTCATTTTACACATAAAAACATCAAACAGAATGGAACTGTGTCGTTTGAAACACAAAAACATCAAACAGAATGGAACTGTGTCGTTTGAACCATGGCAACATTAAACAGAATGGAACTGTGTTGTTTGAAGCATGACAATATCAAAAAGAAATGGAACTGTGTCGTTTGAAGCATGGCAACATCTAATGGAATGGAACTGTGTCGTTTGAAACATTAAAAAACCAAAGAGAATGGAACTGTGTTGATTGAAACATGGCAACATTAAATGGAATGGAACTGGTTTGTTTCAACCTTGGCAACATTAAACAGATTGGAACTGTGTCATTTTACACATAAAAACATCAAACAGAATGGAACTGTGGCGTTTTTACAGTGGCAACATTAAACGGAAGAGAACTATGTCAATTGAACCATGGCAACATCAAACAGAATGGAACTGTGTCATATGACACATAAAAAAAATCAAACAGAATGGAACTGTGTCGATTGAAACATAAAAACATCAAAAGGAATGGAACTGTCGTTTGAACCATGGTAACATTAAACAGAATGGAACTGTGTCATTTGAAGCATAAAAACATCAAACAGAATTGAACTGTGTCGATTGAACCATGGCAACATTAAACAGAATGGAACTGTGTCGTTTGAACATTGGCAACATTAAATGGAATGGAACTGTGTCATTTGAAGCACAAAAACATCAAAGACAAAGGAACTGTGTTGATTGAACCATGGCAACAATAAACATAATGGAACTGTGTCATTTGAACCACAACAACATTAAACAGAATGGAAGTGTTTCGTTTGAAGCATAAAAACATCAAACAGAATGGAACTGTGTCGTTTGACACACAGAAACATCAAACAGAATGGACGTGTGTCGTATGAAGCATAAAAACATCAAACAGATTGGAACTGTGTCAATTGAACCATGTCAACATTACAACAAAAAAATGGAACTGTGTTGTTTGACCCACGGCACCATTAAACTGAATGGAACTATGTCATTTGACGCATCAAACAGAATGGAACTGTGTCGTTTGAAGAATAAAAACATAAAACAGAATGGAAGTGTGTCGTTTGAACCACGACAACATTAAACAAAATGGAACTGTGTCGTTTGAAGCATAAAAACATCAAACAGATTGGAACTTTTTCGATTGAACTATGGCAACATTAACCAGAATGGAACTGTGTCGTTTCAACCTTGGCAACATTAAACAGATTGGAACTGTGTCATTTGAACCACGGCAACATCAAACGGAATGGAACTGTCTCATTAGACACATAAAAACATTAAACAGAATGGAACTGTGTTGTTTGAAGCATAAAAACCTCAAAGAGAAAGGAACTGTTCATATTGAACCTTGGCATCATTAAACAGATTGGAACTGTGTCATTTTACACATAAGAACATCAAACAGAATGGAACTGTGTCATTAGACACATAAAAACATCACACAGAATGGAACTGTGTTGTTTGAAGCATGCAAACACCGGAAAGGAATGGAACTGTGTCATTTGAAACATGGTAACATCTAATGGAATGGAATTGTGTCATTGAAGAATAAGAGCATCAACAGAATGGAACTATGTCATTCTAACCACAGCAACATCAAACGGAATGGAACTATGTCATTAGACACATAAAAACATCAAACAGAATGGAACTGTGTCGTTTGAAACACAAAAACATCAAAAAGGAATGTAATTGTGTTGTTTGAAACATGGTAACATTAAACATAATAGAACTGTGTCATTTGAACCACATGTTAAACAGAATGGAACTGTGTCATATTACACAAAAATTCTGTTTTGAAGTTGCTCTAAATGCATAAAGCTGGTGCCAACATGACACAGATCAAGCAGTGACATCACACACGTTTATGACATTTGAAATGTGTTCCAAATATTACACTGAAAGATCAAAGAGTGACATCATAAATGAAATGTTCACCAAATGTCACACATTTAAATATAAGTGGAAAAGCTTAGAGCACCTGGTATTCCCAGGCAGTTACTCCAGATTTTGTGCGTACGCCAGAGTCAGAGTTGTTGTGGAGGTAGGAACTTTTTACTGTCAAGTTGTGTTTTTATAAATCCAAAAAGTTGACTAT
Organism: Telmatherina bonti; assembly: GCF_933228915.1. Taxonomy (NCBI): domain Eukaryota; kingdom Metazoa; phylum Chordata; class Actinopteri; order Atheriniformes; family Telmatherinidae; genus Telmatherina; species Telmatherina bonti. The sequence continues at coordinate 9,255,989 of NC_136633.1, forward strand.
AATTGGTATAGGGCAGTTTTTTTGCGTGCGACTGTTTGAAAATGAGACCGAAGGTCTGTGCCCTGCTTAGTTTGCAAGATCAGAAGAGATCGGGCGTGTTAACGTCCGTTAGCAGCATATATGACCACAAATTGCTTCTTTTGTTGTTGCTCCAAATGCAAGAAGTTGGCGCACACATGACACAGATCAAGCAGTGACATCCCACACATGTTTATGACATTTGAAATGTGCTCCAAATCTTACACAGAAAGATCAAAGAGTGACATGTCAAAGATCAAAGAGTGACATTATAAATGGAATGTTCAGCAAATGTCACACATTTAAATATCAGTGTAAAAGCTGAGAGCACCTGGTATTCCCAGGCGGTTACTCCAGATTTTTTGCGTACGCCAGGGTCAGGGTTGTTGTGGAGGTAGGAACTTTTTACCGTCAAGTTGTGTTTTTATAAATCCAAAAAGTTGACGACAGTTGGTGTAGGTCAGTTTATTTGCATGCAACAGTTTGCAAATGAGACCCAAGGTCCGACCCTTCTTAGCTTGCGAGATCAGAAGATATCGGGCGTGTTAAGGTTGGTATGGCCGTAAGCAGCATATATGACCGCAAATTGCCTCTTTGTTGTTGCTCCAAATGCAACAAGCTGGCGCCAAGATGACACAGATCAAGCAGTGACATCCCACACGTTTATGACATTTGAAATGTGCTCCAAATTTTACACAGAAAGATCAAAGAGTGTCACTGATCTCTGATGTCGGAAGATAAGCAGAGTTGGGTCTCATCATGTAGGATGCAGACAGTGTGGCCAAAGTTACAAGGAAATCAGACAAACTTGAAAATTTGGCCAAAAGTTAACTAAGTGGTCCTCAGAAGAGTCAAATTTTCAAAGTTCTCCAAAATGGACCAAACTCATACAGGAAGACAGAGACCCATAGCAGAGTACCAGTGCCAAGTTTAGGGCCTGTAGAACAAACAGGAACCAGATGGGAGTGAGTTAAGATAAAGGGTTGATTTCTGTCCACTTCTAATCCCTATACACTGGGGGCCAGGGAAGCCTTGTGGACAGTGGCTATTTCTCAGTCATGGATTGTCCTAGGATGCTGAAACTCACAGGACAGACTCAGTGGAGCTCTGTGGGGTTGCCCTGTGAATGCCAGCAACGTAGGACCTACCCTGACTGAGAAAAAGTCTCTGTCCACAAGGCATCCCTAGGCTCTAATACTCAGGGATTGGAAGTGGATGGAAATGGACTATTACCCTCAAAAATGCACAGTGTTCGCCTGGCATTAGTGGTTTTCAGTGTAATGGTAAATGGACTTGTACTTCTATAGCGCTTTTCTAGTCATACAGACCACTCAAAGCGCTTTACACTACTTGTCACATTCACCCATTCACACACACACACACACACACACACACCCAGATAGGCACATCAGGGGGCAGTGTCTCTCCCTAGGACACTTTGGCATTTCAGGGGAAGCCTGGAATTGATCCCCCAACTTACCAGTTGAAGGACAACTGCTCTTCCTCCGGAGCTACAGCCGCCCCAGTGGTTTTAGTGGTTTTTAGTGGTTTTCAGTGGTTTTTAGTGGTTTTAGCGGATTTTGGTGGATTTTAATGTTTTTTAGTGGTTTTAGTGGATTTTAATGGTTTTTATTGATTTAATGCCGGGCGGACACTGTGCGAAATCTGACTGTCGGGGAAATGATCCCACTGCACGACCGGGTTTGTCCCCAGTACTCTATTTGATCCTACGACATGTGTACTCATACTCTACAACTGCTTTCAGCCACGATTATTGACAACCACGACTAGTTGTCGGCGTCAGTCGGTGTGTGACGGCATGACGTGCTCGAGTGTGAACAACGAAAAACAAAGGTTCCTAGTTCCTAAGACAACCACAGCGTGCCTGACAACAAGATGGCACGCAGGCAGCAAGTTGTTGCAAGTGGTTTTAGTGGATTTTAATGTTTTTTTTTTGTTTTTTTTTTAGTGGTTTTCAGTGGTTTTCAGTGGTTTTAGTGGTTTTTAGTGGTTTTAAGTGGTTTTAGTGGTGTTAGTGGTTTTTAGTGGGTTTTAGTGGTTTTCAGTGGTTTTTAGTGGGTTTTAGTGGTTTTCAGTGGTTTTTGGTGATTTTCAGTGGTTTTCAGTGGTTTTCAGTGGTTTTCAGTGGTTTTAGTGGTTTTAGTGGTGTTAGTGGTTTTTAGTGGGTTTTAGTGGTTTTCAGTGGTTTTTAGTGGGTTTTAGTGGTTTTCAGTGGTTTTTGGTGATTTTCAGTGGTTTTCAGTGGTTTTCAGTGGTTTTAGTGGTTTTTAGTGGTTGCCAGTGGTTTTTAGTGGTTTTCAGTGGTTTTAGTGGTTTTCAGTGGTTTTAGTGGTTTTAGTGGATTTTAATGGTTTTTATTATTCGTGGTTTTTAGTGGATTTTAATGGTTTTTAGTAGTTTAATGCCGGGCGGACACTGTGCGATTTTAGAATTCTGCCTGTCGGGGAAATGCTCCCACTGCACGACCGGGTTTATCCCTCATACTCTATTTGACCCTGCGACATGTGTACTCATACTGTACGACTGCTGTCAGCCACGATTATTGACAACCACGACTAGTTGTCGGCGTCAGTCGGCGTATGACCACACGACATGCTCGAGTGTGAACAATGAAAAACAAAGGTTCCTAGTTCCTATGACAACCACAGCGTGCCTGACAACAAGATGGCGAGCAGGCAGCAAGTTGTAGCAGTTGTGTGCGCTGTCTTGTGCGCTGCAAACAAAATAAAAAAAGAAAACCTCCTCTTCTCTCCATAGCTCTACTAATCTCTCTTCTAGCAGCTGTGTCCACCACACACGTCTGAAGTTTTTGTTGCCCGCCATTGTTTAAAGCTCCACCGGTGTCTTCTGCGCAGGTGCCAACATAGAATCGTGATGTAACACCACTCACACTGTACAAGCGACGGCGAAAATTTCTGACATGCCAGAAGTTTGATCGGGAGGTCGCAGCATCATCGTTAGAACGTAGCAGCACTTAATCCTTCCTCATGAGTGTTCTCACACTGTACGGCGTTCGACCTCCTGACCGGACATCCCGACGCTATGATGTTTCCATGAAAACAGGGGACAAACAGGGACAAAAGTGAGGGTATGTGTCTAAAAGCATCCACTAGCAATCCCTTACCATTATGGTCCAGGGACACTTTGTAGACAGTGGCCATTTCTCAGTCATACATTGTCCAAGCAGGCTGAAACTCACAGGGCAGACTCAGTGGAGCTCTAGGAGCTGGTGCTGTGAATCCCAGCAACATATGACTAACTGTGACCCAGAAATAGCCACTGTCCACAAGGCATCCACGGGGCCCCATTCATAGGGATTGGAACTGGACACCAATGGACAATTACGCATACCATTGTCCCATTTTCTCTCCCTTGGTCCAGGAAGGCTGAAATTCACACAGGACACTCCATGTAGGATGCAGACAGTGTGGCCAAAGTTACAAGGAAATCAGACAAACTTGAAAATTTGGCCAGAAGTTGATTACGTGGTCCTCAGAAGGGTCAAGTTCTCCACCTGGTATTGTATTGGTATGTATTTGTATTGCATAAATATGGTGCCGAGATTAACCACAAGAAGAAGTGACATCACACATTTATGAAATGCGAATTGTGCTCCAGTTATGGCATACAAAGATCAAACAGTGACATATCAAAGAGTACTATGATATCATAATGGAATTATTCTCCAAATATTACATACAAAGATCAAACAGTGACATATCAAAGAGTACTATGACATCGTAATGGAATTCTTCTAATATCCCACACTGAAATGGAAGTGCAAAAGCTTACAGCACCTGGTATTCCCAGGCGGTTTCCTATTCACGTACTGACCAGGCCCAACTCTGCTAAGCTTCCGAAATCAGACGAGATTGGGCGTTTTCAGGGTGGTGTGGCCGTAAGTGTCAGACTGGAACGCCGAATTTATGTTATGGCGGACTTCAGAAGACGATTAACGGAAATAAGAGATCGTGTTAATGCTAATTTTGAACGCATTTTAAATGAAAGGAACGACAATACAGCAACAGTACCTTCTGTCATTGAAAGGTGAGTGAAGTTACTTGAAAAAGCAATGACATGACTTTAAAGAAAAAACTTCAAATATGATGATTCCACTGTTTCAATTGCATCAGCAAGGTAAATATAATTTCTAATACATATATATATATATATATACATACATATATATATATATATATATATATATATATATATATATATATATATATATATATGTATATATATATATGTATATATATATATATATATAGTTTTTCCCATCATTTACATTTGTGTCTGTAGTAGTTGTTTGGGACAAATAATAGAGACCATCATATTATCTTTAAATTGTGGCGGACTGTGCCTTCTTAGAGACAAACAAGTTGTACCTAACATGAAAAGTGTGCCAAAATTTTGAAAAGCTGTCATTGCTGTGACAAAACCGGAGTGTGTGACCAGAACTCATTTCCATCACAGATTTGTGTTTGTCAAGGCGTTAAACCAAATTGCAAAACTTATATATATATATATATATATATATATATATATAAGTATATATATATGTAAGTCATAAATAATGCGACTTCAGCAGACCACATCGTGGACAACAAAATAGAAATAAAATGTGGAAGGAGAGGTAGCCCGCCTGTCGGACGAAACAGTGATGCATTTAAGGACAGCGAGGAAATAGTATTTCGAACAATCGTTCTAAAACCTTGCAATTACACCAATAACTGATATACAAAGTAGCAAATCGAGAATAGTTCACGTGTGTTAGAGCACTATCAGCTCATCTAGCTATTCATTCATTCATTCATTCATTCATTTTCTAAACCGCTTTATGCATTCAGGGTCGCAGGCAAGCTGGAGCCTATCCCAGCTATCTATAGGCGAAGGCAGGGTACACCCTGGACAGCTCGCCAGTCCATCGCAGCTCATCTAGCTATAGTTACTTTTAATTGTAATTACTTCTTAAATAAAATTATATGCCAACAATTATTACTGGAACTTATTATTAACATTTCATAAAGTGCAAGCTTTTATTGTGCTACAAATACTGCTAAGTGTAAATGTTTTTCAAGTTAAACAGTTACAGAGGTCTTACTTTAATATACATTTGGATAATTATTAGTTTGAGAAGTCAGAATTAAACACGCATGAAAATAGAATGGAAAAATGTTTTGATAGAGCTTATCTTTTTTTTTTTTTTTTTTTTTTTTTTAAACAGACTACAGCACTTCAGACAAGGAGGGCACACGGGCCGGAGAAGCCGGCGGAGGATGCCTGTGCGGCAAGTCACTTTTAAAGTGGCTGTTTTAAATCCTGCAGTCACTTATTATCGCTCCAGTCGAGGTAAGATGAAAACTGAATTTTGCAGTTACCTGTAAATGTGTGGATATGTAGTATAGAAAAAGTCTATTAGATATTTGAAAAAATGGTCATAGGCCTTAATTAATAAAGTACAACTTACATTTTCAGATGCCACAGCTGCCCGGAGGATAGTGGTTCCTCTTGATCAAGACTGCCAGCAATTTAAAGTGGCACTTCAAAATGCCATTCCAGGGCTCACAGGAGACTTTGAGCTCTGCAGGATTAATGGAAGGCGGGAGGTTATTCCTCTTTTGGAGACGTGCCCAAGGGAAATCCACACCAATAGGGCACTTGGTCGATCCAATCTTTACCTGAGACCGGTAGGTGATGGTTTTTGTTTTTATGAAAATTTTCAAAAACCTAGTGGGTTGTGGAAAAGTGTTTCCCCCTTACAGATTTTGTAAAGGAGAGAAATCCTTTCAATTTTTATTTTCACATTACTTTCTTTCAGATCATCACATAAATTCCCTGTTTCTTTTTATTATTCTTCATAAATGTGTTTATTATTATTATTATTTGGGACCGAGCCACATGAAGTATGAAACAGACCCTATTGTTTTCTTTTTTCTTTTTTTTTTTTTTATAAATTGTTTTCCAAAAGTTTTTTTTTACATTAAACAACAACAACATTATGGGGGGAATTACTTTTCATTTAGATCCATGCTGGTTTGGATATCTGCAGAATAAATAAAGTCATCATTTAAATGTCTTCATTATGCAATTAAACTCAGGTCTTTGTGTTATACTAAAAGTTTTTTCATATTTGGAGAATATTGACTGCCATATGAGAATGTTGATGTTATTTGTTATTACAGCCCAACACACTTAGCTTAGACCTGTAACTAAAAATGTTAAATGGATTTTGTATAATAATTTTAATCACTTGAAATCAATACACTAATTTAGGTTCCTGACAGACAGCTACCATCTTCGGATGAACAAACCATGTAAGTATTACATTTAGGTAAATAATTCTTTATCAGTGTCAAAAACATGAAAAAAACCCAACTTAATGTTATCATTGATTTATACAGCACTCAAACCTCTCATGAGATTCAACCAGAAACAGTTGACCTGACAAGGCAAGTGGATGTTTTATGCTGTATTTTTAACTCATTGTTACATGTTGCTTGTGTTTTTTTTTTCCCTGTGTCTTGTTTGTTTATATCCCTTTGTTTCTTGGTTTTTTTTTTTTTTTGTTTGTTTTTTACCAGATCTTATGCTGTTGCTGTACTTATCACTGGAAAGGTTTTGCCATACAAGTTCATTTCTTATTATTCAGCTTATGTATTTATTGTTTTGTGATTTTGTGCATTTTGATTTCTTCGTTGTGGTCATTGTTGGTCTTTTCACCTTGATTGGTTGGTCTCTTAATTTTCAGTTTAGTTCATCTTTCCACATTGTACCTATTTGGTTTTTCTCCCTGCTGCATCCAGTTTGTAACCAATCAGCCGCCTCTTGTCTACAGTCACACACTTCAGCGTTTAATCTTAATTGCAATTTGCTGGATGCTTTGGTTTCTTGTCATTCATTCTCATAGTGTTTTTGTTATTTCATTGTTGAAAGTATTATTTTAATACAGTCCGTGTCCGTTTTAGTAATCTTTAAAGCTAATTAAACATCATATTATGCTTTTAATGTCAATCCATGGAGTTGACAGTCTTTCTGATTTGGATTAGTTTATATTTTACGTAACTACATGTCTGTTTGTAACCAGATTGGAATGAACCACACTCTCTGCCATCGATGTTACAAGTTAATTTATGTCATTACACCAATACCGAATTGTTTTCTGATACATCTGTATAGTGAGACAAATGTTTAAACTATGAGGTATATTTAGATGTGTGGTAAAAGCACTAAAAGGCTTTGTGGGTGTGTATGAGATGGATTATGGAGGATAAAATTGTTGCTATTATCACTTTGTTTTGACGTAGCAAAGCATTGCTATAAGCAATCCTGACTTTTTTTATGCAGATTGTCAGCTATTGCAAAAAACTTGACTACTTGGGATTAGGTGGTAATAGCATTTGTTCAAAATAGGGAAAGCCTGGAGATTAGTTGTGCTCCGACAGGAGATGGTGCCTCTCCAGATACACCAACTCCAAGGTGAGTGCATAACGTGATTATTATAATTGTAGTAAGATATCATCTCTGATGTTGTGGTGTGTGTGTTTGTCATGTGTTTTTAAGTACTGAAGTCCAGGTAACAGAGGACATGGGAGTTAATGGTGGAAGTGCTTCCACAAGGTGAGTACATCATTACTGATTTATTTTTACTTTTGTGGTTTTTATTGCTGATGTAAATCTTAGTTTGACAGAGACAATACTTCATCTTATAGTGACATTCTCATGGAATGGGAGTTGGAGGACACAGATGAGGAATTTCTGCAAGATCCTCCAATCACTGTTCCTCAGGTGAGTGGTTAGTGTTGTGATGTGTACCTTTTGGGTTGTGTGTGTAATTTTTTAAAAGTTTTGTTTTACTTGCGTTTACAATTGTCATACTATAAACATTGGGTTATGCTTTGGTTTTGCAGTTGGAGAATGAGTTTAGTCTGGTACAAATACTGGAAAGTTTTCAGACTGAAAACAAAGAAGAGGACACAGTGACTGTGATTGCACGGCGGAGGAAAGTTCTCCAGAGCATGATCATGGCTATGGCCAAACAAAGCTTCTGCTGGAAGAAGGTTCCACATGTGGAATTTGTTGGAGAGATGGCAGACGATTATGGAGGCCCCAGGAGGGAATTTCTTAGGTATAAATACCTTCATTTTAATTGACAAACTAAATGACTGTTGTAATGATACTTATGTGATTTTTTTTGTTTCCAGGCTTCTAATGGTGGAAGTTCACTCTTCATTAGGAGTGTTTGAAGGGCAGCCGGGAAACCTGTTCTTTACATATGATGTAGAGGCACTAGGAAAGAACAGGTATTTTCTGGCAGGGAGGTTGACGGCATGGTCAATTTTTCACAATGGCCCTGGCCCCCGAGGCCTTAACAGCAACCTCTACAAAATGATGTGTGGCCAGAAGGCTGATGTCCCTGCACAGGTCCCAGACATTAATGTGGACTCTGTTGTTAAACAGAACATTGAAAAGGTAAGGCATACTGTACAGGAAAAGGGTTTCAAGTGGAGGTTTATCAACTCTTGAATTAATCATGTATGTATTTGGCTGGTAGATCTTGTCTGTAAAACAGTATTTAGTATTTAGAAATTAGGTTTTTCATAGAGTTCTTGTTTCACTTTTTTAGGTTATGTTTTTATTGTTAAAAAAAACATTTCCTGGTGGAATTGTTATATTACAGCTAAGCTTATGTGAAATGGCATGAAAAAAGTGATTTTAAATTTTTTCTCTTCTTTTTTGGTCTTACAAGAGAGGTTGTCCAAAGTTGGTCTTTGAAGCCTGCTGTCCTGCATGTAGCATGACAAAACATGTATTCTTGCTTCAGCACACCTGGTTCAAATTAAATGGATGTAATAGCAAATGACCTTCTCTATATGATTCATTATTTTGAGTCAGGCGTGTTCCAAGCAGGGATACATAAAGGAATGGAGATGGACAACCCTGTCTCATAATTTGGTGTAAACTCTCAAGGTTTGGAGGTGTTCAACAGCCGATCAGCTGGAACAGCTGAAGGAAGATTTGGGAGACTGGCTGGCCTCCTGTGGCATGCCTACAATTTATGGGGCTAAAATGGATGACTTGCCATTCCTGCGTGCTGTTATTATTGAGCACTATGTTTTCCACAGGTTAGGATTCTAAAAGGTCACTATGAATAAAAGTATACCACCAATGGGTTCATTTACAGGATGTGAATGTCTTTAACAGTCTTCTGTCCTGACAGGTTGGCCAGCATTGTGACACAGTACAAAAATGGCTTCAACTCGTGTGGTGAGCTTTGGCAGGTGGTGGAAAGAAACTGCATGCAGTTTCTGCCTGTGTTTACCAACACTGGGGAGAAACTTGCAAGGAGCCACATGCAGTCTCTGTTTTCCATAAAATGGAGTCCAGTTGGAAGCAACCACAGGGAGATGGAAGAGGAGACCATATTCTGGTGGGATTGGTGGCTGCTGGCCATACAAGGTACCAGAACAGACTTATATACGTGTGTATATGTATATGTATATGTGTGTGTGTGTGTGTGTGTGTATGTGTGTGTATGATTTTATCCTCCCCTATCTCCCAACTGCAGATAGAGAAATTGACATCTCCTTCGAGCAGCTGCTAATCTTTGTGTCTGGGGCAGAGGCCATTCCGCCACTTGGATTCTCGCCAAGACCATCGATCGAATTTTATGACCAGGAACGAGAGGAAAAACGGCTTCCTTATTCTTCCACGTGCAGCATCACACTGTTTCTCCCCAGGGGAGTAGAGAGTGAGGGAGACTTCAAAAACCTTATGGAAATGTCAATCAAGGGATCGCACGGCTTTGGCAAAGTTTGAACAATCTTATCTGTCATGAGGTTATGTTTTCCTGTGTCCTTTGTTCCTGGTTTCCTGTTTTATTCTGTAAGTTGTTCCTGTTTTGCCCTTGTCTGTGTTTAGTAGTTCACCTGGGTTCATCCAGTTAATTTGTTTCACCTGTGTCTCGTTGTGTTCTGTGTATTTATACCCCTCAGTTTTTGTCTTGAGTTGCTTGTCCATTGTATTAGTTCCCTCTGTTCTTCTGTTAATATTAAATCTGTCTTAAACCTGCATCCCAGTTTTTGTATCTCTGCATTTGGGTTCACGCCTTCACCGCCATCATGACAATCTGACATAACTGTCACACGTTTAATGCCAAGTTTAATGTCAGATCGTGGAAGTTGTTTGCTTTTTTTCTAAACCCTTCACCTCTGCTACAGTAATGCAGTTTACACACAAGGTAATGTGTACTTTCACAGACAAGCAAAAATGAAAATGCAGATAAAATATTTTTTTTAGAGGACTAACTTAAACAATAGCGCTTAGCAGTTTAAATGCTTGTTCCCTTGTGTGCTTAAATCTGCACTGAAATCCAAATGACTTTTGCTAACCAGCTGCTGCATCAAGTACATTTGGTCTCAGGGTTTGGTATGTCTGAGTAAAAGTTGGATCAAAGTGTCTGACCTAACTGCAGCTGAAAGGCATTTATAAACATATTACTATGGGAACAAGAATAATAAATTTAAAAAAAGCCTCAAGATGTTCCCTGCACAAAAAAATGTGTGAGGAAGTGTTCCACTGGTACGGCAGAATGTCCAGTTCTGGTTCAAGGAACACAAACTCAGAAAACCTGATGCAGGTCAAGCTTAAGGAACCACAATTAGTCTTCCAAATATTTAGGCTCATGCTAAGTTTTGTCAAGCAGTGGAATATTTGGTGCGACAGGTCCTGTCTCCTGGTAGTGTTCAGGTTGTCATTAGGCTAACTTGCAGTCCAGAATTATTCTTCTTCCAAATATTGCTTTCTTGCATGTATGACTAATAAAACATGGAAGAAAAAAATATTAGAGAATAAAAATATACTTTAGTCTCAGTGGGGGAATTCATTCTGAACAAATGCATTCAAAATTTTTCCTAAAGAAAGCATACTGTGCAGTAAGAACAAGATTATATCATGGATGCTGGTATAGTGTTTAGAAATGGAAAACTTTAATCCTGGGTTTATTTTAAATGACCGTTCTTTACATTTTTAGACATTTAAGATGTTAAAATATATGTTTTTATTGTTGTGAAGCACTTTGTGACCTTGTGTCTATGAAAAGCGTTATATAAATAAAGTTTATCTTGTCTAAAACTGGTCAGATGCAATCAAACAGGAGGAAGACACGTTTAAAAACAGACTAACATTTGGAGTAAAATTCAAATGTTCGTCTCAAAAGAAGGTCTTTTATGTAGGCTGTTGCAATAATGACAGGCCAGCTGGTCCATTTTCATTGATCCTCATAATAGTGGCGCAGTGAAGTTAGAGTCCTTTGAAAAGCAGCTTTGTTTTGCGTCGCCATCACTCAGGCCGGCTGACATCTGCTGTCACATGAGAGGAACTACAAGTGGATAAACACCATAGCTTCATTCAAATAAAATTTGTGTAACCATGAACATAACTTGTTCTTAAAAGAAAAAAAGAGGTAAAAAAAATAAAAATAAAAAACAAATAAAAAAAACACATTTGTAACAATAACAATTTATTAAAATCACAAAAAGATTTTGAAAGAAACGTTCTTGCGCATCCAAATTTATATCTGCAATTCCAATCGCAATCACTGCGGTTGCAGATGAATTAATAACTTGGACATTCGTTAAAACTTCCATTTTGTGGCTCGTGTTTATTATCAGCTGTTCTTTACAGACCAAATTATTGTTAGCTTTTGTTTTGTTGACTGAATTTATACCAGGTATTGTACGAGCCATCAAAATGATGGCTATGATAACCCTTGTACGAACCTCATGCCGGTAGTCGGCATGTTAACTGTAACTACAAACATGATAAGTCGAGATCAAACAAAAGAAAATACAGCAGTGAACTATATATTTGATTACTTGACTTCGTTTATTTCAGTGTCATGCACAAAAGTGCCCAACAACAGATACAACACAGGACCAGAATGGCAGGTGTGTGTATGTATGTAGGCTACCTTCGCTCTTTCACCAAGGATCAGTGATCCTCTGATCATGACTGCCGAAGCAGTGCACTGATTGGGTACAAAGCCCGAACATCCAGTGGCTGAGCAGTCAGAAGACAGCCTCTTGAAGATAAAATATGCATAAAACGCCACCGCACGTAATTTACGCCACCGCGCGTCTTTTACGCGAGCGCCCGTAATTTACGCCACCGTGCGTTCAGCTTCACAACGCCTTTGCGCGTAAAAAACGGCACATGCCGCTTTTTACGGTTTAGAATACGCCGTTAATTTACGTCCGATTTTTCATACTATCGGCTTGCCATACAACTCTGCTTAGCTTCCGAGAGCAGACGTTTTCAGAGTGGTGTGGCCGTAAGCGTCGGACTGGAACGGAAATTGTATTTTTATTGCTACTGTAAAGGCATAAAAATGGCACGAGGAAGAACCACAAGAAGAAGTGACAACACACAAATTTATGAAATTTTAATTGTGCTCCAAATATTACATACAAAGATCAAACAGTGACATATCACAGAGTACTATGACATCGTAATGGAATTATTCTCCAAATATCCCACACTGAAATGGTAGTGCAAAAGCTTACAGCACCTGGTATTCCCAGGCAGTCTCCCAATAAAGTCCTGACCAGGCCCAACTCTGCTAGGCTTCCGAAATCAGACGAGATTGGGCGTTTTCAGAGTGGTGTGGCCGTAAGTGTCAGACTGGAACGGAAATTGTATTTTTATTGCTACTGTAAAGGCATAAATATGGCACGAGGATGAACCACAATAAGCAGTGACATCACAAACGTTTATGAAATTTGAATGTCACTCTTTCAGTTTTCTGTGTAAGATTTGGAGCACATTTCAAATGTCATAAACATGTGTGTGATGTCACTGCTTGATCTGTGTCATCTTGGCACTAGCTTTATACATTTAGAGCAACCTCAGAAAGGCATTTTTCATCCATATCTGTTTCTTACGGCCATACCAACCTGAACACGCCCGATCTCTTCTGATCTCGAAAGCTAACCAGGGTCCAGTCTGGTGTCTCATTTTCAAACCGTTGCACTTAAAAAACCTGGCCTACACACATTATCGTCAACTTTTGAGATTTATAAAAAGACTACTTGACTGTAAAAATCCACTTGCATGTGGGATATTTGGAGAACATTCCCTTTATGACATCACTCTTTGATCCTTGACATGTCACTCTTTGATCTTTCAGTGTAATTTTGGAGCACATTTCAAATGTCATAAACATGTGTGTGATGTCACTGCTTGATCTGTGTCATGTTTCATGTTTCCATTATAGATTGATATAGATCTAGATCTACATTCTGGATTGCGCCGTCTGTTGGCAGCAAATTGTAGTAGCTATGACTTGCTATCTTGATTGGAGTACTCACATAAATATTAACTCATATTAGATCTGCTTTTTCTGAGGATTTCCTGCCGGTTCGGAGGGTGTGCTGCAAGTAAGATTTTTCTGCATAATTTTAGCTCTCTCAAGACTTGTTATGAACAGTCTCCATGGCAACGAAAGACTTTTTACAATTGGGATCAACTGAATAATCTCTTCCAAATCAGGATTGTCAGTGAAACAACACATCAAATCCCAAAGGAGTTATAAAAGAAAGAGAAGAGGATTCAGAGCGGTAGTGAGACTGAGATTTCAACCATTTCTCTCAACCGTCCTCATGGTTAATGAGAGATTGCTAGCTAACAAGATGGACGAGCTCGTGATGCTAACAAGGTCTCAGAAAGAATACAGAGAGTGAAGTATTATGTGCTTCACCGAGACATCGCTGCATGAACACATCCCTGATTGTATTGTGTCTGTACCGGGCTTTAAAATACTCTGTGTAGACCGCAGTAGACAACACAGCGGAAAGCTAAAGGGTGGTGGAATTGCAGTGCTTGTTAACCAGTGTTGGTGTCATCCTGGACATGTTACTGTCAAGGAGAAGATATGCACAAGAGACATGGAACTGTTAGCTGTGAGTTTCCATTCATATTATTTACCCAGAGAGTAACTGTGTTATTCTAGTAGCAGTTCATATAATACCTAGCACCACACCAGACACAGCCTGTGACGTCATCAGCTCCGTCATTGCTCGGCTACAAACACAGCATCCAAACTCATTCATGGCGATCTCCGCAGACTTCAACAACGTCTCCCTCTCCAGCAGTTTGTCAGCTGCTCCACCAGAGAAAATAAGATGTTGGACTTATTTTATGCAAATTTGAATGTTGTATACAGTTGTTCTGCCCTGCCTCCTTTAGGAAGATCTGACCATAATCTGCTTCTTCTCACTTCCACCTACAATTGTTCAGCAGCAGCCAGTCATCACAAAGATTATCAAGATCAGGCCTGCTGAAGCAGAAAATGTTCTTAGAGGAGGCTTTGAGGCTACAGACTGGAGTGTCCTCTGTAAACCTCATGGAGACGACATCAACGCCATGACTGAGTGTGTGACAGATTACATAAACTTCAGTGTGGACAGCATCGTCCCAACAAGAACAGTGAGGTGCTTCCCCAATAACAAACCCTGGATCTCCAGTGACCGAAAAAAGCTGCTGAACATCAAAAAGAAAGCCTTCATGGATGGAGACAGGGAGTTATTGATGGCAACACAAAAACAAGTTAAAACACAAACTAAGAAGTGCAAGGAGGACTACAGGAAGAAGTTAGAAAGTCCTATCCAGCAGTATATGTGGGATGTGTGGACTGGAATGAAGATCACTGGCTTCACTCTGGGGATGCCGGCATTGTCAGCGATGCCAGGGACCATGTTGTGTTCAATCGAGCATAGCTTTCGAACCATAAAAGATAGAAACTTACTTTTTTCCCCTCTTAATCGAGAGAGCAGAGAGGACACCTGCACGACTCCACCTACAGTCACAATGAACAGCCAAATCCGCCACTGATCCCGCTCTGGATTACAGAGTGGGACCTAAATTACAAAATTCTTCACGTCATGCAAAAATAATTAATTCTATCTGATTACATTCACAGCCTCTGTCACTTACTCACCTCATCCACTATGTGTGTGACACAAGCTAAATATTTATCTAGCTCGTCATGTCTCTAGAAAGTACAGAAAGGAGTGGGAATCAAATCCTGAATTAAAAGCTGGCTGAAGCCGTTTATTGGAGACGATACGAGGACATTCTGCCTGTGTTATAAGACTGATTTCTATGCTAAACTCTGCAAAAAAAATTCACAACAACTCAAAAACATATCCATAAAGCAAAGCCTTATAATATTTCAACCCAAAGCAAGCTAAAACTAAAAAAAAAAACTAAACTAAAAGTAAGAAAGCTACAACAGCAACAACAAAAAAAATTCTAATAAAAATAAACGTATCTCTGTCAAAGTGTCTTTTTTGGGTCACTGTGCCAGTTCCAAGCCCAGATAAAGGAGGAGGGTTAAACATGCATAATCCTAAAGTGTGTCCCTGCGGGGCGACAGCAGCCACGAACACAACGGGGCACCAAATACAGAGGACACGGCAAGACCCGGGAAAGATTCCACCAATCTGCCAACAGCAGCTGGCGGTGTCACCACAGTCGACAGCAGCACCCTGTATATCACTGCAGTCTTTAGCGATAAAAAGTCTTTGGCAGACGTACCACCCCCAAACCGAAAAGCCAGAACAGCGGGGCCAACCAAGGGGACGGCGCCAGTCGACCATAGGACTAAAAAACAAAAAAAAAACTAAAACTAAAAAAAAGCTGACAGACTATCCTGTCAGGAGCCGAACCATCGGGCACGGCCACTCAATCCTCACTGCCGCCATCAACTGTGGAAACCTCAGGAGCAGAAACCTCATCATTCAACCCCACCCAACGACCATCCTGACGTACGCATTCCCTAGCATAGTGTCCCTGCCCCTTACATTTATGACACGTGAAATCGGGACATTCCCTCAGAATGTGGCCTGGCTGCAGGCATAGGCGACACTCTCTGGACGGCCAGTCATGTATGACCTGAAAAAACTGCGCTTCCGTCACAGTCATGAACTTCGCAGAATAAGGCAACAACTGCACAGTGTCAGTGAAGCGCACTTTCACATCAGCGATGGTCGTTCCTGGCCAGATCCGTCGCCTGATCGTCGAGATGGGCCCTACATCTCAGCTGCACAGACGTTCAACAATGGTGTCATCTGCAATATACACAGGCATATTTAGAAACGATACCACAAGCTCGTCATTGATCAGTTTGTTTCCACACACCCTATTATCCCCAATCTTTAAGCCGTCGAGCAGCTTGGCAGTGGCTGCGTCGTTGCTCAACGTCACCTTGTAATTATTCAGCCTCAACAAACGACATCCCATTTAATTAATGTACACATATACTTTCACAGCAACTTCCAATCAACATAAAATTATATTCATCAAGTATAACAATTCTCTGTATTTTCTATTAAATATATAAAGAGAAGATAAATTTACGGCATAAATACACAAAGTAAGAATGGTATAAGTTAAGTATGTATGACTAAATACTACATAAACTCACCATGCAATTAATACTAATTATTTTTAAAGTAATTTGCTAATCTAAAGCATCAAGGCACCAATCATTTATTTCAAATTTAATTGCCTCAGCTAAAATCTTGATTAAAATTAAGTGACATGCTGGAATTTTGGGAACAACCAGAGCACATGTTGTCCTTTTAAAAACACAGGTCAACTTAATGGCAGCAACTTTTAATAATAGAATAAACCTAAAAGCATTTTACATTTAGCATTTAGCAAATAGCTCTACATTGCTTTTCCTGACGTACTATGGAACAAATCTGTCCTGTATCAGACCTTCACATGCATAGCATACAGTAATTCAACTGGTTCGTATCAGAACCTCTACTCATTACTTATATCTATTTGTCCCATCAGAACAGTTGACAATTTAGCGCTGACTTACATTAACTTATGTTTTGCATTCATGTTCATCTCAGCTCAAAAAAGACAATTATTTGTTACACTCTATTAATGTTAGCAGCTCAACTGAGAACTTGGACCCAGCTTTCATGGAAACACTATTTTTTAAATACACATCTACTTGTTGGGCCTGGCAGGATGTGATTTTCCTCAGGTGTGTCCTGACTGACTGGCTGCAGCTGTTCCTCGTTCCAGCCTGGTGGATAAGACTGAGGACTGCTCTCCAGCCAATGCCAGTTCGTCTGCTTGCCAGCGGTATTGTATGGCCAATCAGCTTCTTGTGTTTGTGAACTAAATAAGAGAATCTAAAGAAACCCCTGTCTTGTTTTCCAGTGCCAACCAGCTCAGCCTGCCTCCCAGTTTCTAGCTTCCTCCTGCCTTCCATTTTCTGCCAGTCCATCTCTGCCCAACCTGCGACAAAAATAAAGGAGCCGGGTTGAGAAGCATTTGTTTGCTTGACTTCTTGGAGGCTCTTTCCTTCACTATTCTTTAACATCAACTTACCTTAGAAAACTCAACGTCAGCTGAAACGTTCAGATGAAACTCTACAACGGACCAATACTCCTTCGTGCACTTAGGAAAAAGTTTGCCTGTCTCTTACTGGGTTCACAATATGCTCACACAGAAATTCGACAAGCAAACTGAATAAACGCGGGCTTCCAAGTGTTTATTAACCTTCTCAAGTTAAATTCCTGGGATCAAATCACACTGTACGTACAGTAAACAAACGAACTCTATTGGTGTATTGTTCAGAATCAAAATACGTGCTGCAGGACGTTGGAACACAACAGGGGAAATAAATGCCAAGATAAAAGCACAGTCCATACACCGGAAACAGCAAATGTGCATTGCAGCAATAATTATTTCCATCTTTAGTAACCTTTACGAATTGACTCCATTTTTATATCCACAGGTGAACAAAACTGTATTTACTGGCAAAAACCAACACAAGAATTGTACCGCAGTTAATTACCTATTAGCACACTAACTGATGTGCCTCTGAAATACCTGAACTCCTGCAACAATTAACGTTTCCACAGAACGCGTGTTATAAAGTCTTGATTGAGCTCCTAGAACTAATATGATCCAAACACTGTTTGGATGAATTGTTAAAATATCTGAACACGTACAGACAACCACATGTAAGGCCTCGTTTACGTGAATCAACTACGTTGCTATGGCGACTGTGAGGTGTTCTTTAGTCAGCATCTGAAATACATCTACACAAACATGATCCTGTTTCTTCAGCATGTAACCACATCTGTTAATAACGTCTTACTTTGATTTACAGTACACCATAATTGAACAATAGATTATTTGTTTATCCAACATTAAAGTAGGACATTAATGGTATTAACAGGTAATAAAGCCAAGTCAACGCTTCCTCGCGTGAGTCTACAGCTAATGCACAAAAACACTAAATACCACTAAAGTACTTTAATATATTGAAGCAACGAATTGACATAAAAAATATCTAAACCAGTATCAGTTCATTAATCAAGAAGACCTGAGACAGTGCAGACCCACCCATTTTACAAACATGCCTTCAGATCATCTCTACTGGCATCAAGAAACTTAAAATATCCAACCATCTTCCAAGTGATTCTCTCCACGTTGCACACAGTTTGAAATTCAAACTATTTTTCTCACTCTCACTCACGGTGGCTAATTTTTTAAGTTATATCCTGTAAGCGCCACACTACAGGACCCATAATCCAATGCATGTTGACGTAGTACGTACATGCTCAGGAACCACGGCAAAATTCAGCCGCAATTAAATCATAAAACTTCCAAGTCACAAAAGTTAATTGTATTTTAGGTTTACTTTAATGACACTACATTATTAAAGCTTTTAAAATATTGATTATTTCTTAAAAAAATAAACCAAATACCAAAAATTCCAGTTAAACCTTCTTGTTTGATAAACTCACTATTGACTTCATGTCACGCTGGTGACGTAGGAGGTGAAGGTGTGGACTCAGATGCAGGGATGACGGCACAGGGATGCAGGTTTTTAGACTGATTTAATTCAACACAGTTTATATCCGAATACCTGCCCTGATCAACTTTTAAATACTGGTGTAGAGAAACTGTAGTGTTCAGTGTAGCACTGCATGTCAAAGAAAAAGGGTGATGTACCAAAGCCACATGTAAGGGCGACACTTGTCAACTCAAAGGCGACTTTAGAAGCTTACCACTTTTTAAATAAAAATGTAGCATAATCCCCAACCAAACCTAGAGCCATGATAAAGAATTTAATTTTACATTTCAACTACAATACAGGCATTATTAACAATAAGAACACAAAAAGCTTACCTTCCCTGGCAAAAGCAGCTGAGGCCTCCAGCACCTCAAGCTTCTCCTCAGCTTCTTCTTTTTGTTTTTTCATTTTTTCTAGCTCTGCAGACAGCAGAATGGCTCTCTGCTCAGCTGCCTTTTTCAGTCGGGTTTGTTTCATGAGGACCTCAAGGGCACCCTTGCAGGCCACCGAGCATTGGTTAAACACTTCCTGCCGGGTCAAGCCTGCATCAACGCAGGCATACTGAAAGTACAAGCATCACATGACATATAGTTGATTAGTTACCTTCATCAAACTATGCTTTTAATGTTATCATACTGTCTGTAAACCTGGTAGCAACATAATTAGAAAAGATCTTTTTTATTAAAACATGACAATTGTCTCAAACAGTAATATGATCAAATAATTTTGAGCAGTTTTTCTTCTTCTTTAGTGGGAGTGTATGAATACAAATGAGGACGACCGTATATGTCTCTAACAAGGAGTATTTTTCACTGAAGTTAACATCAGCTTGACAAGATGAGCTGTCAGCCAGAGGAGAGCTCGTCTGAACCGCCTCCTCCACGTTTATCATTTAGACACAAAGGAAAATGAAAATTAATAAAAATGAAAATTACTGGCACAATTTTGTCATTTAAAAAAATATTTATGTCTTTTTGCGGAAGAATGGGATCAGTAATTAGCTAAACTTGGCATATGTAGTTGCTAGGCAACGGAGGACTGCAGCACTATGGGTAATTCTCGTACGTCTCATTTTACTGACAGTAAGCGCAGTTCGGAGTGTGCAGACTATGAAGAACACTAAGTAGTCTACGTAGTCTTTACACTTGTAAGTGTGCAGACCCTGAATTGAGACACAGTCGTTGGTCTACATGAACCACGTGACCGCGTGTCGGCAAGTTTAAGGAGTGTCATCATTTTAAATGGCGCTGGTCTTTCCTAATATAGGCTACTTTCTTTGCCACCACATAAGATTTAATATGAGAATTAATGAAAAAATATGTATTAAATTCATGGTATGAGAAGAATTGAAAAACAATTTCATTATCATTCCACACATAGCTACGACTTAGTCTTGACAAACACAAACTTCAAAAACATTCTTTTAATGAAAAACTCACTCAGAGACAGCAAACATTCGCCAATAAGAGGTTCCTGGATCCAAACGGTGATCTGGATCACCACCAAAATTGAATCAGTTCTCTATTTTCATGTTTTCAAGAACTAAAATAAATTAAAAAAAATAAATAAATAAATAAATAAAAAATAATAAAATGAAATGTCCTGAAAATGATGGTCCTGTGTGTAGCTACTTCATTCTTCAGCCTATTGTCGGTATGTATATCCTTGCTGAGAACTGCCACAAGAAAAAGAAATAATCATATAGGACTTTACTTACAGTGGCGAGCTGCAGAGAATCCCGCACCGCTTTAACTTCTGGATCTGGGCGGGAGGGGAAGCGTTGAGATGGCGCTTGCATCTTTTTCTAAAAATATTTAAAAATTAAGAATACATAATTAACCTCAGTCATGTTCACTGCACATAATGCATAACAATGAAGAGAAATTGATTATATATATATATATATACATATATATATCTTTATATATATATATATATATATATATATATATATATATATATATATATATATATATATACACACACTTAGATGCCTTCTATGTGTAGTTTATCAATAATATTTCACTCTGCAGAGATGTCTAGTAAGGAAAACAGGTTAAAACTACAGCAAAAAGAGCTGTGTCAGGCGGTTCATAAATATAAGATTCATATTAACACTTAATATTTATCTTCTTCAGCCATTTATACGAAGATTGTTCTGAAAATGACCCTGCACACATGCAGTGGTAAGGATGGAATATACTGATTTAAACTGAACTCTGTAAGACACCGGATTACATTCATTTTTGTATAAAAAGAGTTGGACTTTAGTAAAAATCCTGCAAATGAAACCTGCTTTATGCCTTCTTGTGTAACTCATTTATTTGGGAAAAAAGAGCAATAAGCTTAAAAAATGAACAAAATAAAAATGTACAATTTTTTTTTAAATCTGAAATGTTTCTACACAAATGTCCTTTCATTGCAAATTATTTTTGAAAATAATTCTGAGTTGAAAACATCACCTAGCAACAGCATCATCACGATGGGGTGGGGCTAATAGAATGGAATTCCTTTGATAGACTACGTCTCCTAGCAGCAGAGGGAACATTCTTTCAGTCCTTTGATCTCAGTGATGTAATAAAAACAGGTTATAAGAGTCACAACGTTGAGACATTCTGTCATTTTACAGATACAAGCAGAAGAATCAGCGCATATGTTTGTAAAAATTGAACCACGTATTGAAAACGCGACTTTTATTTAACACGTCTTTACGCAACGAAAATTAACAACACCATGGATAGAACAAGCAGTTTACCAACCAAACACACGCCTAAGGCCAATTTAATGGATTTGATTCAACCGGTGGTTGAATCCTGTTTTGGTCTGCTGAACCGGACTCAATGCGCAAACTGGTATCAGGAAACCCAGATGAGGAGAGCAACATTATTTTAAAAGGTCTGATGTTTGAAATAGTGACAATTGTCACAAATTTAGCCAAAGAGAAGATTCACGCACAATGTCAGATATCCAAGGAGGATGTTTTGGCCACAGTAGGTGACACTGTTCCCAAGAACAGGTGACACTGTCCCCAAGAACAGTGTCGCCTACAAAAGTTTTGAAAATCAAAGAAGACATCGAACTGGAGAAATCTGACTCTCAGTGTTCTGAGACAGTTTTAAAAAAAGAAATGAAAGAAGGCGGAATCATCCACATTTGGCCCATATATATTAGCTAAACATAACTTCATATTTTGAATAGTTAATGTCACTATAATATATCTTCCCTCTGGATCTGTGGTTCTGTTGGTTTCTGTGAATGTCACTTTTCTATTTATCAAAATGGCAACCCCTCTCTGTCTGGAGTTATAGCAGGCGGAGTAAACATGAGGAATTGTGATGTAGAGAGAGCGTCCACTGAAGTATTTGTCATATGAATCTCCTGTAAGAACACAATGTCTGCCTGTAGATCATTTAGCCTGTTAAAGATTTTTAGTCTCTTCTCTCTGGTCCCAGCTCCGTGAATATTCCACGTGATAAACCTAAGTACTGTCATGCTTGTGGTGACAGGGTAGGTGTTAGATGCTTCCACTTGATGTGAATAAGTGTGTGCGCAGGTGTAAGTATGTATGCCTTGTGTTGTGTGACTGTATTGAATGTTACTAAATATGTTTGAAATAATAACAGTGAGAGTGTTGGGTTGTGTATGTAAGTGTTATCAAATGAACTGTGTAGTTTTGCATCTGTGTTATTTCGTTCTGTGAGGTGGCAGCTAGAAAAGAAAGAAGGAAAAGAGTATGGAAGGAGAGAGAAAAAGATGAGCCAGAAGTTGACCAAAAGAGGAAAGTGGGTGAAAAGGAAAAACAAACCCATAAGGAGATTTGTTTTGTGAAAGAGACTGGCAGTGTTGTTAACTATTGTGAGCAAACATTAAACTCTGATTAAATCCCAGTGAGACTTATTAGCCTTAATATCACCAGTGCAAAGCGTGTAGAGTGTGGATACATATCTGAGGTTAGTAGAGCCAGGGAGTGGTGTTATGGTCACGATGTAGCTGGCCACTGACATAGAGCTTGTCCACCGAGATGACCGCACGGGCTCCTCCATCCAGGAATTTCCTCCTGATGGGGAACAAGGTCTTACGACGCTCCAGGATCTCTCTGGGGAACTGATCGCTCATGCTGATATGAGTCCCACAGAGCTGTCTCCCACAGCGCTTCACCTCTTCTTTTTCTTTGTGTAGCACGAATTTAGCAACTATTGGTCCTGGTCTGCCCTACGATGTTTTTCTTCCCATGCGATGAACACAGGGAAAGGAGATGGCTTTTACCTTTTCCTCTGGAAGCTTAAGGTGGGATCGGATGAATTCTTTCATGTTTACCTCTGCATCTTCCTCTGGCTGCTCAGGGAGCCCTGAAATAACTAAGTTATCTCTCATGCTACGGGCCTGGATATCTAAGACTAATTCTTTTATTTTTTATTTTCCTCCGTTAGTCGGCATACTCCATCCGTGAGAGTCTTAACAGAGTCTCTAAGCGCGTTGTTCTCCGTAGCTAAAGCTTCTTAACGATTGGAACTCCCGGTGTAGAACTTCCAGCAGGGAAAGCCTGGCGTCTAGGCTGGACAACTTCCCGTCGATGGAGACTAGGATATTCGTTGTAACACTACCTGTTGGAGAACCTGGCAAGGTTACTTCGGGGGATTCCGCTGGGCGAACTCTTTTGGAGGTGGAACCGGTTTTGGACGCTGTCGCCGCGGTGTTGCTGGTTTTCCCCATTACAATCCACTGGAAGCATTCTTCGATTACCTCTATCGGACTGGTGAGATCTTCTTCGTTGTTATCCAGAGTGACCGGGTTGGTGTGATTGGAGTTTTTAACTGTTTTAAATTATTCGTTTAATTTCTTACTGTTAGCCTGGTAATAAAGGTTTTGTTTACTTCAGTAGCGTGCCATGTTGATCCTGCCAAATCTCGCCGAGTCTTGCGTTAGCGCATTCTCTCTCACCTTAGCGCCTTCTCTCTTAGGGTCGGCTGGGACACCAACGTAGAACATCTACTATACCACCAATGCCTGCAAAGAAAGCTGCTGAGGGCGACATAGGCCTGCACTTAATGTCGTCTTATAAAGAGTCCTGAAAATCCAAAACCACATTGCTGCAATGGTGCTTTTTGCTATGTGCAGCAATATGTGTACTCACATGGAAATTGCACAACCCAGCCCATAAGGACCAAGCCCACAGCAAACAGTGACGGCAGACCCAGCGATCATCAAGCGGGATGCAGGGAACACCCTGGAAAGACCAATAACCCCCAGCTGCAGGCTGGAAAATGGGGCGGGGCTGGATACTGGGCGGGGTTGGATGTCAAATGGGTGTCGTTGGCTGTCAAATGGGCATGGTTAGATGGCTGATGGGTGTGGTTATAGGTTTAGGGTTAGGGAGAAAGGGTTAAGGTTTAAAACGTTGATGGCTGCCAGTCCATCACAGAGCGTCTGTCGATAATCTGTTGGCCGAAATTCTCCACCGACATTTTATTGCAGAAAGAGCCTTTGGGATGCTACTCCCTGATGGTCTAGTTTCTAGCATTTTGCACTTTCACTGCCAAATTAGCAAGGGCAGACTTGGATGTCAAATGGGCATGGTTGAATGTCAAATGGGCACAGTTAAATGCGCGATGGGTGTGCTTTTAGAGTTAGAGAGAAAGGGTTAGGGTTTAAAATGTTGAGTGCTGCAAGAGCCTTTGGGATGCTACTCCCTGATGGTCTAGTGGCTAGGATTTGGCACTTTCACCACCAAATTAGCAAGGGCAGACTTGGATGTCACATTGGCGTGGTTGGATGTCAAAAGGGCACAGTTAAATGGGTGATGGGTATGCTTTTAGGGTTCGGGTTAGGGAGAAAGGGTTAGGGTTTAAAATGCTGATTGGTGCCAGAGCCTTTGGGAAGCTACTCCCTGATGGTCTAGTGGCTAGGATTTGGCACTTTCACCACCAAATTAGCAAGGGCAGACTTGGATGTCAAATGGGCACAGTTTAATGGGTGATGGGTGTGCTTTTAGGGTTGGGGAGAAAGGGTTAGTGTTTAAAATGTTGATTGCTGCAAGAGCCTTTGGGATGGTACTCCCTGATCGTCTCGTTGCTAGGATTTGGCACTTTCACCACCAAATTAGTAAGGGCAGACTTGGATGTCAAATGGGCGTGGTTGGATGTCAAATGGGCACAGTTAAATGCCTCATGGGTGTGCTTTTAGGGTTGGGGTTAGGGAGAAAAGGATAGGGTTTAAAATGTTGATTGCTGCAAGAGCTTTTGGGATGCTACTCCCTGGTGGTCTAGTGGCTAGGATTTGGCACTTTCACTGCCAAATTAGCAAGGGCAGACGAGCATGTCAAATGGGCAAGGTTGGATGTCAAATGGGCACAGTTAAATGGGTGATGGGTGTGCTTTTAGCGTTAGGGTTAAGGAGAAAGGGTTAGGGTTTAAAATGTTGATTGCTGCAAGAGCCTTTGGCAAGCTACTCCCTGATGGTCTAGTTGCTAGGATTTGGCACTTTCACCACCAAATTAGCAAGGGCAGACTTGGATGTCATATTGGTGTGGTTGGATGTTAAATGGGCACAGTTAAATGCGTGATGGGTGTGCTTTTAGGGTACGGGTTAGGGAGAAAGGGTTAGGGTTTAAAATCCTGATTGCTGCCAGAGCTTTTGGGAAGCTACTCCCTGATTGTCTAGTGGCTAGGATTTGGCGTTTTCACCGCCACGGCCCGGGTTCAATTCCCAGTCAGAGAAGTTTGTCTTGTCTTCCTTTTACACTTGGGCAATTTTATTCCTGCATTCCCTGAAAAGAGCACATTTATCCACCATGTTCAGGCCATCTTTGTTTGGCTTGGCCTTTCTTCTTCCAGAGAGAATTAACCTGACATCATTCACATGCTAGCATCTGTGGCATATAGCCAATCCAAAGCACTGTGTATATTAACATCTGGCCAATTGGAGCTTTAACCCCATGACTAAAACCCCCTCGCTAAGAGCTGAAAATGACTCCTTGGTGGTCTAGTGGTTAAGATTCGGCGTTCTCCCTGCAGTGGCCTGGGTTCCATTCCCGGTCAGGGAATCTGATGGCTGCAGCAACTGTTGAGCATACATGACCAGGTTTCCTTTTGCTGCTTTCCAGCACCATGACAAATGTGGAATTCTTCAGATCTTCCAGGGAATCACAAATGGAATCATGTAAACACTTCAAGATTGCTTTGACAAAGGCTAATTGCAAATGCAAATTTACATTGGAGCCAACAAGTTAAACCTTGTTGTCATTACTGAACGCATCACTTAGTGTCGGGCTGGGACACCAACGTGGAACATCTTTCAAGTAAAGCAAAGAGGGTATCGAATGGTCGGCCGCACGCTCCTCATTCTCAGATTTTCCTTCTTAAGTGCCTGAATGCTGACACGTGTTGGCTGTATGCCAAAGAAACGTTAGTGTTACTCAAACTAGCCATTCCATTTTCCCTTCGTTGCATGTGGACAGAAGCGGGGGCAAACAATGTCCTGAAGATGTCAGAGAATATACACAAATTGACTGCGAGCATTAAGCTCAAAGACAGCTTTAGCCCCATTTCACATTAGGAGGATTCTAAATACACGCTGCATTGGCCGGGAATCGAACCCGGGTCAAGTGCTTGGGAAGCAGCTATGCCCTCCACTATACCACCAATGCCTGCAAAGACAGCTGCTGAGAGAGACATAGGCCTGCACTTAATGTCGTCTTGTGCAGAGTCGTGAAAATCCAAAACCACATTGCTGCAATGGTGCTTTTTACTATGTGCAGCAAAGTGTGTACTCACATGGAAATTGCACAACCCAGCCCTTAAGGACCAAGCCCACAGCAAACAGTGACAGCAGACCCAGCGATCATCAAGCGAGATGCAGGGAACACCCTGGGAAGACCAATTACCCCCAGCTGCAGGCTGGAAAATGGGGCGGGGCTGGATATTGGGCGGGGTTGGATGTCAAATGGGCGTGGTTAGATGGCTGATGGGTGTGGTTATAGGTTTAGGGTTAGGGAGAAAGGGTTAAGGTTTAAAACGTTGATGGCTGCCAGTCCATCACAGAGCGTCTGTCGATAATCTGTTGGCCGAAATTCTCCACCGACATTTTATTGCAGAAAGAGCCTTTGGGATGCTACTCCCTGATGGTCTAGTTTCTAGGATTTTGCACTTTCACCACCAAATTAGCAAGGGCAGACTTGGATGTCAAATGGGCATGATTGGATGTCAAATGGGCACAGTTAAATGGGTGATGGGTGTGCTTTTAGGGTTGGGGAGAAAGGGTTAGTGTTTAAAATGTTGATTGCTGCAAGAGCCTTTGGGATGGTACTCCCTGATGGTCTCGTTGCTAGGATTTGGCACTTTCACCACCAAATTAGCAAGGGCAGACTAGATTGTCAAATGGTGTGGTTGGATGTCAAATGGGCACAGTTAAATGGGTGATGGGTGTGCTTTTAGGGTTGGGGTTAGGGAGAAAGGGTTAAAGTTTAAAACGTTGATGGCTGCCAGTCCATCACAGAGCGTCTGTTGATAATCTGTTGGCCGAAATTCTCCACCGACATTTTATCGCAGAAAGAGCCTTTGGGATGCTACTCCCTGATGGTCTAGTTGCTCGGTTTGGCACATTCACCGCCAAATTAGCAAGGGCAGACTTGGTTGTCAAATGGGCATGGTAGGATGTCAAATGGGCACAGTTGAATGCGTGATGGGTGTGCTTTTAGGGTTAGGGAGAAAGGGTTAGGGTTTGAAATGTTGACTGCTGCAAGAGCCTTTGGGATGCTACTCCCTGGTGGTCTAGTGGCTAGGATTTGGCACTTTCACAGCCAAATTAGCAATGGCAGACTTGGATGTCAAATGGGCACAGTTAAATGGGTGATGGGTGTGCTTTTAGCGTTAGGATTAGGGAGAAAGTGTTAGGGTTTAAAATGTTGATTGCTGCAAGAGCCTTTGGGATGGTACTCCCTGATGGTCTAGTGTCTAGGATTTGGCACTTTCACCACCAAATTAACATGGGCAGAATTGGATGTCACCTTAGCGTGGTTGGATGTCAAATGGGCACAGTTAAATGGGAGATGGGTGTGCTTTTAGGGTTGGGGAGAAAGGGTTAGGGTTTTGATATGTTCATTTCTGCAAGAGACTTTGGGATGCAACTCCCTGATGGTTTAGTGGCTAGGATTTGGCACTTTCACTACCAAATTAGCAAGGGCAGACCAGCATGTCAAATGGGCAAGGTTGGATGTCAAATGGGCACAGTTAAATGCGCGATGGGTGTGCTTTTATGGTTAGAGAGAAAGGGTTAGGGTTTAAAATGTTGAGTGCTGCAAGAGCCTTTGGGATGGTACTCCCTGGTGGTCTAGTTTCTAGGATTTTGCACTTTCACTGCCAAATTAGCAAGGGCAGAGTTGGATGTCAAATGGGCGTGGTTGGATGTCAAATGGGCACATTTGAATGGGTTATGGCTTGGTTTTAGGGCAAAGGAAGCCTTGTGGCGTCCTCAGGGCGGGATTCCAATAGGGATTGGAACTGGACACAAATGGACAATTACCCATATGAGAAAACTTTTCTTGGGGCATCTGAATTTTGCCCAAACTTTAGCCATGTCATTCCTGTCCCAAATGAAGCACCCTGTCCCATTTTAGGGCCTGTGGGACAAACAGGGACAAAAGTAAGGGTATGTGTCTAAAAGCGTCCACTAGCAATCCCTTACCATTATGGTCCAGGGACACTTTGTGGACAGTGGCCATTTCTCAGTCATACATTCTCCAAGCAAGCTGAAACTCACAGGGCAGACTCAGTGGAGCTCTAGTAACTGGCCCTGTGAATCCCAGCAACATATGACTGACTGTGACCCAGAAATAGCCACTGTCCACAAGGCATCCCCGGGGCCCCATTCATAGGGATTGGAACTGGACACCAATGGACAATTACGCATACCATTGTCCCATTTTCTCTCCCTTGGTCCAGGAAGGCTGAAATTCAC
Source organism: Telmatherina bonti (assembly GCF_933228915.1). Lineage (NCBI taxonomy): Eukaryota > Metazoa > Chordata > Actinopteri > Atheriniformes > Telmatherinidae > Telmatherina > Telmatherina bonti. The sequence goes on from NC_136633.1 coordinate 9,284,868, forward strand.
ACAGGACACTCCATGTAGGATGCAGACAGTGTGGCCAAAGTTACAAGGAAATCAGACCAACTTGAAAATTTGGCCAGACGCTGACTCCTCAGAAGGGTCAAATTTTCAAAGTTCTCCAAAATGGACCAAACTCATACTGGAAGACAGAGACCCATAGCAGAGTCCAAGTGCCAAATTTAGGGCCTGTAGAACAAACAGGAACCAGATGGGAGTGATGTAAGAGAAAGGGTTGATTTCTGTCCACTTCTAATCCCTATACACTGGGGACCAAGGAAGCCTTGTGGACAGTGGCTTTTTCTCTGTCATGGATTGTCCTAGGATGCTGATACTCCCCCTTTGCTCTAGAAGGCTTGAACTTTCAATTAAAACTATTTTAAGTGCCAAGTTTAGGGCCTGTAGAACAAACAGGAACCAGATGGGAGTGAGGTAAGAGAAAGGGTTACAAAATACCAAAACAAAATAACAAAATACAACAACAAAATAATAAAATACAACAATAAAAATAAAAAATAACAAAACAGAACAACAAAATAACAAAATAACAATAACAAAATACAACAAAACACACCAAAATACAACAAAACACAACAAAATAACAAAATAAATAATTACAACAAAATAAAATACAACAAAACACAACAAAACACAACAAAATAACAAAATAAATAATTACAACAAAATAACAAAATACAACAAAACACAACAAAACAAACAAAACAACAAAATACAGCAACAAAATACAACAAAATACAAAACAACAAAATAACAAAATAACAAAATACAACAAAATAACAAAATAAATAAATACAACACAACAAAATAACAAAATAACAAAATTCAACAACAAAATAACAAAACACAACAAAATAACAAAATACAAATAAAAACAACAAAATCACAAAATTACAAAATACAACACAACATAAAATAACAAATTACAACAAAATAATAAAATACAACAACAACATAACAAAATAACAAAATACAACAAAATATAAAAATATCAAAATAGTCTGGGTATTCCTTTAGTCCTGGTCCAGGTCTGTATAAGTCTGGTTGTCTCTTCAGTCTTGGTCCAGGTCTATATAAGTCTGGTTTTCTCATGAGTCTTGGTCTAGGTCTATAGAAGTCTGGTTTTCTAACAAAACACAACAACAAAATGACAAAATCCAACATCAAAACACAACAAAATACAACAAAATAACAAAATCCAACAACAAAACAAAATCCAACAAAAAAAACAAAACAACAAAATACAACAAAACATGAAATAACAAATTACAACAAAATAACAAAATAAAAAAAATACAACAAAATAACAAAATACAACAAAACACAAAACAAACAAAACAACAAAATACAGCAAAAAAATACAACAAAACACAAAAAAATACAACAAAATAACAAAATAACAAAACACAACAAAATAACAAAATACAACAAAATAACAAAACACAACAAAATAACAAAATACAACAAAAAAAACAACAAAATCACAAAATACAACAAAATAAAATACAACACAACATAAAATAAGAAATTACAACAAAATAACAAAATAATAAAATACAACAACAACATAACAAAATACAACAAAATATAAAAATATCAAAATAGTCTGGTTTTCTCTTCAGTCTTGGTCCAGGTCTATATAAGTCTGGTTTTCTCTTGAGTCTTGGTCTAGGTCTATAGAAGTCTGGTTTTGTAACACAACACAACAACAAAATAACAAAATAACAAAATCCAACATCAAAACACAACAAAATACAACAAAATAACAAAATCCAACAAAAAAACAAAACAACAAAATACAACAAAACATGAAATAACAAATTACAACAAAATAACAAAATACAAGAACAAGTAACAAAATACAAACAAAAAATAAAAAATATAACAACAAAATAACGAAATAACAAAATACAATAAAACACAATGAAACACAATGAAATAACAAAATAACAAAATACAACAAAACAAAATGAAACAATAAAATAAAATAACAAAATACAACAACAAAATAACAAAATACAACAAAAAACAACAAAATAACAAAACACAACAAAATACAACAAATGACAACAAAACAACAAAATAACAAAACACAACAAAATACAACAACAAAATAACAAAACAACAAAACACAACAAACTACAACAAAATAACAAAATAAAAAAATACAACAAAACACAACAAATACAACAAAATAACAAAACACAACACAACATAAAATAACAAATTAAAACAATATAACAAAATTATAAAATACAACAAGAACATAACAAAATACAACAAAATATAAAAATATCAAAATAGTCTGGTTTTCTCTTCAGTCTTGGTCTAGGTCTATAGAAGTCTGGTTTTGTAACAAAACACAACAACAAAATAACAAAATAACAAAATCCAACATCAAAACACAACAAAATACAACAAAATAACAAAATCCAACAACAAAACAAAATCCAACAAAAAAACAAAACAGCAAAATACAACAAAACATGAAATAACAAATTACAACAAAATAACAAAATAAAAAAATACAACAACAAAATAACAAAATACAACAAAACACAACAAAATACAACAAAACACAACAAAATACAACAAAATAAAAAAAAAAAATCAAAATAGTCTGGTTTTCCCTTTAGTCCTTGTCCAGGTCTGTATAAGTCTGGTTTTCTCTTCAGTCTTGGTCCAGGTCTATATTAGTCTGGTTTGCTCTTTAGTCTTGGTCTTGGTCTATAGAAGTCTGGTTTTCCCTTTTGTTTTGGTCGAGCTCTATATTAGTCTGGTTTTGTAACAAAACACAACAACAAAATAACAAAACACAATGAAACACAATAAAATAACAAAATAACAAAATACAACAAAAAACAAAATACAACAAAATAACAAAATAAGAAAATACAACAAAACAAAATGAAACAATAAAATAACAAAATAACAAACTACAAGAACAAGTAACAAAATAACAAAATACAAACACAAAATAAAAAATACAACAACAAAATAACAAAATACAAGAACAAGTAACAAAATAACAAAATACAACAAAACACAACGAAACACAATAAAATAACAAAATAAAATACAACAACAAACAACAAAATACAACAACAAAATAAAAAAATACAACAAAACAAAATGAAACAATAAAATAACAAAATGACAAAATACAACACCAAAATAACAAAATAACAAAATACAACAAAACATGAAATAACAAATTACAACAAAATAACAAAATAAAAAAATACAACAAAATAACAAAATACAACACAACATAAAATAACAAATTACAACAAAATAACAAAATAAAATACAACAACAACATAACAAAATACAACAAAATATAAAAATATCAAAATAGTCTGGTTTTCTCTTCAGTCTTGGTCCAGGTCTACATAAGTCTGGTTTTCTCTTGAGTCTTGGTCTAGGTCTATAGAAGTCTGGTTTTGTAACACAACACAACAACAAAATAACAAAATAACAAAATCCAACATCAAAACACAACAAAATACAACAAAATAACAAAATCCAACAAAAAAACAAAACAAAAAATACAACAAAACATGAAATAACAAATTACAACAAAATAACAAAATACAAGAACAAGTAACAAAATACAACCAAAAAATAAGAAATATAACAACAAAATAACGAAATAACAAAATACAATAAAACACAATGAAACACAATGAAATAACAAAATAACAAAATACAACAAAACAAAATGAAACAATAAAATAAAATAACAAAATACAACAACAAAATAACAAAATACAACAAAAAACAACAAAATAACAAAACACAACAAAATACAACAAAACAACAAAATAACAAAACACAACAAAACACAACAAAATACAACAACAAAATAACAAAACAACAAAACACAACAAACTACAACAAAATAACAAAATAAAAAATACAACAAAACACAACAAATACAACAAAATAACAAAACACAACACAACATAAAATAACAAATTAAAACAATATAACAAAATTATAAAATACAACAAGAACATAACAAAATACAACAAAATATAAAAATATCAAAATAGTCTGGTTTTCTCTTCAGTCTTGGTCTAGGTCTATAGAAGTCTGGTTTTGTAACAAAACACAACAACAAAATAACAAAATCCAACATCAAAACACAACAAAATACAACAAAATAACAAAATCCAACAACAAAACAAAATCCAACAAAAAAACAAAACAGCAAAATACAACAAAACATGAAATAACAAATTACAACAAAATAACAAAATAAAAAAATACAACAACAAAATAACAAAATACAACAAAACACAACAAAATACAACAAAACACAACAAAATACAACAAAATAAAAAAAAAAATCAAAATAGTCTGGTTTTCCCTTTAGTCCTTGTCCAGGTCTGTATAAGTCTGGTTTTCTCTTCAGTCTTGGTCCAGGTCTATATTAGTCTGGTTTGCTCTTTAGTCTTGGTCTTGGTCTATAGAAGTCTGGTTTTCCCTTTTGTTTTGGTCGAGCTCTATATTAGTCTGGTTTTGTAACAAAACACAACAACAAAATCACAAAACACAATGAAACACAATAAAATAACAAAATAACAAAATACAACAAAAAACAAAATACAACAAAATAACAAAATAAGAAAATACAACAAAACAAAATGAAACAATAAAATAACAAAATAACAAACTACAAGAACAAGTAACAAAATAACAAAATACAAACACAAAATAAAAAATACAACAACAAAATAACAAAATACAAGAACAAGTAACAAAATAACAAAATACAAACACAAAATAAAAAATATAACAACAAAATAACGAAATAACAAAATACAACAAAACACAACGAAACACAATAAAATAACAAAATAAAATACAACAACAAACAACAAAATACAACAACAAAATAAAAAAATACAACAAAACAAAATGAAACAATAAAATAACAAAATGACAAAATACAACACCAAAATAACAAAATAACAAAATACAACAAAACAAAATGAAATAATAAAATAACAAAATAAAAAAATACAACAAAACACAACAGAGAACAGAAAAATAACAAAATACAACAACAAAATGACAAAATACAACAAAAAACAACAAAACAACAAAATAACAAAACACAACAAAATACAACAAAAGACAACAAAACACAACAAAATATAACAAGACATACCAAAACAGAAAAAATCACAACATACAACAAAACACAAAATAACAAAACACAACAAAATACAACAAAACACAACAACAAAATAACAAAACAACAAAACACAAAAAACTACAACAAAATAACAAAATAAAAAATACAACAAAACACAACAAATACAACAAAATAACAAAACACAACAAAATAAACTACAACAAAATAACAAAATACAACAAAACACAACAAAATACAACAAAACACAACAAAATACAACAAAATAAAAAAAAATATCAAAATAGTCTGGTTTTCCCTTTAGTCCTTGTCCAGGTCTGTATAAGTCTGGTTTTCTCTTCAGTCTTGGTCCAGGTCTATATTAGTCTGGTTTGCTCTTTAGTCGTGGTCTTGGTCTATAGAAGTCTGGTTTTCCCTTTTGTTTTGGTCCAGCTCTATATTAGTCTGGTTTTGTAACAAAACACAACAACAAAATAACAAAACACAACGAAACACAATAAAATAACAAAATAAGAAAATACAACAAAACACAACAGAACACAACAAAATAACAAAATACAAGAACAAGTAACAAAATAACAAAATACAAACACAAAATAAAAAATACAACAACAAAATAATGAAATAACAAAATACAACAAAACACAACGAAACACAATAAAATAACAAAATAACAAAATACAACAACAAAAAACAAAATACAACAAAATAACAAAATGAGAAAATACAACAAAACAAAATGAAACAATAAAATAACAAAATGACAAAATACAACACCAAAATAACAAAATAACAAAATACAACAAAACAAAATGAAACAATAAAATAACAAAATAAAAAAATACAACAAAACACAACAGAGAACAAAACAATAACAAAATACAATAACAAAATAACAAAAACAACAAAACAAAATAACAAAACACAACAAAATACAACAAAAGACAACAAAACACAACAAAATATAACAAGACATACCAAAACAGAAAAAAATCACAAAATACAACAATATACAACAAAACACAAAATAACAAAATACAACAAAACACAACAAAATACAACAAAACACAACAAAATACAACAAAATAAAATAAATATCAAAATAGTCTGGTTTTCCCTTTAGTCCTTGTCCAGGTCCGTATAAGTCTGGTTTGCTCTTTAGTCTTGGTCTTGGTCTATAGAAGTCTGGTTTTCCCTTTTGTTTTGGTCCAGCTCTATATTAGTCTGGTTTTGTAACAAAACACAACAACAAAATAACAAAACACAACGAAACACAATGACATAACAAAATAACAAAATACAACAAAACACAACAAAACACAACAGAGAACAAAAAAAATAACAAAATACAATAACAAAATAACAAAATACAACAAAAAACAACCAAACAACAAAATAACAAAACACAACAAAATACAACAAAACACAACAAAATACAACAAAATAAAAAAAAATCAAAATAGTCTGGTTTTCCCTAATTAGAACAACAACATAACAAAATAAATAATTACAACAAAATAACAAAATACAACGACAAAATAACAAAATACAAAATAACAAAATAACAAAATACAACACAACAAAATAACAAAATACAACAAAATACCAAAATACAACACAACAAAATAACAAAATAACCAAATACAACAAAATAACAAAATACAACACAACAAAATAACAAAATAACAAAATACAACAACAAAATAACAAAACACAACAAAACAACAAGATAAAAAAATCCAACAAATAACAAAATACAACACAACATAAAATAACAAATTACAACAAAATAACAAAATAATGAAATACAACAACAACATAACAAAATACAACAAAATATAAAAATATCAAAATAGTCTGGTTTTCTCTTCAGTCTTGGTCCAGGTCTATATAAGTCTGGTTTTCTCTTGAGTCTTGGTCTAGGTCTATAGAAGTCTGGTTTTGTAACACAACACAACAACAAAATAACAAAATAACAAAATCCAACATCAAAACACAACAAAATAAAACAAAATAACAAAATCCAACAAAAAAACAAAACAACAAAATACAACAAAACATGAAATAACAAATTACAACAAAATAACAAAATAAAAAAATACAACAACAAAATAACAAAATACAACAAAACACAACAAAATACAACAAAACACAACAAAATACAACAACATAACAAAATAACAACATAACAAAACACAACAAAATAACAAAATAACAAAATACAATAAAATAACAAAATACAACAAAAAATAACAAAATAACAAAATATAAAAAATATCAAAATAGTCTGGTTTTCTCTTCAGTCTTGGTCCAGGTCTATATAAGTCTGGTTTTCTCTTGAGTCTTGGTCTAGGTCTATAGAAGTCTGGTTTTGTAACACAACACAACAACAAAATAACAAAATAACAAAATCCAACATCAAAACACAACAAAATACAACAAAATAACAAAATACAACAAAAAAACAAAACAACAAAATACAACAAAACATGAAATAACAAATTACAACAAAATAACAAATTAAAAAAATAACAAAATACAACACAACAAAATAACAAAATAACAAAATACAACACAACAAAATAACAAAATAACAAAATACAACAACAAAATAACAAAACACAACAAAACAACAAAATAACAAAATACAACAAAACACAAAACAAACAAAACAACAAAATACAGCAACAAAATACAACAAAACACAAAAAAATACAACAACAACATAACAAAATAACAAAATAACAAAACACAACAAAATAACAAAATACAACAAAATAAACTAACAAAATACAACACAACAAAATAACAAAATAACAAAATACAACACAACAAAATAACAAACTAACAAAATACAACAACAAAATAACAAAACACAACAAAACAACAAAATAAAAAAATACAACAAAAAACAACAAAATCACAAAATAAAATAACAAAATACAACAAAAAATAACAAAATAACAAAATACAACAAAATAACAAAATACAACACAACATAAAATAACAAATTACAACAAAATAACAAAATAATAAAATACAACCACAACATAACAAAATACAACAAAATATAAAAATATCAAAATAGTCTGGTTTTCTCTTCAGTCTTGGTCCAGGTCTATATAAGTCTGGTTTTCTCTTGAGTCTTGGTCTAGGTCTATAGAAGTCTGGTTTTGTAACAAAACACAACAGCAAAATAACAAAATAACAAAATCCAACATCAAAACACAACAAAATACAACAAAATAACAAAATCCAACAACAAAACAAAATCCAACAAAAAAACAAAACAACAAAATACAACAAAACATGAAATAACAAATTACAACAAAATAACAAAATAAAAAAATACAACAAAATAACAAAATACATACAACAACAACATAACAAAATACAACAAAATATAAAAATATCAAAATAGTCTGGTTTTCTCTTCAGTCTTGGTCCAGGTCTACATAAGTCTGGTTTTCTCTTGAGTCTTGGTCTAGGTCTATAGAAGTCTGGTTTTGTAACACAACACAACAACAAAATAACAAAATAACAAAATCCAACATCAAAACACAACAAAATACAACAAAATAACAAAATCCAACAAAAAAACAAAACAACAAAATACAACAAAACATGAAATAACAAATTACAACAAAATAACAAAATAAAAAAATACAACAACAAAATAACAAAATACAACAAAACACAACAAAATACAACAAAACACAACAAAATACAACAACATAACAAAATAACAACATAACAAAACACAACAAAATAACAAAATAACAAAATACAATAAAATAACAAAATACAACAAAAAATAACAAAATAACAAAATATAAAAATATCAAAATAGTCTGGTTTTCTCTTCAGTCTTGGTCCAGGTCTATATAAGTCTGGTTTTCTCTTGAGTCTTGGTCTAGGTCTATAGAAGTCTGGTTTTGTAACACAACACAACAACAAAATAACAAAATAACAAAATCCAACATCAAAACACAACAAAATACAACAAAATAACAAAATACAACAAAAAAACAAAACAACAAAATACAACAAAACATGAAATAACAAATTACAACAAAATAACAAATTAAAAAAATAACAAAATACAACACAACAAAATAACAAAATAACAAAATACAACACAACAAAATAACAAAATAACAAAATACAACAACAAAATAACAAAACACAACAAAACAACAAAATAACAAAATACAACAAAACACAAAACAAACAAAACAACAAAATACAGCAACAAAATACAACAAAACACAAAAAAATACAACAACAACATAACAAAATAACAAAATAACAAAACACAACAAAATAACAAAATACAACAAAATAAACTAACAAAATACAACACAACAAAATAACAAAATAACAAAATACAACACAACAAAATAACAAACTAACAAAATACAACAACAAAATAACAAAACACAACAAAACAACAAAATAAAAAAATACAACAAAAAACAACAAAATCACAAAATAAAATAACAAAATACAACAAAAAATAACAAAATAACAAAATACAACAAAATAACAAAATACAACACAACATAAAATAACAAATTACAACAAAATAACAAAATAATAAAATACAACCACAACATAACAAAATACAACAAAATATAAAAATATCAAAATAGTCTGGTTTTCTCTTCAGTCTTGGTCCAGGTCTATATAAGTCTGGTTTTCTCTTGAGTCTTGGTCTAGGTCTATAGAAGTCTGGTTTTGTAACAAAACACAACAGCAAAATAACAAAATAACAAAATCCAACATCAAAACACAACAAAATACAACAAAATAACAAAATCCAACAACAAAACAAAATCCAACAAAAAAACAAAACAACAAAATACAACAAAACATGAAATAACAAATTACAACAAAATAACAAAATAAAAAAATACAACAAAATAACAAAATACAACACAACATAAAATAACAAATTACAACAAAATAACAAAATAAAATACAACAACAACATAACAAAATACAACAAAATATAAAAATATCAAAATAGTCTGGTTTTCTCTTCAGTCTTGGTCCAGGTCTACATAAGTCTGGTTTTCTCTTGAGTCTTGGTCTAGGTCTATAGAAGTCTGGTTTTGTAACACAACACAACAACAAAATAACAAAATAACAAAATCCAACATCAAAACACAACAAAATACAACAAAATAACAAAATCCAACAAAAAAACAAAACAACAAAATACAACAAAACATGAAATAACAAATTACAACAAAATAACAAAATAAAAAAATACAACAACAAAATAACAAAATACAACAAAACACAACAAAATACAACAAAACACAACAAAATACAACAACATAACAAAATAACAACATAACAAAACACAACAAAATAACAAAATAACAAAATACAATAAAATAACAAAATACAACAAAAAATAACAAAATAACAAAATATAAAAATATCAAAATAGTCTGGTTTTCTCTTCAGTCTTGGTCCAGGTCTATATAAGTCTGGTTTTCTCTTGAGTCTTGGTCTAGGTCTATAGAAGTCTGGTTTTGTAACACAACACAACAACAAAATAACAAAATAACAAAATCCAACATCAAAACACAACAAAATACAACAAAATAACAAAATACAACAAAAAAACAAAACAACAAAATACAACAAAACATGAAATAACAAATTACAACAAAATAACAAATTAAAAAAATAACAAAATACAACACAACAAAATAACAAAATAACAAAATACAACACAACAAAATAACAAAATAACAAAATACAACAACAAAATAACAAAACACAACAAAACAACAAAATAACAAAATACAACAAAACACAAAACAAACAAAACAACAAAATACAGCAACAAAATACAACAAAACACAAAAAAATACAACATAACAAAATAACAAAATAACAAAACACAACAAAATAACAAAATACAACAAAATAAACTAACAAAATACAACACAACAAAATAACAAAATACAACACAACAAAATAACAAAATACAACAACAAAATAACAAAACACAACAAAACAACAAAATAACAAAATACAACAAAAACAACAAAATCACAAAATAAAATAACAAAATACAACAAAAAATAACAAAATCACAAAATAACAAAATACAACAAACTAACAAAATACAACACAACAAAATAACAAAATAACAAAATACAACACCACAAAATAACAAAATAACAAAATACAACAAAAAATAACAAAATCACAAAATAACAAAATACAACAAAATAACAAAATACAACACAACATAAAATAACAAATTACAACAAAATAACAAAATAATAAAATACAACAACAACTTAACAAAATACAACAAAATATAAAAATATCAAAATAGTCTGGTTTTCCCATTAGTCCTGGTCCAGGTCTGTATAAGTCTGGTTTTCTCTTCAGTCTTGGTCCAGGTCTATATAAGTCTGGATGTCTCTTGAGTCTTGGTCTAGGTCTATAGAAGTCTGGTTTTGTAACACAACACAACAACAAAATAACAAAATAACAAAATACAACATCAAAACACAACAAAATAAAACAAAATAACAAAATCCAACAAAAAAACAAAACAACAAAATACAACAAAACATGAAATAACAAATTACAACAAAATAACAAAATAAAAAAAATACAACAAAATAACAAAATACAACAAAACACACAAAAAACAAAACAACAAAATACAGCAACAAAATACAACAAAACACAAAAAATACAACAACAACATAACAAAATAACAAAATAACAAAACACAACAAAATAACAAAATACAAAAAAATAACAAAACACAACAAAACAAAATAACAAAATACAACAAAAAACAACAAAATCACAAAATAACAAAATACAACAAAATAACAAAATAAAAAAAATACAACAAAATAACAAAATACAACAAAACAAAATGAAACAATAAAATAACAAAATAAAAAAATACAACAAAACACAACAGAGAACAAAACAATAACAAAATACAATAACAAAATAACAAAAACAACAAAACAAAATAACAAAACACAACAAAATACAACAAAAGACAACAAAACACAACAAAATATAACAAGACATACCAAAACAGAAAAAAATCACAAAATACAACAATATACAACAAAACACAAAATAACAAAATACAACAAAACACAACAAAATACAACAAAACACAACAAAATACAACAAAATAAAATAAATATCAAAATAGTCTGGTTTTCCCTTTAGTCCTTGTCCAGGTCCGTATAAGTCTGGTTTGCTCTTTAGTCTTGGTCTTGGTCTATAGAAGTCTGGTTTTCCCTTTTGTTTTGGTCCAGCTCTATATTAGTCTGGTTTTGTAACAAAACACAACAACAAAATAACAAAACACAACGAAACACAATGACATAACAAAATAACAAAATACAACAAAACACAACAAAACACAACAGAGAACAAAAAAAATAACAAAATACAATAACAAAATAACAAAATACAACAAAAAACAACCAAACAACAAAATAACAAAACACAACAAAATACAACAAAACACAACAAAATACAACAAAATAAAAAAAAATCAAAATAGTCTGGTTTTCCCTAATTAGAACAACAACATAACAAACTAAATAATTACAACAAAATAACAAAATACAACGACAAAATAACAAAATACAAAATAACAAAATAACAAAATACAACACAACAAAATAACAAAATACAACAAAATACCAAAATACAACACAACAAAATAACAAAATAACCAAATACAACAAAATAACAAAATACAACACAACAAAATAACAAAATAACAAAATACAACAACAAAATAACAAAACACAACAAAACAACAAGATAAAAAAAATCCAACAAATAACAAAATACAACACAACATAAAATAACAAATTACAACAAAATAACAAAATAATGAAATACAACAACAACATAACAAAATACAACAAAATATAAAAATATCAAAATAGTCTGGTTTTCTCTTCAGTCTTGGTCCAGGTCTATATAAGTCTGGTTTTCTCTTGAGTCTTGGTCTAGGTCTATAGAAGTCTGGTTTTGTAACACAACACAACAACAAAATAACAAAATAACAAAATCCAACATCAAAACACAACAAAATAAAACAAAATAACAAAATCCAACAAAAAAACAAAACAACAAAATACAACAAAACATGAAATAACAAATTACAACAAAATAACAAAATAAAAAAATACAACAACAAAATAACAAAATACAACAAAACACAACAAAATACAACAAAACACAACAAAATACAACAACATAACAAAATAACAACATAACAAAACACAACAAAATAACAAAATAACAAAATACAATAAAATAACAAAATACAACAAAAAATAACAAAATAACAAAATATAAAAAATATCAAAATAGTCTGGTTTTCTCTTCAGTCTTGGTCCAGGTCTATATAAGTCTGGTTTTCTCTTGAGTCTTGGTCTAGGTCTATAGAAGTCTGGTTTTGTAACACAACACAACAACAAAATAACAAAATAACAAAATCCAACATCAAAACACAACAAAATACAACAAAATAACAAAATACAACAAAAAAACAAAACAACAAAATACAACAAAACATGAAATAACAAATTACAACAAAATAACAAATTAAAAAAATAACAAAATACAACACAACAAAATAACAAAATAACAAAATACAACACAACAAAATAACAAAATAACAAAATACAACAACAAAATAACAAAACACAACAAAACAACAAAATAACAAAATACAACAAAACACAAAACAAACAAAACAACAAAATACAGCAACAAAATACAACAAAACACAAAAAAATACAACAACAACATAACAAAATAACAAAATAACAAAACACAACAAAATAACAAAATACAACAAAATAAACTAACAAAATACAACACAACAAAATAACAAAATACAACACAACAAAATAACAAACTAACAAAATACAACAACAAAATAACAAAACACAACAAAACAACAAAATAAAAAAATACAACAAAAAACAACAAAATCACAAAATAAAATAACAAAATACAACAAAAAATAACAAAATAACAAAATACAACAAAATAACAAAATACAACACAACATAAAATAACAAATTACAACAAAATAACAAAATAATAAAATACAACCACAACATAACAAAATACAACAAAATATAAAAATATCAAAATAGTCTGGTTTTCTCTTCAGTCTTGGTCCAGGTCTATATAAGTCTGGTTTTCTCTTGAGTCTTGGTCTAGGTCTATAGAAGTCTGGTTTTGTAACAAAACACAACAGCAAAATAACAAAATAACAAAATCCAACATCAAAACACAACAAAATACAACAAAATAACAAAATCCAACAACAAAACAAAATCCAACAAAAAAACAAAACAACAAAATACAACAAAACATGAAATAACAAATTACAACAAAATAACAAAATAAAAAAATACAACAAAATAACAAAATACAACACAACATAAAATAACAAATTACAACAAAATAACAAAATAAAATACAACAACAACATAACAAAATACAACAAAATATAAAAATATCAAAATAGTCTGGTTTTCTCTTCAGTCTTGGTCCAGGTCTACATAAGTCTGGTTTTCTCTTGAGTCTTGGTCTAGGTCTATAGAAGTCTGGTTTTGTAACACAACACAACAACAAAATAACAAAATAACAAAATCCAACATCAAAACACAACAAAATACAACAAAATAACAAAATCCAACAAAAAAACAAAACAACAAAATACAACAAAACATGAAATAACAAATTACAACAAAATAACAAAATAAAAAAATACAACAACAAAATAACAAAATACAACAAAACACAACAAAATACAACAAAACACAACAAAATACAACAACATAACAAAATAACAACATAACAAAACACAACAAAATAACAAAATAACAAAATACAATAAAATAACAAAATACAACAAAAAATAACAAAATAACAAAATATAAAAATATCAAAATAGTCTGGTTTTCTCTTCAGTCTTGGTCCAGGTCTATATAAGTCTGGTTTTCTCTTGAGTCTTGGTCTAGGTCTATAGAAGTCTGGTTTTGTAACACAACACAACAACAAAATAACAAAATAACAAAATCCAACATCAAAACACAACAAAATACAACAAAATAACAAAATACAACAAAAAAACAAAACAACAAAATACAACAAAACATGAAATAACAAATTACAACAAAATAACAAATTAAAAAAATAACAAAATACAACACAACAAAATAACAAAATAACAAAATACAACACAACAAAATAACAAAATAACAAAATACAACAACAAAATAACAAAACACAACAAAACAACAAAATAACAAAATACAACAAAACACAAAACAAACAAAACAACAAAATACAGCAACAAAATACAACAAAACACAAAAAAATACAACATAACAAAATAACAAAATAACAAAACACAACAAAATAACAAAATACAACAAAATAAACTAACAAAATACAACACAACAAAATAACAAAATACAACAACAAAATAACAAAACACAACAAAACAACAAAATAACAAAATACAACAAAAAACAACAAAATCACAAAATAAAATAACAAAATACAACAAAAAATAACAAAATCACAAAATAACAAAATACAACAAACTAACAAAATACAACACAACAAAATAACAAAATAACAAAATACAACACAACAAAATAACAAAATAACAAAATACAACAAAAAATAACAAAATCACAAAATAACAAAATACAACAAAATAAAATACAACACAACATAAAATAACAAATTACAACAAAATAACAAAATAATAAAATACAACAACAACTTAACAAAATACAACAAAATATAAAAATATCAAAATAGTCTGGTTTTCCCATTAGTCCTGGTCCAGGTCTGTATAAGTCTGGTTTTCTCTTCAGTCTTGGTCCAGGTCTATATAAGTCTGGATGTCTCTTGAGTCTTGGTCTAGGTCTATAGAAGTCTGGTTTTGTAACACAACACAACAACAAAATAACAAAATAACAAAATACAACATCAAAACACAACAAAATAAAACAAAATAACAAAATCCAACAAAAAAACAAAACAACAAAATACAACAAAACATGAAATAACAAATTACAACAAAATAACAAAATAAAAAAAAATACAACAAAATAACAAAATACAACAAAACACACAAAAAACAAAACAACAAAATACAGCAACAAAATACAACAAAACACAAAAAATACAACAACAACATAACAAAATAACAAAATAACAAAACACAACAAAATAACAAAATACAAAAAAATAACAAAACACAACAAAACAAAATAACAAAATACAACAAAAAACAACAAAATCACAAAATAACAAAATACAACAAAATAACAAAATAAAAAAAATACAACAAAATAACAAAATACAACAATACACAAAACAAACAAAACAACAAAATACAGCAACAAAATACAACAAAACACAAAACATACAACAACAACATAACAAAATAACAAAAGACAACAAAATAACAAAATACAACAAAATAACAAAATAAAAAAATACAACAACAAAATAACAAAATACAACAAAACACAACAAAATACAACAAAACACAACAAAATACAACAAAATATAAAAATATCAAAATAGTCTGGTTTTCCCATTAGTCCTGGTCCAGGTCTGTATAAGTCTGGTTTTCTCTTCAGTCTTGGTCCAGGTCTATATAAGTCTGGATTTCTCTTGAGTCTTGGTCTAGGTCTATAGAAGTCTGGTTTTGTAACACAACACAACAACAAAATAACAAAATAACAAAATACAACATCAAAACACAAAATAAAACAAAATAACAAAATCCAACAAAAAAACAAAACAACGAAATACAACAAAACATGAAATAACAAATTACAACAAAATAACAAAATAAAAAAAATACAACAAAATAACAAAATACAACAAAACACACAAAAAACAAAACAACAAAATACAGCAACAAAATACAACAAAACACAAAAAATACAACAACAACACAACAAAATAACAAAATAACAAAACACAACAAAATAACAAAATACAAAAAAATAACAAAACACAACAAAACAAAATAACAAAATACAACAAAAAACAACAAAATCACAAAATAACAAAATACAACAAAATAACAAAATAAAAAAAATACAACAAAATAACAAAATACAACAATACACAAAACAAACAAAACAACTAAATACAGCAACAAAATACAACAAAACACAAAACATACAACAACAACATAACAAAATAACAAAATAACAAAATACAACAAAATAACAAAATACAACAAAATAACAAAATAAAAAAATACAACAACAAAATAACAAAATACAACAAAACACAACAAAATACAACAAAACACAACAAAATACAAGAAAATATAAAAATATCAAAATAGTTTGGTTTTCCCATTAGTCCTGGTCCAGGTCTGTATAAGTCTGGTTTTCTCTTCAGTCTTGGTCCAGGTCTATATAAGTCTGGTTTTCTCTTGAGTCTTGGTCTAGGTCTATAGAAGTCTGGTTTTGTAACAAAACACAACAGCAAAATAACAAAATAACAAAATCCAACATCAAAACACAACAAAATACAACAAAATAACAAAATCCAACAACAAAACACAACAAAATACAACAAAAAAACAAAACAACAAAATACAACAAAACATGAAATAACAAATTACAACAAAATAACAAAATAAAAAAATACAACAAAATAACAAAATACAACACAACATAAAATAACAAATTACAACAAAATAACAAAATAAAATACAACAACAACATAACAAAATACAACAAAATATAAAAATATCAAAATAGTCTGGTTTTCTCTTCAGTCTTGGTCCAGGTCTACATAAGTCTGGTTTTCTCTTGAGTCTTGGTCTAGGTCTATAGAAGTCTGGTTTTGTAACACAACACAACAACAAAATAACAAAATAACAAAATCCAACATCAATACACAACAAAATACAACAAAATAACAAAATCCAACAAAAAAACAAAACAACAAAATACAACAAAACATGAAATAACAAATTACAACAAAATAAAAAAATAACAAAATACAACACAACAAAATAACAAAATACAACACAACAAAATAAAATACAACAACAAAATAACAAAACACAACAAAACAAAAAAATAAGAAAATACAACAAAACACAAAACAAACAAAACAACAAAATACAACAAAACACAAAAAAATACAACATAACAAAATAACAAAATAACAAAACACAACAAAATAACAAAATACAACAAAATAAACTAACAAAATACAACACAACAAAATAACAAAATACAACACAACAAAATAACAAAATACAACAACAAAATAACAAAACACAACAAAACAACAAAATAACAAAATACAACAAAAAACAACAAAATCACAAAATAAAATAACAAAATACAACAAAAAATAACAAAATCACAAAATAACAAAATACAACAAACTAACAAAATACAACACAACAAAATAACAAAATAACAAAATACAACACAACAAAATAACAAAATAACAAAATACAACAAAAAATAACAAAATCACAAAATAACAAAATACAACAAAATAACAAAATACAACACAACATAAAATAACAAATTACAACAAAATAACAAAATAATAAAATACAACAACAACTTAACAAAATACAACAAAATATAAAAATATCAAAATAGTCTGGTTTTCCCATTAGTCCTGGTCCAGGTCTGTATAAGTCTGGTTTTCTCTTTAGTCTTGGTCCAGGTCTATATAAGTCTGGATTTCTCTTGAGTCTTGGTCTAGGTCTATAGAAGTCTGGTTTTGTAACACAACACAACAACAAAATAACAAAATAACAAAATACAACATCAAAACACAACAAAATAAAACAAAATAACAAAATCCAACAAAAAAACAAAACAACAAAATACAACAAAACATGAAATAACAAATTACAACAAAATAACAAAATAAAAAAATACAACAAAATAACAAAATACAACAAAACACACAAAAAACAAAACAACAAAATACAGCAACAAAATACAACAAAACACAAAAAATACAACAACAACATAACAAAATAACAAAATAACAAAACACAACAAAATAACAAAATACAAAAAAATAACAAAACACAACAAAACAAAATAACAAAATACAACAAAAAACAACAAAATCACAAAATAACAAAATACAACAAAATAACAAAATAAAAAAAATACAACAAAATAACAAAATACAACAATACACAAAACAACAAAATACAGCAACAAAATACAACAAAACACAAAACATACAACAACAACATAACAAAATAACAAAATAACAAAAGACAACAAAATAACAAAATACAACAAAATAACAAAATTAAAAAATACAACAACAAAATAAAATACAACAAAACACAACAAAATACAACAAAACACAACAAAATACAAAAAAATATAAAAATATCAAAATAGTCTGGTTTTCCCATTAGTCCTGGTCCAGGTCTGTATAAGTCTGGTTTTCTCTTCAGTCTTGGTCCAGGTCTGTATAAGTCTGGTTTTCTCTTCAGTCTTGGTCCAGGTCTATATAAGTCTGGATTTCTCTTGAGTCTTGGTCTAGGTCTATAGAAGTCTGGTTTTGTAACACAACACAACAACAAAATAACAAAATAACAAACTACAACATCAAAACACAACAAAATAAAACAAAATAACAAAATCCAACAAAAAAACAAAACAACAAAATACAACAAAACATGAAATAACAAATTACAACAAAATAACAAAATAAAAAAATACAACAAAATAACAAAATACAACAAAACACACAAAAAACAAAACAACAAAATACAGCAACAAAATACAACAAAACACAAAAAATACAACAAAAACATAACAAAATAACAAAACACAACAAAATAACAAAATACAAAAAAATAACAAAACACAACAAAACAAAATAACAAAATACAACAAAAAACAACAAAATCACAAAATAACAAAATACAACAAAATAACAAAATAAAAAAAATACAACAATACACAAAACAAACAAAACAACAAAATACAGCAACAAAATACAACAAAACACAAAACATACAACAACAACATAACAAAATAACAAAAGACAACAAAATAACAAAATACAACAAAATAACAAAATAAAAAAATACAACAACAAAATAACAAAATACAACAAAACACAACAAAATACAACAAAACACAACAAAATACAAGAAAATATAAAAATATCAAAATAGTCTGGTTTTCCCATTAGTCCTGGTCCAGGTCTGTATAAGTCTGGTTTTCTCTTCAGTCTTGGTCCAGGTCTATATAAGTCTGGTTTTCTCTTGAGTCTTGGTCTAGGTCTATAGAAGTCTGGTTTTGTAACAAAACACAACAGCAAAATAACAAAATAACAAAATCCAACATCAAAACACAACAAAATACAACAAAATAACAAAATCCAACAACAAAACACAACAAAATACAACAAAAAAACAAACAACAAAATAAAACAAAATAACAAAATCCAACAAAAAAACAAAACAACAAAATACAACAAAACATGAAATAACAAATTACAACAAAATAACAAAATAAAAAAATACAACAAAATAACAAAATACAACAAAACACACAAAAAAACAAAACAACAAAATACAGCAACAAAATACAACAAGACACAAAAAATACAACAACAACATAACAAAATAACAAAATAACAAAACACAACAAAATAACAAAATACAAAAAAATAACAAAACACAACAAAACAAAATAACAAAATACAACAAAAAACAACAAAATCACAAAATAACAAAATACAACAAAATAACAAAATAAAAAAATACAACAAAATAACAAAATACAACAATACACAAAACAAACAAAACAACAAAATACAGCAACAAAATACAACAAAACACAAAACATACAACAACAACATAACAAAATAACAAAATAACAAAAGACAACAAAATAACAAAATACAACAAAATAACAAAATAAAAAAATACAACAACAAAATAAAATACAACAAAACACAACAAAATACAACAAAACACAACAAAATACAAAAAAATATAAAAATATCAAAATAGTCTGGTTTTCCCATTAGTCCTGGTCCAGGTCTGTATAAGTCTGGTTTTCTCTTTAGTCTTGGTCCAGGTCTATATAAGTCTGGATTTCTCTTGAGTCTTGGTCTAGGTCTATAGAAGTCTGGTTTTGTAACACAACACAACAACAAAATAACAAAATAACAAAATACAACATCAAAACACAACAAAATAAAACAAAATAACAAAATCCAACAAAAAAACAAAACAACAAAATACAACAAAACACACAAAAAACAAAACAACAAAATACAGCAACAAAATACAACAAAACACAAAAAATACAACAACAACATAACAAAATAACAAAATAACAAAACACAACAAAATAACAAAATACAAAAAAATAACAAAACACAACAAAACAAAATAACAAAATACAACAAAAAACAACAAAATCACAAAATAACAAAATACAACAAAATAACAAAATAAAAAAAATACAACAAAATAACAAAATACAACAATACACAAAACAAACAAAACAACAAAATACAGCAACAAAATACAACAAAACACAAAACATACAACAAACACATAACAAAATAACAAAATAACAAAAGAAAACAAAATAACAAAATACAACAAAATAACAAAATCCAACAACAAAACACAACAAAATACAACAAAAAAACAAAACAACAAAATACAACAAAACATGAAATAACAAATTACAACAAAATAACAAAATAAAAAAAAGTACAACAAAATAACAAAATACAACAAAACACAAAAAAAAAAACAAAACAACAAAATACAGCAACAAAATACAACAAAACACAAAAAATACAACAACAACATAACAAAATAACAAAATAACAAAACACAACAAAATAACAAAATACAAAAAAATAACAAAGCACAAAACAAAATAACAAAATACAACAAAAAACAACAAAATCACAAAATAAGAAAATACAACAAAATAACAAAATAAAAAAATACAACAAAATAACAAAATACAACAATACACAAAACAAACAAAACAACAAAATACAGCAACAAAATACAACAAAACACAAAAAAATACAACAACAACATAACAAAATAACAAAAGACAACAAAATAACAAAATACAACAAAATAAAAAAATACAACAACAAAATAACAAAATACAACAAAACACAACAAAATACAACAAAACACAACAAAATACAAGAAAATATAAAAATATCAAAATAGTCTGGTTTTCCCATTAGTCCTGGTCCAGGTCTGTATAAGTCTGGTTTTCTCTT
Organism: Telmatherina bonti; assembly: GCF_933228915.1. NCBI lineage: Eukaryota > Metazoa > Chordata > Actinopteri > Atheriniformes > Telmatherinidae > Telmatherina > Telmatherina bonti. The sequence continues at coordinate 9,307,396 of NC_136633.1, forward strand.
CAGTCTTGGTCCAGGTCTATATAAGTCTGGATTTCTCTTGAGTCTTGGTCTAGGTCTATAGAAGTCTGGTTTTGTAACACAACACAACAACAAAATAACAAAATACAACATCAAAACACAACAAAATAAAACAAAATAACAAAATCCAACAAAAAAACAAAACAACAAAATACAACAAAACATGAAATAACAAATTACAACAAAATAACAAAATAAAAAAAATACAACAAAATAACAAAATACAACAAAACACACAAAAAACAAAACAACAAAATACAGCAACAAAATACAACAAAACACAAAAAATACAACAACAACATAACAAAATAACAAAATAACAAAACACAACAAAATAACAAAATACAAAAAAATAAAACACAACAAAACAAAATAACAAAATACAACAAAAAACAACAAAATCACAAAATAACAAAATACAACAAAATAACAAAATAAAAAAAATACAACAAAATAACAAAATACAACAATACACAAAACAAACAAAACAACAAAATACAGCAACAAAATACAACAAAACACAAAACATACAACAACAACATAACAAAATAACAAAATAACAAAAGACAACAAAATAACAAAATACAACAAAATAACAAAATCCAACAACAAAACACAACAAAATACAACAAAAAAACAAAACAACAAAATACAGCAACAAAATACAACAAAACACAAAAAAATACAACAACAACATAACAAAATAACAAAAGACAACAAAATAACAAAATACAACAAAATAAAAAAATACAACAACAAAATAACAAAATACAACAAAACACAACAAAATACAACAAAACACAACAAAATACAACAAAATATAAAAATATCAAAATAGTCTGGTTTTCCCATTAGTCCTGGTCAGGGTCTGTATAAGTCTGGTTTTCTCTTCAGTCTTGGTCCAGGTCTATATAAGTCTGGTTTTCTCTTGAGTCTTGGTCTAGGTCTATAGAAGTCTGGTTTTGTAAAAAAATACAAAAGCAAAATAACAAAATAACAAAATCCAACATCAAAACACAACAAAATACAACAAAATAACATAATCCAACAACAAAACACAACAAAATACAACAAAAAAACAAAACAACAAAATACAACAAAACATGAAATAACAAATTACAACAAAATAACAAGATAAAAAAATACAACAAAATAACAAAATACAACAAAACACAAAAAAACAAAACAACAAAATACAGCAACAAAATACAACAAAACACAAAAAAATACAACAACAACATAAAATAACAAAATGACAAAACACAACAAAATAACAAAATAAAACAAAATAACAAAATAACAAAATACAACACAACTAAATAAAATAACAAAATACAACAACAAAATAACAAAACACAACAAAACAACAAAATAACAAAATACAACAAAAAACAACAAAATCACAAAATAACAAAATACAACAAAATAAAAAAATACAACACAACATAAAATAACAAATTACAACAAAATAACAAAATAATAAAATACAACAACAACATAACAAAATACAACAAAATATAAAAATATCAAAATACTCTGGTTTTCTATTCAGTCTTGGTCCAGGTCTATATAAGTCTGGTTTTCTCTTGAGTCTTGGTCTAGGTCTATAGAAGTCTGGTTTTGTAACACAACACAACAACAAAATAATGAAATAACAAAATCCAACATCAAAACACAACAAAATACAACAAAATAACAAAATCCAACAAAAAAACAAAACAACAAAATACAACAAAACATGAAATAACAAATTACAACAAAATAACAAAATAAAAAAATACAACAACAAAATAACAAAATACAACAAAACACAACAAAAGACAACAAAATAAAAAAAAAAAATCAAAATAGTCTGGTTTTCCCTTTAGTCATTGTCCAGGTCTGTACAAGTCTGGTTTTCTCTTCAGTCTTGGTCCAGGTCTATATTAGTCTGGTTTGCTCTTTAGTCTTGGTTTTGGTCTATAGAAGTCTGGTTTTCCCTTTTGTTTTGGTCCAGCTCTATATTAGTCTGGTTTTGTAACAAAACACAACAACAAAATAACAAAACACAACAAAACACAAACACCAAAATAACAAAATAACAAAATACAACAACAAAACACAACAAAATACAACAAAAAAACAAAACAACAAAATACAACAAAACATGAAATAACAAATTACAACAAAATAACAAAATAAAAAAAATACAACAAAATAACAAAATACAACAAAACACAAAAAAACAAAACAACAAAATACAGCAACAAAATACAACAAAACACAAAAAAATACAACAACAACATAACAAAATAACAAAACACAACAAAATAACAAAATACAACAAAATAACAAAATAACAAAATACAACACAACAAAATAACAAAATAACAAAATACAACAACAAAATAACAAAACACAACAAAACAAAATAACAAAATACAACAAAAAACAACAAAATCACAAAATAACAAAATACAACAAAATAACAAAATAAAAAAAATACAACAAAATAAAAAAATACAACAAATCACAAAACAAACAAAACAACAAAATACAGCAACAAAATACAACAAAACACAAGAAAATACAACAACAACATAACAAAATAACAAAATAACAAAAGACAACAAAATAACAAAATACAACACAACAAAATAACAAAATAACAAAATATAACAAAATAACAAAATACAACACCAAAATAACAAAATAACAAAATACAACAAAACAAAATGAAACAATAAAATAACAAAATAAAAAAATACAACAAAACACAACAGAGAACAGAAAAATAACAAAATACAATAACAAAATAACAAAATACAACAAAAAACAACAAAACAACAAAAAAACAAAACACAACAAAATACAACAAAAGACAACAAAACACAACAAAATATAACAAGACATACCAAAACAGAAAAAATCACAAAATACAACAATATACAACAAAACACAAAATAACAAAATACAACAAAACACAACAAAATAATACAAAATAAAAAAAATATCAAAATAGTCTGGTTTTCCCTTTAGTCCTTGTCCAGGTCCGTATGAGTCTGGTTTTCTCTTCAGTCTTGGTCCAGGTCTATATTAGTCTGGTTTGCTCTTTAGTCTTGGTCTTGGTCTATAGAAGTCTGGTTTTCCCTTTTGTTTTGGTCCAGCTCTATATTAGTCTGGTTTTGTAACAAAACACAACAACAAAATAACAAAACACAACGAAACACAATAACATAACAAAATAACAAAATACAACAAAACACTACAAAACACAACAGAGAACAAAAAAACAACAAAATACAATAACAAAATAACGAAATACAACAAAAAACAACCAAACAACAAAATAACAAAACACAACAAAATACAACAAAATACAACAAAACACAACAAAATAAAAAAAAAATCAAAATAGTCTGGTTTTCCCTAATTAGAACAACAAAATAACAAAATAAATAATTACAACAAAATAACAAAATACAAAAAAATAACAAAACACAACAAAACAAAATAACAAAATACAACAAAAAACAACAAAATCACGAAATAACAAAATACAACAAAATAACAAAATAAAAAAAATACAACAAAACACAAAAAAATACAACAACAACATAACAAAATAACAAAAGACAACAAAATAACAAAATACAACAAAATAACAAAATAACAAAATACAACACAACAAAATAACAAAATATAACAAAATAACAAAATACAACAAAAAACAAAATCACAAAATAACAAAATACAACAAAATAACAAAATACAACATAACATAAAATAACAAATTACAACAAAATAATAAAATACAACAACAACATAACAAAATACAACAAAATATAAAAATATCAAAATAGTCTGGTTTTCTCTTCAGTCTTGGTCCAGGTCTATATAAGTCTGGTTTTCTCTTGAGTCTTGGTCTAGGTCTATAGAAGTCTGGTTTTGTAACAAAACACAACAACAAAATAACAAAATAACAAAATACAACAAAACATGAAATAACAAATTACAACAAAATAACAAAATAAAAAATACAACAAAATAACAAAATACAACAAAACACAAAACAAACAAAACAACAAAATACAGCAACAAAATACAACAAAACACAAAAAATACAACATAACAAAATAACAAAATAACAAAACACAACAAAATACAACAACGAAACAAAACAAAAAAACATACCAAACTACAACAAAATAACAAAATAAGAGATACAACAAAACAACAAAATACAACAAAATAACAAAACACAACAAAATAAACTACAACAAAATAACAAAATACAACAAAACACAACAAAATACAACAAAACACAACAAAATACAACAAAACACAACAAAATACAACAAAATAAAAAAAAAATATCAGAATAGTCTGGTTTTCCCTTTAGTCCTTGTCCAGCTTTATATTAGTCTGGTTTTGTAACAAAATACAACAACAAAATAACAAAACACAACAAAACACAAACACCAAATTAACAAAATAACAAAATACAAAAAAACACAACAGAACACAACAAAATAACAAAATACAAGAACAAGTAAGAAAATAACAAAATACAAACACAAAATAAAAAATACAACAACAAAATAACGAAATAACAAAATACAACAAAACACAACGAAACACAATAAAATAACAAAATAACAAAATACAACACCAAAATAACAAAATAACAAAATACAACAAAACAAAATGAAACAATAAAATAACAAAATAACAAAATACAACAACAAAATAACAAAATAAAAAAATACAACAAAACACAACAGAGAACAAAAAAAGTAACAAAATACAACAAAAGACAACAAAACACAACAAAATATAACAAGACATACCAAAACAGAAAAAATCACAAAATACAACAATATACAACAAAACACAAAATAACAAAATACAACAAAACACAACAAAATACAACAAAACACAACATAATACAACAAAATAAAAAAAAATATCAAAATAGTCTGGTTTTCCCTTTAGTCCTTGTCCAGGTCTGTATAAGTCTGGTTTTCTCTTCAGTCTTGGTCCAGGTCTATATTAGTCTGGTTTGCTCTTTAGTCGTGGTCTTGGTCTATAGAAGTCTGGTTTTCCCTTTTGTTTTGGTCCAGCTCTATATTAGTCTGGTTTTGTAACAAGACACAACAACAAAATAACAAAACACAACAAAAAACAATAAAATAACAAAATAACAAAATACAACAAAACACAACAGAACACAACAAAATAACAAAATACAAGAACAAGTAACAAAATAACAAAATACAAACACAAAATAAAAAATACAACAACAAAATAACGAAATAACAAAATACAACAAAACACAACGAAACACAATAAAATAACAAAATAAAAAAATACAACAACAAAAAACAAAATACAACAAAATAACAAAATAAGAAAATACAACAAAACAAAATGAAACAATAAAACAACAAAATGACAAAATACAACACCAAAATAACAAAATAACAAAATACAACAAAACAAAATGAAACAATAAAATAACAAAATAACAAAATACAACAAAACACAACAGAGAACAGAAAAATAACAAAATACAATAACAAAATAACAAAATACAACAAAAAACAACAAAATAACAAAACACAACAAAATACAACAAAAGACAACAAAACACAACAAAATATAACAAGACATACCACAACAGAAAAAATCACAAAATACAACAATATACAACAAAACACAAAATAACAAAATACAACAAAACACAACAAAATACAACAAAATAAAAAAAATATCAAAATAGTCTGGTTTTCCCTTTAGTCCTTGTCCAGGTCCGTATGAGTCTGGTTTTCTCTTCAGTCTTGGTCCAGGTCTATATTAGTCTGGTTTGTTCTTTAGTCTTGGTCTTGGTCTATAGAAGTCTGGTTTTCCCTTTTGTTTTGGTCCAGCTCTATATTAGTCTGGATTTGTAACAAAACACAACAACGAAATAACAAAATCCAACATCAAAACACAACAAAATACAACAAAATAACTAAATCCAACAACAAAACAAAATCCAACAAAAAAACAAAACAACAAAATACAACGAAACATGAAATAACAAATTACAACAAAATAAAATAAAAAAATACAACAAAATAACAAAATACAACAAAAAACAACAAAACAACAAAATAACAAAACACAACAAAATACAACAAAAGACAACAAAACACAACAAAATATAACAAGACATACCAAAACAGAAAAAAATCACAAAATACAAAAATATACAACAAAACACAAAATAACAAAGTACAACAAAACACAACAAAATACAACAAAACACAACAAAATACAACAAAATAAAAAAAATATCAAAATAGTCTGGTTTTCCCTTTAGTCCTTGTCCAGGTCCGTATAAGTCTGGTTTTCTCTTCAGTCTTGGTCCAGGTCTATATTAGTCTGGTTTGCTCTTTAGTCTTGGTCTTGGTCTATATAAGTCTGGTTTTCTCTTGAGTCTTGGTCTAGGTCTATAGAAGTCTGGTTTTGTAACAAACACAACAGCAAAATAACAAAATCCAACATCAAAACACAACAAAATACAACAAAATAACAAAATCCAACAACAAAACAAAATCCAACAAAAAAACAAAACAACAAAATACAACAAAACATGAAATAACAAATTACAACAAAATAACAAAATACAACAAAACACAAAAGAATACAACAACAACATAACAAAATAACAAAAGACAACAAAATAACAAAATACAACACAACAAAATAACAAAATAACAAAATAAAACAAAATAACAAAATACAACAACAAAAAACAGAATACAACAAAATAACAAAATAAGAAAATACAACAAAACAAAATGAAACAATAAAATAACAAAATGACAAAATACAACAACAAAATAACAAAATAACAAAATACAACAAAACAAAATGAAACAATAAAATAACAAAATAACAAAATACAAACACAAAATAAAAAACACAACAACAAAATAACGAAATAACAAAATACAACAAAACACAACGAAACACAATAAAATAACAAAATAACAAAATACAACAACAAAAAACAAAATACAACAAAATAACAAAATAAGAAAATACAACAAAACAAAATGAAACAATAAAATAACAAAATGACAAAATACAACACCAAAATAACAAAATAACAAATTACAACAACAAAATAACAAAATAAAAAAATACAACAAAACACAACAGAGAACAAAAAAATAACAAAATACAACAAAAGACAACAAAACACAACAAAATATAACAAGACATACCAAAACAGAAAAAATCACAAAATACAACAATATACAACAAAACACAAAATAACAAAATACAACAAAACACAACAAAATACAACAAAACACAACAAAATACAACAAAATAAAATAAATATCAAAATAGTCTGGTTTTCCCTTTAGTCCTTGTCCAGGTCCGTATAAGTCTGGTTTGCTCTTTAGTCTTGGTCTTGGTCTATAGAAGTCTGGTTTTCCCTTTTGTTTTGGTCCAGCTCTATATTAGTCTGGTTTTGTAACAAAACACAACAACAAAATAACAAAACACAACGAAACACAATAACATAACAAAATAACAAAATACAACAAAACACAACAAAACACAACAGAGAACAAAAAAATAACAAAATACAATAACAAAATAACGAAATACAACAAAAACCAACCAAACAAAAAAATAACAAAACACAACAAAATACAACAAAATACAACAAAACACAACAAAATACAACAAAATAAAAAAAAATCAAAATAGTCTGGTTTTCCCTAATTAGAACAACAAAATAACAAAATAAATAATTACAACAAAATAACAAAATACAACGACAAAATAACAAAATACAACAAAATAACAAAATACAACACAACAAAATAACAAAATACAACAAAATAACAAAATACAACACAACAAACTAACAAAATAACCAAATACAACAAAATAACAAAATACAACACAAAAAAATAACAAAATAACAAAATACAACAACAAAATAACAAAACACAACAAAATAACAAAATACAACAAATAACAAAATACAACACAACATAAAACAACAAATTACAACAAAATAACAAAATAATAAAATACAACAACAACATAACAAAATACAACAAAATATAAAAATATCAAAATAGTCTGGTTTTCTCTTCAGTCTTGGTCCAGGTCTATATAAGTCTGGTTTTCTCTTGAGTCTTGGTCTAGGTCTATAGAAGTCTGGTTTTGTAACACAACACAACAACAAAATAACAAAATAACAAAATACAACATCAAAACACAACAAAATACAACAAAATAACAAAATCCAACAAAAAAAAAAAAACCAAATACAACAAAACATGAAATAACAAATTACAACAAAATAACAAACTAAAAAAATACAACAACAAAATAACAAAATACAACAAAACACAACAAAATACAACAAACTATAAAAATATCAAAATAGTCTGGTTTTCCCTTTAGTCCTGGTCCAGGTCTGTATAAGTCTGGTTTTCTCTTCAGTCTTGGTCCAGGTCTATATAAGTCTGGTTTTCTCTTGAGTCTTGGTCTAGGTCTATAGAAGTCTGGTTTTGTAACACAACACAACAACAAAATAACAAAATAACAAAATCCAACATCAAAACACAACAAAATACAACAAAATAACAAAATCCAACAAAAAAACAAAACAACAAAATACAACAAAACATGAAATAACAAATTACAACAAAATAACAAACTAAAAAAATACAACAACAAAATAACAAAATACAACAAAACACAACAAAATACAACAAAATATGAAATTACAAATTACAACAAAATAACAAAATAAAAAACAATACAACAAAATAACAAAATACAACAAAACACAAAACAAACAAAACAACAAAATACAGCAACAAAATACAACAAAACACAAAAAAATACAACAACATAACAAAATAACAAAATAACAAAACACAACAAAATAACAAAATACAACAACAAAAAACAAAATACAACAAAAAACAACAAAATCACAAAATAACAAAATACAACAAAATAACAAAATAAGAAAATACAACAAAGGAAATTAAACAATAAAATAACAAAATGACAAAATACAACAACAAAATAACAAAATACAACAAAACAAAATGAAACAATAAAATAACAAAATAACAAAATAAATAAATACAACAAAACACAACAGAGAACAAAAAAATAACAAAATACAACAAGCAACAAAATAACAAAATACAATAACAAAATAACAAAATACAACAAAAAACAACAAAATAACAAAATAACAAAATACAACAAAATAACAAAATACAACACAACACAACGAAACACAATAAAATAACAAAATAACAAAATACAACAACAAAAAACAAAAAACAAAATACAACAAAATAACAAAATAAGAAAATACAACAAAACAAAATGAAACAATAAAATAACAAAATGAAAAAATACAACACCAAAATAACAAAATAACAAAATAAAACAAAACAAAATGAAACAATAAAATAACAAAATAACAAAATACAACAACAAAATAACAAAATAAAAAATACAACAAAACACAACAGAGAACAAAAAAATAACAAAATACAACAAAAGACAACAAAACACAACAAAATATAACAAGACATACCAAAACAGAAAAAATCACAAAATACAACAATATACAACAAAACACAAAATAACAAAATACAACAAAACACAACAAAATACAACAAAACACAACAAAATACAACAAAATAAAAAAAATATCAAAATAGTCTGGTTTTCCCTTTAGTCCTTGTCCAGGTCTGTATAAGTCTGGTTTTCTCTTCAGTCTTGGTCCAGGTCAATATTAGTCTGGTTTGCTCTTTAGTCGTGGTCTTGGTCTATAGAAGTCTGGTTTTCCCTTTTGTTTTGGTCCAGCTCTATATTAGTCTGGTTTTGTAACAAAACACAACAACAAAATAACAAAACACAACGAAACACAATAAAATAACAAAATGACAAAATACAACACCAAAATAACAAAATAACAAAATACAACAAAACAAAATGAAACAATAAAATAACAAAATAAAAAAATACAACAAAACACAACAGAGAACAAAACAATAACAAAATACAATAACAAAATAACAAAATACAACAAAAAACAACAAAACAACAAAATAACAAAACACAACAAAATACAACAAAAGACAACAAAACACAACAAAATATAACAAGACATACCAAAACAGAAAAAATCACAAAATACAACAATATACAACAAAACACAAAATAACAAAATACAACAAAACACAACAAAATACAACAAAATAAAATAAATATCAAAATAGTCTGGTTTTCCCTTTAGTCCTTGTCCAGGTCCGTATAAGTCTGGTTTGCTCTTTAGTCTTGGTCTTGGTCTATAGAAGTCTGGTTTTCCCTTTTGTTTTGGTCCAGCTCTATATTAGTCTGGTTTTGTAACAAAACACAACAACAAAATAACAAAACACAACGAAACACAATAACATAACAAAATAACAAAATACAACAAAACACAACAAAACACAACAGAGAACAAAAAAAATAACAAAATACAATAACAAAATAACGAAATACAACAAAAACCAACCAAACAAAAAAATAACAAAACACAACAAAATACAACAAAACACAACAAAATACAACAAAATAAAAAAAAAATCAAAATAGTCTGGTTTTCCCTAATTAGAACAACAAAATAACAAAATAAATAATTACAACAAAATAACAAAATACAACGACAAAATAACAAAATACAACAAAATAACAAAATACAACACAACAAAATAACAAAATACAACAAAATAACAAAATACAACACAACAAAATGACAAAATAACCAAATACAACAAAATAACAAAATACAACACAAAAAAATAACAAAATAACAAAATACAACAACAAAATAACAAAACACAACAAAACAACAAAATACAACACAACATAAAATAACAAATTACAACAAAATAACAAAATAATAAAATACAACAACAACATAACAAAATACAACAAAATATACAAATATCAAAATAGTCTGGTTTTCTCTTCAGTCTTGGTCCAGGTCTATATAAGTCTGGTTTTCTCCTGAGTCTTGGTCTAGGTCTATAGAAGTCTGGTTTTGTAACACAACACAACAACAAAATAACAAAATAACAAAATACAACATCACAACACAACAAAATACAACAAAATAACAAAATCCAACAAAAAAACAAAAAATCAAATACAACAAAACATGAAATAACAAATTACAACAAAATAACAAACTAAAAAAATACAACAACAAAATAACAAAATACAACAAAACACAACAAAATACAACAAAATATGAAATAACAAATTACAACAAAATAAAATAAAAAAATACAACAAAATAACAAAATACAACAAAACACAAAACAAACAAAACAACAAAATACAGCAACAAAATACAACAAAACACAAAAAAATACAACAACAACATAACAAAATAACAAAACACAACAAAATAACAAAATACAACAACAAAAAACAAAATACAACAAAATAACAAAATAAGAAAATACAACAAAAAAAATTAAACAATAAAATAACAAAATGACAAAATACAACAACAAAATAACAAAATAAAACAAAACAAAATGAAACAATAAAATAACAAAATAACAAAATAAATAAATACAACAAAACACAACAGAGAACAAAAAAATAACAAAATACAACAAGCAACAAAATAACAAAATACAATAACAAAATAACAAAATACAACAAAAAACAACAAAATAACAAAATAACAAAATACAACAAAATAACAAAATACAACACAACATAAAATAACAAATTGCAACAAAATAACAAAATAATAAAATACAACAACATCATAACAAAATACAACAAAATATCAAAATATGAAAATAGTCTGGTTTTCCCTTTAGTCCTGGTCCAGGTCTGTATAAGTCTGGTTTTCTCTTCAGTCTTGGTCCAGGTCTATATAAGTCTGGTTTTCTCTTGAGTCTTGGTCTAGGTCTATAGAAGTCTGGTTTTGTAACAAAACACAACAGCAAAATAACAAAATAACAAAATACAACAAAATAACAAAATACAACACAACATAAAATAACAAATTGCAACAAAATAACAAAATAATAAAATACAACAACATCATAACAAAATACAACAAAATATCAAAATATGAAAATAGTCTGGTTTTCCCTTTAGTCCTGGTCCAGGTCTGTATAAGTCTGGTTTTCTCTTCAGTCTTGGTCCAGGTCTATATAAGTCTGGTTTTCTCTTGAGTCTTGGTCTAGGTCTATAGAAGTCTGGTTTTGTAACAAAACACAACAGCAAAATAACAAAATAACAAAATCCAACAAAAAAACAAAACAACAAAATACAACAAAACATTAAATAACAAATTACAACAAAATAACAAAATAAAAAATACAACAACACAATAACAAAATACAACAAAACACAACAAAATACAACAAAATAAAATAAATATCAAAATAGTCTGGTTTTCCCTTTAGTCCTTGTCCAGGTCCGTATAAGTCTGGTTTGCTCTTTAGTCTTGGTCTTGGTCTATAGAAGTCTGGTTTTCCCTTTTGTTTTGGTCCAGCTCTATATTAGTCTGGTTTTGTAACAAAACACAACAACAAAATAACAAAACACAACGAAACACAATAACATAATAAAATAACAAAATACAACAAAACACAACAGAGAACAAAAAAAATAACAAAATACAATAACAAAATAACGAAATACAACAAAAACCAACCAAACAACAAAATAACAAAACAAAACAAAATACAACAAAATACATCAAAACACAACAAAATACAACAAAATAAAAAAAAAATCAAAATAGTCTGGTTTTCCCTAATTAGAACAACAAAATAACAAAATAAATAATTACAACAAAATAACAAAATACAACGACAAAATAACAAAATACAACAAAATAACAAAATACAACACAACAAAATAACAAAATACAACAAAATAACAAAATTACAACACAACAAAATAACAAAATAACCAAATACAACAAAATAACAAAATACAACACAAAAAAATAACAAAATAACAAAATACAACAACAAAATAACAAAACACAACAAAACAACAAAATAACAAAATACAACAAATAACAAAATACAACACAACATAAAATAACAAATTACAACAAAATAACAAAATAATAAAATACAACAACAACATAACAAAATACAACAAAATATAAAAATATCAAAATAGTCTGGTTTTCTCTTCAGTCTTGGTCCAGGTCTATATAAGTCTGGTTTTGTCTTGAGTCTTGGTCTAGGTCTATAGAAGTCTGGTTTTGTAACACAACACAACAACAAAATAACAAAATAACAAAATACAACATCAAAACACAACAAAATACAACAAAATAACAAAATCCAACAAAAAAACAAAAAAACAAAATACAACAAAACATGAAATAACAAATTACAACAAAATAACAAACTAAAAAAATACAACAACAAAATAACAAAATACAACAAAACACAACAAAATACAACAAAACACAACAAAATACAACAAACTATAAAAATATCAAAATAGTCTGGTTTTCCCTTTAGTCCTGGTCCAGGTCTGTATAAGTCTGGTTTTCTCTTCAGTCTTGGTCCAGGTCTATATAAGTCTGGTTTTCTCTTGAGTCTTGGTCTAGGTCTATAGAAGTCTGGTTTTGTAACACAACACAACAACAAAATAACAAAATAACAAAATACAACATCAAAACACAACAAAATACAACAAAATAACAAAATCCAACAAAAAAAACAAAACAACAAAATACAACAAAACATGAAATAACAAATTACAACAAAATAACAAACTAAAAAAATACAACAACAAAATAACAAAATACAACAAAACACAACAAAATACAACAAAATATGAAATAACAAATTACAACAAAATAACAAAATAAAAAAAATACAACAAAATAACAAAATACAACAAAACACAAAACAAACAAAACAACAAAATACAGCAACAAAATACAACAAAACACAAAAAAATACAACAACAACATAACAAAATAACAAATAACAAAACACAACAAAATAACAAAATACAACAACAAAAAACAAAATACAACAAAATAACAAAATAAGAAAATACAACAAAAAAAATTAAACAATAAAATAACAAAATGACAAAATACAACAACAAAATAACAAAATACAACAAAACAAAATGAAACAATAAAATAACAAAATAACAAAATACAACACAACATAAAATAACAAATTGCAACAAAATAACAAAATAATAAAATACAACAACATCATAACAAAATACAACAAAATATCAAAATATGAAAATAGTCTGGTTTTCCCTTTAGTCCTGGTCCAGGTCTGTATAAGTCTGGTTTTCTCTTCAGTCTTGGTCCAGGTCTATATAAGTCTGGTTTTCTCTTGAGCCTTGGTCTAGGTCTATAGAAGTCTGGTTTTGTAACAAAACACAACAGCAAAATAACAAAATAACAAAATACAACAAAATAACAAAATACAACACAACATAAAATAACAAATTGCAACAAAATAACAAAATAATAAAATACAACAACATCATAACAAAATACAACAAAATATCAAAATATGAAAATAGTCTGGTTTTCCCTTTAGTCCTGGTCCAGGTCTGTATAAGTCTGGTTTTCTCTTCAGTCTTGGTCCAGGTCTATATAAGTCTGGTTTTCTCTTGAGTCTTGGTCTAGGTCTATAGAAGTCTGGTTTTGTAACAAAACACAACAGCAAAATAACAAAATAACAAAATCCAACAAAAAAACAAAACAACAAAATACAACAAAACATGAAATAACAAATTACAACAAAATAACAAAATAAAAAATACAACAACAAAATAACAAAATCCAACAAAACACAACAAAATACAACAAAATAAAATAAATATCAAAATAGTCTGGTTTTCCCTTTAGTCCTTGTCCAGGTCCGTATAAGTCTGGTTTGCTCTTTAGTCTTGGTCTTGGTCTATAGAAGTCTGGTTTTCCCTTTTGTTTTGGTCCAGCTCTATATTAGTCTGGTTTTGTAACAAAACACAACAACAAAATAACAAAACACAACGAAACACAATAACATAACAAAATAACAAAATACAACAAAACACAACAAAACACAATAAAATAACAAATAAAATACAACAACAAACAACAAAATACAATAACAAAATAACAAAATACGACAAAACAAAATGAAACAATAAAATAACAAAATAACAAAATCCATCCATCCATCCATCTTCTGCCGCTTATCCGGGGTCGGGTCGCGGGGGCAGCAGCCTAAGCAGGGAAGCCCAGACTTCCCTCTCCCCAGCCACATTTGCCAACTCTGCGGGGGGGATCCCGAGGCGTTCCCAGGCCAGCCGAGAGATGTAATCCCTCCAGCGTGTCCTGGGTCTTCCCCGGGGTCTCCTCCCCGAGGGACGTGCCTGGAACACCTCACCAGGGAGGCGTCCAGGAGGCATCCTGACCAGATGCCCGAGCCACCTCAACTGGTTCCTCTCGATGCGAAGGAGCAGCGGCTCTACTCTGAGCCCCTCCCGGATGACTGAGCTCCTCACCCTATCTCTAAGGGAGAGCCCGGCCACCCTGCGGAGGAAACTCATTTCAGCCGCCTGTATACGAGATCTGGTTCTTTCGGTCACGACCCACAGCTCATGACCATAGGTGAGGGTAGGAACGTAGATCGACTGGTAAATCGAGAGCTTCGCCTTCTGGCTCAGCTCCTTCTTCACCACGACAGACCGGCGCAGAGCCCGCATTACTGCAGACGCCGCACCGATCCGTCTGTCGATCTCACGCTCCATCCTTCCCTCACTCGTGAACAAGACCCCGAGATATTTAAACTCCTCCACTTGAGGCAGGACCTGACTCCCGACCCGGAAAGGGCAATCCACCCTATTCCGGCTGAGGACCATGGTCTCAGATTTTGAGGTGCTGATTCTCATCCCAGCCGCTTCACACTCGGCCGCGAATCGCTCAAGCGAGAGCTGGAGATCACGACCAGATGAAGCCAACAGGACCACGTCATCCGCAAAAAGCAGGGACCCAATCCTGAGGCCACCAAGTCGGATCCCCTCAACACCTCGGCTGCGCCTAGAAATTCTGTCCATATAAGTTATGAACAGAATCGGTGATAAAGGGCAGCCTTGGCGGAGTCCAACTCTCACCGGAAACGAATCCGACTTACTACCGGCAATGCGGACCAAGCTCTGACACCTGTCGTACAGGGACCGGACAGCTCGTACAAGGGGGTCCGGTACCCCATACTCCCGGAGTACCCCCCACAGGAGCCCCCGGGGGACACGGTCGAATGCCTTCTCCAGGTCCACAAAGCACATGAAGACTGGTTGGGCAAACTCCCATGCCCCCCCCAGGACCCCAGAGAGGGTATAGAGCTGGTCCACTGTTCCGCGACCAGGACGAAAACCACACTGCTCCTCCTCAATCCGGGATTCGACTATCCGGCGGACCCTCCTCTCCAGGACCCCTGAATAGACCTTACCAGGGAGGCTGAGGAGTGTGATTCCCCTGTAATTGGAACACACCCTCCGGTCCCCCTTCTTAAAAAGGGGGACCACCACCCCAGTCTGTCAATCCAGCGGTACTGCCCCCGATGTCCACGCGATGCTGCAGAGGCGTGTCAGCCAGGACAGCCCCACAGCATCCAGAGCCTTAAGGAACTCCGGGCGGATCTCATCCACCCCCGGAGCCTTGCCGCCAAGGAGCTTTTTGACCACCTCAGCGACTTCAGCCCCAGAGATAGCAGAGTCCACCCCTGAGTCCACCATCTCTGCTCCCTCATGGGAAGCCGTGTTGGTAGGATTGAGGAGGTCTTCGAAGTATTCCCTCCACCGACCCACAATGTCCCGAGTTGAGGTCAGCAGCTCCCCATCTCCACTGTACACAGTATTGATGGAGCACTGCTTCCCCCCCCTGAGCCGCCAGATGGTGGACCAGAATCTACTCAAAGCCGTCCGGAAGTCTTTCTCCATGGCCTCGCCGAACTCCTCCCATGCCCGAGTTTTTGCCTCGGCAACGGCCGAAGCTGCATGCCGCTTAGCCCGTCGGTACCCATCAGCTGCCTCCAGAGTCCCACAGGCCAAGAAGGCCCGATAGGACTCCTTCTTCAGCTTGACGGCATCCCTCACTGCTGGTGTCCACCAACGAGTCCTGGGATTACCACCACGACAGGCACCAACGACCTTGCAGCCACAGCTCCGGCTGGCCGCCTCAGCAATAGAGGCACGGAACACAGCCCATTCGGACTCAATGTCCCCCGCCTCACCCGGGACATGTTCGAAGCTCTGCTGAAGGTGGGAGTTGAAGCTCGCTCTGACAGGGGACTCAGCCAGACGTTCCCAGCAGACCCTCACAACACGTTTGGGCCTGCCAGCTCTGACCGGCTTCCTCCCCCACCATCTGAGCCAACTCACCACCAGGTGGTGATCAGTTGACAGCTCCGCCCCCCTCTTCACCCGAGTGTCCAAGGCATGTGGCCGCAGGTCCGACGATACGACTACAAAGTCGATCATTGAACTGCGGCCCAGGGAATCCTGATGCCAGGTGTACATATGGACACTCTTATGCTGGAACATGGTGTTCGTTATAGACAATCCATGACGAGCACAGAAGTCCAACAACAAAACACCATTTGGGTTCAGAGGGGGGGGACCATGCCTCCCAATCACTCCCCTCCAGGTCTCACTGTCATTGCCCACGTGAGCATTGAAGTCCCCCAGCAGAACAATGGAGTCCCCAGAAGGAGCACCCTCCAGCACTCCCTCCAAGGACCCCAGAAAGGGTGGGTACTCTGAACTGCTGTTCGGCGCATAAGCACAGACAACAGTCAGGACCCGTCCCCCCACCCGGAGGCGGAGGGAAACTACCCTTTCATCCACCGGGGTAAACCCCAATGTGCAGGCACCAAGCTGGGGGCTGATGAGAATGCCCACACCTGCTCGGCGCCTCTCACCATGAGCAACTCCAGAGTGGAAGAAGGTCCAGCCCCTCTCGAGGGTACTGGTTCCAGAGCCCAGGCCATGCGTCGAGGTGAGTCCAACTATATCTAGTCGGAACCGCTCAACCTCGCGCACAAGCTCAGGCTCCTTCCCCACCAGAGAGGTGACGTTCCACGTCCCTAGAGCCAGCTTCTGCAGCCGGGGATCGGACCGCCAGGGTCCCCGCCCCTTGCTGCCGCCCAGCTCACATTGCACCCGACCCCTACGGCTCCTCCCGCAGATGGTGAGCCCACGGGAGGTGGGGCCCATGTAACCCTTTCGGGCTGAGCCCGAACGGGCCCCATGGGCGAAGGCCCGGCCACCAGACGCTCGCTCTCGTACCCCGCCTCCAGGCCTGGCTCCAGAGGGGGGTCCCGGTAACCCGCGTCCGGGCAAGGGAACATTTATGCCCAGGTTTGTCATCGTCATAGGGGTCTATGAGCCGTGCTTGGTCTGGTCCCTCCCCTAGAAACCTGTTTGCCATGGGTGACCCTACCAGGGGCATAAAGCCCCCGACAACATAGCTGCTAGGATCTTCGGGACGCACAAACCCCTCCACCACGAAAAAGTGACGGCTCAGGGAGAGGATAACAAAAATACAACAACAAAATAACAAAATACAACAAAAAACAACAAAACAACAAAATAACAAAACACAACAAAATACAACAAAAGACAACAAAACACAACAAAATATAACAAGACATACCAAAACAGAAAAAAATCACAAAATACAACAAAATACAACAAAACACAAAATAACAAAACACAACAAAATACAACAAAACACAACAAAATACAACAACAAAATAACAAAACAACAAAACACAAACTACAACAAAATAACAAAATAAAAAATACAACAAAACACAACAAAATAACAAAACACAACAAAATAAACTACAACAAAATAACAAAATACAACAAAACACAACAAAATACAACAAAATTTTAAAAAAAAATTAAATAGTCTGGTTTTCCCTTTAGTCCTTGTCCAGGTCTGTATAAGTCTGGTTTTCCCTTTTGTTTTGGTCTAGCTTTATATTAGTCTGGTTTTGTAACAAAACACAACGACAAAATAACAAAACACAAACACCAAAATAACAAAATAACAAAATACAAAAAAACACAACAGAACACAACAAAATAACAAAATACAAGAACAAGTAACAAAATAACAAAATACAAACACAAAATAAAAAATACAACAACAAAATAATGAAATAACAAAATACAACAAAACACAACGAAACACAATTAAAAATAAAAAAATTGCAAAATACAACAACAAAAAACAAAATACAACAAAATAACAAAATAAGAAAATACAACAAAACAAAATGAAACAATATCATAACAAAATGACAAAATACACCAAAATAACAAAATAACAAAATACAACAAAACAAAATGAAACAATAAAATAACAAAATAAAAAAATACAACAAAACACAACAGAGAACAAAAAAATAACAAAATACAACAAGTAACAAAATAACAAAATACAATAACAAAATAACAAAATACAACAAAAAACAACAAAATAACAAAACACAACAAAAGACAACAAGACAACAAAACACAACAAAATATAACAAGACATACCAATACAGAAAAAATCAAAATACAACAAAATACAACAAAAAACAACAAAACACAACAAAATACAACAACAAAATAACAAAACAACAAAACACAACAAACTACTACAAAATAACAAAATACAACAAAATAACAAAATACAACAAAAAACAACAAAATCACAAAATAACAAAATACAACAAAATAACGAAATACAACACAACATAAAATAACAAATTACAACAAAATAACAAAATGATAAAATACAACAACAACATAACAAAATACAACATAATATAAAAATATCAAAATAGTCTGGTTTTCTCTTCAGTCTTGGTCCAGGTCTATATAAGTCTGGTTTTCTCTTGAGTCTTGGTCTAGGTCTATAGAAGTCTGGTTTTGTAACACAACACAACAACAAAATAACAAAATAACAAAATCCAACATCAAACCACAACAAAATACAACAAAATAACAAAATCAAACAAAAAAACAAAACAACAAAATACAACAAAACATGAAATAACAAATTACAACAAAATAACAAAATAAAAAAATACAACAACAAAATAACAAAACACAACAAAATACAACAAAAAACAACAAAACACAACAAAATACAACAACAAAATAACAAAACAACAAAACACAACAAACTACAACAAAATAACAAAACACAACAAAACACAACAAAATACAACAACAAAATAACAAAACAACAAAACACAACAAACTACAACAAAATAACAAAATACAACAAAATAACAAAATACAACAAAAAACAACAAAATCACAAAATAACAAAATACAACACAACATAAAATAACAAATTACAACAAAATAACAAAATTATAAAATACAACAACAACATAACAAAATACAACATAATATAAAAATATCAAAATAGTCTGGTTTTCTCTTCAGTCTTGGTCCAGGTCTATATAAGTCTGGTTTTCTCTTGAGTCTTGGTCTAGGTCTATAGAAGTCTGGTTTTGTAACACAACACAACACCAAAATAACAAAATAACAAAATACAAAAAAACACAACAGAACACAACAAAATAACAAAATACAAGAACAAGTAACAAAATAACAAAATACAAACACAAAATAAAAAATACAACAACAAAATAATGAAATAACAAAATACAACAAAACACAACGAAACACAATTAAAAATAAAAAAATTGCAAAATACAACAACAAAAAACAAAATACAACAAAATAACAAAATAAGAAAATACAACAAAACAAAATGAAACAATATCATAACAAAATGACAAAATACACCAAAATAACAAAATAACAAAATACAACAAAACAAAATGAAACAATAAAATAACAAAATAAAAAAATACAACAAAACACAACAGAGAACAAAAAAATAACAAAATACAACAAGTAACAAAATAACAAAATACAATAACAAAATAACAAAATACAACAAAAAACAACAAAATAACAAAACACAACAAAAGACAACAAGACAACAAAACACAACAAAATATAACAAGACATACCAATACAGAAAAAATCAAAATACAACAAAATACAACAAAAAACAACAAAACACAACAAAATACAACAACAAAATAACAAAACAACAAAACACAACAAACTACAACAAAATAACAAAATACAACAAAATAACAAAATACAACAAAAAACAACAAAATCACAAAATAACAAAATACAACAAAATAACAAAATACAACACAACATAAAATAACAAATTACAACAAAATAACAAAATGATAAAATACAACAACAACATAACAAAATACAACATAATATAAAAATATCAAAATAGTCTGGTTTTCTCTTCAGTCTTGGTCCAGGTCTATATAAGTCTGGTTTTCTCTTGAGTCTTGGTCTAGGTCTATAGAAGTCTGGTTTTGTAACACAACACAACAACAAAATAACAAAATAACAAAATCCAACATCAAACCACAACAAAATACAACAAAATAACAAAATCAAACAAAAAAACAAAACAACAAAATACAACAAAACATGAAATAACAAATTACAACAAAATAACAAAATAAAAAAATACAACAACAAAATAACAAAACACAACAAAATACAACAAAAAACAACAAAACACAACAAAATACAACAACAAAATAACAAAACAACAAAACACAACAAACTACAACAAAATAACAAAACACAACAAAATACAACAACAAAATAACAAAACAACAAAACACAACAAACTACAACAAAATAACAAAATACAACAAAATAACAAAATACAACAAAAAACAACAAAATCACAAAATAACAAAATACAACAAAATAAAATACAACACAACATAAAATAACAAATTACAACAAAATAACAAAATTATAAAATACAACAACAACATAACAAAATACAACATAATATAAAAATATCAAAATAGTCTGGTTTTCTCTTCAGTCTTGGTCCAGGTCTATATAAGTCTGGTTTTCTCTTGAGTCTTGGTCTAGGTCTATAGAAGTCTGGTTTTGTAACACAACACAACAACAAAATAACAAAATAACAAAATCCAACATCAAACCACAACAAAATACAACAAAATAACAAAATCAAACAAAAAAAAAAAAACAACAAAATACAACAAAACATGAAATAACAAATTACAACAAAATAACAAAATAAAAAAATACAACAACAAAATAACAAAACACAACAAAATACAACAAAGAACAACAAAACACAACAAAATACAACAACAAAATAACAAAACAACAAAACACAACAAACTACAACAAAATAACAAAACACAACAAAACACAACAAAATACAACAACAAAATAACAAAACAACAAAACACAACAAACTACAACAAAATAACAAAATAACAAATACAACAAAACACAACAAAATACAACAAAATAACAAAACACAACAAAATAAACTACAACAAAATAACAAAATACAACAAAACAACAAGATACAACAACAAAATAACAAAACACAACACGACAAAATAACTAATTACAACAACAAAATAACAAAACACAACAAAATACAACAAAAGACAACAAAACACAACAAAATTTAACAAGACATACCGAACAGAAAAATCACAAAATACAACAAAATACAACAAAACACAAAATAACAAAACACAACAAAACACAACAAAATACAACAACAAAATAACAAAACAACAAAACACAACAAACTACAACAAAATAACAAAATAACAAATACAACAAAACACAACAAAATACAACAAAATAACAAAACACAACAAAATAAACTACAACAAAATAACAAAATACAACAAAACACAACAAAACAACAAGATACAACAACAAAATAACAAAACACAACACGACAAAACAACTAATTACAACAACAAAATAACAAAATAAATAATTACAACAAAATAACAAAATACAACGACAAAATAACAAAATAACAAAACACAGCAAAACAACAAAATACAACAAAACACAACAAAACAAAACAAAACACAAGGAAATACAACAAAATAGCAAAACAACAAAATACAACAAAACACAACAAAACAAAACAAAACACAAGGAAATACAACAAAATAGCAAAACAACAAAATACAACAACAAAATAACAAAACACAACAAAATAACAAAATAACAAAATAACAAAATAACAAAATAACGTGTGTGATGTCGCTTCTTGTTCTGGTTCATCCTGGTACCATGTTTATGCCTTTACAGTAGCAATAAAAATACAATTTCCATTCCAGTCCAATGATTAGGGCCACACCACCCTGTAAACGCCCAATCTTGTCTGGTGTCAGAAGCCAAGCAGTGTTGGGCCTGGTCAGTACTTGAATGGGAGACCACCTGGGCATACCAGGTGCTGTAAGCTTTTGCAATTCCTTTTCAGTGTGGGATATTTGGAGAATAATTCCATTATGATGTCATAGAACTCTTTGATATTTCACCGTTTGATCTTTGTATGTAATATTTGGAGCAAAATTCAAATTTCATTAAGGCGCGTGATGTCACTTCTTGTTATGGTTCATCCTGGTTCCATATTTATGCCTTTACAGTAGCAATAAAAGTAAGATTTTCCGTTCCAGTCTGACCCTTACGGCCACACCACCCTGTAAACGCCCAATCTCATCTGATCTCGGAAGCCACGCAGAGTTGGACCTGGTCAGTACTTGAATGGGGGATCGCCTGGGAATACCAGGTGCTGTAAGCTTTTGCAATTCCTTTTCAGTGTGGGATATTTGGAGAATAATTCCATTATGATGTCATAGAACTCTTTGATATTTCATCGTTTGATCTTTGTATGTAATATTTGGAGCAAAATTCAAATTTCATTAAGGCGTGTGATGTCACTTCTTGTTATGGTTCATCCTGGTTCAATATTTATGCCTTTACAGTAGCAATAAAAGTAAGATTTTCCGTTCCAATCTGACGCTTATGGCCACATGATGGCCATAATGATGTCATATTACTCTTTGATATGTCAGTGTTTGATCTTTTTGTGTGATATTTGGACACAGTTCCATTGTGTTTGACGTTTTTGTGTAATATGACACACTTCCATTCTGTTTAATATTGCTGTGGTTCAAATGACACAGTTCTATTATTTTTAATGTTACCATGTTTCAAACAACACAATTACATTCCTTTTTGATGTTTTTGTGTTTCAAACGACCCAGTTCCATTCTGTTTGATGTTTTTATGTGTCTAATGACATAGTTCCATTCCGTTTGATGTTGCCGTGGTTAAAATGACACAGTTCCATTCTGTGTGATGTTCTTATGTGTAAAATGACACAGTTCCATTCTGTTTGATGTGACCTTGGTTCAAACGACACATTTCTGTTCTTTTTGATAATTTTGTGCTTCAAACGACACAGTTCCATTCCGTTTGATGTTGCCATGGTTCAAAAGACATAGTTCCATGCTGTTTGATGTTGCCGTGGTTCAAAAGACATAGTTCCATTCTGTTTGATGTTTTTATTCTTCAACGACACAATTCCATTGCATTAGATGTTGCTATGTTTCAAATGACACAGTTCCATTCCTTTCCGGTGTTTGCATGCTTCAAACAACACAGTTCCATTCTGTTTGATGTTTTTATGTGTCTAATGACACAGTTCCATTCTGTTTGATGTTCTTATGTGTAAAATGACACAGTTCCAATCTGTTTAATGTTGCCAAGGTTGAAACGACACAGTTCCATTCTGTTTATTGTTGCCATGGTTCAATCAACACAGATCCTTTTGTCGTTGCGGTTTTTGTGCTTCCAACAACACAGTTCCATTCCATTTAATGTTGCCAAGTTTCAAACGACACAGTTCCATTCTGTTTAATGTTGACATGGTTCAGTCAACACATTTCGATTCTGTTTGATGTTTTAATGCTTCAAACAACACAGTTCCATTCCATTAGATGTTGCCATGGTTCAAACAACACAGTTCCATTCATTTTTTAAGTTTTCATGCTTCAAACCACACAGTTCCATTTCTTTTTGATATTTTCATGCTTCAAACGACATAGTTCCATTCGGTTTGATGTTTTTGTGTTTCAAACAACACAGTTCCATTCTGTTTGATGTTTCCCTTACCACGCTCCCATCTGGTCCCTGATTGTCCAACCTGCCTCAAAACTGGCATACATGCCTTCCAACAGGTCCTCTTCCTCCTACCCAAGTGTGGTCGAGTTTGGACAACGTTGAAAATTTGGTCCCTTTCACCATGGTCCGAAATCGTCAACTTTTTCAATTTGGACGACACTTGGCACACCAAGAGGGCATGCTACCAGGACCCCCGTGTCCAAATTTCAGCATCCTAGGCCCAAAGGTGAGCCCCTGGAGGCCGGGGGCCCGTGCCCGGTGAAAGGGATTGAAAGTGGACACTTTGGACATTTCCAATCCCTTTGACGGGACAGGGGGTGAAAATGTTACAAGTGTCGACTGAGAGTGTCCATTGGCAATCCCTTTGCACTGGTCGAGTGTGTTTTTCCCTCTCATTTCCCCCAGGAACGCGTCACGGTCACCGCTCCACCTCAGTAGCGATAAGCATCCTTTCAGCATGATGCGGAAGCATTTTGGGCCCTCTGGGGGCTTCCTCTGGTCCCCCTGTGTCCAAAAAGACACAGCAAAAACGGGACTGTCCACTGGCAATCCCCTTTGCATTGGTGGATTGTCTTTTTGGCCGGCATTTTGCCCAAAAAAGCCACCAGAAATGACGCGTCACCTCGGCCTCGTAGGGCGTCTTCTCGGCACCAACTGGAAGCGTTTTGGGCGTTCTGGGACCTTCCAAATCCTAGCCACTAGACCACCAGGGAGTAGCATCCCAAAGGCCCTTGCAGCAATCAACATTTTAAACCCGAACCCATCTCTCCCTAACCCTAAACCTAAAAGCACACCCATCACCCATTTAACTGTGCCCATTTGACATCCAACCACGCCCATATGACATCCAAGTCTGCCCTTGCTAATTTGGTGGTGAAAGTGCCAAATCCTAGCAACTAGACCATCAGGGAGTAGCATCCCAAAGGCTCTTTCTGCAATAAAATGTCGGTGGAGAATTTCGGCCAACAGATTATCGACAGACGCTCTGTGATGGACTGGCAGCCATCAACGTTTTAAACCTTAACCCTTTCTCCCTAACCCTAAAACTATAACCACACCCATCAGCCATCTAACCATGCCCATTTGACAGCCAACCACGCCCATTTGACATCCAACCCCGCCCAGTATCCAGCCCCGCCCCATTTTCCAGCCTGCAGCTGGGGGTTATTGGTCTTTCCAGGGTGTTCCCTGCATCTCGCTTGATGATCGCTGGGTCTGCTGTCACTGTTTGCTGTGGGCTTGGTCCTTAAGGGCTGGGTTGTGCAATTTCCATGTGAGTACACACTTTGCTGCACATAGTAAAAAGCACCATTGCAGCAATGTGGTTTTGGATTTTCATGACTCTGCACAAGACGACATTAAGTGCAGGCCTATGTCTCTCTCAGCAGCTTTCTTTGCAGGCATTGGTGGTATAGTGGCGAGCATAGCTGCTTCCCAAGCAGTTGACCCGGGTTCGATTCCCGGCCAATGCAGCGTATATTTAGAATCCTCCTAATGTGAAATGGGGCTAAAGCTGTCTTTGAGCTTAATGCTCGCAGTCAATTTGTGTACATTCTCTGACATCTTCAGGACATTGTTTGTCCCCGCTTCTCCTCGAAGGGAAAATGGAATGGCTAGTTTGAGTAACACTAATGTTTCTTTGGCATACGGCCAACACGTGTCAGCATTCAGGCACTTAAGAAGGAAAATCTGAGAATGAGGAGCGTGCGGCCGACCATTCGATACCCACTTTGATTCACTTGAAAGATGTTCCACGTTGGTGTCCCAGCCCGACCCTAAGTGATGCGTTCAGTAATGACAACAAGGTTTAACTTGTTGGCTGCAATGTAAATTTGCATTTGCAATTAGCCTTTGTCACAGCAATCTTGAAGTGTTTACATGATTCCATTTGTGATTCCCTGGAAGATCTTAAGAATTCCACATTTGTCATGGTGCTGGAAAGCAGCAAAAGGAAACCTGGTCATGTATGCTCAACAGTTGCTGCAGCCATCAGATTCCCAGACCAGGAATGGAACCCAGGCCACAGCGGTGAGAATGCCGAATCCTAACCACTAGACCATCAGGGAGTTGTTTTCAGCTCTTAGCCAGGGGGTTTTAGTCATGGGGTTAAAGCTCCAATTGGCCAGATGTTAATATACACAGTGACTGGCGAGCTGTCCAGGGTGTACCCTGCCTGTCGCCCAAAGCCGGCTGGGATAGGCTCCAGCTTCCCCGCGACCCTGAATTGGAATAAGCGGTTCGGAAAATGAATGAATGAATGAATAATATACATAGTGCTTTGGATTGTGGATTGGCTATATGCCACAGATGCTAGCATGTGAATGATGTCAGGTTAATTGTCTCTGGAAGAAGAAAGGCCAAGCCAAACAAAGATGGCCTGAACATGGGGATAAATGTGCTCTTTTCAGGAATAATGCAGGAATAAAATTGCCCAAGTGTAAAAGGAAGACAAGACAAACTTCCCTGACTGGGAATTGAACACGGGGCATGGCGGTGAAAACACCAAATCCTAGCCACTAGACCACCAGGGAGTAGCATCCCAAAGGCCCTTGCAGCAATCAACATTTTAAACCCGAACCCATCTCTCCCTAACCCTAAACCTAAAAGCACACCCATCACCCATTTAACTGTGCCCATTTGACATCCAACCACGCCCATTTGACATCCAAGTCTGCCCTTGCTAATTTGGCGGTGAAAGTGCAAAATCCTTGAAACTAGACCATCAGGGAGTAGCATCCCAAAGGCTCTTTCTGCAATAAAATGTCGGTGGAGAATTTTGGCCAACAGATTATCAACAGACGCTCTGTGATGGACTGGCAGCCATCAACGTTTTAAACCTTAACCCTTTCTCCCTAACCCTAAAACTATAACCACACCCATCAGCCATCTAACCATGCCCATTTGACAGCCAACCACGCCCATTTGACATCCAACCCCGCCCAATATCCAGCCCTCCCCCATTTTCCAGTCTGCAGCTGGGGGTAATTGGTCTTTCCAGGGTGTTCCCTGCCTCCCGCTTGATTATTGCTGGGTCTGCTGTCACTGTTTGCTGTGGGCTTGGTCCTTAAGGGCTGGGTTGTGCAATTTCCATGTGAGTACACACATTGCTGCACATAGTAAAAAGCACCGTTGCAGCAATGTGGTTTTGGATTTTCACGACTCTGCACAAGACGACATTAAGTGCAGGCCTATGTCGCCCTCAGCAGCTTTCTTTGCAGGCATTGGTGGTATAGTGGAGAGCATAGCTGCTTGCCAAGCAGTTGACCCGGGTTCGATTCCCGGCCAATGCAGCGTGTATTTAGAATCCTTCGAATGTGAAATGGGGCTAAAGCTGTCTTTGAGCTTAATGCTAGCAGTCAATTTGTGTACATTCTCTGACATCTTCAGGACATTGTTTGCCCCCTGCTTCTGTCCACATGCAACAAAGGGAATGGAAGGGAAAATGGAATAGCTAGTTACAGTAACACTAAGGTTTCTTTGGCATACGGCCAACAATTGGCAGCATTCAGGCACTTAAGAAGTATAATCTGAGAATGAGGAGCGTGTGGCCGACCATTCCATACCCACTTTGCTTCACTTGAAAGATGTTCCACGTTGGTGTCCAGCCCGACCCTAAGTGATGCGTTCAGTAATGACAACAAGGTTTAACTTGTTGGCTCCAATGTAAATTTGCATTTGCAATTAGCCTTTGTCACAGCAAACTTGAAGTGTTTACATGATTCCATTTGTGATTCCCTGGAACATCTTAAGAATTCCACATTTGTCATGTTGCTGGAAAGCAGCAAAAGGAAACTTGGGCATGTATGCTAGGCAATTGCTGCAGTCATCAGATTCCCTGACCAGGAATGGAACCCAGGCCGTGGCGGTGAGAACGCCAAATCCTAACCACTAGACCATCAGGGAGCCCTTTTCACATCTTGGCGAGGGGGTTTTAGTCATGGGGTTAAAGCTCCAATTGGCCAGATGTTAATATACACAGTGCTTTGGATTGGCTATATGCCACAGGTGCTAGCATGTGAATGATGTCAGGTTAATTCTCTCTGGAAGAAGAAAGGCCAAGCCAAACAAAGATGGCCTGAACATGGTGGATAAATGTGCTCTTTTCAGGGAATGCAGGAATAAAATGCCCAAGTGTAAAAGGAAGACAAGACAAACTTCCCTGACCGGGAACTGAACCCGGGCCGTGGCGGTGAAAACGCCAAATCCTAGCCACTAGACCATCAGGGAGTAAGAGCCCAAAAGCTCTTGCAGCAATCAACATTTTAAACCCTAATCCTTTCTCCCTAACCCCAACCCTAAAAGCACACCCATCACGCATTTAACTGCCCATTTGACATCCAACCACGCCCATTTGACATCCAAGTCTGCCCTTGCTAATTTGGTGGTGAAAGTGCCAAATCCTAGCAACTAGACCATCAGGGAGTAGCATCCCAAAGGCTCTTGCAGCAATCAACATTTTAAACCCTAACCATTTCTCTCTATCCATAAAAGCACACCCATCACGCATTTAACTGTGCCCATTTGACATCCAACCACGCCCATTTGACATCCAAGTCTGCCCTTGCTAATTTGGTGGTGAAAGTGCCAAATCCTAGCAACTAGACCATCAGGGAGTAGCATCCCAAAGGCTCTTGCAGCAATCAACATTTTAAACCCCAACCATTTCTCTCTATCCATAAAAGCACACCCATCACACATTTAACTGTGCCCATTTGACATCCAACCACGCCCATTTGACATCCAAGTCTGCCCTTGCTAATTTGGTGGTGAAAGTGCCAAATCCTAGCAACTAGACCATCAGGGAGTAGCATCCCAAAGGCTCTTGCAGCAATCAACATTTTAAACCCTAACCATTTCTCTCTATCCATAAAAGCACACCCATCACGCATTTAACTGTGCCCATTTGACATCCAACCACGCCCATTTGACATGCTAGTCTGCCCTTGCTAATTTGGCAGTGAAAGTCCCAAATCCTAGTCACTAGACCATCAGGGAGTAGCATCCCAAAGGCTCTTGCAGCAATCAACATTTTAAACCCTAACCCTTTCTCCCTAACCCCAAAAGCACACCCATCACGCATTTAACTGTGCCCATTTGACATCCAACCACGCCCATTTGACATCCAAGTCTGCCCTTGCTAATTTGGTGGTGAAAGTGCCAAATCCTAGCAACTAGACCATCAGGGAGTAGCATCCCAAAGGCTCTTGCAGCAATCAACATTTTAAACCCTAACCATTTCTCTCTATCCATAAAAGCGTACCCATCACCCATTTAACTGTGCCCATTTGACATCCAAGTCTGCCCTTGCTAATTTGGTGGTGAAAGTGCCAAATCCTAGCAACTCGACCAGCAGGGAGTAGCTTCCCAAAAGCTCTTGCAACAATCAACTTTTTAAACCCTAACCCTTTCTTCCTAACCCTAACCCTAAAACCAAACCATCACCCATTCAACTGTGCCCATTTGACATCCAACCACGCCCATTTGACATCCAAGTCTGCCCTTGCTAATTTGGTGGAGAAAGTGCCAAATCCTAGCAACTAGACCATCAGGGAGTAGCATCCCAAACGCTCTTTCTGCGATAAAATGTCGGTGGAGAATTTCGGCAGACAGTTTATCGACAGACGCTCTGTGATGGACTGGCAGCCATCAACTTTTTAAACCCTAACCCTTTCTCCCTAACCCCCCTTAGCACCTGGGCCCGGATGGCCCAGTGGACACTTTGTCCTCTTTCAATCCCTTTTAAAGGCAATGCAATGGGATGGCCCGTGGACACTTTGTACACTGTCAATCCCTTTTAATGGCAATGCAAAGGGATTGCCCGTGGACAGTTTGTCCACTTCCAATCCCTTTTAATGGCAATACAAAGGGATTGCCGGTGGACATTTCGTACACTGGCAATCCCTTTTAATGGTGGAAATACATCCGACTATGAATGGAGAGGGATTGCCATTGTACAAAGTGTCCACTTGCAATTCCTTTTAATGGTGGAAATCCATCCGACTATGAATAGAGAGGGATTGCCATTGTACAAAGTGTCCATTGGCAACCCCTTATAATGGAAAAGGATTGAAAGAGGACACTTTGTCCACTTCCAATCCCTTTTAATGGCAATACAAAGGGATTGCCGGTGGACATTTCGTACACTGGCAATCCCTTTTAATGGTGGAAATACATCCGACTATGAATGGAGAGGGATTGCCATTGTACAAAGTGTCCACTTGCAATTCCTTTTAATGGTGGAAATCCATCCGACTATGAATAGAGAGGGATTGCCATTGTACAAAGTGTCCATTGGCAACCCCTTATAACGGAAAAGGATTGAAAGAGGACACTTTGTCCACTTCCAATCCCTCTTTATTTATAGTCGGACGGCTTTCCACCATTAAAAGGGATTGAAAGTGGACACTTCGTCCACTTCCAATCCCTTCTGTGTGTGGAAAAAACCTCAAACTTAATAGAAAGGGATTGAAAGTGGACAAAGTGTCCACTTTTAATCCCTTTCAATGGTGGCTATCCCTCCGACTATGAATAGAGAGGGATTGCCATTGTACAAAGTGTCCATTGGCAATCCCTTATAATGGTAATAGAAAGGGATTGCCATTGTACAAAGTGTCCACTTCCAATCCCTTCTGTTTGTGGAAATAACCTCAAACTTAATAGAAAGGGATTGAAAGTGGACAAAGTGTCCACTTCCAACCCTCTCTATTCATAGTCGGATGGATTTCCACCATTAAAAGGGATTACAAGTGGACAAGGTGTTCACTTGCAATACCTTATAATGGTAATAGACAGGGATTGCCATTGTACAAAGTATCCAATGGCAATCCCTTTTAATGGTCATAGAAAGGGATTGAAAATGGACACTTTGTCCGCTTGTAATCCTTTCTGATAATGGAAATCATCCTTAAACTTAATAGAAAGGGATTGCCAGTGTACAAAGTGTCCACCTGCAATCCCTTTTCATGGTGGAAATCCATCCCACAATGAATAGAGAGGGATTGCCATTGTACGAAATGTTCACTTGCAATCCCTTCTGGTGGTGGAAATCCATCCAACAATGAATAGACTTGCAATCCTTCATTATTGGAGCCCAGGGATGCCTAATGGACAGAGGCTTTTTCTCAGTGAAGGTAGGTCCCATGTTGCTGGGTTTCACAGGGCCACCTGATGGAGCTCTACTGAGTCCACCCTGTGAGTTTCAGCCTCCTAGGACATAGTATGACTGAGAAACAGTCGAGAAATGGCCACTGTCCACAAGGCCACCCTGGCCCCCAATGATAAGGGATTGGAAGTGGACAGAAACAGACCTTTTCTCTTACCTTGCTCCCATCTGGTCCTTGATTGGTGTAGAGACCCCACATTTGGCACTTGGACTCTGCCGTGAACCCCTGTTGTCCTGTACTACTTTCATTGAGATTGGACAACTTTGAAAATTTGACCCTTCTGAGGACCTGAGCACTTAGTCAACTTTTGGCCAAAAATTCAAAGTTGTCTGATTTCCTTATAACTTTGACCACATTATCTGCACACTAAACGGAGTGTCTTGTCCAATTTTCAGCCTTCTTCGACTAAAGGGGACAGAATGGGACATTGGTAAGAGTAACTGTCCAAATCTTTCCACTTCCAATCCCTTAGTATTGGGGCCCACGGAAGCTTTGTGGACGGAGGCCTTTTCTCAGCCACACTGTGTCCTAGGAAGCTGGGGCTTTCAGGGCAAGCTCAGTCACCTTAAATGAGCCTATCCTGTGAGTTTCAGCCTCCTAGGACAAAATATAACTCAGAAATAGCCACTGTTCACATGGCCACCCTGGCCCCTAATGGTGAGGGATTGGAAGTGGACAGAAACTGACCTCTTCTCTTACCTTGCTCCCGTCTGGTCCCTGGTTGTCTTAGAGGGCCCAAATTTGGCATTTGCAGTCTGCTCTTGAACCCCTGTTGTCCTCTATGAGTTTCATTGAGTTTGGACAACTTTGAAAATTTGACCCATCTGAGGACCAAAATTTCAAAGTTGTCTGATTTTCTTATAACTTTGACCACATTATCTGCACCCTAAATGGAGGGAATTGTCCAATTTTCAGCCTTCTTGGACAAAGAGAGACAGAATGGGACATTGGTAAGGGTAACTGTACAAATCTGTCCACTTCCAATCCCTTAGTATTGGAACCCAGGGGTGCCAAATGGACAGAGGCTATTTCTCAGTCACAGTTAGTCCTATGTTGCTGGGATTCACAGGGCCAGCTTAGAGAGCTCCAATGAGTCTACCCTGTGAGTTTCAGCACCCTAGGACATTTTATAGCTGAGAAATGGCCACTGTCCGCAAGGCCACCCTGGCCCCCAATGATAAGGGATTGGAAGTGGACAGAAACAGACCTTTTCTCTTACCACGCTTCCATGTGGTCCCTGGTTGGTCTAGAGACCCCAAATTTGGCACTGTGACTCTACTATGTACCTGTGTCCTCCCGTATGAGTTTCATTGAGTTTGGACAACTTGGACAACCATCAATGACTGACAAACAGCCAATGTCCACAAGGCTTCCCTGGCCCCCAGTGTATAGGGATTAGAAGTGGACAGAAATCAACCCTTTCTTTTACCTCTCTCCCATCTGGCTTCTGTCTGTTCTACAGACCCCTAAACTTGGCACTGGGACTCTGCTATTTATCTCTGTCTTCCTGTATGAGTTTGGTCCATTTGGGTGAATATTCCATTCATGATGTCACTCTTTGACATGTCACTCTTTGATCTTTCTATGTAAGATTTGGAGCACATTTCAAATGTCATAAACATGTGTGTGCTGTCACTGCTTGATCTGTATCATGTTGGAGCCAGCTTCTTGCATTTGGAGCAACAACAAAGGGGCAATGTGCGGTCATATATGCTGCTTACGGCCATACCAACCCTAACATGCCCGATCTCTTCTGATCTTGCAAACTAAGCAGGGTCCGGCCTTGGGTCTCATTTGCAAACTGTCGCATGCAAAAAAACTGACCTCCACTAACTATAGTCAACTTTTGGGATTAATAAAAACACAACCTGACGGTAAAAAGTTCCGACCTCCACAAAAAGTATAACCCTGCCGTACACACACAATCTGGAGTAACCGCCTGGGAATACCAGGTGCTCTAAGCTTTTCCAGTTATATTTGAATGTGTGACATTTGGTGAACATTCCATTGATTATGTCACGCTTTGATCTTTCTGTGTAAAATTTGGAGCACATTTCAAATGTCATAAAGGTGTGTGAGGTCACTGCTTGATCTGTGTCATGTTGGCGCCAGCTTCTTGCATTTGGAGCAACAACAAAGAGGCAATTTGCGGTCATATATGCTGCTCACGGCCATACCAACCTGAACACGTCCCATCTCTTCTGATCTTGCAAGCTAAGAAGTGTCTTGCCTTGGGTCTCATTTTCAAACAGTCCAATGCAAAAAAAAACCTGGCCTACACCAATTATAGTCAACTTTTTGGATTTAGAAAAACACAACTTGACGGTAAAAAGTTCCTGCCTCCACGCCAACTCTGACCCTGATGTACGCACAAAATCTCGAAAAACCGCCTGGTAATACTAGGTTCTGTAAGCTTTTCCACTTCCATATGCGTGTGGGATATTTGAACATTTCCTTTAAGATGTCACTCTCTGATCTTTGACATGTCACACTTTCATCTTTCTGTGTAATATTTGGAGTCCATTTCAAATGTCATAAACATGTGTGTGATGTCACTGCTTGATCTGTGTCATGTTGGCGCCAGCTTCTTGCATTTGGAGCAACAACAAAGAGGCAATTTGTGTCATATATGCTGCTTACGGCCATACCAACCTGAACAAGTCCGATCTCTTCTGATCTTGCAAACTAAGCAGGGTCTGGCCTTGGGTCTCATTTGCAAACTGTTGCATGCAAGAAAACTGAACTACACCAATTATAGTCAACTTTTTGGATTTATAAAAACACAAGTTGACAGTAAAAAGTTCCGACCCCAAAACAACTCTGACCCTGGCGTACGCACAAAATCTGGAGTTACCGCCTTGGAATACCAGGTCCTCTCAGCTTTTCCACTTATATTTGAATGTATGACATTTGGTGAACATTCCATTTATGATGCAACAATTAACAACCAAAATACATGTTTCCCTTTTGGTGTGTTCCTCTGAAGGGGCCGCCACAGCAAATCTTCCAGTCTGACACTTACAGCCACACCACCCTGAAAATGCCTGATCTCATCTGATCTAAGAAGTAAAGCAGAGTTGGGCCTGGTCAGTACTTGAATGGGAGACTGCCTGGGAATACCAGATGCTGTAAGCTTTTGCACTTCCATTTCAGTGTGGGTAATTGGAGAATAATTCCATTATGATGTCATAGTACTCTTTGATATGTCACTGACTGTTCTTTGTATGTAATATTTGGAGCACAATTGATATGTCATAACCATGTCTGATGTCGTTTCTTGTTGTGGTTCATCCTCGTGCCATCTTTATGCCTTTACAGTAGCAATAAAACTACGATTTCCGTTCCAGTCTGCCGCTTACGGCCATACCACACTGAAAACGCCCGATCTCGTCTCATCTCGGAAGCAAAGCAGAGTTGGGCCTGGTCACACTGCGCGAAAACCCCCAGAATCCAGAGATATCTTTGCCTGGATACCCTCAGATATGGCTCAAGCATGGTGAAAACTGTCCTGGATACTCTCCGACCATGACAGTTTCAGATGTCATGTCAGGAGCATATCAACTCCCCGTATGGGACCACTTTGATACTAGCAGAATCTGTAGTCCAGATTTTCTCCGGATATGGGATATGGGTCAAGACCCATATTCGGAGAGTATCCCTACACTAGAGATATCCGGACAAGATATTTCAAGATTCTAAGAAAGTAAAATCTAGTGATTTCTGATGTTGAGCCATCATATCTGGGCTCAGGATTCTGTAAATGTAGCCTGTGGCCATATTTGCAGTCCGAACACAAGTGATATCTGTAGTCCGGATATCTCCAGATTCTACTCATGTCAAATCTGGTGATATCTGATGTGGATATTTCCATCATATCTGGGGTCATGATTCTGTATATGTAGCCTGTAGCCATATTTGCAGACCAAACACAAGTAATATCCGTATTCTGGATATCTCCAGGTTCTACTCAAGTCAATTCTGGTGATTTCATCCTGATGCCAGGATACCCGTCACGTCAGAGGTCACAATTCTGACATATATTCCAAATCAACTATATTCAGGTAAAAATGACAGCAAACCATTTAACTCCAAACATTTTAATTAAAAAAAATGAATTCACAATAAATATTTCAAAATAAACACTATATTTCACCACCAAACAATATCAACAGAAGAATACAAAATACAGCAGAGAAAGGAAGTCTCCTAAGAGTCTTTATTACTTTCTTCCTCCACAGCATATCCATAGCAGCTTTTTGCAGGACATGGACTGCAGTTTGTGAAGCCAGCACAGTATCTTGCAAGTGTTGACCTCGGTGTGATTCCCTTCCTCTTCTCATACAAGGCCTTTAGGCATCTGCTGATGACCGCTAGATAGAGTCCCACTTTGGTGAGGGTTAATTATAACATGGTGTTTCCTCCTTGCTTTCCTGAAGTTTGCTTTTGCTCCTTTTAAATATGCGAGGTCATCTTCATCCGGATGTCCTTGTCAATTTTCACCCGCTTCTTGAATAACTGTGGAAAAACAAGCAAAACAATTAATTTCAGCTTTCTCCAAACTATATCTATTTAAAAAATAATCAAAAGACAAACGCTTTTAATTTTTTTTGTCAGTGGAAAAACTAAACTTGAAGGTGAAGCGTATAACTTTCAGTTATATTCATAGCCAATACATCAGTTTAGATATTACAGATGAGAGGTGAGTACTGGGCTTTGTCAGAGTGTCTGTAGACATCAGGTATCTTCAAAACATGGGACAGACAGATGGAAAACAAGAATAAAGCTCTTTAAAGCACGCAGACACAGGTGAATTTTTTTTTTAGGTGCAACAACACACAAGCTACACAACTGTTTATCATTATATGGGTTCCTTGTTGACTGAGGATGAGGTATTCACACCCAGCTATGACAGACCGTATACTCAAAGTATTAAGTTAGGTTAACGAATTCATTAGCCACAGGCCATGTCTGGATATATTGTACATACACAACAGACTCAGTATATTGCACCTAAACTTTCCTAAAACTTTTGTATAACTAAACCTTTATAGACATATATATATATTTTTACATACTTTATTTATATGCATGTATGTATATATATATATATATATATATATATATATATATATATATATATATATATATATATATATATGTGTGTGTGTGTGTGTGTGTGTGTGTGTGTGTGTACATATATGTGTATGCATATCTAACGATATATATATTATCTATCTATCTATATTTATATTATCTATATATATATATATATATAAATATACAGATAGATATCTAGATAGAGATATATCTAGATATATCTATCTATCTAGATATACATCTATATCTAGATATATATCTATATCTATATCTAGATGTAGATATATATACATATACCAGACATTAACAATTCAGAGATGCATTTTCACCAAGGGTTTTTTTTTATTATTATGTGTGTGCAGTGAAACATCATGTGCTGAATGCTGTTTATAATATGGTATGTGATATGTACGATATATATATATATGTATATATATATATATATATATATATATATATATATATATATATATATATATACATATATATATATATATATATATACACACACACACACACATTATTAACAGCATTCAGCACATGAGGAATGGTGAATGGTGAAAATGCAACTCTGAATTGTTAATGTCTGGTTTATCAAAGTTCAGGTAAACAGACATTTGCAGATTTAATTTAAACAACTTACCTGTTCAGCATGTTTCTCCTCTTCCCTGCTTCCATCTCTCCTACATGTTAACTGTTCATTCTTCAGGCTCCTGCTGGTTTTAAATAACACAGAAACACATATGATGTTGGCAGGTTGGAAGAATTATTTCTATAGTAGAACATACCAACACTGCTGCATGATTTAAAGAGGTAGTTTTACCTGAAAATATCCGCACGTGCCCCCGCCCCTCCTGGACCCGCTGTGGTCTTCTCTGCGATGCTGGCATGAGAAGAATGT
The DNA here is from genome assembly GCF_933228915.1 of Telmatherina bonti. NCBI lineage: Eukaryota > Metazoa > Chordata > Actinopteri > Atheriniformes > Telmatherinidae > Telmatherina > Telmatherina bonti. The sequence continues at coordinate 9,345,751 of NC_136633.1, forward strand.
CAGAGCTTCACGCAAACTCCTGCATTGTCGCGCCTTGTTGGAGAGTGTCCGCATGCTGGAGTCGTTCATGTCTCCCATTCTTTGTTTTATTTGTTCAGTATTTAATTTAGTTTTTCTGAGCTGTTGTTTTCGACTTCTTCCTCAGGAGCGGCTCGTCAGCATCCCGCCATTAGTTTGCTAACACAAACTGCTTTGCATGAAGTTCTGATGTTAAAATCCTCTGAAGTGATGATAGAAATATGACAAAAACAATTAATAATCAAGTATGAGATTAAATTAAGAGAAACCTCACTGAATGAAATGTTCTGTATTTTTTAATTAAGCTCTTTATTTCAGATGTTTAACTCCTTGTGTCTTTTTTTTTTATTTTTACAATGATATAATTTACATTAGTCAGTGACCCAATCACACTTCCCCATTTAACATCCTATTTCCCAGGCCTTTAGATAATTCAGGAAATTCAGGATTTGTCCAACAGATTAGTTTGGAGTCATTTAAATTTTTTGCTTGCTGTTTAAAAAAAAAAAGCAGCATGTCTGTGGAAGGAAAGACAACTGAAGCTTTTGCCATCACTGTGGAAAAGATGTTTCAGTCAGCATTTTACCGCCATCAGAAATGTGAAAAGTGGTAAGTGACCCTTTGCTGTTACACCATAACACAACAATGATATTTAGTATTTATCAATTATTTGCCTCCCCTAAGTCTAGCCATCTTACACATTATTTGAGATTTACTTGCATTATTTAGTTAATCTGCTTTCTTTCAATGTAATCTATTTGTTGGAGTTCAGCACCACACCAACCGTTGCCACACACATGTAGATGTAGAACATCTGTGTAACAAATTAAACTGCAGAATTATCAAGAACGGTTCTAATGGGTAAAAGGGGTTTAGAGCTGTAGCAAGCACTGCTCTTAAATGTCTGTAAAACCAAATTATACACAATGATAACAGCTGCTGATCCATCTCCTGTTGTCATTGTACTGCATGTTTTCAGTCAGATGGAGGAGAGAGGCAGCATGGATATTGGCAGAAAGTGTGTAGGTAAAAACTTTTTGTAGGTCAAAAATAACTTCCTGTTATAGCAGACAATGTGAAAACTTGGCTGATTATATTATCTTTTTTTTTTCCCCACTCAGTTGATAAGACTGCCATACCACATTGTTGATTACACTGATGACTCTAGGAAGTCAACAGGTCATGTACTGAAAGTTGCATTTGATCTAAAACTATACATATGTGGACAGAATTGTTGGTTCCCTTCAGTCAATGAAAGAAAAACTTACAATGGTCACAGAAAAAACTTGAATCTGACTAAAATAATAAAAATTCTATGACATTTAACCAATGAAAGTAAAACATTGTTTTTCAGCCATGCTTTCACATAATTATATGAAAATAAAGTCATGAAACAGGCCTGGACACAAATTATGGGACCCTTAATTTAATATTTGGTTGCACAACCTTTTGAGGCAATCACTGCCATCAAATGTTTCCTGTAACTGGCAATGAGAATTCTACCTCTCCGCAGGTATTTTGGCCCACTCCTCAGCAAACTGCTCCAGTTTTCTCAGATTTGAAAGGTGCCTTTTTCAGGTGCCATGTCTCAACTCCTTCCAAAGATGCTCAATAGGATTTAGGTCAGGACTCATAGAAGGTGACTTTAATCCAATGTTTTCCTCTTAGACATTCTTGTGTTAGCTGAGTGTTTTGGCTCATTGTCCTGTTGCAAGACCCATGACCTGCAACTGATACCAAGCTTTCTGACACTGGCAAGCACATTTCTCCCTAGAATCCCTTGATACTTTTGAGATTTCGTTGTACCTGCACAAATTCAAGACACCCTGTGCCAGATGCAGCAAAGCAGCCCTCGAATATCACAGAACCTCCTCCATGTTTTCCGGTAGAGACAGTGTTCGTTTGGCCTACTTGGCAAACAGTTCCACTTCATATAGGCCCACTGACTCATTACAAGACTGTAGACACTCGTAATGCTAATTAGTGGACACACTTTGGAGTAACATGTTCCTTTGGTAACATTGTTTTCAGTCTTCTCTTGGAGTACCATCATTTTTGTCCAGGCCGGTTTCATGAGTTTATTTTTTCATAGAATTCTGTTAAAGCACGATTGAAAAGCAATGTTTGACTTTCACTGGTTAAATTCATTAGAATTTTTATTTATTATTACTTTTGTCAGATTCAAATTATTTTTGTGACGATTGTGAGTTTTTCTTTGATTGACCAAAAGGTACCAAAAATTTTATTCACATCTGTAGCTATCATTTTACTTGGTACATGCCTGGTTCTATCTAGTAATTTTATAGGTACACATGGTGCACTGACATGGGAAACAAATGTCTCAACTGTAATTAATTGGTCATGAAATAGATTCTATCTGTTCAACCCTCCTTTCCATGACGTCTGAGCATCACATGTAATCACATGTTCCTAGAATGCAAGCAGATTCACCGCAGGCGAATCTGCTTGCACCAATTTTCAGTCTGAGTTATTTCCCTGCTTCACTGTAAAACTGTTTGCTTTTTGTATTTCAGACGGTGGTATTTACAGCAAAAACAGAGGAGACGAGAGTCTGTCCTTTTTCAAACAATGACTAATGAAACAAAATTAGGGCAAAAAGAGTTTTGCCTAAAAGATTGAAAGAAGAAAACTTATTTACTCCCATTTTGCATCCAAATTACTAGCAATAACTTCTTCAATACATACAACTAAAATTGTTTTACTGCAACTTTAGACTAAATTTATACGGATCAGATCTATATGGAGAACTGTTGTTTTGTTTTTTTCCCCCCATCTGATGAGACGACCACCAACTCGCTACATTGTGGAGTCATCAGAAGACGAACATGTAATTTAGCTACTTCTTTGTAAAAAAAAAAAATACTCTAGAGGAAAACATAAATTCACTCTGTGGACTTCAGCAAAACATTTGCAATTCAGAGTTTCTGACTTGGAAGATTTACAGAGATTAATCTGCCCTGGAAGACACCCAAAATGACTGATTTGCATGTCATTGTCTAGCATTGTGGCCAAGCCCAGAGCAATTTGCCATTGAAGTGGTCGTTGTGAGGACAATCCCTGTTACAAAAGAGAGAGCAGAAGAAGGTGTAAACTAATCTACAATTTAACATGCCTCTTCTCATGGTTTCCCTTTGACTGCAGCCACAACACATTCACAATGTCTGATTTCCCCATGACGCATTTGCTATGTTCAAATGCCTCTTTCATTCCACAGCAGCAAGACGTCTAAAGTAGTCTTTTCTACAAAAAGGCAAGAAACCATGTTATATGTTTGTGATCGAACTATTAGCAAAATGTATTGAGTCATGTGCTTCACCCAGCAATAAATTATCCATTGATATATAACATCATATTGGTCAAATTTGTATCGTAAGACTAATATTTAAGTATTTTTCTTTGCTGTCAAATGAACTTTTTTGCTCACTTGCATGTGTTTGTAAAATGAATATACAATAAATAACACAAAAATGTGTTTTTAGTCATTATTGCTACACTGGCCTTCTGTCTGGTATCCTGACACAATATCTGCACAAGTATCCTGAGCCCGCATATCAAGACAGAAAAATGTCAACATTTTGTGACTTTACTAGAAATGGCCCAGATTTTTATAAGGCACTGAGAAATATACCCTACAGATAAATCAGGATTCCGATTCTTTTTAGTATCTTGACCACAGATACTTCCGGACATGACTGCAGATCATATTCGGAGCTCATATATGACAAATGTCAGACACACCTTGTATCTAGACACAGTATATTACCTCATGCAGTATCTTATGTCCATATATCACCAGATATGGTACATGTTGGCCACGGAGGATATTTACCAGAAATGGTCAAGATTCTTCTGAGACTTAGTGAAAATATCCCTGACAGATATGTCAGGATTCTGGCCCTTTTCACCCAGTGGAATGGAACTGTGTCATTTGAACCTTGGCAACATGTAATGGAATGGAACTGTGTCCTTTAAAGCATAAAAACATCAAAGAGAATAGAACTGTGTTGATTGAACCATGGCAACATTAAACAGAATGGAACTGTGTCGTTTGAACCGCAACAACATCAAACGGAATGGAACTTTGTCATTTGAAACATGGTCACATCAAACAGAATGGAACAGTCATTTTAAACATAAAAACATCAAACAGAATGGAACTGTGTCGTTTGAAGCATAAAAACATCAAACAGTATTGAATTGTGTCGTTTGAACCACAGCAACATCAAACGGGATGGAACTGTGTCATATGACACATAAAAAACATCAAACAGAATGGAACTGTCGTTTGAACAGTGGCAACATCAAACCAACTGGAACTGTATCGTTTGAAGCAAGAAAACATCAAAAAAAGAAATGGAACTTTGTTGTGTGAAGCATGAAAACTTAAAAAAGGAGTGGAGCTGTGTCGTTTGAAGCATAAAAACATCAAAGAAAATGGAACTGTGTTGATTGAACCATGGCAACATCGAACAGAAGGGAACTGTGTCATTTGAAACATGGCCACATCAAATAGAAAGGAACTCTGTCATTTTACACATAAAAGCATTAAACAGAATGGAACTGTGTAATTTGAACCATGGCAACATCAAACCGAATGGACCTATGTCGTTTGAAGCATGAAAACATAAAAAAAAAAGAAATGGAACTGTGTCGTTTGAAGCATAAAAACATCAAAGAGAATGGAACTGTGTTGAATAAACCATGGCAACATTAAACAGAATGGAAATGTGTCGTTTGAACCATGGCAACATTAAACAGAATGAAACTGTGTCGTTTGATCCATGGCAACATTAAACAATGGAACTATGTCATTTGACACATAACATCAAACAGAATGGAACTGTGTCGTTTGAAGCATAAAAACATCAAATAGATTGGAACTGTGTCGATTGAACCATGGCAACATTAAACAGAATGGAACTATGTCGTTTGAAGCATGAAAATACAAAAAAAAAAAGGAACTGTGTGGTTTGAAGCATGAAAAGTTAAAAAAATGAATGGAACTGTGTCGTTTGAACCATGGCAACATCTAATGGAATGGAACTGTGTCGTTTGAAGCATAAAAACATCAAAGAGAATGGAACTGTGTTGAATGAACCATGGTAACATTAAACAGAATGGAAATGTGTCGTTTGAACGATGGCAACATCCAATTGAATGGAACTGTTTCTTTTTAACCACGGCAACATCAAACCGACTGAAACTGTGTCATTTGAAGCATGAAAACATCAAAAAAAGAAATGGAAATGTGTCGTTTGAACCATGGCAACATTAAATGGAATGGAACTGTGTCGTTTGAAGCATAAAAACATCAAAGAGAAGGGAACTGTGTTGATTGAACCATGGCAACATTAAACAGAATGGAACTGTGTCATTTAAACCATGGCAACATTAAACAGAATGGAACTGTGTCATTTGAACAACGACAACATTAAACAGAATGGAACTGTGTCGTTTGAAACATGGCAACATCTAATGGAGTGGAACTGTGTCATTCGAAGCAGTCCAGTGTCCTATCACTGATCATATCTGTAGACTTCTCTCACCTGACAGAAAATGTTCCATCATGATGTCACATGATCACACATTTCCAGTGTAATGATGTCACCATGCAACACAGGTGAGCTCAGATGAAACAAATAAAGGAGGAAACATGGCCGAGTGAAGAAGAGTTGATGTGGAATATACAGAATGTTGATTTTTGCTTCAAACAATCACAAAATTGGTGGTATGCAGAAATGATTCTTGTTAAATTATTCAAGTGTAAAACACACATGCGGTATGGTTACATGATGTTTTTTTAATTCAGAATGAATGATTCTGGATTATAACAACATGTATTGATGTTTCAAAAGACACTGGGGTCTCGTGTTTGTGGGGACCCACAATGATATTGGACATATAGCGATTAGTGGGCTAAGCAATGGCCGCTTCACATGGGACGGTTCATGCCTCATCGTCCATTAATTTCTGATAATGGACACCTTGTCGGGCATTGTCCCACTTATACCATGGTCACTCACAAAAGAAAAATAAAATAAGATCAATCGCTCATGTTTTTTTTTTTTACTGTTAAAATAATATTTTTAAAGAAGAAGCAGTGGAGCGGACTATTTAATGTCTCTTGTTGTGGCGTTGCCAAGGTAACCACCATTGCAACCTGCAACTTGTTCGGTGATCGAGCCCGAAAGATAAAAGTGTTGAAAGGAAGCGCAGCCCCCTCCTTTTTACAGATTCCAATGAAAATATGGTGATTTCTAGAAAATGTATATTTCTTTACAATATGAAGGAAATTGGGTTGGTTTGACGATGGTCAGTTTCTTTAACAGTGTATGAAAACCCTACAGGTCAAAGTCCAACAGAACCCTCTGCTGCAATAGAAAAAATTGGCTGTGGAAAAATCAAAATGCAAACAGCACGGACACTAGAACCGCCAAGCGGGTCATTTTTACCTCCTTGGCTCTTCAAACACTTATATCTCTGTTAAAATAAAATCCCTATCTCTCCAAATTCATCACTTTTCCTGAAATGGGCCCAGTGAACTTATAATGAGTTTTGGTGAGTGTGTGATCACAACAAAAAGAAATCTGAGCATAAATATCTAGAACAGCCGACGGGGTAATTTCTACCGCCTAAAGAAATGCATTCAGGTTGGCAGTGTCCTATCAATCTGTCAGATGTTTTTCACGCCACGCCCATTTACGCCACTCCCAGTTGCTTAGTAACGCACGTGAGTTTGACAGCTGTCAAAGATTGCGTAAGAGGGTTTTATGAACGCTGAATTTGAGAAATGGATAAATACAAGAGATATATGAGTGCCAAAGAAGCTTGGTTATTATTTCAAGAACTGAGTGACGGAGAACTAGCTCTGGATGACGGTGGAGGAATCAGTAGCTGGAGAAAGTGATGATCTGTCTCTTTTACCTGATAACGAGTCATGTAGTGAGTGAGAGGAGCTGATCGCACATTGCCACATCACACGTCGTGTTTGTACGCGAGTGAATGAAAAATAAGTTGAAGAGCAGGGTTTATTTATCTTACGGTAAAATTAATTAGAATATTGAAATATGTTATTTTGTTATTTAATGTATGTTTTTTACTGTTTAGCTAGTTTTTTTAAAAAGTCCTAATTATAACTATTAACATAATAAATGAAATCAAACAACTTTAAAGCATCTTGGCGTTATTTGCGCTGTTGCAGCAGGGGGTGGTAAAAATGACCCTTCTCTGTGGTTCTAGGAGTGTTGGCATGTTGGCGGTTCTAGTGTTAATTCCTAAAGAATGCTGTGAAATTGGCATAACCGCTGGAGCATTAATGCAGAGAAACACACGCGTGGTCCGCTGCAGGGTGACGTCAGAGCTACTCTGTCCCTCTTTGAGGGATCTAGAGCGTCATTACCAACTAACTTATTAAACATTATTTAATATGGTTGAAACAGTATGATAGATATTTTATCTGCAGTGACTGATGTCAACTAACAATTTAGGTAGAACATTAACATAATACAGTAGTGAGATGAGGAGGGAATGGGAAACTTTTCTTCCTTACTCCCTTTTCTACTCTGGTTATTGTTCAACCAATCGTCTAAATTAACCTGAAAATAAAATAACTTAAAAACTGGCATATCAGATGCAGTCATTAGTAACCATGGGCCGCTGTTTGACATCATCCTTCCAGATATTCTTTCTGCTTTCTGTTTGTCCGTTTGTCTCTAACATTTCTGTTGCCACGGTTACCAACTGGCGTTTGAGCCAGCGCAATGATTTAGAAATATTCAACTGTTCGACAAAACTTTTTCTAATTGATGTCCTATATCACTTTTTAACGGACACCCTGCAACCAATCAGAATGGAGTATTCACCCAGACCATGGTATAAGTAAGGGATAATGCCCAACGAGGTGTCCATTATCAGAAATTAATGGACAACGTGGAGGCGTGAACCATCCGACACGAAGCGTCGAAGCATTAATTTCTTATAATGGACACCTCGTCGGGCATCATCCCGCTTACTTTTATCATATTTAGCACAATTTTAATCCATTTTCATACATGTATGTATATATATATATATATATATATATATATATATATATATATATATATATATATATACATATACATATATATATATATATATATATATATATATATATATATATATATACATATATATATATATGTATGTATATATAGCCTAGCTATAGGGAAACGTTTTTATATGCATGTCCTACATTAAAGTTTTTAGAGCTTTGTGTTTTCAAGCTAATTTTCAGCTGTAGTAAGTGATCATTGAATAAATGAGCCTTTTTTATTAGTGTTGTTAAACTGTTATAACTTACTTGAGTTCCCTTCAAGTCATGAGACAGGCAGCAAACAGATATACAGTCCAATATGTAGGATTAACAAAGAGCCACATTTCACGGCACGACGGGGAGTCCAGACACCATAATGCAGCATCGTCATCACCATGGTGCCACACAGTAAGCATTTTATAACAAATGTTTATTTCTACTTTTTTTTTCTTTTCTTTTTTTTTTAATACAAAACTCACAAAATAAGCTAAAGCAGGCTGTAAGAACTATTTTATGTTGGCCTCTATAGTTTTTGTGCCAAACAACTGTTGTTAAGTAGTGCATTTCTCTCATTCACCTGTCTAAAATCAGCTGATCTGTACTAGCTAATTAAGGTGTTGCTATGGTGACGCCCATAAGGGAATGATAAGGCAGGAATTGAACTTACCCATCTATCAGTGACCACGGTATAGATGATATGAATTTGTCATGCCATTTGTCATGCCATTCCTCCCCTCTTACAGGTGAAGTGACAGAAATCTTCTTTAAGGTTAATTGATTACACAACTGCTAAATATTGTGCATATGGCACTTTATTATATAAAGTATTTTCCTTATGTTAGTAGAGATCCATGTAATCACAGCTTTATGTTCCCTAATGAGCAAAACTTTATATCCAACAATGTAGCACACCAAATAATGTATTCATTGCTAATAAAGCATTTGTGCCAGGATACCAGGGAACATTGTAAATAATCAAACACTAAGTTCACTTTAACAACATGTGCAATAATAGGTTCCTTGTGCCCACAGGTTTTGTCTCCTGCCCAGCATATTGTCTTTTTATTCTTATCTATTTCTATTGTTGTTGTATATGGATCTATTCCCTTTGGCGCAGTAATGGTTTCTATGTTACTAGGTATCAATGCATTTGCGCATTGATACCTTAACAAAGTATGTCAGTACTTCTTTTCTCAATAGATTCTGATCTACCAGATAATTATTCTCGTTATTATTGTGAAGTAGTCAGACACAACAATTGTGTAATTTGCCTTATATAGTGTCTTCCAGCTGTATTGTTATTTCTACATTTTATATTGTATATTTACTTTTAGTCCTAATTTTAACTTACTTACTTTTTAACTTTAACTCACTATTTTTACTTTTACTCTCTTTCCTGTACTGATGACCCTGAAACCTCTGCACAAAACTTCCAACATGCTTCGACAGTCAGCTTATGCAAAAATGATAAAATAAAAACCTTGAATTTTGAAAACCTTGAGTTTGTCTGAGTTTACTAGCAAGTGTTTCAGCTGCATTGTCATGGGCAAGGCAAACCACAAATCCACTCTATATGTACGCAAATCTGCTTTAAGCTCCAAGAGAAACCGAAAAGACGACTCACTTGACGCGACATCTTCTGATGGGGATGAGACCTTGATTAAAATCTTACGTCTGGGCCTGCTAGAAGTTCTCCACCGGGAGTTTTGGTCGCTGTGGGAATAGATAGAATTCAGTCAACAGCAGGTTGAGTCTCTGGCTGCAAAGAATGCCAACCTCAGGGAGAAGTTGAAATCCCTCAAGAGGGGAATGACCCAACTCAGAAAATAAACTAACACAATGAAAGAATTCTTTTGATGGAGTCCTGTGATGGACTGGTATAGACTCCAGGTCCACACAACCCTTCACCGGACTCCACCGGTTTGGAAAATGAATTAATGAATATTTTTATGGAATGTTTTCTGATCTTTTTTTTTTTTTTAACAATTATTGCCATCTAGTGGTGGTTTTGTGTAATTTATTTTCCAAACCTGAGCAAAACAGGTAGTGAGGTAACTTTCCTTTAGGCCACTTCCTTCTGAGCACCATTTTACCTCGAGCTCCAGCCAGGTGCAACAACATGTGTTCATCTGTTGCCATCCTTGCCACAAGTTAGAAGGAGGTGTTCTCTGTAAGTAATACTGTTCATTTTCATTGAAGCAAAATGTTTGTTGGTATATTTTTTGGGAAGAGATGTATTTTGTGGCTTAAATCTAACTTGGAATAATGAGTAACAATTAAGTAGCATGGCATGTATTTTTGAATTATGTTTGATGATTGAGTCAACATGTTTTGATTGGATACTTTATTTGAAGTAACACAGGAGGTAGTAACTATAAAAATATAGTTGTGTAGTGATGCAACACTAGTTATTTACAACACTTGTTTCTGCTCTTGTCTATAGTTTCACACTTACCTTGATTAAACCATCCATCTTAACATATCAGATGGTTTCTTAGAGTTTGATTAGGAAAGTGTTTAGCTGTCTGTATAGCTGAGTCTACGTTTATGGGAACAACACTTAGTGGGGACAGAAGAGTGAACGATCTCCAGGCATGCAGTATAATGGACAACCTGGTTTTTGTAGGAATCCCAGAGAAACAAAAGGACGATCCAGAACGAACAAATAGTTCATCCAAACCAACATCCAAGGTCATGGTGAAGTACACCTTACTTCATCTTTTACGTGGAAGAAGGCTGGACAGCCGCAGGCCAAGACTGATTTTAACCAAATTTATAAGCTAAAAGCAGGAGGAGCAGGTTAAGAACCAGGGCTGGGAACTAAGAGGGCCCGATTTTAGAGTAAATGATAAAGTTCCCAAAGAGATTCTGGAGAAACAGTAGGTCCTGTTTCCCATTTGGAAAAAGTTAAGATTGATAAATTATTCATTAATGGACAGCTTTACCATGACAAAAATACTACGCCCTGGCTCTACTAACCTCAGGTAATATCCACCAGTCATTCAGCTCACTGTAGTCTGTAGTCATCCAAAACACCTGCCAGTCTATGTATGTGTGTTATTGTGTTTTTTTTCTTTTAGGGCTTTGTTTTTATATCTGTTATAGTTTACTGTTCTTCTTTCTTCTGCCTCAGTTAGCTTCTATTTCTCTTTACTATGCCATATCAACAATAACATGTAAAGCACACAGACATCCACATTACACACACGCACACACACACACACACACACACACACACAACATGCCTGCAACACAGAGAATGTTTACTCACTAAAACTCACACTCACTTAGAAGATACATTATGTAACTTTCTGACCTTAACTCTGCGTCATGGACTTGTTCTATGACATTGACATCTATCGTGTGCATTTCTAGAGCCGCTGCTGCCCATCAATGTTATGAGGCTAATAAATCCATCCATCTTCTGCCACTTATCCGGGGTTGGTCTAAGCAGGGAAGCCCAGACTTCCCTCTCCCCAGCCACATTTATCAACTCTGCTGGGGGAATCCCAAGGTGTTCCCAGGCCAGCAGAGATATATAATCCTTCCAGTGGCCAGGATGAGGTGTGCCAGCTACTTGGAGACTTGCTACCTGTTTGAGGTCTCCAGGAAGAGCAGGGACAGCCCATTGCCCCCGCCGCTGCAGATGCCGCCCGTTCCCAGCAGCAGCTGGCTTCTAGCCACCTACGCCAGAGAGTCCTTCACCAGGATAGACTAGCTGAAGGCAAAGGTGACCTACACCTATGGGTCAAGCCTGAAGACGGACTCCACTAAGAATGTGGGTCATTTATCTGCTCCCAGTCAGGAAGCTCCACCTGTACTGCAGGAGGACGCTCACCTGTCTGTCCTCTGCTGGTGACCAAGAAGCTGGCTGGCGCCGATGCTGGGACAGCCCATTCGATGACCAGCATCAGCAATGAGCTGGGCAGGTCCTCATCTGTGTCTTGACAACAGTGGAGGGCTACGGGCTGAGAGAGATGACCACAGGCCTGCAGGAGCGGTATTGGAAGGCGGGACAGGATCCCCCAGAAGTCCTGTACATGGACCAGGACTGCTCCAGGATGGGCAAAGGAACCCGGCGCGGCAGCCGCTCTCTTCTGAGTGGCTGTGGATTGTGGTCCAGCTGGACGTCTGGCACTTCCTGCACAGGCTTGCAGTGGGAGTCATCTCAAAGAGCTACCCAATGTACCCGGCCTTAGTGCAGCGCCTCTCCACTTGTGTTTTTGAGTGGGACCTGGAGGATCTTTTCCGACTCAAGGCAGCCAAGCAGGCGGAGAATTCCAGTAGGGGGAGCACCATTAAACTCAACGAGATGGCTTGGCACTGCTGCCGCCACAGGTGTGTGGGGTGCAGGAGACCGAACGTCTCTTTGAGTCTATCCAGGTGTTCATTGGAGTCACCAACACCATGGACATCCCCCTGCTGGACACAGCCCACATGGAGGACATCTGGGGGATGCAGAGGAGCCTCCTCAGCCTCCACCCCAACACACAGGAGGGGCAGCTACACCCCAAAGAGGGCTCTGCAGTACCCGTCGTGTGGCGAATCCACCAAGGAGCCTGGTCACTTTGTCCACCAGCTCATGGTGTACTGCAGGTCCACGGCATTAGACCTCTGCCTGGAGGACTGGATGAAAGCCAAAGTGCCCAGGACAACCAGATGGAGGTTCTCGGTCCAGATGGAAATGGAGGTGGGCCTGGTTCTTCCCCAGAGGGTTGGGAGTTGCAAAAGGTGTGGCAAAGAAATGTCAAGACATTGGCCATCTTAAACATTCCCGAACCCAGCAGGCCTTCTGCCAGGCCACCGACCCCCCCAGGCAGGATGGTGGAGGAGTGGCTGGAGGAGGACAATTGGCCAGTAACAACAGCAGCAGCAACGGTTCAGAAGAAAGAAATTCACCTGCTTAGCATTTGCTAAAAGTGAAACAAAAACAGACGATCCCTCCCCATCTATAATGTTCCCAAATCAAGTTTTTAAACCTTTTATCTATAATGCACACAGCAGTTTCCGATCTCACATCACACGGTCAAGTTTTTTGCAAGCTAATGTGGAAGGACAACAATGCCATAGCTAAAAATCCTGAAAATTTATATTTGAAAACGGCAACAAGAGGTTTGAATCTCTGAACATGTGAGGATGAAACTGCAATATGGATGGTGCACTTAATCGCAATGCTGAAGTCTCGCAAACGCAATTTTTTTCTTTTCTCCCCAGGATGTCAACAACCCGGGGAGCTATTTGCATTAACCAGCCCCTTTTCCAGCCTAAATACACCTGCTGGACCTGCCTCAGTTGCTATTAGCAACAAGCTGTGTAAAGATGTGCGAGCAGCGACCATGTCCACTGCTCGGTTGTCTGTTACCAAAACCAACAAAGCAGAACTTTACTGCTGTAAAGTTCTGCTTTGTTGTGAATGAGACGTGACTTAATCTAACGCAGATAAGGCTAATGCTAACGCTAATGCTAACGGCTATGCTAACGGGACGAGCCGGAAGGTTTAACGTCCTGCGGCGTACAAATGAGCCCCAGGTTTTATTTTCTTATCTATCCTATGCTCTGCCACGTAAATGTTTGTAAATGACTTCTCTATCATTTTTCACGCCTGCTACCACACAGTAAGTACAGTATTCATGATGGATGTAGCTTTGCTCTCCATGACATGGCAGCTGTAATAATCAATGATCATTTAACCATCATGTAGTCTGATGTTGGCACCTATTGGATATCGGCAGGGAGGATATTTTATGTCCATCATCGTATTTATTCACCGAACCAGAATGCAAACTTTTTATTTCTTACATCTTCAGTCATGTTTGTAAAACGTTTAAAATCTGCAGCTGCAGCCTCTGTGGATGTGGAGGTCTGACTCCTGATATGATGGATCTGAAAGATGTGTTTTATTTTATCTACATGCAGTGAAGACACAGAAGTTAGGGAAAATTGTGTCTGTGTATAACTGTGAAATAAAATGAGTGTGTTTTTAATATTCTATCTTAATATTTCAGTGTGTGAAAACCTGATTTATTTAATCAGCTTTTTAAAAATAAAAGTATGCAAAGCACTTTGTGTTGCCTTTGGCATGAAAATGCTTGAAAAAATTTTATTTGATCTATTTGCATTACAATATTTGATTACTCTTGAACTGCAGCTATTTACACCTACAATCTATTTATGTGATGATCTGATATTTTTATAACTTGTATTTGCAGATTTTTAGCACATCTCACGGCATGCGCGGCACTACTGATGTCTAAAAGTTGATGTTGGAGCAGACTGACCCGACAATGCAGGCACTGGAACACAGCTGTCAAGGACTTTCCACCCTCTCTTCAGAAATACAGGTTTGTCGTTTGATTAATTTTACATACAGAAAATGATGATAAATCAAACACATATACATTCTTAATGGAAGCTAAGAGGCACTTTTATTGCTTGTTCTGATGTCAGTATCTGGTTCTGTGCAGAAAAGGAACCCAGACGACAGCAGTGAAGGTGAGATCTCAGCTCAGTCCAGAGGAAGATGAGGATGAAGAGTGCTGTGGAGGCTTGCTCATCCGACTCCAGAACTACGAGAGCCCTGTACCGATCCACATCCACGTGACTCCAATTCATATCACCATGACAACAATATAACATCAACCATCCACCAGTGATAATTCCCAACATAAACTACATTTATGGCTCCTACAGCCTTTTTTCTTTATTTTTTTAAATCCAACTGGCCGATATGAAAAAATCAATTTAAAACTGGGGTTTTTCGGCTCACCTCTCTCTCCTGCCTGCTGTCTCCTGCACTATTCACCCCGTCCTCTGATTGGTTAGGCGGCAGAGGCAGAGCCTCCGAAGAAGAAGCTGTCCTCACACACTGGAGAGTGAGAAGAAAATTTTTCTAGTGTAAGAAGATCCGGACAGAAAACACGTGTCAAAGGTAAATGCAGAAAGGTCTTCCGAAACTGTAATAAACATCCCAGTACTCTGCGTCTCACAACTACAACTAACGTTACAGTGAGCAGCAGAATAACGTAAGAGCAGTAAACCTTAGCGGTAGCTCTGCTAGCTTACGTCCCAACATGTCTGTGAATTAAAAAAAACTGCTGATGATATCGAGATGGAAACAGTCCATGATAGAAAAGAATGTGTGTGTGATTAGGAGAGAGTGCATAAAAAACTTAGTTCACTTGTTTTAGGGAGCGCTAACAGTGTGTTCAGACCAAACATGTTTTGAGCGTCAAGAGCGGCAGGTTTCCATGTAAAGTCTATGTGGAGGCGCGGCAAGGGGGCGTCGATCTTTCTCGTGTTTTGAACGTTTCACGCCGAAAATGTAAAAAGTTTTATAACGGTTTGTTCGGACCAAACGTTCCACGCTGGTCACTAAACTGCCACTTTTGTGTCCGACGCCCAAAACACTCCTGATGCTCCTGCCGCGTCTGTCGTTCAGCTTTTTAGCAAGGAATGGTTATCCTAAATATTGGACGGAGTAATGGCGTTTGAGCATATGTCAGCATGTGGCCCCACCTTTAACACTTCTCTCTCATTTTTTTCAACCCTTGTTACAGATGGATGCACCAAATTCTAAAAGTGCAGTCTGGTAGTATTTCATTTGGTCAACAATACAAGGGAAGGCTGTGTGCAAAACATGCAATAGGGAAATCAGCATGGCAGCAACAGTAGCAAAAAATAAAAACACCTCCAACCTCTTGTCCCATCTCAGGATTCATCACCCTGACTTATATAAAACTGCTCAGAAAAAACGTGAAGTTGAATCAGCAACTTATACAGATGTGGCAAGTTCATCGCAGCCAACAATACTGAGCATGTTTGATAAACAAAGGAAGTGGACAAATTCAGAAAACAGGTCTAGACTAATGGACAAACTAATCATAGAAATGATAGTTACTGATAAGCAACCGTTCTCGATAGTGTCTGATGTTGGCTTTAAGTACCTTATGGCTGCAGCAGAGCCACGATATTCACTGAAAAGTGAGAAATATTATCCAACTGAAAAGCTTCAAGAAGTTTACCACAAGGTTGTGGACAACATCAAAGCCATAATCCAACCAGAAAATGCTGGCTACTCCCTCTCCTTCACCACGGACTGCTGGTCTGGTGCGACAGAGTCGCTCATGAGCCTGACATGCCATTTTATTGACAATGAATGGACAAGAAAGCAGGTTGTTTTAAATACAAGAGTGATGCAAGGGCCACACACTGGGGAATACCTCAGACACACATTCCTCTGTTTGCTAGAGGAATGGAAAATAAGGAAAGATCGTGTGGCACTAGTGCTTCGAGATAGTGGCGCAAACATTGTGAAGGGGATGAAGCTTGCTAAGCTCCCTGATCTCAGCTGCACAGCTCACGCATTGCAACTTGTTGTGCATGATGGTCTACTAAGTCAAAGAGCCATCAGAGATGTTATCGCAATGCTTAAGAACTGTGCTTCACATTTCCACCACTCCATTTTGGCCAAACAGCGTTTGCTGAAGATTCAGAGGGAACTTGGCCTACCAGAACATAGCATAATCCAGGCTGTTCCAACGAGGTGGAACTCAACGCTGGATCAATGCTGGAGCAGAAACGTGCGCTTCACCTCTACTGTGGTGAACATGGAGGATTCTCAAGTCCCACCGCTCAACAGTGGGACCTTGTGTCCAGTTTAATTGAGACTCTTCTACCAGTAGAGGAAGTGACACTACAGGTGAGACACAGTAACTAATCAGCATCCTGCATTATTCCATGCGTGACTGTGCTGAAGATGCTTCTTCAAGATGAGGGGCCCTCCGCAAAAGGCATTGGAACACTCAGGCAAGTCATGAGGGAGAGCCTGGAGAAACAGTTCTCAAAATTAGAGGACACAAAGCCTGTGGTGCTGGCCTGTCTCTTAGATCCTTGACATAAGAGCTATGCATTCTCAGTTGCCACAATGAACAAGGCCAAAGAGTGGTTGAAAGAGGAAGTGGACGCTTCCACGCAACAGACTTCTCGAGAGGCGCATGCTGTAACAGATAGCGTGGAGGAGCAGGAAACTACTGAGGAGGCTCGTGTGGAGGAGCAGGCTGCTGCATGTGGGACCCACTAGGATGATGGAAACCCCCACAAAAGGCAACGGAGGGAACAGACTTCTATTTGTAGCCGTGTCGTTGATGAGATGTTCACTTCTCTGCTGGCACCCCACACCGATGACCAGCTGGCCAATGGCAGCATTGAGGATGAGCTCTACCTGTACCTGAAGCAGCCAGTGATTGACAGGCGGTGAGGGGATCCACTTCAGTGGTGGAAACAGAACGAATGGCGCTTTGAGCAACTTGCCAAACAAGCAAGAAAATTGTGCACCACCCTGATCAGTACCAAGCCGGCCTCTTATAACCTCTAATAATCGGTATCGGTCCTGAAAAACCCATATCGGTCGACCTCTACACCAAGTGATTGAGACTTTCAGGAGAAACCTTAATTTGAAGGCTCATTTAGTCTGAGCCAAAGTGAAACCTCTATGTGAACCAGAGATTTGGGTCAATTTTTTTCAGCACCGGGCACAAAAAACAGGCAATTACTGATAATCAAAGTTTTATTGGGATTATTGCTCCCTTTTCCACCACATTTTTGCCTCACAGATGAGGGTATTATTTACATTTTTAAATGTATCCTGCTTTTGTTCTGCTGTTCTAATATTTACGTGGTTCAAGTTTTACATGGAGCTTGTTAGCTTTGCGGCTTTTGTCGGGACGTTCGTAGCTATTTTGGGTCTTCTAATGTCGATAAAACTGTTTTTTGGGGGGGGGGCTGGTAGAAAAGATAGATACTGTTTTTACCCTTTGAGTTTCTAATTGCCATATCTTTTCACATGTAGTACTTCTATCTTAGACAGGGAGAAGATGTCAAATAGATCAAACTATAACAAAGAGAGGGTTTGGGGTTCCTCGGGTTCGTTTAAGAAAAGCTTATTTGAAAATGAATTTTACCTTTACAACTTTCAATATGGTCTTACAATTTGTTAAACATCATAGGACTATTTCTCTACATGCTAAAAATGTCCATATAATACTTGTGATGGAATGTTTTTTAGTCTATTGAAGACATTTGTTTGGCTTACTGATAAAGACATCATTAGTTTTTTGGTCTGTTGTCTTACGGGTGGGTGGGCTGTAATCACTTGTCCGTGTGGAGTTGTGTACTGTGTGAAACCTTAGAGCGGAGAGTCCACGTAACTTTGTCGATATGTTGTCATGGAAGCACTTCCTCAATGTAATAGTGTATGACTGGGGAATGGGATTGCATGCTAACCACAGGCAGCCAGGAATCTTTGGAACATTTCATGGAAGGTTTTATTTGCTTGCTTTGCTGAAGACTTTATTCTTCTGTTTTGACACTTTTTTTTTTTTTTTTTGGACGATTTTTTTTTTTTCATCAAATTCCGGTAAAAGTTTATTTACAGTATTTTCTCAAATGTTAAGAGTCATTGGTAGTTTTGTTGCAAAGTAATTCACCCCCTCAAATTACCAGGAAAAGTTACCTTAACCCTGGTAACTAGGCTGTGACATCATATGTTGTTTTTTTCTTATGCTAGGCAGTTGCTTTATGTTTGAACTTTGACCAGGCGTTTTCTTGAACCAGGTGTATTTTACAACCAGGTTCCTAAGCAGGTAGACTTGGTACAGACCTGACTGGACTTGTCAGATGATATGATGTTAAAAGCAAAACAATGAAAAGTTACAAGTTTAGAAATGTTATGGAACAATAGAAGTATTAATGGACGTCTCTGACAGTTGCTGCTTGGGCATCTTTTAGGGACAGTGTGGTTCTGCGATTGGAACTTGCAAACTCAGTCAGCTCATTTATTGTTTTGGACACGTCTTTCAATTCGTGCGCTGCCAAGACCACCTCTTCAATTGTGTTAAAAGTGTCATCAAGGCCACTATCCTCTCACCGGCTACATAAAAAAAAAATGAGAGAGAAATAATTACAGAAATTTAGTGTGTTTTCAGAAAAAAATGACTTTCAAACAATTTCCAAGTCTTAAAACCACATTTTCTACACTCAAAAAGTTAAACATGTATTTGACGAGCATGTTTCCTCTTTATACTAGTGGACGGAAATCTTCTTTCCTTACAGCAAACACTTTTCTTGCACTTTGTTTCCAAAAGGCTGATCCTGTACAAAAAATGTGTAAATAGCTTGCTGCATTTGGGAATTATAGGGTAATGTTGGTCTAAAATCAGGTGTTGGGAGTTGAACAGTGTGGAAAGTTGAAGGCTTGAAGGAAGAGGGAAATGACCCCTAATACAAATTTAAAAGTAAATTTGAAGCTGTGATAA
Organism: Telmatherina bonti; assembly: GCF_933228915.1. NCBI lineage: Eukaryota > Metazoa > Chordata > Actinopteri > Atheriniformes > Telmatherinidae > Telmatherina > Telmatherina bonti. The sequence continues at coordinate 9,365,176 of NC_136633.1, forward strand.
AAGTATGCAGGATCAGTACTATTCATATTAATTCTACATCTGAGGGCATCATTACAAATCCTTTTATAATACCTCTTGTTCCTTCAGAATCTAGGATTCTTTTCCCTTGGCTGTCAGTCAGGATCAGTGGGTCTGTCACAGGATGAAGAACAATGTTCTTAGTTTTTATATGATCAGTAGTTCTACACTTGTGTGCTGTGTTGGGATTTTAAATTTTATTTAGTGTTTGATGGTGGACTGAGTTACCAGGATCAAATTGAGAACAGACATCTGACTGCAAATGGACACATCTGGACCTCATTGCATTGATCCTCCCACTCATTATAAATGGGCTGCTTGACACCTGCTGCGGCAGGCTGCATTTAGGTGAAGGCTGTTCGCCTTGTGGACGTTGCTGCTATCCTGGGAGGAGCGGCTGGACACCCGCTTGCATCTCAGGTGGATGTTCCTGACCCGGTGGTGGCGGGTTTCCCTGGTCGGATCACGGCAGACCTCCGGCGCATTGTATCAACGCTCGCTATCCTTTGTTGAAAGGAAAGTAATCATTTCCCCCTGTTGGGGTTGCGTGTGACGAACTTTCCATGTATGGAATGTACGTTGAGTCCATTTCTCCCTTGTGAGGTCATCAGGCCTGGATGGTGAGGCGGAGACAGCAGTGGGCAGTGGAGCAGAGATCCTGGTACTGGATTTCAGGATTGGACTGTGGAGTACACTGGGCCCTTTGTGACTGGCAAGACGCCGAGGAAGACGCGGTGTGGACACTGGATTGGACTGATAGCCGGGAAAAACTGCGTATTGGAGGTGGTCGCCTCACATAAGGCTGGCCCCTGCATTTTTACAGTTGGTCTTATATCTTTTTAAACAAGTATAATTTTAAGTGTATAAAAAAAAGACTTAGTTTTAAATTCCATCTGTCCTTCTCATTGTGTTGGTGCAGCTGGGAATCTGAAGACCTTGTAACTCATCCGTTACAGGTCCTCCTGATCAAGGGCCTCATTAACTTTACTGGTGATGCCCACAACAGAAGCCTCAAATTCAGAGAAGCGCACAGAGAGTTTGGCTCGTCTCTAGCTTGCCACCCTCAAGGTTAGCAATCAAGATGTTCCTGTTTAGATGAGAAATTGGTGTGTTATTAATACAAGGCAGTTAATATGGATAGACTACACTGTGGTTGGGATGAAATGAACTCCAACTTTTACTTTTTATATGATAAAAATAAACCCTGTAGAATACAAATACTATCAAACTGTCGTGATGTCCTTTGGTAAGTTTTTGTAAAGGTGGCTCTTGGCACTGCCGACCCCCTTGCAGTTGATGCTGCAGGTAAACCTGCGGTCAGTGCAGCAGGTGAACCTGCGGCGGCGCTGGGGAAGCGGCGGAAGGCAAAACGGGTTGCAGAATGTGTGGCTGGTATAGGTCCAGGCTCCTCCAAGTTTTCCCCGTGCACCTCATCGTGCCTCCGCGCTGTAAGCTCGAAAGCGCTAAACTGGCCATCAGATGAGGAAATATGGCAACATTGTTGTCATCCATAATGTACAGACTGGGACCGTGCACCTTTGCGAACGAGCAGCAGGTTAAGAGTCATCATTGAGGACAATTCTTTAACATGTGACATTTTTTTAAAAAAAACAAAAGTACAATATCTGGAAAATCCAGCTGATTTTATCAGTTGTCAAATCCTCTTCCTTGACTGCCACGCGTTTATTTCCCCTAAATAAAATGTAACTCCATTGTAATCGCCGTTGTCTAGCCCATATGGTCTGGTCTACTTTCTTACGTTAAAGTGATCAGTTAACCTTCCGGGTCAGGAAAATCCAACAAAGTAAATATTAATACAGATTTTGTCATTTTTGTAATTTAATTCTATTTATTTACAAAGGAATGATGGAAAAACAAGCTAATTTTTCATTTTTTGTTTTACTATTTGAAATTGAATATTAAGTGAACAAATGATACGCGGACCATTCTGCCTATGAACAGAATAAAACAGGTTTAGAGTGAATCATTTTGAATAAACTTTAAAAAAAAAAATTACTCGAATCCAATTTTTGGTTTTAGATTCTTTTGTTTTAATGTTTTATGGGGTTCTTTTTAATTTACTGTTTTAAAGCCATTTTGTGATGAATGTGAATAATGTCCTGAAGCTTTTTCTGCTGATGGTGCAGCAGCGCTCTCTGCTGTTTGTAAAGAGAAGACCTCACATTGGAGCCGTCATTTTAAAGGCTCATTAGAAGAACCATGATGCCATGAGGCCTTCTTCTCTTTATGCTCATGCAACAGCACATATGTCGTACAACCATCTTTGTCTTCTACAGAGTGTATGAAAGGTCTGATTGGAAGCTGATCGTCAGACAAGTCCAGAGAATGTCACCTATTGAGACAAAGTCAAGTTTTATGGGATTTGTTTTATGACCCTCAGCTGCAAAATAACAAAATGGACTGTTGTTGAAACACTAAAAATAGGTTAAAGTAAGATTACAGCTGGTGGGAATTTAGATGGACTTGTGAAGAATTGTTTAAGTTTTGGATGTACGGTGCATATGGTTGCACTGCAGCATTTACAGCTTACATACTGCAAAAATCTCTTCTCAGCTGGTTGTTCAGGTGCACTGTGTCCTGCAATAGCTTCAGGTTTCAATGGGTATCACTGTTGACAAGGTCTGTAATAAGAGTTTGGAGTAACAATATGAAAACATTCAATTGGTTCAACATCATGTTTGCAGGACATCCACAAGCAGTGTGACAAGTCGTTTGGAGGCAGAGGTTAGTTCAGCGCTTCATGTGAAATAAGCAGTGGTCACATGTAAAAGTCATCTGGGAGAATCGTCCAGCCTTTTTCTACGGGAATCCAGTCATACATACATCTTCCCAGTGGCTGTTTGCTCACAGACAAATGACATGCAGATAAAACCACATAGAACACTTGTGTTGGTGTGAGGCAGAGAGGAAATGGGCGTTAAGTGGCGTGGACATCCGTCAGCCTTTTCTACCACTGCGTGTGAAAAACTGGTCTTAAGAGGCCTTCAGAGACATATTTACAATGCAGATTACCTGCCAACATAAAACATCCTCTCATTAATCTCTTTTCATCATTTTCCCATGAGATTTTATGGAAAGTGTCCAAACTTTTGACTGGTACTGTACATTGTTTCTGCATATAAACTGAATAAACAGCCGATTTGTGGTTGCTGATCCTCACTTCAGAAAACTAGTTGTCCGACAAAGCAGCACCTTTTATTTTTAGCTTCTATCATTCTCACAACGCAGCATACAAACTCTACTCCATGTTTTCTGTGGCTTTATTATGCATGATGCCTAACAGGCAACACGCTTGTTTCCTAACTTGGTGTTCTGAGCAGGTTGCAGATAGGTTAGTTAGAAAACTCCTCCCTCAGTTCACCAGCCAGGCATGCACACAAACTGAGACGACGCTAATGTTGGAAGACTTTTGCTCATATTAACCTTTCATTCTGAAAAGGTGGGGGGTTCCTATTCATCTTAAAAGACTTGTCACTAATCTGATTCAGGTAAAAAAAAATCTTTTTTTTAAATAGATACTTTTTTTGCTTCTCAGTTTGGAGATATAATAATAGAAATTAGCCCCAGACATTGTAGTACAAGTTATGAATGAACAACTGGATGCCATTTATCATTCTTCTGATCTAAGGAGCGTCATATTAAACATGGAAATGGATTAAGTTGATTGGTACGGCTGTTCTGGTAAAATAACATTTTTTTCATCATAAAAATGGTAAAGTACTTTATGTAAAAACACAAAACAGCAGGAGAGAAAAACAAATCAAACTAAGCAAAGGCATGTTTAAAAGATGTCTTTTAGCTGCTTTTTCAAAGGGATCGCTTCGTCAGCAGATCTCTGAAAACAGGCTCTGCCCATCCACCTTCATCATCCTCAGATCATCCTCAGATCATTACCAGACAGCCGACCGCTGCAGAGACACAATCCCTTCCTGAAGAAACTAAATGTATGCCGTTTGTTTTCATTCCACATCAGTTATCTTGTTCTGATTTCTCTTCAGAGAAACATGATGATGAAGTCTCGTTTACTCCTCCTGGTCCTGCTGTCCGTCACTGAACTCTGCCGGCCTGTGAAGAGCGATTTCCAGAAGTTTGTCAACCAGCACATCATCGGGAACATGGATCAAAATGGATGTGATCGTGTTGTAGGAGAGAGAAATATTCTGGACAATAACTCCAGGTGCAAGCATATAAATACTTTCATCATTGCTACTAATGAGAACATCATCTCTGTTTGCACACATGGCATAAATGACCAAACTAATCTGTATGAAAGCAGAAATGAGTTTAACACTGTGGTCTGTAGACTGACTGGCCCACCAGACAGAATACCTTGTAGATACGAAGGGACCTTCATTAGACAAAATATTACAGTTGCATGTGTGCATGGGAGACCTGTACACTTTGAGGGGTAAAAACATCCATATAAATAAATGACAACTGTTCACTTCAGATGCTTTCTAATGAAATGTGACACGTCTTTAAAATTGTTGGGTTTTTTTTTTTTTGGTTTATCAGTAAATCTAAAGTTATTTCTAGGGGCTTTTGAGACCCCAAACAAAACATCATGAGCCTTTTAATAATCTTTTTATTATGATCATGTATATGTTGTAGTGGACTCTTACATATACTCTAGACATAGTTCATACCTATTTAAAGTATGTTTGCAGTAAGTCGGTCTTTGGCCTATGAAGGACATTGTCTCTTTAAACACACTGTTTCTGGGGTTTTGTTTATAAAAAAGAACTGCGCCATTTTGACTGAGTGTGTGTGTTAAGAACTAATAAACAACACGCGGTTTCATTGTCAAAGTGAGAAATTGCATCTTTACGTCTATTTCAATTTCCATAATGTATAAATTTGAAATTAATATCTGGAAAGTCATTTTGTTTCAACATTAAATTCCTCAAATGAGACTTTTGTATTTGTCAATTTTCAGTTTTTCAACTTTCTTCTACTAAATGATTTCCATCCATCCATCCATCCATCTTCTGCCGCTTATCCGGGGTCGGGTCGCGGGGGCAGCAGCCTAAGCAGGGAAGCCCAGACTTCCCTCTCCCCAGCCACATTTGCCAACTCTGCGGGGGGGATCCCGAGGCGTTCCCAGGCCAGCCGAGAGATGTAATCCCTCCAGCGTGTCCTGGGTCTTCCCCGGGGTCTCCTCCCCGAGGGACGTGCCTGGAACACCTCACCAGGGAGGCGTCCAGGAGGCATCCTGACCAGATGCCCGAGCCACCTCAACTGGTTCCTCTCGATGCGAAGGAGCAGCGGCTCTACTCTGAGCCCCTCCCGGATGACCGAGCTCCTCACCCTATCTCTAAGGGAGAGCCCGGCCACCCTGCGGAGGAAACTCATTTCAGCCGCCTGTATACGAGATCTCGTTCTTTCGGTCACGACCCACAGCTCATGACCATAGGTGAGGGTAGGAACGTAGATCGACTGATAAATCGAGAGCTTCGCCTTCTGGCTCAGCTCCTTCTTCACCACGACAGACCGGCGCAGAGCCCGCATTACTGCAGACGCCGCACCGATCCGTCTGTCGATCTCACGCTCCATCCTTCCCTCACTCGTGAACAAGACCCCGAGATATTTAAACTCCTCCACTTGAGGTAGGACCTCACTCCCGACCCGGAGAGGGCAATCCACCCTATTCCGGCTGAGGACCATGGTCTCAGATTTGGAGGTGCTGATTCTCATCCCAGCCGCTTCACACTCGGCCGCGAATCGCTCAAGCGAGAGCTGGAGATCACGACCAGATGAAGCCAACAGGACCACGTCATCCGCAAAAAGCAGGGACCCAATCCTGAGGCCACCAAGTCGGATCCCCTCAACACCTCGGCTGCGCCTAGAAATTCTGTCCATATAAGTTATGAACAGAATCGGTGATAAAGGGCAGCCTTGGCGGAGTCCAACCCTCACCGGAAACGAATCCGACTTACTACCGGCAATGCGGACCAAGCTCTGACACCTGTCGTACAGGGACCGGACAGCTCGTACAAGGGGGTCCGGTACCCCATACTCCCGGAGTACCCCCCACAGGAGCCCCCGGGGGACACGGTCGAACGCCTTCTCCAGGTCCACAAAGCACATGTAGACTGGTTGGGCAAACTCCCATGCCCCCTCCAGGACCCCAGAGAGGGTATAGAGCTGGTCCACTGTTCCGCGACCAGGACGAAAACCACACTGCTCCTCCTCAATCCGGGATTCGACTATCCGGCGGACCCTCCTCTCCAGGACCCCTGAATAGACCTTACCAGGGAGGCTGAGGAGTGTGATTCCCCTGTAATTGGAACACACCCTCCGGTCCCCCTTCTTAAAAAGGGGGACCACCACCCCAGTCTGCCAATCCAGCGGTACTGCCCCCGATGTCCACGCGATGCTGCAGAGGCGTGTCAGCCAGGACAGCCCCACAGCATCCAGAGCCTTAAGGAACTCCGGGCGGATCTCATCCACCCCCGGGGCCTTGCCGCCAAGGAGCTTTTTGACCACCTCAGCGACTTCAGCCCCAGAGATAGGAGAGTCCACCCCTGAGTCCATCAGCTCTGCTCCCTCATGGGAAGCCGTGTTGGTAGGATTGAGGAGGTCTTCGAAGTATTCCCTCCACCGACCCACAATGTCCCGAGTTGAGGTCAGCAGCTCCCCATCTCTACTGTACACAGTATTGACGGAGCACTGCTTCCCCCCCCCTGAGCCGCCGGATGGTGGACCAGAATCTCCTCGAAGCCGTCCGGAAGTCTTTCTCCATGGCCTCGCCGAACTCCTCCCATGCCCGAGTTTTTGCCTCGGCAACAGCCGAAGCCGCATGCCGCTTAGCCCGTCGGTACCCATCAGCTGCCTCCAGAGTCCCACAGGCCAAGAAGGCCCGATAGGACTCCTTCTTCAGCTTGACAGCATCCCTCACTGCTGGTGTCCACCAACGAGTCCTGGGTTTACTGCCACGACAGGCACCAACGACCTTGCAGCCATAGCTCCGGCCGGCCGCCTCAGCAATAGAGGCACGGAACACAGCCCATTCGGACTCAATGTCCCCCGCCTCACCCGGGACATGTTCGAAGCTCTGCTGAAGGTGGGAGTTGAAGCTCGCTCTGACAGGGGACTCAGCCAGACGTTCCCAGCAGACCCTCACAACACGTTTGGGCCTGCCAGCTCTGACCGGCTTCCTCCCCCACCATCTGAGCCAACTCACCACCAGGTGGTGATCAGTTGACAGCTCCGCCCCCCTCTTCACCCGAGTGTCCAAGGCATGTGGCCGCAGGTCCGACGATACGACTACAAAGTCGATCATTGAACTGCGGCCCAGGGAATCCTGATGCCAGGTGTACATATGGACACTCTTATGCTGGAACATGGTGTTCGTTATAGACAATCCATGACGAGCACAGAAGTCCAATAACAAAACACCATTTGGGTTCAGAGGGGGGGGACCATGCCTCCCAATCACTCCCCTCCAGGTCTCACTGTCATTGCCCACGTGAGCATTGAAGTCCCCCAGCAGAACAACGGAGTCCCCAGAAGGAGCACCCTCCAGCACTCCCTCCAAGGACCCCAGAAAGGGTGGGTACTCTGAACTGCTGTTCGGCGCATAAGCACAGACAACAGTCAGGACCCGTCCCCCTACCCGGAGGCGGAGGGAAACTACCCTTTCATCCACCGGGGTAAACCCCAATGTGCAGGCACCAAGCTGGGGGCTGATGAGAATGCCCACACCTGCTCGGCGCCTCTCACCATGAGCAACTCCAGAGTGGAAGAAAGTCCAGCCCCTCTCGAGGGTACTGGTTCCAGAGCCCAAGCCATGCGTCGAGGTGAGTCCAACTATATCTAGTCGGAACCGCTCAACCTCGCGCACAAGCTCAGGCTCCTTCCCCACCAGAGAGGTGACGTTCCACGTCCCTAGAGCCAGCTTCTGCAGCCGGGGATCGGACCGCCAGGGTCCCCGCCCCTTGCTGCCGCCCAGCTCACATTGCACCCGACCCCTACGGCTCCTCCCGCAGATGGTGAGCCCACGGGAGGTGGGGCCCATGTAACCCTTTCGGGCTGAGCCCGACCGGGCCCCATGGGCGAAGGCCCGGCCACCAGACGCTCGCTCTCGTACCCCGCCTCCAGGCCTGGCTCCAGAGGGGGGTCCCGGTAACCCGCGTCCGGGCAAGGGAACATTTGTGCCCAGGTTTGTCATCGTCATAGGGGTCTATGAGCCGTGCTTGGTCTGGTCCCTCCCCTAGACACCTGTTTGCCATGGGTGACCCTACCAGGGGCATAAAGCCCCCGACAACATAGCTGCTAGGATCTTCGGGACGCACAAACCCCTCCACCACGATAAGGTGACGGCTCAGGGAGAGGTGACTAAATGATTTACTATTTTTTATTTAAATTACACATGGATGATATGATTTAACATAGTTCCAGCACAGAAAATTAAACTATGTGCTAAAACTTACTTTAAGACTCTTAAAGAATATATTTTTTGGCTGATATAGAACATAAATAAATCAATACAGCTCAAATCCTACAGGACACACATGGAAAATATTACATAAAAACCACTTTCACACAACAAGCAACCTTAGTTGTACATAATCAGATTTCTTATGAATTCTATAACCTAACATTATTAGTTGGCATTTTAGCTTTAGCAAAGATGTTTAATCGACATCGACTATTCTATTCTATTCTATTCTATTCTATTCTATTCTATTCTATAGTCATTGAGCAGACGCTTTTATCCAACACAACTTACAAATGAGAGTGAGAACAACACAAGCACAAAATCAAACAGTAGAGGACATCATAGAAAGGTGCTGGTGGACTGTTGGACTCCAGTTGGACGCCAGTCTTGACATGTAGTGCTACAGGTCCCACACACACACACACACACACACACTTTTACATATGTTAAAATACAAAGAATGCTAAATGACAATGACTCTGATATGTCCCTCCCAGTCTCCAAAAGCCATCCTGATGCAACACACACATACCGGACCACCATCCTCAACAAAACAATAGTACGGCTTGAGAGTAGGAACCATAACATCTGAGAGGAACCACTGCCAACAATCAACATGTAAACAAAGTTTATTAAAGAAACCGACAACAACCGAAAGAGGAGGGAGCCCCGGCCAAAATAAACAAAAAGGGAGCCGCCACAAACCAGCCACGCAATGGGCCGTAGGATCTGGGCCGCTCCCCAAACAAAAGAGGATCAAACCAAAGAACCAAAACCGAAAACTGAACTACCGGAGACTCCCAACTCAAAAACAACCCAAACAGAATGATGGAGAGGTTGGCAGTGACCTCCCCCCGAGCACTGCGCACCGCCCGCCTTATGTTCACTCCAGCAGGCCACTCCAGCCAATCACTGCAGAGGAAACAGAGATAATGACACACAGCTGGACACGCAAATTAAAACAGCTGACCATGGCACGCACAACAAATACCATACCATAGACTGTATATAAAGATGGGCGGAGCCTCCGTGACGTCACCCGTAGGTTTCTGAAGAGCTGAATTGAAGCTCGGTGGGCGGTTCCTACCATCATCATCTTGGCAGGGGCATGCGTGTCGCCTCTACCGGAAAATACAAACATGGGCAAAGAGGTGGAGCTGAGAGGGGGGCTGTGAGCATCATGGTGGATGATTGACATCGAGCGAACTCCGAGCTTTCTGTAGCTAAAAGCTAACCGAGCTAACCTGGAGATAACAGGAGCTAACCAGCTAACGGAGGTAAGCGGGCTAAAGCTAAGTCACGTTGTTAACCGGCTAAAAACCGCGGTTGTTCTATGTTCTTCTGACTTAAAGCGGGAAATCGGGTACCTGTCAATCAAAAGGTCACGCCCCTAAATATGCCGAACTTCGAGATTATATTACTTTTAAACGGGCGAGTTAGAAAAAAAATTCACTCCCCCCGCAGTTGTCATGAAGGTAAACCTGACCTATTAGACCTAAAATGAATTTATTTACCAGGCTGTAAACGTGTTTATTTCTGCTGTGAAGTTGGTCTTTTTAACATGGGAGTCTATGGGGATTCGCTCTGTTTTGCAGCCCCTAGTGGATGAAGGGGGAACTGCAGTTTTATTCACTTCTGCATCGGCTTAATTTTTAACCACCGAATGATCTGTCCATCTTTCATCAATGGTCTATGGTACATACACACCCGACAGCTGAGATCCTGATAAGACTGCTTTTCGATTCCAAATATACTGTAAAGCAACATAAGATGTAAAACCATCTTTAACAGCGGGACTTTAACTGCAGAAAAGCCAGAGACCTGCAGCTAAACAAATGATTAAATATTAAAATAGAGCTGTTACTTTTCTATCCACATTTGAACTGAAGTTGCATCCTGCCCAGACCTCACATTTGTTCAGTTCTGCAGAAACTCATGATGAAATGGTCAGGCCTAAGAACTGATGCAACACCTGCAACACATTCTGCAGCACACATGTTAAAAACGTCGGTGTCCTGCAAAACAACCTGATTAGTGACTAATAAGAGAGAAGAAACACGTCAGTGTCGACATGTTAGTCATGTTTTATGTTGTTCACTTTATTAGAATACAGTAAATAATTGACATTTACATTAGCCCCATCTTTGTCAGAATACTCTATAAGATGAACAGCCACTGGCCCTGCCTAAAGAAGGAGATGGAGGAGGGGGTTATATTATTATTCTATCCAGATATAAACTAGTACAGATAAACCATCTCAGCAGCGAAACCCTTGTAGTTCCCCTTCATGCTGCTACACTGAGTTGACACCTCATGTTTGCGGGTGTTTCGTTCTACACCTCTCAGAAATCTGTGTGTAGAATTGTTGAGAACAACAAAACACATTTTATCTTTAGCTTAAATAAATCCCACAATTTAACTGGATGTGTTGTTTTCTGTCTTACAGACACTGTCAGAGCTGATGATTTGGACCCATTTCTGTGTGTGTGTGTGTGTGTGTGTTTATTGGTTTTATACATGTATTATTTTACAGACTTAAACCAAATGACAGAAAAATGCATATCCCTTCTATTTACTCAGTACACACTTGTTCAGCAGATATATTCATATATCACCTCACACCCACCACGGTTTGTGTGTTATAAGACACACTTCACAATCAGACACCAGAAATAAATAAATAAGACTAGAGAAACAACTAATCTGAACTGGATCAAGATCCTTTTAAGAAAAGGGGGAAAAGGACGTAACTAAATAGGCATGGCAGGTAAAAATGCTCGGTGTTCCTTGAAGAAGTGATTTCTTCATTTGGTTTTGTGTACAAAGTCCAGCTGTGGATCGCCCTGTTAGAAAACTCCTCCCTCATTTCATAGGATATAAAGTACACAGAAGATAAGAAGAAGTACCTTTTAGCAGAAGTTATCTGATCTTCTGAAAAGGCAGAAAGTTTTCCTTTTGGCTCCTGATCTTCATCAGATAAAGATCTGATTCAGGTAAAAGACCCTTTTGTTTCTGATCATCTTTCTTCCATGTAAAACTAAACTTTAATCATCAGTTTGGAGGAATAACTTTAGGAATTAGTGCCAGTCATCCCTCTGAACATAAAGGCTTATTTTAATCATTTGTCTTGGTGGAATTATTTCCTATAAATCTTTATGCAAACTTTTAAACAAACAAAAAAACATCTTTATGTTTCAGGCTTCACTGATCTCATTAATTATTTCAATCTGCTCAACAGGAATTTTGAATAATTGATCATCATATCTCATATCATCTTTTTCTTCTCTTATTTCTGTTCTGCTAAAATGTCGCAGTCACTCTGCTTTCTTAAACAGGTGATCTCCATCCAGCTTCATCCGTCCTCGCTGAACATCGTTGCTAAGTGCAGACACACCAACACGTACTCAGCAAGCAAGGTTCGCACACTCCTTTCACGCCGTTTTTGTTCACGTTATTTGTTCTTATTTGCTGTAAATCAGTGATGAATAAACAGGAAACAGCTGATTAAGAAGTGGAGTTTATCTCTGGAAACACAAAATACATCAAAAGAAGAAAACTGAATCTTGGTGGAAGTCTGAACTTTATGTGGCAAAACTCTGCCCCTCTGTGGTGATCCTCTTTAGTAGCATTCTCCTTCCAGTGCCTTTGTATTACTGTTTCCACTGTCTGTCTTTGCCTTTCATAAACTGACCTTTGTGTTATTCATGTAAACATGGTTTTTGCAAGAAGCCTAAATATGTGATGACTTTAGTAAAATGAAGAAAAAATGCTCCTGAAACAAAGTATGATCTCTTATCATAAGAATTAGCAGCTCTACTTCAGGTCACAGGCCATTGAAGATATTTTCATAGTGTGTATGCTTACAGAGGGACGTGAACACTGCAGCTGAACCAAACGAGTCCTCAGTCAACCAGAAAAACCATCAGGTAAGTCACTTGACTTGGAAATGTTTCCATTCCACATGTTTGATAAAAACCATAAAACAAAGAGAGACTTTTTCTGTTTTTCTTCACCAGGAAATCATGAAGATGCAGTTTGCTTGTTTTATGCTGGTGCTGTTCTTCCCAGCTGTTCTTTCATCCCAGTATGACACATTCATCAGACAACACATCCGTGACAAGATGGAACCTAAACAGTGCACCTATGTGATGAATAAGACAGTCAATGGACCAGACCAATGCAAGGAAATAAACACTTTCATCCTTACAAGCATTGACAACATCCTTAATTTGTGCAAAGGTAAAATAGACGATTATATCAGACCCTCTGGACTTAATGCTGTTGTGTGTACAAGGAAGTCTTCTAAACCTTGTACATACAAAGGTACGAAAACTTCTGGAAACTTCTGGATCAAATGTGAAAATGGCCTTCCTGTTCACCTTGAGGGTGCATAAAACTCATGTGTGTAATTTATTTCACCACCCAAAGTGACCAGAAATGTAGAAATAATTTGTCTGTCTGTCAATAAACTAAGTTTAATCTTGAATTAATAAGAACAGAATCAATAAAGGGGTTGAATGAATAAAATGTGAATAAAAATAAATAATAAAATGACTTCAGATAAACTTTCTGTTGTTGTTCATTTTGTTTACTGGTCTACATGTGAATGGATGACTAAATAAATAACTTTCCCTTTAAAAAACAAAACAAAAGCAGCTTGTTGAGACTTTTAAAATAACTTTTCTGGATGTTTGTTCAGTGGAACAATATCAGGTATCAGTGTGGAGTAAATGATGTTTGGTATGTCTGCTGTGGAGTTTCCTGATCAGGACTGTGGTCGTCTCCCATGACTTGGAAAACCAGAGAAACATGAACTTTGCCATCAGACAGATGGATTATTACCCACCAGCAGTCCAGCTGTTTATTTAGTCATTTTTAGTTTCTACATTTTAATATTGCAGATCTGCTCATTCTTTAAAAATGATTTCATGATTAATGTGAAATATTTCCTGGTGTTTCTACTGATGGTGCAGCAAAGAAAAGTGTAAAAACATGGAACCAGCTGATTGGTCTGTCCACAACTTAAACAGTGATTCCTGGATTTCTGGATTCCTGATCAATCAGCCGAGCCATGACCCTGGTAGAAGTGATGATGAGCAGTGGAGGAGGACTTTGCTACTTATTTAGAGCAGAAAGCATTTTTGCGTTAAAGAGGATTTACCAAAACAAAGGAGGCATTCATTTTCTGAGCGAAGTTGATTGTAAAATGAATAAAAAGTAAAGGGATGTGTTAAAATGCGTGCATTTGTCTCAGACTACAATCTGCAAAGTGAAACTGTGCATTAGAGGTATCTTAACAAGGACAATGCAGGATAAAAAAGTTGGACTTGGATGTAGGTTTACTGCTTAGAACAGCTGAACAGAATTATATCGCAGAAGCTGTTTGAGGAATCATTTTAATATGCAGTTTATCTACTGATTTGACATAAAGGCCACACATCAACATTGTTTATTCAGTTGGAACATTTTCTGAGTTTATATGTAAACCAAGCCTTTGTGCCACCAAAGGGGACGTTCTCCATGAACAAGGCATCAGATCTGAGCTGATGTTCCAGCTGTCTGTCTGGTTTAAATGGAGGGAAAACTGTCCAACCCTGACGGCCAATCAGTTGCCTGGATAGTAAATGGTGCGGACACACTCTGTAAGAACTGTTGGAAGCAAACTATCTCTGTTTTTTCTGTCTGTAAAAAGTACCTTACAAGTTTAGATCAGATAGTATTTGGCTTTTATGTTTCAGTTTTAAACCAGGTTTTAATTTTCCTCCTCTTAGCTTATGTTACGACCCAACTCTGCAAGGAGATTTGAGGTGGAACAAATGAGAACTGCAGACCGGTGTTTAATATAATGAAAAATACTTTATTAATCCCCAAAGGGAAATTCAATATTGTAGTATATAATAATAATAACTAGAGGAGGTCTTGTTCTGGAGGCTGATGGCTGCTGGCAGGAATGATCTTCTGTATCTTTCAGTCTTACATCGGACCTGAAGAAGCCTCTCACTGAACACACTTTGTTGTTTCATCACTGTGTTGTGGAGAGGGTGTGAAGAATCCTCCATCATCTTCATCAGCTTGTGCAGCATTCTTCTTTGGACAATCAGCTCCAGCGGCTCCAGAGTTACTCCAAGCACAGAAGCAGCTTTCTGGATCAGTTTGTTGATTCTCTTCAAGTCTCTGGTTCTGATGCTACTACCCCAGCAGATGCTGCAAAGCTGACTGCACTCTCCACAACAGACTTATAGAAGATATGCAACATCTTGGTGCAGACGTTAAACCATCTCAGCTTCCTTAAGAAGTACAGTCTGCTCTGACCTTTCTTGTAGATGTAGTCAGTGTTGCATTTCCAGTCCAGTTTGTTGTCCAGCTGAACTCCAAGATACTTGTATTCCTCCACCACCTCCACCTCCTCTCCCAGGATAGAAACAGTGCTTTGTTTATTCTTCTTCCTCCTGAAGTCAACAATCATCTCTTTTGTTTTGCTGCTATTTAATATGAGATGATTTTCACCGCACCATTTAACAAACTGACTGACCAGTTCTCTGTACTCTGCTTCTTGTCTATCCCTGATACACCCCACAACTGCAGAGTCATCAGAGTATTTCTGCAGATGACAGGACTCAGAGTTGGACTGGAAGTCTGAGGTGTACAGAGTGAAGAGGAATGGCCAGAGTACAGTTCCTTGTGGTGCACCAGTGCTGCTGACCTCCATCTCAGACACACAACCTTTCAGTCTCACAAACTGTGGTCTGTTTGTGAGGTAGTCATAGATCCAGGTGGTTGTGGAGGTATCCACCTGGAATTTATGGAGCTTCTCACCGCCTGGGAATACCAGGTGCTGTAAGCTTTTGCACTTTTATCTGTAAACACAAGAGGGCGCTGTTGCATCATCAGCGCTTCATGCTTTATCCTCACAGTTTGAGCAAATTGCTTTTATGACAAATTCATGATCACACATCTACAGTGTTGCTTCCACCTCCCCTTTAAATTGAACCTAAAATGTGATTAAATTATTCAATTAAAATCTCCACATTGCTTTTCAACTGGGGTTCAACAGGAAAAAAAATAAAAAACATTCCTGATTGGAAACCAAAACTAGTCATTTGTTGAAGAAACCTCTGAGGAAAGCACTGCAATCAGGTGTTTTATCTGCATGTGGGATATCTGGAGAACATTTCCTTTATGATGTCATCTTTGATATGTCACTGTTTGATCTTTCTGTGTAATATTTGGAGCACATTTTAAATGTCATAAGCATGTGTGTGATGTCACTGCTTGTTCTGTGTCATGTTGGCGCCAGCTGTATGCCTTTTCCCGAGATCGGGCGTGTTCAGGGTGTTATGGCCGTAAGCGACATACCAAAAAAAGAAAAAGCCACTCAGTCAGGATTACAGATACACCACACATCCACTAGATCGTGACTCCAAATGATGTCCAACAGTGTTGTCCTACTGACGTCGTCCTTGAAGTCATTAACGGTGGAAACGTCCAATCTACTCAACACAACTAGAGAGGCCCACAGGACTACAGAGTCTGGAGTCAACCACCGTCGCAGGGACAGAAAGAAATCTCTCCATCCTTTGTGCAAGCCCCCTGGACCACCGAAGCTGGACCACTCATCAGAGCCCCTTGTGCGTTCAGAGTAGAGCCAACTCTGTGAGCTCCCTCTGCTAGTACGGCCCATTTTTTGAGCCGCCTGGTCCTCAAGGCCAAGGCCCCCCTTTCCAACCACCAGTCCATCAGAGGTGGAACTCCGCTCGCTGACCCACCAGTCAATGCTTCAGCGACAGCTCCTGGGCTTCCCCAGCCTGTGCCACGGTCGATGAGTCCATTACGCATGCCGCTGGACTTGTCCGACCGGGTCCCCGATCCAGGAGAACCCCACTCGCCTGCCACAACGTTGAGGTCATGTCCACATCCCCCTGACCATCAGGGTCGATCACATCATCTAAGCCAAGCTGGGCGTCAAAGGCAGCCCACTGGAGACTAACCTCCGGCCGATCATTATCCCTGTGCTCTGGACATTGAGCATTGTGACCTTGTCGCTTACACCAAAAACAAGTAAAATCCGGGTAATCATGTACGATGTGCCCAAGGTGGAGACAAAGACGGCACATGCGTGACCGGTGGTTGTGGATGACACAAAAGAACTGCGCCCTGTTCGCCGTCATAAACCCAGCCGAATACAGCAAAGACTGCTCTGTATCCGTAAAGCGTACTTTCAGGAACCAGGTTCCATCAGCTATGGTGGTCCCTGGCGACATCCTCCTCCTGATGGACGAGATCGGCTCCACACCCCATGCCTGCAGTCGCTCCACAATTTCATCATCTGTAATGTCAACAGGTTAGTTAAGGACGCCACCAACTCATTCTTAACCAGATTCTTGCCCATAACTCTGTCACCAATCTTGAAATCATCCAACAATTTCAGTTTAGCCGCATCATTGCTAACAGTGAACTCATATGTTTCTACATAGCAACCTACATCACACCACTCCTCCACACACCAATTTCATGGAATGCAGGAATTTCTGCACCGTGACATTTTCCTCCCCATCCACTGTTACATCTGCCGTGAAATTTTTCAGATACTGCACTGTCACGGTCGTTGTATCTCTCAGCTGCTATCCCTGTGTCGGCTGCCAACTCGGCCGACGCAGGGATAGCAGCAGCAGCCATGTGTGGCAAGCAACAGTCAGCTACAAGCTAAAAGATAAAACCGGACAACGCCACCCTGGGTTTTACGCCCATGGAAAATAGCTAGGTGGTTACACCCACCACCAGGCACTCAGGTTCGTTAGCAATGAAGGCAAAGGCATCAGTTAGGGGTATTAAAAGAGATATTATTCCTACTTAAAAACTACAAGATACTTTAAAAAGAAAGATAAATCAGGGCTGATACCTACTGGGGTGGATGTGCCCAGAAGCTAGGGAAGGGACCCCAAGAACACCACATGAAAAGATAAAACCACACTAGAGAAGTAAGGAGGCACCACCACCAGGACACCAATTCACCACTGCAGTCTCAGCACCTGAAGAAGAATAGAAACAGTTCAAACACAAAATTAAACAATATAAAAAATTAAGATAAAATAATCAGCTTTGTCCCCAAAATGTCCTTCCGCTCCCCACTATCATGGGCGGCTCGACTGTCCAGTCTGCACCAGCTCGTGGTGAATCCGGCGCCCACGTCAGCGTTTCCTCTTCTCCAAGAAGGAGTTGTTGAAGGCGGAGAATGGAACAAAATAAAGTAGAAGCTGCAGTAAAACAGAGTGGCCGATGGAACACCTGAAAAGATGCGTCAGAGCAGAGCAGCAGCGGTCTCCAGGGCATCAACTAATCCAGTGCCAGCAGATTTATGTCAGCTTCCGCCTGACCATAAAACTGGAACACAGTCGTGTGCCGCAGAACCAGTGATGCTGCTGGCAACAGCTTGCCACAGCAAAGAAGAAGTCCAAGCTACTGAAACAAGCCTCGGAACACCCAGCACCGATCTCTCAAACGAAAACAGCAGAGAGCAGTACCGGATGGGTAAAATGTAATTAAAACGTGACATGCTGCACTGCCGCTGAGCCTACCTGACACCAACCTGAAGCAGAAGCAAGGACTCCCCTGAATGACATAGCCCAGCTGCTAGTTGGCAATCTATGATCTGAATGCCCAGCTTACCTATATAGGGTGGCTCCCCCTGCAGCGATTGGCTGCTGGGAGGGAAAGCCAGAAACTACTAATAAGATACAGCTGTGTCCTGTTACACATGCTCCCTGGGACATCAGAAAACACGCCGCCGCCACCACCTAACCTGTCGTTCACACACTCGAAACAAACACACAAACAATTTGGAGACAAAACGAAAGAGCCTGCAGGGAGAGAAAAAAGAAAAGGAAAAAGGCAAAGGAGAATGAAACACCACTTCCTCCCCAGGGCAGAGTCACAGTGGAGAGGGAATATCACTCAGTAACAGCAACAAGCACCCAGGCAAGAGGAAATGCAACCTCCCCCCCCCACCCAAAAAAAAAACAAAAAACAAACCTCAACTCACCAAACAACAACCAAGACACAGATGATGCCAAAAAGCCGATGTAAATCTCAGTTAGCAAAAAGAGGAGAGTGAAAGGAAGAAAACAAAAGAAGAAAAGACCAGAAACATCAAGATGGACCAAAGAAAGTAAAGAAAAGAAACACTCTCAAACAAACCTCGCTTCTCCTCACAGACATCTGCTTCCAGCCTCACTCAGCAATGCATCGTCTGATTGCAGCAGGTGCACACAGTCAGCCAAGGGCATGTTCAGGTTGGTATGGCCGTAAGCAGCAGATATGGATGAAAAATGCCTTTTGGAAGTTGTTCCAAATACATAAAGCTGGCGCCAACATGACACAGATAAAGCAGTGAGATCACACACATGTTTATGACATTTGAAATGTGCTTCAAATATTAAACAGAAAGATCAAAGAGTGACATGTCAAAGATCAAAGAGTGACATGTCAAAGATCAAAGAGTGACATGTCAAAGATCAGAGTGACATGTCAAAGATCAAAGAGTGACATGTCAAAGATCAAAGAGTGACATCATTCAGGAAATCATCTCCAAATATGCCACACGCAGATGGAAGTGGAATAGCTTAGAGCATCTGGTATTCCCAGGCGGTTTCTCCAGAACTTGTTTTTACACCAGGGTCAGAGTTGGCGCAGAGGTAGGAACTTTTTACTGTTTTCTTAAATCTAGAACCTGTAGAACCTGAGTAAATGTTGTGAGAACAAGACTAAATGATTCAGAGCTTCTGTGAAGAGACGTCAGCTGTCAACAGCTTTTACACTTTCTGCATGCATCCTCTGCTGTGATGTTTCATGAGTCCATTATCCTGGATTAAATATTTGGTTTTAAAGTCAGGAGAGCTGTAACTGGATGATGTTGGAGATAAACTGCGTCCAATCTGGACTTTAAGCTGACTGTGGTTTTTAGGATTATGAGATGTCAAGTGTAAAACTTCAGCATTAAAGTTGTTGCCGACAGGTTTTTATTATTTATCTCACCGTTCTCAAATTTAGCCCATTTTTCAGACATTTTCATGTATATACACACTTTCACATACACATATATCGATGTTAAATATAACATTCAATTTAAATATTAAATCTAAAGATTAAATTCCAAAAAGCTGGTCAAATTGTAAATAAAAACAACAACCAGAATCTGCCAATCTGATAAAGTTGCATTTTATTCACAGCAGAATACAGAAAAGCAGATCATGTTAACATTGTTCCAAATCTCCATTGTAAATGTGTTTTGGTCCAGAAAAGCAGAGTCACCGTGACGACCACAGGTCCTACATGAACACAGAAATCTGAACACATCAGAAATGAAGTCTCTTCAATGGTTTATTTAAAGAAATGTTTTTAAAATCATATCAATGGTCTATAAATCCCAGTACTAAACGTTCCCTATACATGCTTGTTCTAGAATAAGTTTTTTGGAGTTGTATGTTGTTGTTGACGGTGGCTGAATACTTAATGGATTTAGATTGTTTATTTTTTTTTATCTGTAGTGATATTCTCTATTCTCTTCATGTTCATGAACTTTGTATTTTAATGTAAGATGATTTTACATGTGATGAAATGTACTTTATATTTTTAGTTTCTTTGCCAACTGTGAGCAGGTAAACAGAACTGTTTGTGGTCATGTTAGCTTCACAGTTTCCCTCACCCTGCACTGTCACAGTGTTTTGTGGGTTTTGTAAGAGGAAAGCTCAGTAGATTAAAATAAACTTCTTTATGGTTCAAACATGTCGATAAAGCTGCTCAGCTTCTGTGCAGCTGAAATGAGAGCAGAGCTTCTTTTTATTTAAGTTGCAATTAATGTTTTACCATCATGTAACTGTTTATAATTTGGTCCAGATATATGTTGCTTTTAATCTGTAAAATTGTTAAAATATTTTCCGTTTGTAATACTATGAGTAGTCCCGCACACTATATACTATTGTGCTAGAAGTAAATACTGTTCAGAAAATCTAACAAAATAAACAAAAAATACAAGAAAAATGGTTTTAAACAAACTACTCGTGTTCAGCCACACAAAATGCCTTAAAGCACCGCCTCCTTGTTGTTTTACTATTCCATCAAATAAGAAAAGCAGAAGTAGACCTTTTCTGTTATATTTATACATTGATCACATCCACCGGTAAGATCAACTATCATGAAGTGTCTAAAGAGCAGTGTCATCTGCATATAAAGTGATCATGTTCCACATTATATGATGAGGAAAGTTGCAGAAATCAAAAGGATTTCATGTGACATCAAATTGTTACACCCGCACTGGGCTCTACCACGAACACGCCCACTCCAGCCAGTTTCTGGATTACTGACCATTCACACCAGTTACCAATTCACCCTCCAGCTTTACATATAGCAGCTCTCCACTAACTCCTTGTCCGACCTTGTAACTGCTTGCAGCATATTTCCTTCTGTCCCTTCCCAGGCCTCGACTCACCCACCAGCACTGAAGAGTATTCTTGCCTGTCTCCTGGATAACCCCTTTAGCTTCATCACCATCCGTTTGGTGAAATCCTCATCTCCCTGTTTGTGAATAAACTTTTCTAAATCTGATCAATCTTGAGGAGTCCTTCGTTACACAAACCTACTTCACCAGGAATCTGTGAAAGTTTATTCATCCTGACCTTTCTGATGACTCATGACTGACAAGGTACGGAGTGAACTGTAATTCTTTTTTTTTCCTAAAATGATCTCTGGCAGACCTGACAACAAAGACACAACCACATAGATATAAAAAGAACAGAAAAGATACAACATAATATAAAAAAGCAAAAGATATTAAATTAATACAAAATGTCTGCATTACCTGATGTAATGCAATGTTGAATTCATGTAGTCAGTTTATACGCTGATGATACTGCTCTTTATCTGTATGTTTACATTTATTCTGATCTGTCTAAATTACTCCAACTATGTTTTAATAACTTTATAAGCTGTGAAACAACAAAGTGGCACTTCTTCATGGGTTTCATCCACCATGATATTCAGCATGTTATTTAACACTGAATGTGCATGTGGTCCAGAAAAAATAACCAATAATGTTTCTGAGTCTAAACCAAGAAAGCAAACCAACCAAGAAATTAGTCTAAAACCATGAAAACAGATAAAAACAAAAAAAAAAACAAAACAAAACAAAAAATCCTCTGGCAGATGGTGGAGCAGAAACCTTCATGAACCATCTTCTTTCCAGAACATCCATATTCTTCCAGCACCGTCCAGCTGTCCAGGTGTGTCCGTCTGCATCAAGGTAAAAGATGCTGAGCTTTGTAGTAAACATGTGTGAAGAGAGATGGAGATGAAACCAGGTGGATCTCCTTCTGAAACACAGCAGGAATACTTAGTTCAGGTGTAGTACTACTGATAGTACTGTAAGCAGTACCGCGGTGAAGAACAGTAAACAGTAGAAGTACTTCCTGCTGAGCTTCAGCAGTCATCAGGACTGAGTCAGAAGTCTGACCAGAAGTCTCTGAACGATGAGGATGGGTTATTGATGAACAGCTGAATGAAAGTCAACATGGACTCTTTGGTGCAGAGAAACTGGTTTTACTTCCAACATGATGCAGCTTCCAGTCTTGATAAATACAATGCAGTAAAAGGGACAAAATCAGACTGACAAACTCCGGTCCTCTGTTTGGCCTTAACTGGACCCCCTTCAGTTCGCCTACCAGCCCCAGGTAAGAGTTGATGATGCCATTATCTACCTGCTGAACTGTGTCTATTCCCACCTGGACAAGCCAAGGACCACTGTGAGGGTCATGTTTGACTTCTCCAGTCTCTTCAACACCATCTAACCAGCTCTTCTATGAGAAAAACTGATGGGAATGCGGGTAGATCCTCCCCTTGTGCTGTAGGCCCCACAAGGAACAGTCCTCTTCCCTTCCTGTTCACCTCTACACCACTGACTTCAGCTACCAGAAGGATTCATGTCATTTTCAGAAGTTTTCTGATAACTCTGCTGTAGCTGGATGTATCAGCAGGGGTGAGGAGTCTGAATACTGGACTGTCACATAAACAGCTTTGTCACATGGTGTGAACAGGACAACCTGATGCTCAACATGGCAGAAATGAAGCGACTGGTTGTGGACCTAAGGAAAGCCAAGGCACATGTGGCTCCTGTTTCCATCTCTGGTCAGCATGTAGGTGCATTTTCATCACACCTAGAGTTGCACAAAAACTAAATATCACAAGAAATACTAATGGAAACACCTACATTCAAAAGAAAAGTCTCTCATGATGAGTTTTTCAAACGTTTCAATATAGAAACACATCACTAAAGTGTGTTGGAAACACTTCCATTGTGAGGTCATTTCCAGTAAAGATGGCGTGATGTGGAACAAAAAATAGCAAATTTCAGAGTTTTAGAAAAGAATATGAGGGAGAAAAAGCTTCAAAAAGCTGTTGCAAATTCTCCACAGCAAGTAGAAAACCCCAAAATAACGCAACGTGTGCTCTGTTCAATGGAAACACCCGCAAATCGCAATTGTTGTTTGTCGAAACTGAGAAATATTGCTTTTAGTTTGTGAAAAAATCTGTCGGACATGCAGCTACTGTAGAGGATTACACATATCTGGGAGTATTTCTTGGCAATAAACTTAACTGGGGTCAGAACATTGAATCCCTCTACAAGAAGCGCTATAGTCGCCTCTGCTTTCTGAGTCCGTCAACATCTGTAGGACCATGCTGAGGATGTTTTATGGCTGCTAGAGCCATTTTGTTTGCTGTTGTGTGCTGGGGCAGCAGACTGAGAGCAGCTGACACAAACAGACAACAAACTCCTCAGAAGGACCAGTGATGTGCTGGGAATGGAAGTGGACTCCTTGACGGATGTGTTGCACAGAAAGATGCCGTCTAAGCTGTGGAATCCTGGAGAACAGCTTCCATCCTCTCCACAGCGAGCTGCTAAAGTGCAGGAGAACTTTCAGTCCAAGACTGATTCCACCAAAATGCACTGCTGAGCGCTACAGAAGGTCGTTCCCTCCTGTTGCCATCAAAATGTACAAAACTGGGATCATACAATAATCCCAGTATTAATAATGTACCCATCATCCAGTACTATATGCATTATCAATACTGAATGTAATTGTAAAACATACATAACCCTTAAGATGTAGCTTCAGTTCTTGCTAACTTCTATTCCTGCTTTTGTAACTTTTTTTTTATTATTCATGGAGCATCTGGAACACAAACAATTGTTCTCCTGGATAAATAAACTATTTCTGATTCTGTTTTTGTTGCTGAAACTATCAGCTGATCTGTGTTTTAAATAGCAGGACTGAAACCAACAAGCCACTTCATCAGCTGCTGGTTTAACTGGTCTTTAACCCACTGAGACTGGAACCCAGCAGGATGGACTGACCAGAGAGTTCTGGTCCGCTAGTCGCTAACATGGCAGGATGAAGATGTGTTAGTTTTACCTGCTGGTTCTCCAGCATCTCTGGGCTGACATCTGGAAGGTTCTTCATCCTGCAGCTGCAGCTCTTCATCCTCAACAACACACAAATAAAACCTGCCGACAGACCATCAGGTGAGTCTCGGTACTGAAAACTAACACAACTGGACATGAAGCTTCTAACAATCAGAGTTATGTTTCCATGTTTGATGGTTCCAGTAAAAATTACTGTTAATACAAAATGTGACTCATTTCTGATGTTGGGGAAATCTGTACTCTGATCCTTTTCATTTACATCTATATTCATATTAATACAGTGATTTATTACTAAGGTTAAACTTTATCTTAAAGCAGTGTAAGATGCTTATGTGCCAAATAGACAGCAGCTCATAACATGCTTTGTTTGGACTCTGCAGACCCCAGCCTGACTATACACCAGGGGTGTCAAACTCCAGGCCTCGAGGGCCGGTATCCGGCAGGTTTTGGTTGTTTCCCTCTACCAACACAGCTGATTCGAATCATATGCATCCAGCAGCTTCTTGTCAACCTGTTTTTAAGAATTGGTTAGATGTGTTGGAGCATGGAGACAACAAAAACCTTCAGGATACCGGCCCTCGAGGACTGGAGTTCGACACCTGTGCTATAGACCATTCTCAGCTGTTGTCACAGATCACATAACTTGCACATCTGCAACAAAGATAAAAAAAAAAGCAGGCGTGCTGCTACCAGCTACGCTGCTGCAGCTAGGTTGCATTGGTGCTGTGCTTATAGATGTTCCAATCATTTCCCAAAGATGGGATTTAAATCTCCAGACTGCTGACCCTGAACAACAGGCTTAATATGTTTCTACCATCAAACCAGGTAACTGGAAGCCACTGGGCTGAGTAACGAGAACTTTGTTGGTGTTAAGCAGCAAATAAACAAAACAATCTGAAGTTTCTCTCATTGTATATGTGGTGAAGTGGTTGGATATTTGACTTCACTTTGGTGTAAATGTCTGATATGGTGAAGACAGTTTCAGTTTTCATGGAAGGTGACAGACTTTTATTTTCCTTCGTTGCTGGTTCAAGCATCAGCTGGGGGGAGATTCTGGCCTTTCTGTGTGGAGTCTGCATGTTCTCCCCATGTTTGCATGGGTTCTCTACCAGTAACCGGATTTCTCCCACTGTCCAAAGACATGCATGTCAGGTTATTTGCTTACTCTAGGAGTCTGAATGGTTGTTTGTCTCTCTGTGTTGGTCCTGTGATGGACTGGTGACCTGACCAAGTGTATCTGCCTCTCAACCAATAATAGCTGGCACAGACTCCAGCTTCCTGCAACCCTTAATTGGACTAAGCAGTTATAATAACTGTCTGCTGGTTTTACATGAAGAGGAATACTTTCCACAGCTGGAGGTCTGATATCCAGCCTGCCACAAAAAGTTATTAAACCTCTAACATCTTGTAAGCTTTTAATTTTGTACCTGTTATGTGTGACTTGATCAACTAATTCCTTGTAAATGGTGGGAAGCTAACTTGGGTAACAATATCTCAATCAGTTGGCAGAATTTCAGATTTGTAAACCAGGATTTTGGAAAATCAAAGACATCTTGAGTTCCATCAAACACACTTAAAAGAAAAGTCTATCTGACCTGAACAAACTGGTTTGGAAAGTGTGAAGTCTGCTAGTGCAGTCACTAGATAATGGCAACCAGCTTTTTGCCACCCAACATGGCGGCGTAACCGAAAACGTGATGTCACCAAGAATGGTTTATAGCTGAAGGTTAGTTTAGGCTGTAGTCACGTTTTCATGCATTGTCCATGTGTCTGATGCCTACAGGGATTGGCTAACAGGGTGGGCCTGGGAGGGTTTTGACAAATTGAGGACAAAGAATAAACTGTAGACTCTTGGATTCTGTTCAACCTGTTTTCCTGATGGCAGCATCATAAACAAAGCTAAAGACAACTGGAGCTTAATGGATTTATTTCTCAACAATGGTTTTATGAACCATTTCTCAACACTGATCTTTTACATAAAACTCTGAACACGACGACTGCAGAACTGAAAATGAGCTAAAAACTCACCGGTGACGATAAAAACCAGGACGGTGTTCAGACTGAAGGAGGTCAACACAACATGTTCAGACCAACATGTTTGTGTTTGGTTGGACGGGCTGTGATGGTTGGGTTCTGTGGTCGGAGTAACAGGAACATCTGGAGACAGAAAAGTGATGAAGATGAAAGAAAAGACTGAGGAGAAGGAAGCATGACTCAGCATCTTTACAGGCACTTAGTTAAATATTTTCCAATCCGTAACTATGTTGCTGATGCTCCTTTTATTTGTAAAACTACCTGAAAACCTTTTCTTTGAAGCTTCATAAAGCATTAGTGGAAAAGATGGTTGTTTCTGCTGCAGACAGAAAGTCTAGATTTAAAACTTTTAAGACGTTAGCATGGTTTCCACCAACTCGTGTGGCTTGGAGCGGTTAACTTAAACGTTGTTGTGGGTTAGGGTTAGGGGATAACCCTCCCACAGCAGCCTGAGAGGTGCAGTACCAGCCAGATAGCAACAGATCCATCAGTTGTGTAAAAGCATGAAGCAATGGCAGCACGATGCCTTCCTTACAGTACAACCACAACATGACTTGGAAACAACGGAGGAGAAAGGTGGTCATCCAGCAGTTTGTGGAACGGTGCTTCATGACGCCATTTCAAACAGATTTAATAAACAAAAAGAAAATCTGTTGCTCTAAATAAAAAGCAATTTCTGCTTTGTTTTTACACAGAGTCACATGTGATAGATTATCTTTTCCAACCCATCAAAGGATTGCAGTGTGTCAAGCTCCACCCCTTTGGGTCGGGTCAGTTAGACTGATACCCCAGTTGAAGGACACAAAATAAGAAAGACGGATCAGATATTTGGGAACCTGCCCAGCTTTGCGTGTAGAAATGTATGTTAAATCTGTTTTATCTTGACTGTCCTCTTATGTCTTGTTCTCTATCTAACCTCTCTTTGTTTTTATCTCTTCCTCTGATAAGGTCTTCATGGGTTTCTTTGCAGAATGAGCTCCGGCTGCGTTCAGAACCCCCGTTGTGTTGACATCTGTATGTTCTCATGCATAAAGCAAAAATCATGGAGGAAAAAGTTGTTTGACTTTGTGAACTAAACACCCATCGTTCCTTTTCCAGCCAGGATTAAAATAATCTTTAAAATGTAGAAATTATGAAAATCTCTTCAACAGGATCTTGTTGACATTTGTTTATCCTGAACTCCGTCAGGACGTCAGACTGAGCTGAAGTTCCTTCAGCAGCAACAGTTAATGTGTGTCGGCACACAGACGGTTTAAAAACATAAAACTGTATTTTATGACAAATTGTGTCACATTTAGACTTTGACCCGTTTTGCTCCTCAGAGCAGAGAAAAGGATTTCAGATCCATCCTGCATCATGTCTGGATCAGGACCCTGACTCCTTCATGTTGCTCCGTCAGACCTTTAAAGAGTCTGATCGTCACAAACTACATGTAGAACCGGAGTAAATGTTGTGAGAACAAGACTAAATGATTCAGAGCTTCTGTGAAGAG
Organism: Telmatherina bonti; assembly: GCF_933228915.1. NCBI lineage: Eukaryota > Metazoa > Chordata > Actinopteri > Atheriniformes > Telmatherinidae > Telmatherina > Telmatherina bonti. Next base: position 9,392,653 of record NC_136633.1, read on the forward strand.
ACGTCAGCTGTCAACAGCTTTTACACTTTCTGCATGTTGTGCTTCTTACCTGAGATGAGACGGAAAGTGTCCACAGAGACAATAATGTCTCTTATCCTCCTGCTGCAGAAGTAAAGCCTGCAGTCCTCTGCTGTGATGTTTCTAATCATGAGTCCATTATCCTGGATTAAATATTTGGTTATAAAGTCAGGAGAGCTGTAACTGGATGATGTTGGAGATAAACTGCGTCCAATCTGGACTTTAAACTGACTGTGGATCAACATGAACCAGAAGACGTCTGACTCTCTGAAGCTGCAGGTTAAAGTCACATCTGTTCCCAGCTCTCCTCTGACCTCCGTCACGTCTTCAGTCTCTGCACAGACCAGAACCACCATCATCATCATCATCATCATCATGAGATCCATGATCAGGTTGAGCATGAAAGACTGAAGGAGTCGTCTGGAAGCAGTTCAGTTCTCCTGAGAGACCATGGAGGAAGTGTCTTCACTTCCTGGTTGACAGGATGATGATGCTGAGTGGTGACATCTGATAACAAACCACAAACGTTTCTTCAGTCTCAGAGGACGGAAGTGAAACTTGTTCACCTCCAGACTGAATCTGCAGCAGGAATCTGGGACAGATTGTCTTCATAGAGCTGCTTTTCATCTGTTTTGTCCTCCTGATGTCAGAGAATCAGGAATGAAACTAAAGCATCATTTCCAGGATCCTGAGCTTCTGTTCTTCTGTCCTCCATCATCTTCAGCCTCAGACTGGTTCAGGAAACAGAACCAGGACTGTGGACATGTCCACACATAGTCCTGGTAGCTTCATGCTTCTCTGCAGTATCTGTCAGAACTTCAGAGGGAAGTCAGATTCAGGTTTGCAGTGTCCTATCACTGATTATGTCTGTAGACTTCTTTACACCTGACAGAAAATGTTCCATCATGATGTCACATGGTCACACATTTCCAGTGTAATGATGTCACCGTGCAACACAGGTGAGCTCAGATGAAACAAATAAAGGAGGAAACATGGTGGAGTGAAGAAGTGTTGATGTGGAATATACAGAACATTGATTTTTGCTTCAAACAATCACAAATTGTGATATGAGCAGAAATGATTCTTGTTTAAATTATTTAAGTGTAAAACACTGTGCTGTTTAGTCACATGCGGTACGGTTACATGATGTTTTTTAATTCAGAATTAATAATTCCGAGTTAAAGTAACATGTAGTGATGTTTCAAAAGACACATGCTTCTTTCTGCAGGTAGTGAGTTCACATGAAAGCAGGAACCTGCACCCTGTCTGAAGAGCTGAATTGAGGCTCGGTGGGCTGTTCTATCATAGCCATCTTGGCAGGGGCATGTGTGTCGTCTCTCCTGGAAAATGCAAATATAGTCAAAGAGGTGGAGCTGAGAGGGGAGAAGCTGTGAGCATCATGGTGGATGATTGCCATCGAGTAAACTCCTACTTGCCTGTAGCTAAGAGCTAACTGAGCCAACCCGGAGATAACAGGAGCTAACCAGCTAACAGAAGTAAGCAGACTAAAGCTAAGGCAAGTTGTTAATCGACTAAAAACTGCGGTTGTTCTACGTTCTTTTTACTTGAAGCGGGAGATCGGGTACATGTCAATCAAAAGGACACGCCCCTAAATATGCCAAATTTTGAGATTAAATTACTTTTAAACCGGCGATTTAAAAAAAAAAATCCCCCCCCCCCCCCCCAGTTATCATGAAAGTAAACCTGACCTATTAAACCGAAAATGGATTTTTGAAACAGGCTGTAAACATGTTTATTTCTGCTGTGAAGTTGGTCTTTTTAATATGGGAGTCTATGGGGATTCGCTCTGTTTTTGAGCATCTAGTGCAGTGTTTTTATACCTTTTGTGAGCCAAGGCACACTTTTTTCACTGAAAAATCACAAGGCACACCAGAAACCAAAATGTCATTATAAAGTCCATCTTGTCAAAGCCTCTTGAATAGAAATCAGATAAACACAAGAAGAAGGAATTTTATTATCTTTTACTGGGGCCCATTTGGATGAACACAGAGCTGGTTTTTAGACTAAATAGGTGAAATTGGGTAATTTCTCAGGGCACACCTAATCTCTCACGGCACACTAGTGTGCCACAGCACAGTGGTTGAAAAACACTGCACTAGTGGATGAGGGGGGAACTGCAGTTTTATGCACTTCTGCATCGGCTTCACTTTTAACCGTCGGAGGTTGCTGCTGGCCTGTTGGTCAGAAAGTCCTGTATGCTGAAGCAGAGGGGAGTGGTGATGTCCAGGTCTCCAAGTTTAGTGAGTAGCTTTGAGGGTCTGATAGTGTTTAATGTGATGTTGAATGTGAGGACAGAGTGCAGTGCTGGGGAGACTGCGTACTCTGTCCTTCTATTGCTATGGTAGACAAACTGGTTTGAGTCCAGTGTGGGTGGGATGATCTTTACATGTGACAGGACTAGCCGCTCAAAGTACTTCATCACGATGGGTGTAAATGCAACTGGCCGGTAGTCATTCAGGCATGCTGGGCTGGAGTGTTTTGGTACCGGTACAATGGAAGTGGATTTGAGGCATGCTGGCACAGCTCCTTGGGACAGGTTGAAGATGACCGTGAAGACTTCTGCAAGCTACTCTGTACATACTTTGAACACACAACCAAGGATGTCGTCTGGGCCAGCAGCCTTGTGTGCGTTTATCTGTTTCAGTGTGGTGTAGACATCTGCAGTAGTGAACAACCAGGGAACATCCATTGCTCTAATAATTCAGAAGGAGTTCATCAAAGCTTCCCAGCAGCCAGCAATCGAGCTCCCAATGCTACAGCACCTTCTCCAGAAGTAAATACTTTATCTCTCGCCCAAGTCATGCAAGATAGTATGGCCCTAACTATACTTCCAGTTCCAAAGTCATCAGTTTTTAACGGTGACCCTATCCACTTCATTGAGAGGAAAACGTCTTTTATGTCTCTCATTGACTCAAAGGCCATCTCTTCAGCTGACAAGCTTCATCATTTAAGGAAGTATGTAAGTGACCCTGCTCGCAAAACTCTGGAAGGAACATTTTATAGAAATGACAGTGAGGCATACAAGGACGCGTGGAACAAACTGGATGACATATATGGCCAAGCCTTTGTTATACAGAGAGCTTTCAGAGACAAGCTTGCAGATTGGCCAAGAATTCAACCAAAGGATCCAATAGGATTTAGAGACTTTTCAGACTTCTTAAACGCCTATCAAGATGCTATGACATATGTGAAGAGTCTGGAAATATTGAATGACTGTGAAGAGAACAAGCTAGTCCACATACTACCGGAGTGTATAGCATCTTGCTGGAACAGGAAGGCTACAGAAACCTTCAAAACAAATAAAGAATTCCCTAGCTTTAAGGACTTGCCACCTTTTCGGTTATGGAGGCAGAGGTTGCTTGCAAATAGGTCACCTCAGCTTATGCCCTTCGCAACTCTGACTCAAGCACTGTAAAGCAAAGCACCAGAGAACCCAAGAGGAACAGAGCAAGTGTTCTGATTACTCAAACAGAAACTGACAATGATAAACACAGGCCAGCCAAAGGAAAGAAAAAAAACACATTGTGTCTTCTGTCAAGACAATAAGCACAGGCTATCTGGATGCCCCAAGTTTATCACAAAAACTCTGGAGGAGAGACGAGAATTCATTTGGGAACATAAGCTCTGCTACGGTTGCACCAAACCTGGCCATTCTGCAAAAGAATGTTGACATCGACATTTGTGCAGTACCTGCAAAGGCAAACATCCCTCTTGTCTGCATGATGACAATTATGTCAAGAAGCAAAGGGTCCATCCTCAGGAACTCATCATCCCATCCAATGCAGGTCAAATAGAGGCAAGTGCAACTTCATTGTCAGTGACTACTGGACAGTCCACCAACACATCCATGATTGTGCCTGTATGGGTGTCGAAAAGGGATGCAGGAATGGAGAAACTGGTCTATGCCCTATTGGATACACAAAGTGACACAAAGTTCATTGACCTGGATGTGAGCAATGCCTTGAAGGCAGAGTCCTGTCCAGTGTGGTGGAATTATGCGTATAGTGCAGTTAAACTAAGGTTGACAACTATCATCGGACGGGACGTTATGGTAGAAAGCAAAAGGGTCTCCGGGCTTCGTGTGCGAGGTTTCCGCTCCTCACTCCCCATCGATCTTCCTCCTGTCTACACCAAGGACTGCATACCCATGAACCATGCTCATATACCAACAAATGAAATGGCCAAAAAATGGAATCATCTAGCATTGCAAGATTGTGAGGTTGGTCTTTTAATAGGATACAACTGTGCACGGGCAATGGCGCCGAGAGACGTAATATCAGGGGGTAATGACGAGCCCTATGCTATTTGAACTGATTTAAGATGGAGCATAGTGGGATGCTCTTCACCATATGCTGATGCTCCATGTGTGGTAAGACAGTGTTTCCGTCTTGCAGTCAAAGAAATCCCGCCAGTCACCCCTGCAGAGGCCCTTTGTGTCCTGGAGTCTGATTTCAAGGATTCCAAGGAAGATACCAAAACAGTGTCTCAGAAGGACATCCTGTTCCTAGACAAATTCAAGAGCAGCATCAAGAAAACCTGTCCAGGGCATTACGAGATGCCACTACCCTTTAAAGAGAGACCCACCTGACAACAAACAGCTCGCCATCATTCAACCATCTCAAGAAAAGGTGTTAAAGGATGAAAGGTACAAGGAGCAGTACATCAAGTTCATGGAGGAAGTCATAAAAAAGGGTGATGCAGAAGAAGTCCATGATGGTGGGAAAACAGGAGAAAAATGGTATATACCTCATCATGGCGCATACCACACAAAGAAGCCACACAAACTTTGTGTGGTGTTTGACTGTTCTTCCAAGTACAAAGGAACCATTCTGCTCGATCATCTGCTCACTGGGCCAGATTTAATGAACAACCTTAACGGTGTCCTCCTTCGCTCCTGTCTCCACTCTACAGCATTGATGTGTGACATAGAAAAGATGTTTCATCAATTTCACATGAGTGAGACAGACCAGAACTATCTGCACTTCCTTTGGTGGAAGAAAGGAGATCTCACCACGCAGCCCCCGGAGTACCAGCTGAGGGTATATATCTTTGGTGCAGCTTCATCCCCTGGTTGCACCAACTATGGCTTGAAGCATCTTGCCACAGACAGCAAAGACCTTTACCCACTAGCATCACAATTTATTATGAAAAACTTTTACGTCGACGATAGGGTCACGAGTTTAGACAGTACCAAGAAGGCTATTCAGTTCGCACATGAAGCTAGAGAACTTTGTGCTCTAGATGGTCTTAGGCTTCACAAGTTTGTGTCTAATGACAGAGCTGTCTTGGAAAGCATACTGCCCTACGAGCATGCATCAGACATTAAAGATCTCAACCTTACCCTTAGTGACCGTCCTTCAAAAAGAGCATTGGGTATCCAATGGCATATTGAGTCAGACTGCTTAAAGTTCAGCATCAATCTCAAGGACCTTCCTGCAACACGCCGAGGAATGCTGTCTATCGTTGCATCTTTGTATGACCCCTGAGGGTTTGTCGCCCGAGTCTTGCTCCCTGGAAAGGGCGTACTGCAGGAAATGTGTCAAAATGGAACGTGGAAGAAGTTCAGAGGTTAAAGGGTCACCTTTAACCTCTGAACTTCTTCCACGGTGGGAAAGATGGAAAAATGACCTTAATAACATGGAGAAAATAAACGTACCTCGGAGTTATGCACCTGCAGACTTTGGAAAAGTTACCCATTGAGAGTTACAAAACTTCTAGGATGCCAGCACAACGGGCTATGGGCAACGCTCATATCTGAGATTCAGAAATGAAAAGGGAGACATCCACTGTGCCTTAGTCATGGCAAAATCTTGGGTGGCTCCAACAAAGGTCACCACGATCCCGAGGTTAGTGTTGACAGCTGCAGTTGTCTCAGTAAAAACCAGTAATATGGTGAAAGAGGAACTTGGTTACATTGACATCCCTGAGTATTTCTGGACCAATTCCAAGGTCGTTCTAGGATACATTAACTATGAGACCCATTGTTTCCACACGTTTGTGGCCAATTGTATCCAGAAAATACACCTCGGCACAACCCAACAGCAATGGAGATCCGCTGACCAAACTCCAGCGGATCATGCTTCTTGGGGCTTATTTATAAACAAGTTGATATCCTCGGACTGGTTTACCGGCCCTGTCTTTTTATGGGAGAAGGAAACTGGCCTCTCAGAAGAAGTGGTCCCTGGAGACCCAGAAGTGAAAGGAGCTCAGACCCTGATTGTGGAAACTGAAGAGCAAGACTCCCTAACAGAACGACTGCTAGGACTCTCGTCCTGGTCTCGAGCTGTACATGGATAAACGGGGATCATTCGACGGATCCACAAAGATAAATCAAATGGTCTTTCAACAGTGAAGGAAAGAGAAGATGCGGAGCATCTCATCATCAAAGACATACAGAAACAAGCATGTTCATAGGAACTGAAACTGCTAAAGAAAGGCTTTCATCTGCCATCCCACAACAAGCTGCATCGCCTCAACGCTTTCCTGGACAACGATGGGCTGATTAAGGTGGGAGGACGACTTTGTGACTCAAATCTTCCTCATGCAGTCAAACACCCTGTGATAATTCCAAAGGAACATCACTTAACTAGGAAGATCATCGAGCACTATCATGAAAAGGCAAAACATCAAGGCAAGGGAATGGCCATCAATGCAATCAGGACAAACAGTTACTGGATATCAGGGATTGGTCAGGCGGTGGCATTGCTTATCTGTCAATGTGTAATGTGTTGAAAGCTTTGAGGACACACAACCTTTGAATAATTTTAATAGTAACAATTTTGAACAATATTTTTTCTATGCATAAGCTGATTGGAGGTAGGTATGTTTCTTAAAATATAAACAACAGTTGTGTGTTGAAATTTCACACAACAGTCCTTTGGTTAAATTTGATATTCTGACATTTAACAATGGAGGACAAAAGTGATTTATGCAATGTGGGTCTAATGGTATTCAAAATCTACTTTTGATAGCCTACTTAAATGGCAAAATACAAAGAAAACTTAAAAATAAATTAAAAGAGTTTATTCATAGTACTAAACATATTTAGGGTGGTTTTGACTCATCTTTTGTTTCTCCCATATTACTCCTCTCTCCTACAACGTCCATTACATTACACTCTTATGGTCAATTTAAACTAACAATCTAAATGGACCAAACAGAGACAGTTGAAATTATGTTATCCCACTCTGTAAGCCAGGCTGGGATGGGCGGTGGATTTGCACATGCACTATTTATTTTGACTGTGCACACGGACTTGTGCCTGTGTCCTCTCTGCTCCTCTGTATGGCTGGGAGTACTTTATGGCGGGGAGAGACTCCTGCTGCTCGTTTGTGACAGTAACCGCTAAACAATATGTGCTTTCAAGTCAGTCGCCAAAACACCAGAAACGTCTCCAATAACTCCAGTAAAAGTTGCTAGATTTGTCGCCAGTCGCTTTTTTTAAAAAAAAAAAATTGCCAGTGAGAAAGTTGGCAGGTTTTTTCCTACCAGCCAGCATCTGCGTCTCGTGGTATAAGGATCTGCCATTGTCATTTATTGAGGGAGAAAGAGGTAGCACTTGTTTTTGTGCACTTCATGTCCCAGTTTGATGTACCATTTGTGGTCTTTTTCTTTTTTTTTCTAATTGTTGTTTTGGGACCATACCACCCCACAAAGCGTTCGGCCGCATGGCTCAGGAAACAAAAGGCCCTGAAATTCACTCCAAATCCGAGCATGCCAAGCAATTCACACCTAGGTGTGAAAAGAGGGGTGTAAAGACAATGGCACCTCTAATTGGCCGAGGGCCCACTTTTACTGCAGGGTCTGTCCCCAACATCACTGAGACCTTAAAAGCCCCAGTCACAAAGACCACCTCGTCTTTCCACTGCTTTCATGCATCGGAGACACATTTCAACTGTTATCTGCCTTGCCTTGCTGGACAAGTCAAGGCCCTATTGGATCCAATAAAGATTTGCTGTTTGTGTATCCGGCATTTCCTCCTGACGCTTGCTGTTTGTGTATCCGGCAATTCTTCACAAGTGTTAGCTGTTTGTGTACCCAGCAACCCTTTAAGGCAGGGATCCCCAATCCAGGTCCTCGAGGACCGGTGTCCTGCTGGTTTTCCGAGTGCACCACACCTGACTCAAATCAATATGTATTTAGCAGACATGTGCAGAGCTTGTCTGAGTCTGAGTCAGGCGTGTTCCAGCAGGAACACTTGGAAAACTTGCAGTACACTGGTCCTTGAGGACCAGGGTTGGGGATCCCTGCTTTAAGGTACCTGAAACCGCCGATGTAACTGGTTCTACAGAAGGATCATCTCTACAGAACCAAGGCCTGCTGCAGGACCAAGTCTGCGAAGGCCCCCAGACCAGAACTACGAAGGATTAAAGGGGACTCCTCGCTGTTACCGAAAACAGTGCCAAGTAAGAGGCTTCTGTGTCTGGGCAGAGATAGTTTAAGAGAGTAATTTCTTTTACTATTGTTAATGAATCATATTAGCTAATGGTCTAGCTAATGAAAGCGGGATGCCACTATCTCCCTTTTATTAGTGTTGTTTTGCTGCAGCTGGTTTGGTTATTTTGTTTATATTTGGTTCTAAGTTTATCTCTATTGATCTCATTTCTGGATTGGAAATTAAGCTCATTGTTTTGCAAACCTGTTGATATTGACTGTTTGGCTATCTGTGTCATTTTTTGATCTTTGACATGTTACTCTTTGATCTTTCTATGTAATGTTTGGAGCACATTTGAAACATATATGATGTCACTGCTTGATCTGTGTCATGTTGGTGCCAGCTTTAAGCATTTGGAGTTGCTGCTTATGAGCATACCACCCTGAACACGCCTGATATCATCTGATCTTAGAAGCTAAGCAGGGTTGAGTCTGGGATCTCATTTTCAAGCATTCGCACACAAAAAAACTTGTGTACACCAGTAATCGTCAACTTTTGAGATTTAGAAAAGCACGACTTGATGGTAAAATGCCTACTCTGACCCTGGCATAGGCACAAAATCTGGATAAAAAGCCTGGGAATACCAGGTGCTATAATCTTTTGCACTTCCATATACATATGTGATATGTTGAGAAGATTTCCTTTATTATGTCACCCTTTGATCTTTGACATGTCACTCTTTGATCTTTGAGATGCCAATCTTTGATGTTTCACATGTTACTCTTTGACCTTTGACATGTCACTCTTTGATCTTTCTATGTAACATTTGGAGCATATATCAAATGTCATAAACGTGTGTGATGTAACTGCTGGATCCGTGTCAAGTTGGAATTAGCTTTATGTATTTTGAGCAACCTCAAAAAGGCATTTTTCATCCATATCTGCTGCTTACGGCCATACCACCCTGAACACACCCGATCTCATCTGATCTCAGAAGCTAAGCAGGGTCTGGCCTTGGGTCTCATTTTCAAACTGTTGCACACAAAAAACCCAGCCTATGCCAATTACAGTCAACTTTTGGGATGAATAAAAAAACATGACTTGACGGTATAATGTTCCTACCTTCACACCAACTCTGACCCTGGCGTAAACACAAAATCTGGAGAAACTGCCTGGGAATACCAGGTTCTGTAAGCTTTTCTACTTCCATATGCGTGTGGGATACTTGGAGAACATTTCCTTTACGATGTCACTCTTTGATCTTTGACATGTCACTTTTTGATCTTTCTGTGTGATATGTGGAGCACATTTCAACTCCACATCATCATCAACATTGACAACAAACCATGTAACTTATCCACTATCATCATGGATGTGTCTTTTTAATAAGTTAAATGACTTTATGTCTTCACTTCCTGGTTGACAGGATGATGATGCTGAGTGGTGACATCTGATAACAAACCACAAACGTTTCTTCAGTCTCAGAGGACGGAAGTGAAACTTGTTCACCTCCAGACTGAACCTGCAGCAGGAATCTGGGACAGATTGTCTTCATAGAGCTGCTTTTCATCTGTTTTGTCCTCCTGATGTCAGAGAATCAGGAATGAAGGTGGAAACTCAAGCATCATTTCCAAGATCCTGAGCTTCTGTTCTTCAGTCCTCCATCATCTTCAGCCTCAGACTGGTTCAGGAAACAGAACCAGGACTGTGGACATGTCCACACATAGTCCTGGTAGCTTCATGCTTCTCTGCATATCAAAACAATAAATCCAACCACACAAAATAATAAAAACCATTAAATGTGGTTTGTTGAACATCAGATCTCTTCTGTCTAAGTCTCTGTTAGTAAAATACCTGATTACTGATCATTATATTGATCTATTTCGTCTTATGGAAACCTGGTTGCAGCAGGAGGACATGTCCACTCATATTCCTGGTAGCTTTATGCTTCTCTGCAGTATCTGTCAGAACTTCAGCTGCTTCATATGTGCAGCTAGGAGGGAATTAACTTCTTTATCTAGTCTGGATAATGCCAGGACCTGGTTCAGACCAGATCTTCATACCTGAGACAGAGATTGTTCTTGGGTCTTGTTCTGGGAGATTGTAACTGTTAGCTGTTAGATCCAGCCGCCATGGAGTTATGTGATGTTTCTCTCTCCCATTTCCTCTCCCTTATTGCTGACTCTGGTATCATCTGACTACCCAGAGAAGAGACGACAGATGGTTGTGGGAGAACATCCTGGTTGTCCTCTTTGTGTACTTTGGAGACTCCTTTAATGTTTCCAGACTCCTCACAAATATGTGGTACATTTAAGGGTTTCTGGAAAGCTGGGACATCTGAGTTTTAATGAGATCAAGTGGGATGTTCTTCTAGTTATTTCAGTGGCAAGAACCTGTTCTTTGCCAGCAGAGCTTCTTGCCTATGGATATTCAGAAATATAGATACTGCAAATACAAAATCCTGTTTTCTCTCCACAGACTTTGAGTCAGCCTGAACATCTTCATCTTTAACATGTGAAAGACTCACAGGAACATCAGAGTTTACAGTTCAGTGTGGTTCAGACGCTGAAGGAAACCTCCATCTAGATAATCCAACGTCCTGAACTTATAAAACTTGACTGTCTGCAGCAGAAACAAACATCTTTCCTTTTCCTGTGAAGATGAAAAGCATCATCATGTTATAACAGCAGCTTGTGTTTCTGAGGCTCCACGGTTTCCATCTTTTAATGATAAACTAGTGACGGCAGCTTTATGAGGCCACGTAGAAGCTGCCAGTTAACACAAATCACCTCATGTTTGAACTTGGACACGTCTCTCTGACCTGAACTAAACACATCATCATCATGAAGCAGGTTCTGATGCTGGCAGACGTTAAAAGATTCACTGAGAAGATGTTTCAGGACATGTAACCTGAGAGTTCAACTGGAAACCAGTTTTTATCAGCAGACCAGAAGATCCAGAAGTTTCCAGACCAGAAGTAAAAACCTGCAGGACTTACCTGAGATGAGACGGAAAGTGTCCACAGAGACAATAGTCCCATTTATCCTCCTGCTGCAGAAGTAAAGCCTGCAGTCCTCTGCTGTGATGTCTCTAATCACGAGTCTGTTTTCCTGGATTAAATATTTGGTTTCATATTCAGCAGAGGGATATTCAGGAAGAAAAGAAACAATCTCTCCAATACGAACTTTAAGCTGACTGTGGATCAACATGAACCAGTAGACGTCTGTCTTACTGATGTTGCAGGTTAAAGTCACATCTGTTCCCAGCTCTCCTCTGACCTCCGTCACGTCTTCAGTCTCTGCACAGACCAGAACCACCATCATCATCATCATCATGAGATCCATGATCAGGTTCAGCATGAAAGACTGAAGGAGTCGTCTGGAAGCAGTTCAGCTCTGCTGAGAGACCATGGAGGAAGTGTCTTCACTTCCTGGTTGACAGGATGATGATGCTGAGTGGTGACATCTGATAACAAACCACAAACGTTTCTTCAGTCTCAGAGGACGGAAGTGAAACTTGTTCACCTCCAGACTGAACCTGCAGCAGGAATCTGGGATTGTGGACATGTCCACACATAGTCCTGGTAGCTTCATGCTTCTCTGCATATCAAAACAATAAATCCAACCACACAAAATAATAAAACCATTAAATCTGGTTTATTGAACATCAGATCTCTTCTGTCAAAGTCTCTTTTAGTCAATGACCTGATTACTGATCATTATATTGATCTATTTTGTCTTATGGAAACCTGGCTGCAGCAGGAGGATCATGTTAGTATGAATGAATTGACTCCACCTGATTGTCTAAATGTTCATGTTACAAGAACTACAGGCTGAGGAGGAGGTGTGGCAGGTATCCTTAAATTAGAGCTATTGATTAGTCCTAGACATAAAAATAGTTACAATAGCTTTGAACACCTGACTCTTAGTCTATCCCACCCAAGATGGAAATCAGAGAAGCCACTTCTCCTAGTAGTAGTCTACCGTCCACCTGGATCTTACTCAGTTTCTAACTGACTTCTCAGACCTCTTATCAGACTTAGTGCTGAATACTGATAAAGTTATTGTTCTGGGAGATTTTAACATTCATGTTGATGATGAACATGACAGTTTAAACATTGCCTTTAACTCAGTGTTGACAAGTGTTGTTAACAAATTTAACAAGTCTATTTCAGCAGTATTTCCTACAAGACCATGTGTTAACTTGACAGAAAACATCCGTCCGAGCTTTACTCCGACACAGGTTGATAAATGTGCTGCTAGAATAACAGCTTTAATGCGTTAAAACAAGATAATTTTGCTCCTCTGAAGAAGAAGTGAACCAGTCAGAAGAAGCGGGCCCTGTGGTTTAATTCTCAGCTTCAAGCTTTAAAACAGACATCAAGGCGTTTGGACAGAAACTGGCGTTCACCTGGTTTAGAAGACTGTCTCATAGTTTGGAAATAAGTTTAATAGTGTATTAAAAAAGCCTTGCGTGTGGCTAAAACAGCTTATTATTCATCACTGATAGAGGAGAACAAGAACAACCCCAGGTTTCTCTTCAGCACTTTTGCCAGGCTGACTCAGAGCCAAAGTGCTGTTGAGCCATGTATTCCTTTGAACCTCAGCTGTGATGACTTTATGATTTTCTTTGTAAACAAAATATATTCGTAAGGAAATCAGTAATAACCTTCACACTAATAATACTATTTTATCTGCAGCAGCCTTAGAAACGTCTTTAGAAGCTGATTGTCATTTGGACCGTTTCTTGCCTGTACAGCTCTTCAAGTTAACCAACATAATAGCTTCATCTAAACCTTCAACCTGTGTTTTAGACCCCATCCCAACCAGATTATTCAAGGAAATATGTTTCTTAATTAATACATCTGTACTGGACCTGATCAATTCATCTCTATTAATAGAATATGTACCTCAATATTTTAAGACAACTGAAATTAAACCGTTGCTTAAAAAACCAACTCTGGATCCAGGAGTTTTAGCTAATTATAGACCAATATCTAATCTCCACTTCTTGTCTAAAGTTCTTGAGAAAACAGTTTCAACCCAACTATGCGCCTATCTGAGCAGAAACAACCTGTTTGAAGAGTTTCAGTCAGGATTTAGAGCTCATCGTAGCACAGAGACAGTGCTGGTGAAAGTCTCTAATGATCTTCTCATGGCCTAAGATAAAGGACTTCTGTCTGTACTAATTTTTTTTAGATCTCAGTGCTGCATTCGACAGCATTGATCCCAATATTCTGCTACAGAGGCTGCAACATGTTATTTGGATAAAAGGGACCGCCTTAGGCTGGTTCCAGTCATATTTATCTGATCGATTTCAGTTTGTAAATGATGAGTCTTCTTCACACACACCACCTGAGGAGTGTTAATTCCTGTAATTGGAACACACCCTCCGGTCCCCCTTCTTAAAAAGGGGGACCTCCAACCCAGTCTGCCAGTCCAGAGGCACTGTCCCCAATGTCCATGCGATCCTGCAGAGATGTGTCAGCCAGGATCTTAGTTCTGCATTTGATACAGTCGATCATAACATTCTGTTACAAAGACTAGAACAGGTGATTGGAATTACAGGTACAGCGTTAAGCTGGTTTAAATCATATTTATCTGATAGACTTCAGTTTGTTCATGTAAATGACAAGTCCTCCTCCCAAACTACAGTAAGTCATGGAGTTCCTCAAGGTTCTGTACTTGGACCAATACTCTTCACGCTATATATGCTCCCTTTAGGCAAAATTATTAGACAGCATAGAATAAACTTTCATTGTTATGCAGATGATACTCAAATATACTTATCCTTTAAACCAGATGAAACAAATCAGCCCAATAGGCTACAAAATTGTCTCATAGACATAAAGACTTGGATGTCTAGAAATTTTCTCCTCTTAAACTCAGATAAGACTGAAGTAATTCTCGTTGGATCTGAAAAACTCAGAGCTAAACTTTCCAGTTTTGTAATGAACCTGGATGGCATTACTTTAGCTTCCAGTGCTACAGTGAGAAACCTTGGAGTAATATTTGACCCTGACCTGTCCTTTGGCCCACATGTTAAGCAGGTTACTAAAACAGCCTTCTTTCATTTACGTAATATAACAGTGTTGCATCATTAACATGTATGTCTCCTGTCTCAGCAGGTCTCCGTGGCCGGGAGTAGCAGTTCCTGTTGTCTGTTGTCTTTCTGTCCTCTTCCCCCCACACAGCAGAGGCAGATGGCTGCCTGTCCTGAGCCCGGTTCTGCCGGAGGTTTCCTTCCTGTTAAAAGGGAGTTTTTTCCTTCCCACTGTTGCCAGTGTGCCTGTTTAGGATGGGAGATTGAGTTGGACTCAACTCAATCTGTTGGTTTCCTTATATAGGCTATTATGAATTGGCCTTCATAATGTTTTCCCCTCTGTCTGTAAAGCATCTTGAGATGGCATTGCCGTGATTTGACGCTATATAAATAACGTTGAATTGAATTGAATTGAATTGAGAGAGGCCCAGATAGATAGATTGACAATACACAGAAGCAGCAGGGCAGAGTGGGAACAGGAGGGAGAGAAAAAGTGACCATCCTCTCCGAGAGCATTGTTCTTCTTTTTATAACACAGCATATATACTTTTATGTATTTATATATTGCTTATGCTTAATAGTATTATTCTAATTATTGTTTTATAGAATTTTTTTTTTTTTTTTTTTTTTTTTAAAAAAAAAAAAATCTTTTTAAGTTTTTAAGGTCCAGTGTTTTTCTCATTAGTATTCTCCCTGTTGAGGGCTACATCTGTTTGGTCTGAGTCGTCGTTGTAGTGGGCGTCGTCTGAGGTTGTTGGTAGGGCTCCTGCACTGCAGTCTTTTGGCTGTGATGTGGACCATGGCCTGCCCCGGCCTGGACCTTTCGTGTGACTGGAGTCACCAGTAGTCATTCTTGGAGTGCTTCCTGATGTGGAATTCCACAGGTGTCATTACCTTACAGCTGATAAAGAAACAGAAACCTGAATGCAGAGTTTCATTTTCATAGAACGACGGTTAGGAAAAGGGTGGGTTTGTGTGTTTGGGCTACATGTGTGTGTGCGTGTGTATGTGACATTGTTTTTATGATGTAAAGAACTTTGAAATGCACAAAAAGCACGATATAAATAAAGTTTGATTTGATTTGACGATAAGGTTTTTTATGTGTGATGTACAATATAAATAAAGTTACCATTACCTTCTGTGAGCAGGTAATGGAGCAAACATGTTTGTGGTCATGTTTGCTGCTCAGTTTCCTCTCTCTGCACTGTGAAGAGAGATAGTGGTTTGTGGGTTTCTCATAAAGAAAGTTTATTAGATTGTAGAGTAAAATAAACTTCTTTGTAGTTAAAATGTGTCCATAAAGCTGCTCAGCTTCTCTGCAACTAAAATGAAAACAGACATTTTCATTTGACTTGAAATGAACATTTTAGCATCATGTCTGATTATAATTTGATCCAGATATATATTGCTTTTATTCTGTAAATATGTGTAAAGTATTTTCCTTCTGTACTGCTTTGTTTGTTCTTTTCAACCTGTCCTGTCCACCATCCTGACAGCAGAATGTTGGTCTGGCTGCCATGTTTGGTTGAGTAAATTTACTCTTCCAATATGAGCCCATGGATACTAGCCCCCTATTGATTCTTAAGTTTTGTTGTTTATTTTATTATTTATTTCATAAATCTACTATTTCAGCTTATAACTGCTGAAGTGGACCAGAGGAAAAGAGACAATACAGTGGGAGGACGACAAAAAGATAGAAGAGAAAAATTATGGAAAGCGAGAAAACAAACCAAAGAAACAGGAAAAGGAGGGAGTAAGGAAAAATTGAAAACAAGTCACAGCAAATGTCACACCTTCTCTACAGATAAACTGAACATCTTTTACACCTTTAGAAAATCACCAAGTATCTAAAACTTCAAAGAAAACACGACAGACATCGTAAGAGGAACAACCATGAGTAGGTACAGACAGAGCAGAAACCGGTATATGTGCAGAGGTGTGTGTTGGTGTGTATGTATGTGTGTAGGGGTGTGGGTGTGTGTCTATGCGTGAGTATGTTTGGTTGCTGGGGTATGGGTGTGCGTCTGTGCTTTCATGTGCATGAGTGAGTGTTAGGGCTACTACATACTTGGGGTGAGTTATGCTAGGTGATCATGCAAATGCAACCCCCCCCCCCTACTAGAGTCAGGGGCAGATCAGGAGGGCCCCAAGCCCAAGGAAACCAGCAGCCAACGCAGAGAATGGAGCTGAGGCCGCCTCTTTCTGCCTGGGTGGGCATGTAGTCGCCCACCTAGACAGAAAAAAGAAGAGGAAAGCCACCGCCAGAGCCCCCTCCCCCACTAGAGAGCACAGGCCCCAGGAGACCCAGGCCAGCAGACCATCAGGCCCACCAGGCACTGGCCCCACATGCATGAGTCAGGGACAGACACCAGGACCCCCTGGGCCCAAGGGACACCCACCTCCCTGGGGAAGCCCTGACCCAACACCAGTGAGAGCAGGGTCAGCCCAGACAGTCACCTGCTGCAGGCCAGCACCCGTCCCAGTACCCCTACCAAGCACCTCAGAGACCGCAAAGCCCCCCAATGGGCCCCCTAACAACCGGACTCTGGGAGACTTTCATGTTGTGTTAAGCAGTTTGGACGTTTCCACCATTAATGGCTTCAAGGACGACATCAGTAGGACAACACTGTTGAACATCATGGGGAGTCACGATCTAGTGGATGTGTGGTGTGTCTGTAATCCTGAGCGAGTGGCTTTTTCTTTTTTTGGTATGTCGCTTACGGCTATACCACCCTGAACACACCCAATCTCGGGTAAAGGCATACAGCTGGCGCCAACATGACACAGAACAAGCAGTGACATCACACATAGGTTTATGACATTTAAAATATCCAAATATTACACATAAAGATCAAAGAGTGACATGTCAAAGATCAAAAATATTTGTATTTTCCAAACGAGACGACACACATGCCCCAGCCAAGATGGCGATGGGAGGAACCGCCCACCGAGCCTCAATTCAGCTCTTCAGACAGGGTGCAGGTTCCTGCTTTCATGTGAACTCACTACCTGCAGAAAGAAGCATGTGTCTTTTGAAACATCACTACATGTTACTTTAACTCGGAATTATTAATTGTGAATTAAAAAACATCATGTAACCGTACCGCATGTGACTAAACAGCACAGTGTTTTACACTTAAATAATTTAAACAAGAATCATTTCTGCTCATATCACCAATTTTATAATTGTTTGTAGCAAAAATCAATGTTCTGTATATTCCACATCAACACTTCTTCACTCCGCCATGTTTCCTCCTTTATTTGTTTCATCTGAGCTCACCTGTGTTGCACGGTGACATCATTACACTGGAAATGTGTGACCATGTGACATCATGATGGAACATTTTCTGTCAGGTGTAAAGAAGTCTACAGACATAATCAGTGATAGGACACTGCAAACCTGAATCTGACTTCCCTCTGAAGTTCTGACAGATACTGCAGAGAAGCATGAAGCTACCAGGACTATGTGTGGACATGTCCACAGTCCTGGTTCTGTTTCCTGAACCAGTCTGAGGCTGAAGATGATGGAGGACAGAAGAACAGAAGCTCAGGATCCTGGAAATGATGCTTTAGTTTCATTCCTGATTCTCTGACATCAGGAGGACAAAACAGATGAAAAGCAGCTCTATGAAGACAATCTGTCCCAGATTCCTGCTGCAGGTTCAGTCTGGAGGTGAACAAGTTTCACTTCCGTCCTCTGAGACTGAAGAAACGTTTGTGGTTTGTTATCAGATGTCACCACTCAGCATCATCATCCTGTCAACCAGGAAGTGAAGACACTTCCTCCATGGTCTCTCAGCAGAGCTGAACTGCTTCCAGACGACTCCTTCAGTCTTTCATGCTGAACCTGATCATGGATCTCATGATGATGATGATGATGATGATGGTGGTTCTGGTCTGTGCAGAGACTGAAGACGTGACGGAGGTCAGAGGAGAGCTGGGAACAGATGTGACTTTAACCTGCAACATCAGTAAGACAGACGTCTACTGGTTCATGTTGATCCACAGTCAGCTTAAAGTTCGTATTGGAGAGACTGTTGCTTCTGTTCCTGAATATCCTTCTGCTGAATATGAAACCAAATATTTAATCCAGGAAAACAGACTCGTGATTAGAGACATCACAGCAGAGGACTGCAGGCTTTACTTCTGCAGCAGGAAGATAAATAGGAATATTGTCTCTGTGGACACTTTCCGTCTCATCTCAGGTAAGTCCTGCAGGTTTTTACTTCTGGTCTGGAAACTTCTGGATCTTCTGGTCTGCTGATAAAAACTGGTTTCCAGTTGAACTCTCAGGTTACATGTCCTGAAACATCTTCTTAGCTGGAGTTGCTGTTTTTTCTCTCTCCAGCTATTAATGTTAACATGACTTCTACCACCGAGCTGGTCACAGAGTTTTTGGGGTTTGGGCAGAAATTCAGAACATCACCTTCTGCTTTCTAATATATTCACCTGAAATCCTCTGTTCTGAGGAGCAAAACGGGTCAAAGTCTAAATGTGACACAATTTGTCATAAAATACAGTTTTATGTTTTTAAACCGTCTGTGTGGCGACACACATAAAGCTGCCGTCACTAGTTTATCATTAAAAGATGGAAACCGTGGAGCCTCAGAAACACAAGCTGCTGTTATTTTAGATCTTCTGAAGAGGAACTTCAGCTCAGTCTGACGTCCTGACGGAGTTCAGGATAAAAGATTTTACAGCTGATGCTGAAATGATCTCAGTGAAAGCTGCTGAATTACGACAACAAGATCCTGTTGAACACATTTTCATAATTTCTACACTTTAAATATGATTTTATTCTCATCTGGAAAATGAAAGATGGGTGTTTAGTTCAGAAAATCAAACAAAGACAAACAAATTTATCCTCCTACACATTGTGAGACATTGCAGCAGAGCTTTGCTTCACACACGACATCATGCTAGCCAACAGATATAAACACACCGGTTGTTTTAAAAAAAACCACCGTTCCTGCAAAGAAAGAAGATATTATCAGTGGAAGAGAGGAAAAGAAAGAGACAGAAGAAAAGACGAGGAAATTTTACGTAATCCTGACTTTTCCTGTCTGGAGAGATCTCAAAGGAGAGACAGGATGCAAGATGCTTCACTAGCTTCAATAGAGGACATCACTGAGAAAATGACAAAGCTTCTGTAGTGCATCTTTAAATGACTTAGAAACATCAGGGTTTAAAGTTCAGTGTGTGATGTCTTGTTTCATGTGTTTTCTAAGTTCCAGATTCCTGTTTTCTTTTGTAGTTTCTCTCTGATTAGTTCCCTTGTCTTGTTTCCTGTGTAGCCTTTGTTCCTGTTAGTTAGATCCACCTGGTCTCGTTAGTTTATTCATAACATCTGTGTGTTGTTTGGTTTCTGTCTGTATTTATGGCCTTGGTTTCAGTTCTGTTTGTTAGTCCATTGTTTTGTTTTTTTTACTTCTGTTTGCCTCCTGTGTTTACTTGCCTTCAGTTATCTTTGGAATAAATGTCTAGTTTCTGCATCTCTGGCTCCCATCTCTGCTTTTGGGTCTTCACCTCCACCACAACCGTGACACAGTGTGGTTCGGATGTTAAAGGAAACCTCCATCCAGGTGGTTTAATACCTCGTTTCCACCATGCGTCATGCTTGTCAGGCTTTCTTCTCCAGCTCTCAGTGAAGGCTAAGGCTTTTTCCTTTGCTCCAATTCTGGCCTGATACTTTTTCCTGTCTGTCTCGGAGCCTCACTACATCTCCTTATTGCTTAAACTTCTACATCATGGATCTGATTGGCTGGTCTCTGAATGCAATCAATCAAATTTTTTCATCCTGGAGATCGGGCAGAGGGGAGCCCGCATGTCCCAATGGAACGCATCCTGCTGGTTACGTTTTGGGCTCTTAGGCCAAGTGAAGACCATTGTGTCTGGCAGTTCTCTCAATCCAGGATGAGGAAGATGTTTACAATTTTGGGTTTATGGTACTCGGTTTTCTGCTTATTGGAGCTGGTGGATTCCTGATGTACCTGAAAATCTGCCAGATATGGGCATCAACTGGCAGGCTCCCTGGATTCTGTGGGGGAATGTGCTGGGCGAGCAGCGCACAGACTCAAGCATTGACAAACGCAGACAAACTGGTGGCGGTACTGGAGGAGGTTCACAGAATCGATTCCAACATGGAGCGGATGTCTGCTTGTATCGGTGAAAACTGACCCCCCCACCATCAGGCTATTTGGTCTCATGCTGGCAGTTCCAGTCACGGAGTCAAGGCTGGGAGCAAAATATTTTCCTTGCCTGAAATCATGGACTGTATGTCGAAAGATGGGCGGAGCCTCTGTGACGTCACCCGTAGGTTTCTGAAGAGCTGAATTGAAGCTCGGTGGGTGGTTCCTACCATCACCATCTTGGCAGGGTCATGTGTGTCGTCTTGCCCAGAAAATACAAATATAAGAGTGAGAGATGGAGCTGAGAGGGGGGCTGTGAGCGTCATGGTGGATGATTGACATCTAGCGAACTCTGACCTGCCTGTAGCTAAGAGCTAACCGAGCTAACCTGGAGATAACAGGAGATAACCAGCTAATGGAGGTAAGCGGGATAAAGGTAAATCAAATTAACCAGCAAAAAAATTTTTGTTCTATGTTCATCTTACTTAAAGCAGGAGATCGGGTACCTGTCAGTCAAACGGACACACCACTAAATATCCTGAATTTCAAGATTAAATAACTTTTAAACATGCAAGTGTAGCCTCCAAGGCTCTTCCAGGAGGAATAAAACAACTTTTATTTTCCTTTTCTTTTTCTCCTTGGCAGGATTAAATTATGGGCTCTTGATCTCCTCTTGCAGTCAGGGGGGTGTCATCCTAGAGGACTGGAGAAAATGACCTTTTGTGACCCGAAAGAGGAGGACGGCTTCGGGTGTATTAGTTTTCTTTTCTTTTTCCCCCCAGATAAACACACAATTCACATTTACCTCCAGATTTCTCTTTCAGGACCTCCTGCAGACCCCAAACCAGATGGTCTGAACAAAACCTCTAACACAATTTACAGTCCCTTAGGTCAATAGATACGGAATGTCACATCGAACTAAGCAACTGGCTCTTGTCAAAATGACACCTTTACACCTCCAGATAAGACTCAACGGCGCCAGGAGAGAGACCCGGCAACTCTGCTTTGATCCTCCCCGAATATACATTCTGGGTGACAGATCCACCCCTCTTCCCACAGGAAGAAACTCCAGATGCACTTCTTTGTGTCTCCTTTAAATTTCCTTTCACTAACTGGTTTAATGTAGCCTACATGATTTTTGTTGATAGGTTTGACTGAAGTTTCCCTTTTTATTCATTCTCATATGTGTTTTAAATCCTTGAACCGATCACACATCAGAATCAATCATGAACACTTTACTACATAATGTTGGATATATCTTTCCAAGTTTGGAACCCCTGTTAAGCAAATAATAGGAATGGATAAGAATGTAACTCTCTTTCAGGATTCATCGGCTGAGGAAGACAAGTCATGCCAATGGATTAATCCACACTTGATAAGAAATATGTGAAATATACAACAATTGGGTTTCATGTGTAAAAGTATTACTATTGGTAAATGTTCCCTTTTCAAGCAAACAAAACATCTGCATGAGTCCCCAGAATGTTGATTGCCATGCTTAAAGCTAAGAAACAAAGTTAATAATTTGATTATCATGATCATGTTAATGAAATGGGAGAAAGGAACCAGGGCCCGCAGTGAAATAAGACCTGAATCACTCCTACCCTCTTGGTTAACAATCAAAGCTGACCTGATTGGGTAAGACTGACCAGCCTTCTGACTATTAGTGGTTTGCGATTGGTCAGGACCTAGGAGGAAGGGTCCAGTTAAATGGACCCGCGCTCTGGACTTAGCTCTTCTCTTCTTTTTGTTTTGTCCTCCCTTGTTCTTCTCTCTCGGCCCTTGACTCTCGATCGCCGTGATTCTTGTACTTTGACTTCATTTCGTTGCCCTCTCGCAACTTTCCGCTGTACGCAGCTGTTTCTTTGTTCTCATAAGTTTACTCCATCTCTCTTCTTTTGTGCGCGTAAGATCTTAACGAGATAAGTTCGAACAGAAAAGTAATATTTGTGTTGAAGGCGAAACAAGCCTTGTTTAAGTTTACCCAGCGAACATTTTTATTTTTCCTTTTTGAGATCAGTAATTCACCAGAACCGCAGTTCCACTAATTTTTGCGTCTGTACAAGTACTGCCTACCCTCAGACAGTACGCGTGGAACACAACCTTTGGAATAATTTGAGTACGAGAAACACCGCCCTTGGCTCTGGGATTCTGTTGGACAGAGATCCCAACCCGTTCATCAGAGCAGCTCCAGACCTACTTCTCCCGACGCCAGAAGGTCCATTTCCCGGAGACTTGCAGTCCAGGACAGAACCACCCGGTCCGCCGGCTCCATCAACTGACCCAGCGGGAAAAAGTAGGATCTTCATAGCGATTTGATATCACTTGTGGTGTTCAGCAGTACATCAAATTTAACCAAAGTATAAATTTGAATTCTCATTCAAACACAATATCACTAAGTATAATTTTAACAAAGATTTAAGTGAAATAACGATACCAATTTAATTGCTTCAATTCCAACCAGTTCCTTTCTGCCCCATTTCATTCAATTCATTTTTACCTCTCATTATTACTATCATAAATGAAAATCCCTGTAAACAAATTCACTTGACCATCTCACCAATAACCTCTCCATCATTGCTAATTTTCACTGCTGTATGTTTACCATCATTGTAATAAATATGTATAATCAATTCATCCGTTCTTGTCATAATTTCTGAATGTACAATTTCTGGTTCATTCGTTCTGAGAATTTACTACTTTAAGTGAGACTGTGTTTATTGAATTAAGTATATTTCAGGTTTTTCTCATCCTCCTGAATCTTAAGTTAAGTAAAAGTGATGAGTGGTGCTCCGAGGTAATTAAAATTTAATAAGTAGTAATTGATAGAGGCATAGTTTTACTACACAAGTTAGAAAAGAAAATTCACTCTCCCCACAGTTGTCATGAAGGTAAACCTGATCTATTTAACATAAAATGGATTTTTGTACCAGGCTGTAAACGTGTTTATTTCTGCTGTGAAGTTGGTCTTTTTAACATGGGAGTCTATGGGGATTTGCTTTGTTTTGCAGCCCCTAGTGGATGAATGGGGAACTGTAGTTTTATCCACTTCTGCATAGGCTTCACTTTTAACCACCAGAGGTTCCATCCATCTTTCTACATACGGTCTTTGCCTGAAACCCAAATAATCAATCTTATTTGGATACTGATCTCCTGAAGGCCTTGGGGCCGGTGCAACCCAGGAGAACGGAATGTGGTGATGATGCTCTGTCCCTCTGTTTCTGAAGCCCTACCAGTTTACCCTTGACTCACCGCATGACTGACTGTGTTGTCTATTGTCTGAATTTGTGCTTATGTGTCCATGAGGGTTTTTTTTGTCTCTCCAGACTGCACCCCACAAGGCACAGTAAGGTGGTACCTGCTTTTTGCCCTCTACCCTACCCTGAATCCTAATGTACCTTTGTTCTTTTCTGTTAAATGATGAAGCTGGTTGTGAGTCTTCAGTCTGCCCAGATCTGTGTATAAATTGTTCTGTTTGTCAAATCTTGGACGGGTTGTACTGGAACCTTTAATTTCCCTTTGGTGAAGAGTAAATAATTAAAGTATTATTGATTTATTGATTGATTGATTGGCTAATACGCCATCTCTCAGGTCGGGTTACAGTTGGTTGTAGGAATACACCAACATTAGTATTAGCCATTCCGACCCAAAACTCAAACCGTCCATTCCTGATAAAAGCAACGTCAGCAGAAACGGTCTACTAATAATCTGTAACGAGTCATGATTTCCTCCCCTCACCTGTTTATTTCATCTTCATCACATTTGTCTCCAGATGTTCCCGTTACTCCGACCGCAGACTCAAACCATTACAGTCACTGCAACCAAACAGAAACATGGTTCAATGAAGCTGTCATGTTGACCTCCTTCAGTCTGATCACCGTCCTGGTTTTTATCATCATGGGTGAGTTTTTAGCTCATTTTCAGTTCTGCAGTCGTTGTAGTCAGCAGTTTTATTAAAGTAATAACCTGTAAGAGTCACATTTCTGTTGATAGAAGTTAAACTAACATTTTTCTCAGATTTTAACTTGAGCCATCAAAAACACAAACTTCTCACTCTGATCGTTAGGATCTAAATGTCCAGTTTTCAGTACAGAAACTCATCTGGTCTGTTGACAGGTTTGATTTGTGTGTTTGTGATGATGAAGAGCTGCACCTGCAGGATGAAGAACCTTCAAGTTTCCAGCACTGAGAACTCAAAGATGCTGGAGAACCAGCAGGTAAAACTAACACATCTTCATCCTGCCATGTTAGCTGCTAGCGGACCTGAACTCTCTGGTCAGTCCATCCTGCTGGGTTCCAGTCTCAGCGGGTTAAAGACCAGTTAAACCAGCAGCTGATGAAGTGGCTTGTTGGTTTCAGTCCTGCTATTTAAAACACAGATCAGCTGATAGCTTCAGCAACAAAAACAGTTTCTCAGTCTGATTTTGTCCCTTTTACTGCACCGTATTTATCAAGACTGGAAGCTGCATCATGTTGGAAGTAAAACCAGTTTCTCTGCACCAAAGAGTCCATGTTGACTTTCATTCAGCTGTTCATCAATAACCCATCCTCATCGTTCAGAGACTTCTGGTCAGACTTCTGACTCAGTCCTGATGACTGCTGAAGCTCAGCAGGAAGTACTTCTACTGTTTACTGCTCTTCACCGCGGTACTGCTTACAGTACTATCAGTAGTACTACACCTGAACTAAGTATTCCTGCTGTGTTTCAGAAGGAGATCCACCTGGTTTCATCTCCATCTCTCTTCACACATGTTTACTACAAAACTCAGCATCTTTTACCTTGATGCAGACGGACACACCTGGACAGCTGGACGGTGCTGGAAGAATATGGATGTTCTGGAAAGAAGATGGATCATGAAGGTTTCTGCTCCACCATCTGCCAGAGGATTTTGGTTATTGCCTTTTTAGAGAGATTAATATTAATAGTTGATGGGAATTGATTGAATTATCTTGAAGATTTACTTCAGTGAGTTACTGAGTCATCTTGGATGGACTCTAAAATGAGAACTGATGGGAGGAACTTCAGCTTTCAACCAAAACCATCTTGAGATCAGTTTGATCCTGTTTCTTAATACCTTTAAAAATAATGTTTAAAATTGTTTTTCTGCTTGATTTGCCTGAATATTGTTTTTATTTTAGACATTAAAGCCTATTTGAAAACTCTGATATTTTCTATATTAATACTGATATCATGGTGGACGACAGCCCATAAAGAAGCACCTGTTTGTTTTATAAAAGCTCATACAGTTAGAAAAACACAGTTTGTGTTGAACTCTGCAGTCTCAGTGTTTCACACAGTAATTTAAACAGCGTATAATATTACTGCATGTATTCAGCATTGCAGTACTGTAATTCAGACTTTTTGTATTAATTTCATATTTTTGTCCTTTGAAAAATAATTTTGTGTATTTTCTGACCTTCATGTCCATGTGGTTGATACGTCTTTGTTGTTGGGTCTTTCAGAGTTCCTTTTATTGTTCTTCCTGTTGCGTCATGTGTTTCACAAGCATCTTGTTAGCTTCTCTTGTATGTCAGTATATAAGGTTTTCTTTTATCTTCTGTTTCTGCCAGATCTTCTTATTGCTTTGTCTTCAGCACTCTAGTGTTTGCTAACGTTAAATGAATTATATCTCCGAGACTTCAATTTAAGGAGTTCATCAGTCTTGAATCATTGTTTGAAGTACTTTAGTTGCAACCAGAACTAAGTCTGTGTTTTAGTTCACTCCATACCTTGTCAGTCATGAGTCATCAGAAAGGTCAGGATGAATTAAACTTTCACTTATTCCTGGTAAAGTAGATTTGCTGTCACATGAAGTCATTTTGATTTCTGCAACTTGCAGGTTTTCTTTCATTAACATCATGTAATGTAGAACATGGTCATTTTGTATGCAGATGACACTGCTCTTCAGACACAGAATGATATTTGATCTTACTGGGTGTTTAATGTGATCCATGAATAAATATACCAGAAAAGCTCTAATTCTGCTTCTCTTTGACTTTATGAAATTTTAACTTCTCAATGTCCACCTGTATAAAATTATTTTCATCTATTTTGAATACACAACTTAGTGGTTGAACCATGGAGACTGGAAGCTTTCTAACCATGTATAACATGTCCATAGTGGTAAAAGTTTAACAATAGTTGTTTTTACGCACACTGCTGTGTTGACTTGAAATACAAATAACAGAGCCTCAGTTACCAGATGGACTTTAAGCAGTTAAAACAAGGAGGCAGTGGGTTGTTAGGGGGCCCATTGGGGGCTTTGCGGTCTCTGAGGTGCTTGGTAGGGGTACTGGGACGGGTGCTGGCCTGCAGCAGGGGCCTGTGCTCTCTAGTGGGGGAGGGGGCTCTGGCGGTGGCTTTCCTCTTCTTTTTTCTGTCTAGGTGGGCGACTACATGCCCACCCAGGCAGAAAGAGGCGGCCTCAGCTCTATTCTCTGCGTTGGCTGCTGGTTTCCTTGGACTTGGGGCCCTCCTGATCTGCCCCTGACTCTAGTAGGGGGGGGGGGGGGGGTTGCATTTGCATGATCACCTAGCATAACTCACCCCAAGTATGTAGTAGCCCTAACACTCACTCATGCACATGAAAGCACAGACGCACACCCATACCCCAGCAACCAAACATACTCACGCATAGACACACACCCACACCCCTACACACATACATACACACCAACACACACCTCTGCACATATACCGGTTTCTGCTCTGTCTGTACCTACTCATGGTTGTTCCTCTTACGATGTCTGTCGTGTTTTCTTTGAAGTTTTAGATACTTGGTGATTTTCTAAAGGTGTAAAAGATGTTCAGTTTATCTGTAGAGAAGGTGTGACATTTGCTGTGACTTGTTTTCAATTTTTCCTTACTCCCTCCTTTTCCTGTTTTTTTGGTTTGTTTTCTCGCTTTCCATAATTTTTCTCTTCTATCTTTTTGTCGTCCTCCCACTGTATTGTCTCTTTTCCTCTGGTCCACTTCAGCAGTTATAAGCTGAAATAGTAGATTTATGAAATAAATAATAAAATAAACAACAAAACTTAAGAATCAATAGGGGGCTAGTATCCATGGGCTCATATTGGAAGAGTAAATTTACTCAACCAAACATGGCAGCCAGACCAACATTCTGCTGTCAGGATGGTGGACAGGACAGGTTGAAAAGAACAAACAAAGCAGTACAGAAGGAAAATACTTTACACATATTTACAGAATAAAAGCAATATATATCTGGATCAAATTATAATCAGACATGATGCTAAAATGTTCATTTCAAGTCAAATGAAAATATCTGTTTTCATTTTAGTTGCAGAGAAGCTGAGCAGCTTTATGGACACATTTTAACTACAAAGAAGTTTATTTTACTCTACAATCTAATAAACTTTCTTTATGAGAAACCCACAAACCACTATCTCTCTTCACAGTGCAGAGAGAGGAAACTGAGCAGCAAACATGACCACAAACGTGTTTGCTCCATTACCTGCTCACAGAAGGTAATGGTAACTCTATTTATATTGTACATCACACATAAAAAACCTTATCGTCAAATCAAATCAAACTTTATTTATATCGTGCTTTTTGTGCATTTCAAAGTTCTTTACATCATAAAAACAATGTCACATACACACGCACACACACATGTAGCCCAAACACACAAACCCACCCTTTTCCTAACCGTCGTTCTATGAAAATGAAACTCTGCATTCAGGTTTCTGTTTCTTTATCAGCTGTAAGGTAATGACACCTGTGGAATCTTTCCACATCAGGAAGCACTCCAAGAATGACTACTGGTGACTCCAGTCACACGAAAGGTCCAGGCCGGGGCAGGCCATGGTCCACATCACAGCCAAAAGACTGCAGTGCAGGAGCCCTACCAACAACCTCAGCCAGACGACGCCCACTACAACGACGACTCAGACCAAACAGATGTAGCCCTCAACAGGGAGAATCCTAATGACACTGGACCATAAAAACTTAAAAAGATTTTTTTTTAAAAAAAGAAAAAACCAAGAGATTAAAAAAAAAATCTATAAAACAATAATTAGAATAATACTATTAAGCATAAGCAATATATAAATACATAAAAGTATATATGCTGTGTTATAAAAAGAAGAACAATGCTCTCGGAGAGGATGGTCACTTTTTCTCTCCCTCCTGTTCCCACTCTGCCCTGCTGCTTCTGTGTATTGTCAATCTATCTATCTGGGCCTCTCTCAATTCAATTCAATTCAATTCAACGTTATTTATATAGCGTCAAATCACGGCAATGCCATCTCAAGATGCTTTACAGACAGAGGGGAAAACATTGTGAAGGCCAATTCATAACAGCCTATATAAGGAAACCAACAGATTGAGTTGAGTCCAACTCAATCTCCCATCCTAAACAAGCACACTGGCAACAGTGGGAAGGAAAAAACTCCCTTTTAACAGGGAGGAAACCTCCGGCAGAACCGGGCTCAGGACAGGCAGCCATCTGCCTCTGCTGTGTGGGGGGAAGAGGACAGAAAGACAACAGACAACAGGAACTGCTACTCCCGGCCAGGGAGACCTGCTGAGACAGGAGACATACATGTTAATGATGCAACACTGTTATATTACGTAAATGAAAGAAGGCTGTTTTAGTAACCTGCTTAACATGTGGGCCAAAGGACAGGTCAGGGTCAAATATTACTCCAAGGTTTCTCACTGTAGCACTGGAAGCTAAAGTAATGCCATCCAGGTTCATTACAAAACCGGAAAGTTTAGCTCTGAGTTTTTCAGATCCAACGAGAATTACTTAAGTCTTATCTGAGTTTAAGAGGAGAAAATTTCTAGACATCCAAGTCTTTATGTCTATGAGACAATTTTGTAGCCTATTGGGCTGATTTGTTTCATCTGGTTTAAAGGATAAGTATATTTGAGTATCATCTGCATAACAATGAAAGTTTATTCCATGCTGTCTAATAATTTTGCCTAAAGGGAGCATATATAGCGTGAAGAGTATTGGTCCAAGTACAGAACCTTGAGGAACTCCATGACTTACTATAGTTTGGGAGGAGGACTTGTCATTTACATGAACGAACTGAAGTCTATCAGATAAATATGATTTAAACCAGCTTAACGCTGTACCTGTAATTCCAATCACCTGTTCTAGTCTTTGTAACAGAATGTTATGATCGACTGTATCAAATGCAGCACTAAGATCAAGCAGGATAAGTACGGACACAAGTCCTTTGTCTGAGGCCATAAGAAGGTCATTAGTAACTTTCACCAATGCCGTCTCAGTACTATGATGAGCTCTAAATCCTGACTGAAACTCCTCGCATAAATTATTGCTGTTCAGGTGGGCATGTAGCTGAGCTGAAACTATTTTCTCCAGAATTTTGGACATAAATGGGAGGTTAGATATAGGTCTATAATTTGCTATCACCTCTGGATCCAGAGATTGCTCTCTCCTTTTTCATTCATTCATTCATTCGTTTTCCAAACCGCTTAATCCAATTCAGGGTTGCGGGGAAGCAGGAGCCTATCCCAGCTGTCTTTGGGCGAAAGGCAGGGTACACCCTGGACAGCTCGCCAGTCCATCGCAGGGCCACACAGAGACAAACAACCATTCACACTCAAGCTCACTCCTATGGGCAATTTAGAGTAACCATCTCTCCATTTTCTGCCAAATTTAAATCATGGATCTGGTCAGCTGGTCTCTCAATGCAATTGCTCAAATCTTTTTTCCCCGAAGAGTGGGCGAAAGGGAGCCTACATATCCTGACGCATGCTGCAGGATAAGTGATGAAGGTCATGTGTCTGTTGCTTCTTTTCGTCTAGGATTTCTACACAATTGGATTTATGATAACTGGGTTTCTTCTGGTGTAGGGTCACCCATGGCAAACAGGTATCTAGGGGAGTTACCATAATAAGTACGGCTCAAAAGTACGGCTACAGCCATGGGCATAAATGTTCCCTTTCCTTGCCTTGAACGGACGCAGGTCATTGCGGTTTACCCCGGTGGATGAAAGGGTAGTTTCCCTCCACCTTCGGGTGGGGGGATGGGTTCTGATTGTTGTCTGTACTTGTGCACCGAACAGCAGTTCAGAGTACCCACCTTTTCTGGAGTCCTTGGAGGGAGTGTTGGAGGGTGCTCCTTCTAGGGACTCCATTGTTCTGCTGGGGGACTTCAATGCTCACATGGGCATTAACAGCGAGACCTGGAGGGGAGTGATTGGGAGGCAGATGGGGGGCATGGTCCCCCCCCATCTGAACCCAAATGGTGTTTTGTGATCGGACTCGTCATTGATTGTCCATAATGAACACCATGTTCAAATGGTGTCCACCATATGTACACTTGGCATCAGTAATCCCTGGGCCACAGTTTGATGGTCGATTTTGTAGTTGTATCATCGGACCTGCAGCCAGATACCTTGGACACTCGGGTGAAGAGGGGGGCGGAGCTGTCACATTAGCATCTTAGACTGCTTTAAGATAAAGTTTAACCTTAGTAATAAATCACTGTATTAATATGAATATAGATGTAAATGAAAAGGATCAGAGTACGACCTTCTGTAGCGCTCAGCAGTGCATTTTGGTGGAATCAGTCTTGGACTGAAAGTTCTCCTGCACTTTAGCAGCTCGCTGTGGAGAGGATGGAAGCTGTTCTCCAGGATCCCACAGCTTAGACGGCATCTTTCTGTGCAACACATCCGTCAAGGAGTCCACTTCCATTCCCAGCACATCACTGGTCCTTCTGAGGAGTTTGTCTGTTTGTGTCAGCTGCTCTCAGTCTGCTGCCCCAGCACACAACAGCAAACAAAATGGCTCTAGCAGCCATAAAACATCCTCAGCATGGTCCTACAGATGTTGAAGGACTCAGAAAGCAGAGGCGACTATAGCGCTTCTTGTAGAGGGATTCAATGTTCTGACCCCAGTTAAGTTTATTGCCAAGAAATACTCCCAGATATGTGTAATCCTCTACAGTAGCTGCATGTCCGACAGATTTTTTCACAAACTAAAAGCAATATTTCTCAGTTTTGACAAACAACAATTGCGATTTGCGGGTGTTTCCATTGAACAGTGTTCAGCACACGTTGTGTTATTTTGGGGTTTTCTACTTGCTGTGGAGAATTTGCAACAGCTTTTTGAAGCTTTTTCTCCCTCATATTCTTTTCTAAAACTTTGAAATTTGCTGTTTTTTGTTCCACATCACGCCATCTTTACCGGAAATGACCTCACAATGGAAGTGTTTCCAACACACTTTAGTGATGTGTTTCTATATTGAAACGTTTGAAAAACTCATCATGAGAGACTTTTCTTTTGAATGTAGGTTTTTCCATTAGTATTTTTTTTTCTTGTGATATTTAGTTTTTGTGCAACTCTAGGTGTGATGAAAATGCACCTACATGCTGACCAGAGATGGAAACAGGAGCCACATGTGCCTTGGCTTTCCTTAGGTCCACAACCAGTCGCTTCATTTCTGCCATGTTGAGCATCAGGTTGTCCTGTTCACACCATGTGACAAAGCTGTTTATGTGACAGTCCAGTATTCAGACTCCTCACCCCTGCTGATACATCCAGCTACAGCAGAGTTATCAGAAAACTTCTGAAAATGACATGAATCCTTCTGGTAGCTGAAGTCAGTGGTGTAGAGGTGAACAGGAAGGGAAGAGGACTGTTCCTTGTGGGGCCTACAGCACAAGGGGAGGATCTACCTGCATTCCCATCAGTTTTTCTCATAGAAGAGCTGGTTAGATGGTGTTGAAGAGACTGGAGAAGTCAAACATGACCCTCACAGTGGTCCTTGGCTTGTCCAGGTGGGAATAGACACAGTTCAGCAGGTAGATAATGGCATCATCAACTCTTACCTGGGGCTGGTAGGCGAACTGAAGGGGGTCCAGTTGAGGCCAAACAGAGGACCGGAGTTTCTCAGTCTGATTTTGTCCCTTTTACTGCACCGTATTTATCAAGACTGGAAGCTGCATCATGTTGGAAGTAAAACCAGTTTCTCTGCACCAAAGAGTCCATGTTGACTTTCATTCAGCTGTTCATCAATAACCCATCCTCATCGTTCAGAGGCTTCTGGTCAGACTTCTAACTCAGTCCTGATGACTGCTGAAGCTCAGCAGGAAGTACTTCTACTGTTTACTGCTCTTCACCGCGGTACTGCTTACAGTACTATCAGTAGTACTACACCTGAACTAAGTATTCCTGCTGTGTTTCAGAAGGAGATCCACCTGGTTTCATCTCCATCTCTCTTCACACATGTTTACTACAAAGCTCAGCATCTTTTACCTTGATGCAGACGGACACACCTGGACAGGTGGACGGTGCTGGAAGAATATGGATGTTCGGGAAAGAAGATGGTTCATGAAGGTTTCTGCTCCACCATCTGCCAGAGGATTTTTTGTTTTGTTTTGTTTTTTTTTTTTTTTTATCTGTTTTCATGGTTTTAGACTCATTTCTTGGTTGGTTTGCTTTCTTGGTTTAGACTCAGAAACATTATTGGTTATTTTTTCTGGACCACATGCACATTCAGTGTTAAATAACATGCTGAATATCATGGTGGATGAAACCCATGAAGAAGTGCCACTTTGTTGTTTCACAGCTTATAAAGTTATTAAAACATAGTTGGAGTAATTTAGACAGATCAGAATAAATGTAAACATACAGATAAAGAGCAGTATCATCAGCGTATAAACTGACTACATGAATTCAACATTGCATTACATCAGGTAATGCAGACATTTTGTATTAATTTAATATCTTTTGCTTTTTTATATTATGTTGTATCTTTTCTGTTCTTATTATATCTATGTGGTTGTGTCTTTGTTGTCAGGTCTGCCAGTGATCATTTTGGGGGAAAAAAAAGAATTACAGTTCACTCCGTACCTTGTCAGTCATGAGTCATCAGAAAGGTCAGGATGAATTAAACTTTCACAGATTCCTGGTGAAGTAGATTTGTGTAACGAAGGACTCCTCAAGATTGATCAGATTTAGAACAAGTTTATTCACAAACAGGGAGATGAGGATTTCACCAAACGGATGGTGATGAAGCTAAAGGGGTTATCCAGGAGACAGGCAAGAATACTCTTCAGTGCTGGTGGGTGAGTCGAGGCCTGGGAAGGGACAGAAGGAAATATGCTGCAAGCAGTTACAAGGTCGGACAAGGAGTTAGTGGAGAGCTGCTATATGTAAAGCTGGAGGGTGAATTGGTAACTGGTGTGAATGGTCAGTAATCCAGAAACTGGCTGGAGTGGGCGAGTTCGTGGTAGAGCCCAGTGCGGGTGTAACAATTTGATGTCACATGAAATCCTTTTGATTTCTGCAACTTTCCTCATCATATAATGTGGAACATGATCACTTTATATGCAGATGACACTGCTCTTTAGACACTTCATGATAGTTGATCTTACCGGTGGATGTGATCAATGTATAAATATAACAGAAAAGGTCTACTTCTGCTTTTCTTATTTGATGGAATAGTAAAACAACAAGGAGGCGGTGCTTTAAGGCATTTTGTGTGGCTGAACACGAGTAGTTTGTTTAAAACCATTTTTCTTGTATTTTTTGTTTATTTTGTGAGATTTTCTGAACAGTATTTACTTCTAGCACAATAGTATATAGTGTGCGGGACTACTCATAGTATTACAGACGGAAAATATTTTAACAATTTTACAGATTAAAAGCAACATATATCTGGACCAAATTATAAACAGTTACATGATGGTAAAACATTAATTGCAACTTAAATAAAAAGAAGCTCTGCTCTCATTTCAGCTGCACAGAAGCTGAGCAGCTTTATCGACATGTTTGAACCATAAAGAAGTTTATTTTAATCTACTGAGCTTTCCTCTTACAAAACCCACAAAACACTGTGACAGTGCAGGGTGAGGGAAACTGTGAAGCTAACATGACCACAAACAGTTCTGTTTACCTGCTCACAGTTGGCAAAGAAACTAAAAATATAAAGTACATTTCATCACATGTAAAATCATCTTACATTAAAATACAAAGTTCATGAACATGAAGAGAATAGAGAATATCACTACAGATAAAAAAAAATAAACAATCTAAATCCATTAAGTATTCAGCCACCGTCAACAACAACATACAACTCCAAAAAACTTATTCTAGAACAAGCATGTATAGGGAACGTTTAGTACTGGGATTTATAGACCATTGATATGATTTTAAAAACATTTCTTTAAATAAACCATTGAAGAGACTTCATTTCTGATGTGTTCAGATTTCTGTGTTCATGTAGGACCTGTGGTCGTCACGGTGACTCTGCTTTTCTGGACCAAAACACATTTACAATGGAGATTTGGAACAATGTTAACATGATCTGCTTTTCTGTATTCTGCTGTGAATAAAATGCAACTTTATCAGATTGGCAGATTCTGGTTGTTGTTTTTATTTACAATTTGACCAGCTTTTTGGAATTTAATCTTTAGATTTAATATTTAAATTGAATGTTATATTTAACATCGATATATGTGTATGTGAAAGTGTGTATATACATGAAAATGTCTGAAAAATGGGCTAAATTTGAGAACGGTGAGATAAATAATAAAAACCTGTCGGCAACAACTTTAATGCTGAAGTTTTACACTTGACATCTCATAATCCTAAAAACCACAGTCAGCTTAAAGTCCAGATTGGACGCAGTTTATCTCCAACATCATCCAGTTACAGCTCTCCTGACTTTAAAACCAAATATTTAATCCAGGATAATGGACTCATGAAACATCACAGCAGAGGATGCATGCAGAAAGTGTAAAAGCTGTTGACAGCTGACGTCTCTTCACAGAAGCTCTGAATCATTTAGTCTTGTTCTCACAACATTTACTCAGGTTCTACAGGTTCTAGATTTAAGAAAACAGTAAAAAGTTCCTACCTCTGCGCCAACTCTGACCCTGGTGTAAAAACAAGTTCTGGAGAAACCGCCTGGGAATACCAGATGCTCTAAGCTATTCCACTTCCATCTGCGTGTGGCATATTTGGAGATGATTTCCTGAATGATGTCACTCTTTGATCTTTGACATGTCACTCTTTGATCTTTGACATGTCACTCTGATCTTTGACATGTCACTCTTTGATCTTTGACATGTCACTCTTTGATCTTTGACATGTCACTCTTTGATCTTTCTGTTTAATATTTGAAGCACATTTCAAATGTCATAAACATGTGTGTGATCTCACTGCTTTATCTGTGTCATGTTGGCGCCAGCTTTATGTATTTGGAACAACTTCCAAAAGGCATTTTTCATCCATATCTGCTGCTTACGGCCATACCAACCTGAACATGCCCTTGGCTGACTGTGTGCACCTGCTGCAATCAGACGATGCATTGCTGAGTGAGGCTGGAAGCAGATGTCTGTGAGGAGAAGCGAGGTTTGTTTGAGAGTGTTTCTTTTCTTTACTTTCTTTGGTCCATCTTGATGTTTCTGGTCTTTTCTTCTTTTGTTTTCTTCCTTTCACTCTCCTCTTTTTGCTAACTGAGATTTACATCGGCTTTTTGGCATCATCTGTGTCTTGGTTGTTGTTTGGTGAGTTGAGGTTTGTTTTTTGTTTTTTTTTTGGGTGGGGGGGGGAGGTTGCATTTCCTCTTGCCTGGGTGCTTGTTGCTGTTACTGAGTGATATTCCCTCTCCACTGTGACTCTGCCCTGGGGAGGAAGTGGTGTTTCATTCTCCTTTGCCTTTTTCCTTTTCTTTTTTCTCTCCCTGCAGGCTCTTTCGTTTTGTCTCCAAATTGTTTGTGTGTTTGTTTCGAGTGTGTGAACGACAGGTTAGGTGGTGGCGGCGGCGTGTTTTCTGATGTCCCAGGGAGCATGTGTAACAGGACACAGCTGTATCTTATTAGTAGTTTCTGGCTTTCCCTCCCAGCAGCCAATCGCTGCAGGGGGAGCCACCCTATATAGGTAAGCTGGGCATTCAGATCATAGATTGCCAACTAGCAGCTGGGCTATGTCATTCAGGGGAGTCCTTGCTTCTGCTTCAGGTTGGTGTCAGGTAGGCTCAGCGGCAGTGCAGCATGTCACGTTTTAATTACATTTTACCCATCCGGTACTGCTCTCTGCTGTTTTCGTTTGAGAGATCGGTGCTGGGTGTTCCGAGGCTTGTTTCAGTAGCTTGGACTTCTTCTTTGCTGTGGCAAGCTGTTGCCAGCAGCATCACTGGTTCTGCGGCACACGACTGTGTTCCAGTTTTATGGTCAGGCGGAAGCTGACATAAATCTGCTGGCACTGGATTAGTTGATGCCCTGGAGACCGCTGCTGCTCTGCTCTGACGCATCTTTTCAGGTGTTCCATCGGCCACTCTGTTTTACTGCAGCTTCTACTTTATTTTGTTCCATTCTCCGCCTTCAACAACTCCTTCTTGGAGAAGAGGAAACGCTGACGTGGGCGCCGGATTCACCACGAGCTGGTGCAGACTGGACAGTCGAGCCGCCCATGATAGTGGGGAGCGGAAGGACATTTTGGGGACAAAGCTGATTATTTTATCTTAATTTTTTATATTGTTTAATTTTGTGTTTGAACTGTTTCTATTCTTCTTCAGGTGCTGAGACTGCAGTGGTGAATTGGTGTCCTGGTGGTGGTGCCTCCTTACTTCTCTAGTGTGGTTTTATCTTTTCATGTGGTGTTCTTGGGGTCCCTTCCCTAGCTTCTGGGCACATCCACCCCAGTAGGTATCAGCCCTGATTTATCTTTCTTTTTAAAGTATCTTGTAGTTTTTAAGTAGGAATAATATCTCTTTTAATACCCCTAACTGATGCCTTTGCCTTCATTGCTAACGAACCTGAGTGCCTGGTGGTGGGTGTAACCACCTAGCTATTTTCCATGGGCGTAAAACCCAGGGTGGCGTTGTCCGGTTTTATCTTTTAGCTTGTAGCTGACTGTTGCTTGCCACACATGGCTGCTGCTGCTATCCCTGCGTCGGCCGAGTTGGCAGCCGACACAGGGATAGCAGCTGAGAGATACAACGACCGTGACAGTGCAGTATCTGAAAAATTTCACGGCAGATGTAACAGTGGATGGGGAGGAAAATGTCACGGTGCAGAAATTCCTGCATTCCATGAAATTGGTGTGTGGAGGAGTGGTGTGATGTAGGTTGCTATGTAGAAACATATGAGTTCACTGTTAGCAATGATGCGGCTAAACTGAAATTGTTGGATGATTTCAAGATTGGTGACAGAGTTATGGGCAAGAATCTGGTTAAGAATGAGTTGGTGGCGTCCTTAACTAACCTGTTGACATTACAGATGATGAAATTGTGGAGCGACTGCAGGCATGGGGTGTGGAGCCGATCTCGTCCATCAGGAGGAGGATGTCGCCAGGGACCACCATAGCTGATGGAACCTGGTTCCTGAAAGTACGCTTTACGGATACAGAGCAGTCTTTGCTGTATTCGGCTGGGTTTATGACGGCGAACAGGGCGCAGTTCTTTTGTGTCATCCACAACCACCGGTCACGCATGTGCCGTCTTTGTCTCCACCTTGGGCACATCGTACATGATTACCCGGATTTTACTTGTTTTTGGTGTAAGCGACAAGGTCACAATGCTCAATGTCCAGAGCACAGGGATAATGATCGGCCGGAGGTTAGTCTCCAGTGGGCTGCCTTTGACGCCCAGCTTGGCTTAGATGATGTGATCGACCCTGATGGTCAGGGGGATGTGGACATGACCTCAACGTTGTGGCAGGCGAGTGGGGTTCTCCTGGATCGGGGACCCGGTCGGACAAGTCCAGCGGCATGCGTAATGGACTCATCGACCGTGGCACAGGCTGGGGAAGCCCAGGAGCTGTCGCTGAAGCATTGACTGGTGGGTCAGCGAGCGGAGTTCCACCTCTGATGGACTGGTGGTTGGAAAGGGGGGCCTTGGCCTTGAGGACCAGGCGGCTCAAAAAATGGGCCGTACTAGCAGAGGGAGCTCACAGAGTTGGCTCTACGCTGAACGCACAAGGGGCTCTGATGAGTGGTCCAGCTTCGGTGGTCCAGGGGGCTTGCACAAAGGATGGAGAGATTTCTTTCTGTCCCTGCGACGGTGGTTGACTCCAGACTCTGTAGTCCTGTGGGCCTCTCTAGTTGTGTTGAGTAGATTGGACGTTTCCACCGTTAATGACTTCAAGGACGACGTCAGTAGGACAACACTGTTGGACATCATTTGGAGTCACGATCTAGTGGATGTGTGGTGTATCTGTAATCCTGACTGAGTGGCTTTTTCTTTTTTTGGTATGTCGCTTACGGCCATAACACCCTGAACACGCCCGATCTCGGGAAAAGGCATACAGCTGGCGCCAACATGACACAGAACAAGCAGTGACATCACACACATGCTTATGACATTTAAAATGTGCTCCAAATATTACACAGAAAGATCAAACAGTGACATATCAAAGATGACATCATAAAGGAAATGTTCTCCAGATATCCCACATGCAGATAAAACACCTGATTGCAGTGCTTTCCTCAGAGGTTTCTTCAACAAATGACTAGTTTTGGTTTCCAATCAGGAATGTTTTTTATTTTTTTTCCTGTTGAACCCCAGTTGAAAAGCAATGTGGAGATTTTAATTGAATAATTTAATCACATTTTAGGTTCAATTTAAAGGGGAGGTGGAAGCAACACTGTAGATGTGTGATCATGAATTTGTCATAAAAGCAATTTGCTCAAACTGTGAGGATAAAGCATGAAGCGCTGATGATGCAACAGCGCCCTCTTGTGTTTACAGATAAAAGTGCAAAAGCTTACAGCACCTGGTATTCCCAGGCGGTGAGAAGCTCCATAAATTCCAGGTGGATACCTCCACAACCACCTGGATCTATGACTACCTCACAAACAGACCACAGTTTGTGAGACTGAAAGGTTGTGTGTCTGAGATGGAGGTCAGCAGCACTGGTGCACCACAAGGAACTGTACTCTGGCCATTCCTCTTCACTCTGTACACCTCAGACTTCCAGTCCAACTCTGAGTCCTGTCATCTGCAGAAATACTCTGATGACTCTGCAGTTGTGGGGTGTATCAGGGATAGACAAGAAGCAGAGTACAGAGAACTGGTCAGTCAGTTTGTTAAATGGTGCGGTGAAAATCATCTCATATTAAATAGCAGCAAAACAAAAGAGATGATTGTTGACTTCAGGAGGAAGAAGAATAAACAAAGCACTGTTTCTATCCTGGGAGAGGAGGTGGAGGTGGTGGAGGAATACAAGTATCTTGGAGTTCAGCTGGACAACAAACTGGACTGGAAATGCAACACTGACTACATCTACAAGAAAGGTCAGAGCAGACTGTACTTCTTAAGGAAGCTGAGATGGTTTAACGTCTGCACCAAGATGTTGCATATCTTCTATAAGTCTGTTGTGGAGAGTGCAGTCAGCTTTGCAGCATCTGCTGGGGTAGTAGCATCAGAACCAGAGACTTGAAGAGAATCAACAAACTGATCCAGAAAGCTGCTTCTGTGCTTGGAGTAACTCTGGAGCCGCTGGAGCTGATTGTCCAAAGAAGAATGCTGCACAAGCTGATGAAGATGATGGAGGATTCTTCACACCCTCTCCACAACACAGTGATGAAACAACAAAGTGTGTTCAGTGAGAGGCTTCTTCAGGTCCGATGTAAGACTGAAAGATACAGAAGATCATTCCTGCCAGCAGCCATCAGCCTCCAGAACAAGACCTCCTCTAGTTATTATTATTATATACTACAATATTGAATTTCCCTTTGGGGATTAATAAAGTATTTTTCATTATATTAAACACCGGTCTGCAGTTCTCATTTGTTCCACCTCAAATCTCCTTGCAGAGTTGGGTCGTAACATAAGCTAAGAGGAGGAAAATTAAAACCTGGTTTAAAACTGAAACATAAAAGCCAAATACTATCTGATCTAAACTTGTAAGGTACTTTTTACAGACAGAAAAAACAGAGATAGTTTGCTTCCAACAGTTCTTACAGAGTGTGTCCGCACCATTTACTATCCAGGCAACTGATTGGCCGTCAGGGTTGGACAGTTTTCCCTCCATTTAAACCAGACAGACAGCTGGAACATCAGCTCAGATCTGATGCCTTGTTCATGGAGAACGTCCCCTTTGGTGGCACAAAGGCTTGGTTTACATATAAACTCAGAAAATGTTCCAACTGAATAAACAATGTTGATGTGTGGCCTTTATGTCAAATCAGTAGATAAACTGCATATTAAAATGATTCCTCAAACAGCTTCTGCGATATAATTCTGTTCAGCTGTTCTAAGCAGTAAACCTACATCCAAGTCCAACTTTTTTATCCTGCATTGTCCTTGTTAAGATACCTCTAATGCACAGTTTCACTTTGCAGATTGTAGTCTGAGACAAATGCACGCATTTTAACACATCCCTTTACTTTTTATTCATTTTACAATCAACTTCGCTCAGAAAATGAATGCCTCCTTTGTTTTGGTAAATCCTCTTTAACGCAAAAATGCTTTCTGCTCTAAATAAGTAGCAAAGTCCTCCTCCACTGCTCATCATCACTTCTACCAGGGTCATGGCTCGGCTGATTGATCAGGAATCCAGAAATCCAGGAATCACTGTTTAAGTTGTGGACAGACCAATCAGCTGGTTCCATGTTTTTACACTTTTCTTTGCTGCACCATCAGTAGAAACACCAGGAAATATTTCACATTAATCATGAAATCATTTTTAAAGAATGAGCAGATCTGCAATATTAAAATGTAGAAACTAAAAATGACTAAATAAACAGCTGGACTGCTGGTGGGTAATAATCCATCTGTCTGATGGCAAAGTTCATGTTTCTCTGGTTTTCCAAGTCATGGGAGACGACCACAGTCCTGATCAGGAAACTCCACAGCAGACATACCAAACATCATTTACTCCACACTGGGGACGCACCGATACCAGTATCAGTATCGGCTCAATACCAAGCGTGTGTACTCGTACTCTGTATTAATAAAAGTGTACCGATACTACAACTGATATCACGCTAGTCAAGCCAGCGCAGATGTGTTTGATGGTTCGGACATGTTTTAAAAGAAATAAAAAGTCTTGAATTTTCAAAATGTGAAATTTTTTTGTTCCACTAAAACAGTGATTCTCACTGTTAATGCAACAAGAGCCGAACTCAATACACTAAGACAAGAGGAGAACCGCCCCAAAAAAAGCGTTCCCACGCTACGTATCCTGCTATGTTGCGAAATCAGTAACATTCAGCCTTTTAGCAAGGTATAGTTATCCTAAATATTGGACGGAGTAATGGCGTTCTTATGCAACAGTATATGGTGAAAATACAATAATGCCTCCAGAATGTGGGCGTTTCTTTTTCAATACATATACGGAGCTACCAACGGAGCAGATCTTTGGTGGAGTTCGGTGCAGCTGAAATCAGCCAAAATTGGCAACTCTGACAGGGTCAGTTAGGGCCGTTAGGACAGCAGAGTTTCTGCAAGCAGCCTGCATCTCTTGTTTGTGGTGAGAACTGCAGCGTTGAGGATCATTATGACTTGTTTAGATGCATTTTCAGAAAGTTAGCGGCTGCTTCACGAGCCGCAAGTCAAGAGTTGGTGAGACGCATGCGATGAGGAACATGGCACTGAAAGGTAGATCTTTGTTTCAAAACCACACATGTATAGTTGTATTTAGGAAAGATGTGCCATAGCAATAATAACCATAGTCACAATAATGTTCACATAAACACATTTGGTATCAACAAATATCGGTATCTGCAGATATTCAAATTTCAGGTACAGGTATCAGATCGGAACTCCCAAAAAGTATTGGTGCATCCCCACTCTACACTGATACCTGACATTGCTCCACTGAAAAAACCATCCAGAAAAGTTATTTTAAGAGTCTGAAAAAGCTGCTGTGTTTTTGTTTTTTTTTGTGTGTGTGTGTGTGTGTGTGTCTTGTCCAGCATTTGGGCAAGCAAAATGATGGTTTGGATGCTGTGTTCTGCTGAGAGTTTCTACTGATGGACCAGGGGGGAAGAGGATAGAAGAGACACAGAAAGACAAAGGGAAAGAGAAAGAAAACACCTCAGAGAAGAAAAGAGAAAGATAAAGAAAGAAAAAAATAGACATTTGCATAAACATACGCATATATCCTCATATGCATTTACCTATATAAACGCATGTACACATACATACACACAAAGGCCAATCTTAGATTGATATTCCACCTGCAGAGGACTAGGCTATCAACTCTCAGGAGCACCGGAAACTATCAGGTTAAATATAAATGAGAAACAAAGACAACTAGGTGCTGTTAGTGAATAAAACTGCAGACGACTCAGTGACTGTGTCACATGCAGAACATACAGAGTGGAACGTGTTCAGAGAAGAGTGATCATGCCAATGTGACCCCGCCCACACAAAGGCAAGAAGCAGGCCAGGAGGACCCCGAGATTCAGGTAGCCGGCAGCCAACCCGAAGCACAGGCTCCAACCACCCCAATCCGGAGCCAGCCATGCACCCAGCCAGGAGATGGCAGAGGGGGGTCCCAGCCGGAGTCCCCCCCAGTCAGGAGGAGCAGGCCCCTGCACGCCCGAACCGGCAAGAACCTGCCCCGCCGGCCACCCAGGACAGGCAGAGCGCAGGCCCCAAGAGCCTGAAGGCAACCCCCCACCCCGACAGGCAGAGGGTACAGCTTACGCCAGTGGAGAGCCAGGATCCCCGGACCGCCGCCGAGTGGTAGTCAGGCCACACCCCAGCACACCAGACACACACACACACACACCCTGCCCGCGGATCCATTACACATGCTCCATCTCACACTCCCCTACCCCCTTGCCCCCCCTTCACATACTCCTCCATACACCTCAACACACATTTCCCCACTGGCCCCCCCATTTCACACACTCCCTTCTTTATCAGCACACACACCCCATCCCACA
This sequence comes from Telmatherina bonti, assembly GCF_933228915.1. Taxonomy (NCBI): domain Eukaryota; kingdom Metazoa; phylum Chordata; class Actinopteri; order Atheriniformes; family Telmatherinidae; genus Telmatherina; species Telmatherina bonti. Next base: position 9,436,076 of record NC_136633.1, read on the forward strand.
CACATCCCCACCACACCTCCACACCTCTTGGCTTCATCTGGTCGTGATCTCCAGCTTTCACTTGAGTGATTTGCGGCCGAGTGTGAAGCGGCTGGGATGAGAATCAGCACCTCCAAATCTGAGACCATGGTCCTCAGCCGGAATAGGATGGATTGCCCTCTCCGGGTCGGGGGTCAGGTCCTGCCTCAAGTGGAGGAGTTTAAATATCTCGGGGTCTTGTTCACGAGTGAGGGAAGGATGGAGCGCGAGATCGACAGACGGATCGGTGCGGCGTCTGCAGTAATGCGGACTCTGCGCCGGTCTGTCGTGGTGAAGAAGGAGCTGAGCCAGAAGGCGAAGCTCTCGATTTATCAGTCGATCTACGTTCCTACCCTCACCTATGGTCATGAGCTGTGGGTCGTGACCGAAAGAACCAGATCTCATATACAGGCGGCTGAAATGAGTTTCCTCCGCAGGGTGGCCGGGCTCTCCCTTAGAGATAGGGTGAGGAGCTCGGTCATCCGGGAGGGGCTCAGAGTAGAGCCACTGCTCCTCCGCATCGAGAGGAACCAGTTGAGGTGGCTCGGGCATCTGGTCAGGATGCCTCCTGGACCTCCCTGGTGAGGTGTTCCAGGCACGTCCCTCTGGGAGGAGACCCCGGGGAAGACCCAGGACACACTGGAGGGATTATATCTCTCGGTTGGCCTGGGAACGCCTCGGGATCCCCCCCGCAGAGTTGGCAAATGTGGCTGGGGAGAGGGAAGTCTGGGCTTCCCTGCTCAGGCTGCTGCCCCCGCGACCCGACCCTGGATAAGTGATAGAAGGTGGATGGATGGATGGATGGACCTCCAATCACCCACTTCTCCCTACACACAGCCCAACTTACCTTTCTGTCTCCATTCATACACTACCCCCTATACTATACCCCCCCGCTTTATTCACACACACACACACACACACACACCGTTGCACACTCCCCCACCCCACCTACACTCTACACATACACCTCCTCCCCACCTCTACTCTCTTACATTCCATCTGCTACTTAATCCATTCGCTCCTACACGCCCTCATCTTTCCTTCCCAACATGTCCCGTGTGGGACGCCCCTGGGGGAGACCAGCTCTCTCTGGGGGGGTTTTTCAAAGGGAAAGTTATTTATTTAGTCATCCATTCACATGTAGACCAGTAAACAAAATGATCAACAACAAAAAGTTTATCTGAAGTAATTTTATTTATTTTTATTAATTTTTATTCATTCAACCCCTTTATTGATTCTGTTCTTATTAATTCAAGATTAAACTTAGTTTATTGACAGACAGACAAAATATTTCTACATTTCTGGTCACTTTGGGTGGTGAAATAAATTACACACATGAGTTTTATGCACCCTCAAGGTGAACAGGAAGGCCATTTTCACATTTGATCCAGAAGTTTCCAGAAGTTTTCGTACCTTTGTATGTACAAGGTTTAGAAGACTTCCTTGTACACACAACAGCATTAAGTCCAGAGGGTCTGATATAATCGTCTATTTTACCTTTGCACAAATTAAGGATGTTGTCAATGCTTGTAAGGATGAAAGTGTTTATTTCCTTGCATTGGTCTGGTCCATTGACTGTCTTATTCATCACATAGGTGCACTGTTTAGGTTCCATCTTGTCACGGATGTGTTGTCTGATGAATGTGTCATACTGGGATGAAAGAACAGCTGGGAAGAACAGCGCCAGCATAAAACAAGCAAACTGCATCTTCATGATTTCCTGGTGAAGAAAAACAGAAAAAGTCTCTCTTTGTTTTATGGTTTTTATCAAACATGTGGAATGGAAACATTTCCAAGTCAAGTGACTTACCTGATGGTTTTTCTGGTTGACTGAGGACTCGTTTGGTTCAGCTGCAGTGTTCACGTCCCTCTGTAAGCATACACACTGTCAATATATTTTAAATGCTCTGTGAAGTAATGCAAGTGTGAATAATACCATTAAAAAGGACCCTAACCCTTAAACTGTGGCACCGGAGCCTATAGTGCACTGTAAAAATATAAACTAAATCATAAAACAACATTTTTCAAGAAGTTATAATGACTATATTGTTATATCAGAATGTCAACATTTATAAGGAATATATTTAAGGAACATTAAGATGTGTTTCATGCCCTGGATTATATGACTGTAAGCAGTCTGATGTTGCAAAGAGTCTAACTTCAAAAGGTATCTTATCCAAAATCTTTATTAGAATATAAGTAAATATATGCACAGCTGCAGGAATCAGTGAGGGCAATGGATTTTTATTAGGAGACAAAACAATTAAGTGATAAATGGTAAGAAAAAACCAAACAAAACATAACACACACACACACACACACACACACACACGCACGCACGCACATACAATATACATACAATATATATATATATATATATATATATATATATATATATATATATATATATATATATATATATATATATATATATTTATATACATACATAAAAACATACTTCAGTAGAATTATGTTTCCTTTGGTTGATGCCCTCATCACATCTCTAATCCAGTCTGCTTGTACTTGTTGAATATTTAGATCAGATTAGAAATGCTGCTCCACGGCTTAGCAAGCACGTGGAACAACATTTCCAAGTGAAGTCACTTACCTGACTTTTCTGTTTGACTGAGGAGTGGTTGGTCGGTTCACCTGCAGTGCTGTAGAACCAGGAAAGTGTGTGAACTGAAGTGGATCTGGTCATTCCCACTTATCAGACGTAGTTTTCATTGTTGCTTTTACTCAAGTTTTGCATGATTAGATCATTATTTCAGTTTAAACCATCTACAATGAGGAAAAATGCTTTTCTATACAAAAATAGGGTTGTTTTTGGTTTTTTTTAATCATCTCTTTTTTGGCATTTTGCACTCAAATTTAAATAAAATAAAGGATTAAATGATGTTGCCCCTGTCCAACATCTGAGAAGGTTACAGGTTTTACATATTTTCTAAGCATTTCTACATGTCTACACATATTTTACATTTCTTTTTGTATTATTGGCAAAAACACTTTTTGTTTATGAATGCTAATTATATGTGCTAACTATATGGCAGGTTAGAGACGTCCAGTAATACTTCTGTTGTTCCATAACATTTCTAAACTTGTATCTTTATGTTTTTGCCTTTAAAGGTGGGGTATGTAAATTTTCAATATTTTCAAAACAAATTAACTAAAAAAAAAGAACTACAATCATAATTAGTTTTTTTAAACATGTAGGTTCTAGTCTGTCCATATTTGACGTGTTATTAAATTACAAGTGTAATTAATGACAAAGACCCTTCTTAAATGTTTGCCTACCAGTAAAAAAAAAGTGCTTTTTGTCATTTGTCATTAATTAAACTTGTAATTTAATAACGCATCAAATATGGACAGACTGGAACCTACATGTTTAAAAAACTATCTAATTATGATTGTAGTTATTTTATTAGTTCATTTATTTTGAAAATATTGAAAATCTTACATACTCCACCTTTAACATCATATCAGGTCTGTACCAAGTCTACCTGCTTAGGAACCTGGTTGTAAAATACACCTGGTTCAGGAAAACGCCTGGTCAAAGTTCAAACATAAAGCAACTGCCTAGCATAAGAAAAAAAAACCTATTATTATGTTAAATACCAGCCTAGTTACCAGGGAATGAGGTAACTTTTCCTGATAATTTGAGGGGATGAATAACCAACGACAGCGTCGTGTTGCAATGAGTCAGATGTAAAAAAAAAACTATCATTAAGGTTTCTGATCATTACTGTAATTAATGCAATTAATGATGAATTACCAATGTAGCATTTGTGTTGAATTTCCTTTGTAAGAAATAATCCTAACTTAACATTTGAGAAAATACTGTAAATAGACTTTTACCTGAATTAGATGAGAAAAAAAAGAGTCAAAACAGAAGAAGAAAGTCTTCAGCAAATAAACGTTCTCCTCGGCTTACATCCTTAAATACACACAGAACTAAAGGAGGAGTTTGTTGCTGACCAATCCGAAGCTTAGTTTCCAAAGAGGAATTAGGAGATAACTCGTATATCACTAAAACATCATAATGCACATTTCTGCTGAAAAACAAATGATTTGATGCTGCAATGATCAGAGTATTTTTAATATAAAACACATGGCTGTGTAAATCTTTGTATGGTGGAAATAAAACTATCCTGCTTCCTTGTAGAAACTTTGCAGGGTGGAAACAAATTCCTGCTACCAGGAACTCTGCTCAGTTTCATAAGAAAGGAATCAGGAAGCAAACAATCCCTAACCACAAATATGAAGTTCATCACACAGTCAGCATCAGGATGAAACTGAAACGTGATTCTTTAAAGCCCGATCCAAAAGAAGAGGCAAGAAAATTTCAATTTCTGTATTTTTATTTGGTCCTTTAACAAAACGTGAAAAAACATGATTAACAAAAATCATTCTTGTACATCCACCAGGGGGCAGAAGGCACGCATCAAACTGTGCACAACATGGCTTCCAGCAAAGCTTTTTTTAACCATAAAGTGATCCAGAAGGTCAGAAACTAAACAAATAAAACGTGATACGTACGACATAACAGGGTTAAAGTGGCAGAAGATGATCAAGGTCAACTGTGTGTCCATGGAAATGCACGGGTAAACCACCTTCACATTTCACTTCAACATGTCTGTTAGAGAGTTCCTTTCCCAAGTACAGACACTTGGGCTTCTTCGCCTCCTTCTTCTTTAGCTGACACACAACAATCCTGAATGTCGCCTTGCTACGAGTCATGCCAGTTGCGTCGTCATATTCTCCCTTTCCCTTACAAATGGATTTGACTTTTTTTGCATCACTGAGGATGAAAGTGTTGGTTAACTTACAACTGTTGTCATTATTGAAGATTTTCTTTTTTTTTATCACAGAATCACATTTTTTCTCGGTCATTTTTTTATCGACATGCTGTCTGTTAAACTTCTCGTAGCGCTCATTTATACGTATGTTGTTCACAGTTTCATAAGTGGCTTTTTCATTTTCTGGCTTTTTGTTGCCACCTAAATGTGAGAATCCACAGGCAAAGAGCAGCACCAGCAGCAAACAGGCAAACGTCGTCTTCATTGTTCCTGGTGAGAGACAAAAGAAAAGAATTTAGTGGATTAACAAAGATTAGAGTACAGTGGTTGTTTTGTGGAATATCGCCCCCTAGTTTTGAGAAAAAGAAATATCAGATCTCTAGCGGTCACCGAGTGACTTACCTTGATTAGACAGTTAATTTGCCCACAGCAGTTCAGTCAGAAACAGTCTGGAATGGAGGACAAAAACAACATAACATGAAACACTTTTCAGACTTTATCAGTGTTCATAAATGGTGTTTGTGCCGTGACTTGTTTCTTATATTTATTTATTTTATATTCTATCTATATATTGTATTGTATTATATTATATATATTCTATCTATATATATCTATATATATCTATAATATATATACATATATACATATATATACACACACACACACACACACATATATATATATATATATACACACACACACACATATATATATATATATATACACACACACACACATACATATACATATATATATATATATATACATATATATATATACATATATATATATATATATATATATATATATATATATATACATATATATATATATATATATACATATATATATATACATATACATATATATATATACATATATATATACATATATATATATACATATATATATATATATATATATATATACATATATATATATATATATATACATACATATATATATATATATATATACATATATATATATATATATATATATATATATATATATATATATATATATATATCCGTTAGTTAAAAACAGGTAAAAGTAGGTTATTCGAGACACCCGACTCAACTTACTGGTCAGGTGTGCTGGAGCAGAGAAAACCTAAAACCTCCACAATTCTTTCATCGCCTTGTAGCTCAACAAATAAAAGTTTTTAAAGAAACTTACCAACCTTGTTTGCAGGTATTTTTAAGTGAATCCAGTGGTTGGTTCGCTGAGCTGCTGTGGTTGAAGCAGAAGCTGGCTGTGTCCGGCACCGCTGCTCAACATGAGGGAATAAATCTTTCAATCTGCCAAACAACACTTTACAACAAGGTATGATCTATGTCTCTGACATCCACCGTCAACAAAAATAACTAAACAGTGTTTTCATTTTTAGAAATAAGCCAAACTCAACATCTGGTAGTGTTAGGAAAATGTTACCTGAGTTAAATAAAGAAGTTTTTTTAAACTGAGGTCTTGAAGCTTTTCAGGAGATTAATGGTGTTTTTTCTCAGCTGGCATGTTCTTTAATACACAAGGAACAGGAGGAGGAGTTTAGTTACGAATCTATCCAAAGCTCATGTACGCACACCTTCTTAGTTGATGTGCGCAACATAATTAGTTTAAAGAGAATCTGTGTTACAGAAAATACCACATAAAGTTTCCATTCTGGCCTGTGGGATTGATGCAAGCTTAAAATAAACTTGCTTCTCGGCTTTGTTGCTCTGGACAATCTCACCCACGGCTTTCTGAGAAGCACAGGTTAACAACCACAAACTAGTGGTTGAAGTTCAATGCAGATGCAGTAATAAGGTGAAGTGTGCTGACAGCATGAGAGTTAAACGATCCAACGAACCAAAGACAGGAAGTTAAATATAGTCGCCGCCTGTCTGGACGTATTCCTGCTTCTCTGCTGTCCATACTGGACAGATGCCGGTGAAAACTGGATTAGGTTTGAACACCAAAGTAAAAACAGAAACTCCAAGACTGAATGAAGTTGGTGACGCTCAGCTGTTTACTTGTAGTGAATAAGCCTTTTCTGATGGCCAAACCTTTTGTTTTCTCCTCTTTCTTGTTGGTCAGTGGTTGTTTGATGGATTGTCGGCCTCTTGTGAACGTCGAGGCAGTTTGGCCCGCTTCAGTAATGTCCAGTATGAAACCAAACAAATCAAACAGTTGCCTAAACTATCCTGGTTTAAATGAGCTCCTCGTTTCCTCCATGGCAGTGTGGAGGAATCAGGGCAACGGAGATAGTACTGCTCACTAAATACCCAGAAAACTGGACCCAAAACGTTGGCAGTTCTTGTGACGAAGCCTTTACTGGCTGTGTCCAACTTTTCATTTGGTTGTATCCAAATATCATGTTGCGTGTTTACAGATATCTTATGTCTTTAAGCTTGCAGATCTACAAAAGACATTTTATCTGTCTTTTGTTGACACCCAGTCAGCTTGCGCTTTTTAAATGTTTGCATCAGATCACTCTTGCTGTTGTGTAGATTACCAAGCATGTCACACACTGTTGGAGAAAAATAAAGATCATAGTTTCATAATTATCATTGTTTTGTTCGTAACACCATTGTAAGCATTTTGTGTTAATTATATCTTGTGCTGTGAACATCCTGTACTTTGAATATTACATTGTAAGTGCATAGAAACATAACTCAGCTTTGTCATGAATGCCAGAGGTTTCTTTTGATGACTTTAACATCTCTGGGGTAGATGAACCGATGCACAGGCTGACTGATCATATCATACCATAACATTACATATTTATTTATAAAGCACTTTAAAAACAACATATAGCTGACCAAAGTGCTGTACAGAAACAACAAGTGAACAAAAACAGCTTAAGAATATAAAATAATAAAATGGCTGACGATGCTCTAGCGCTACACACAGCCGGACACATGGACGCACACACATGCACTGGCAAGGAACATTCGCTGGCTTCTAACCCTGATGCATATACGCTTATATAAATCAAGTATTTACAGCATAAAAATACTCCTTTGACTTGTACTCTCATAAAATACTCTGCAGAGGTTTATGAAACATTTCCATCTTACATTGAAGACGAGAGGGAAAGGTTTTGGGTGTTTGGTAGACACTGACATGTTGTGTTATGCATTGGTTTTTTTGAGTCACCTTCTTTCAGTTTTTCAATTCAGCTTTCTTTGCATAACGCCGCTTCACAACAATATTGCTAATAGAAACCAACTGGTTGCATCAAATCTTGACTTGGATCCAATCCCCCATCCTGCGCATGCATGAGGCGACAGTGGGAAGGAAAAAACTCCCCTTTAACCGGTAGACAAAACCTCCAGCAGAACCCGGCTCAGGGAGGGCAGCCATCTGCCTCGACTGGTTGGGAAGGAGAGGACACAGTTAACATGCACTGCAGTCTTTAAGAGGGGGTTTCATGTTCAGGGAGACAAAAATTCATCTTCTCCTTTGGTACTTGTTCATTTATGAGGCAAAGACTTGATGTGGTGCTTTTAAATACATCTTAATCTCAACTCCAGATGGTCTTAAAGTCTTAAAGACAGATAAAAAAAACAGTCATGCCTTGAATTTGACATGACCAAGTCTGTATACATACAAGTGGCTCCTTCATAGCCGCATACCTTCTGCCGATCTTCTACCACAAGCACACACAGATGTTTCAGTGACTCCTCCAGAAGCTACCTGTTCACCTCCATTGTCCAACACGTCTCAAAAGGCCCCAAACATTTTAGCAGAGCTTGCTGATGTCCTCGACATCCACTGTATGTTTTACAGGAAAACACCCGTGTGTTTCTTTATCTGCTTCATACCACACCACAACAGCTATGGTTGTGGTTGTCCTGCAGGACTCAGAGCTTGCAAATACTTTTCACTCTGTTTGGTTCTCTACTGAGGCCTTCATTTGCTGGATAAGACTCCATCATGTTTACAAAGCTATGAGGCCTGGAGCTTGTTGCATTTCTGCAACTTTAGCAGTTAGAGAGTTAAAACTGCTTTGGATGTGCTGTTTGCTCTGAATCTGCTGCTGTCATCTCAGAGTAACGTGGTAATTCTCATTGATCAGAGGTTGTTCTTTCCTCGTTCCTCCGCTAACATGACCTTTTAGCACACGAAGAACGAAAGGAAGGAATTTATCACCTATCCTATCCAAGCTTGCTTACACACAATATTAAATGAAGAAATAAGTCTCAGTATGTATAGGACAGCATCTGTGTGACAGAAAAGAGTTTGCATGCTACCCTGCAGGAACAATGCAAGTTCAAATACATTATATGTTTGACTCAACAGCTTGACTCAGTTTCCTGAGAGGTAAAGTGGTAAACAACCACAAACAAAAGGCAGTGATGCAGAGTAAATGCAGTATGAACAAGAAATGGAAGCATTTTTGTGGATTAAAAGAGTACTTTATTAATTCATCTTATAAAGGAGTGACAAATGAAGATATTAAAATATATTATATATTATATATTAAAATATATTTAAACTAAAGGAAAAAAAGACCTAAATTTCTACCTGGAAAGGAATTACAATTACAATTCTATTAGTTTTATTTTATACTTTTGTAATTACATCTCCCTTCTTGTACAACAGAAAAAGTATACCGTCACAGAAAGGCAAAGACACAGCTTTCCCTGTCACGATGATGCCAAACACTGCACTGAAACGGCAACAACCGAGCCTTAAAAGCCAAGGAAAACTCGTCCGTCAGTCCATTAGCGCCAGGGCTCCAGTTACGACACAACCTCCAAATGACCCCCTCCACTTCTCTAGAGGTGAGATCACCATCTAGGGGACTACAGTCTTCCTGACACCGAGAACGAGACATGAACGACAACAAGCCAGTCGGCTCGGGCTATTCCTGCACCCCTCTAGCAAACAGAGCAGTACAGAGGTCCCAAACTGCAGTCAAAATGTGCTCCTGCTCCGAGACCATCCCACCGCTCTGATCACGCACTGCTCTGATGGCATTCTTGGCTTGGTTACGCACCCTACAACCAACGAAGGCCCCAGTACACCTCTGCCTTTGTGTGTGTCTCGTCCAGCATAGTAGCAAGCAGAATGATGGTCTGGATGCTGTGTTCTGCTGATCAAATTTACTTTGCCAAGGGGAGCTTTACTGGTATGATGATCCCCTCGATTTTCTGAATTCTTATTTTATTTCTCTATTTATTTTTGTATTAATGTTTGTATTGCAGAGTTTGCACTGCTGGACCGGACCGGAGAGGATAGAAGAGAGACAGAAGAGAAAGAAAAAGAAGAGAAAACACCTCATAGAGAAAGTGAAAGAGAGAGAAAAATAACATACATATACACCGGAGAGGATAGAAGAGAGACAGAAGAGAAAGAAAAAGAAGAGAAAACACCTCATAGTGCGGGATATATATATATATATATATATATATATATATAAGATGAAAAAAATACTGTTTGGAGAAGAGTGATCATGCCAATATGACCCCGCCCACACAAAGGCAAGAAGCAGGCCAGGAGGATTCCCGAGACCCGGGCCACCAGCAGCAACCCCCAAGCACCGGCTCCTATCACCACACTCCAGAGCCAGCCATGGACCCACTCAGGATGTGGCGAGGGGGTCCCAGCCAGAGTCCCCCACAGGCAGGGGGAACAGGCCCCAGGGGGTCAAGACCAGCGAGGACCAGCCCCGCCGGGCACCGGCCACCCAGGGCAGACAGGCAGAGGACAGGAAGGCCCTGATCAGGGTCCCCACAACTACTGCCCACCAGTCCCAGCATCGTCCCACCATCCCACACGACCCAGCACCCCCCAGGGCCAGCAGCACTCCCTCCCCAGCCAGGCCAACCGAGACCCAGGTCCACTGGACAGGGTCCGCTTCCAAGAAATCCTACTTGGCCTGTGGCTGCAATCCCCACTCATGCTCCAAAGCCTTGTCCTCCCTCACATTCCTGATACTGTATTGTCCTTCGTTCCTCCCACAATAACCAACTCCATGAATGGCAGCTCGACAGAGATTGTAGTCAGAAAAGGCTATCATCCTCTGTACATACACCAGATCAGACACCACAACTGGCCATGGCCCTCACAAGGCCTCTGCGGGCCAAAAGACACACAGATGCTGTCGTGATTACTAAAATCTGAGGCACAATAGGTGACGCTCTGCAGTAAAGACAGTGCACGAGCACCGGCCCAACAAAGATCAATACGGACCTGCTTCAGAATCCCATGCACTGCCTACAAAAGGCCATCCAGTCAGGGTTGTGAATCCACCACATCCACCTCCGCCGTGATGTCCAGTAAAACCAGGTGACTGGTGTAATTTTTAAACCGGTTTGCCACAGAGACGTACAGTCTGCACAACACTGTGTTCTAATCCCCTAGGAGGATGTAATCGGGAGTCAGCCAACGCCTGAGAGACTGGAAGAAAGCCTGCCTACCAGCCTCTACATTGGGGGCATATACAGAAAACAGCCACACACTGTGCCCATCAAGAGTCAGATTCAGCACCACTAATTGACCTGCTGAGTCTGCATGTACCACAGAGACAGCAGAGTCTTGAGGAGGATGGCCACCCCACACGACTGTACACCACTGTGTGATGCCCACAACCCATGGGGCACAAGCATTCAACCCTCTCATCCCATCAAGTCTGCAAACAACAGATGTCAACAGCAGTAGTCAAAAAGAAAGACCCGAGGCGACTAGGGCTGCGCAACCCACCCACATTCAGAGACATAATCACCTCCATTATGAATATGTGAGAGAGATAACGAACCATTTCTGACGTCTTTGTCCCGAGACAAGCACTTCGTCGTGGACGCCGACCCCAACTTCAAAGAGACCCATTTTTCCAGTCGCCCTAGCGACGCGAGACACGCTCCCTCTTATAGTAACCCTACTTCTGACATCTGTGGTAGATGAAATCGGGGCAGTCCCCCACGATGCACCCCGGCTCCAAACAAAGACGACACACCTTCAGTTACCTATTGTGTATAAACCGGAAACATTGAGCTCCATTAGCTGTCATAAACCTGGCGGAGTACGGCAGCGACTGCACACTATCCGTGAACCTGACTTTCAAGAACTTGATTCCATCAGCTATTGACGTCCCCGTCAACATCGTCCTTCTGATGGTGGGCACCGGTTCCACCCCTCCATGTGCGCAGCCACTCCAAAATGTCCTCATTTGCAATACAGACAGGAAAGTTTAGAATGAAGCAATAAATTCATTGTTAACCAGAGTCCACCCCAAACTTTGCTTTCACTCATCATAAATCCATCCAGCAGTTTCAATTTCGCTGCTTCATTACTGACTGTGACTTCATACACATTCTGGTTTAATAGAAGATACCCAATGATGCCTCCACAAAGCAGTTTAACAAACTGCGTCTCAGGCTGGTGTGACCATAAGGGAGTGTACAGGGCAGAAAATGCCTTTTTGAGAAGTGCTGCAAAAGCAGGACGTTTACTTTTCACCTGTGTATAATACAAAGCACTGCTTCTGTTGGCATTTGTCCTAGACCCACGTAAGTACATACTCAAAGACAACAATGGGGGGGGAAGAGCCTGCAATCACCAGGCTCCTCTTTCATGGAACCAGCTCAACCTTAAAGATCAGGATTGTGACCTTCCTTTTGCATAAATCTTAGGGGGGGTGTTTAGCCATCCCTCAGCTATGCTGCCACTGGCTCAGACTGTTGAAGGATGTCCAATTATGCACTGAACAAATCTCACTGCTCCTTATCTTCCATGTAGAAAAATATTACAGTATCGGTATCATTAATGCATTTCTCCTCTTTCTGCAGGTCTTCCTAGATTAACTTGCGGTGCGTGTTGGTCTCTATCCTGTCCTCTGCACTCCAAGCGGTTAAGGCCGATGGCTGCCCTCCCTGAACCCGGTTCTGCCAGAGTTTTTTCCTTCCTTTTAAAAGGGAGCGATTTCTTTTCCGCTGTCACCTCATTCAGGATGGGGATTGGATTGAAGTCAAGATTCAATACAATCCATTGGGTTTTTTTCCTAGCTAAGCTTTTTGTTATGAATTGGATGGAACTTATGTCTGTAAAGTGTCCTGAGGAGACATTGTGAAGTGGCGCTTTACAAATGGAGCTGAAGCTCATCTGTGTTAAACTGTGTGATCAGGCATACAGAAATACAGTAAGAAAACCCAAGTACAGTGGTCAGCAACGTCATGAGTTAGATTCCTTCAATCCTAAAATTTCTCGTGTGTTACAGAATAGGATTAAGAAAAAAGTTTTGTGGTTTAAAATAAAATGTAAAAAAGCATGTCATATAGAGAATTAACTCAAGACACTAACTTTATTTTTTCCTCACACAGTACTGAAACATATTTCACAATGTTAAGACCTGAAAGCCCCACACTGCTCAGGCATGTGGATTTCAAATCATTTGTGCATTTTACAAATGTAAAAGTACAACAGTAGAAATAGCAAAACAGGAATTAACATTAATTTTTTATCAGATACATATATTTTCTCTCTCTCTCTCTTAAAAGTTTGAACTCACACACTCTGGGACACTGGTCGGCTTATACAGCAGGTGACTACATATTCTCCAGCCACAACTGAATAAATAAAGAAATCTAGTTTATCTCACTGCAAAGCCAACCTTCCAGTTCATGACTCCAAACCCTTAGGATCTGGTTTCAGACTGAAGGCAAGCTAAAAGGCAAGCCGACAGCCAGTATCTCCTGTCCACTGGTTGCTCTGGGACACGTTGGGCTTGACTAGCCTGACCTGTATCGATGTTTGGGTAGAACGCTGGTGGCCTCATGCTGCCTGCTTCACTTAAGACAAATGGAGTCATCGAGACAGACTCGTCTGGAGAAGTGGCTGCGATCTGATCAGACTTCGGCTCTACTTTTGCCTCCTCCTGTGGAGAATCGGAGCAGCTGGCGCTTCCCTCCAGTCGCTCCACCTCTGTTTCTGACTGTTGGCCTGAAGACAGCAGCCAGGGCGGCTGACTGTCTTCGGACTGATAATGTGTCAGCTGAACAGGAAAGTAGCTGTCACAGGTTGTGCTGTAAGGACAGCAAAAGGATTTTACTCAACTTATTACACAAACTGTGGCAGAAATGAATATCCAAGAATTTTTTCTTTTGTAAAATTTGAGTCATTTATTGTTACATATCCTGCTAAATGTCTTTCAGTCTAATGTCAAGCTTGGTTTCCAGCGGCAACAGGGTAAATGAAATGCTTACCTGCTGAATGTTGTCTGAAGGGATGAGAGGGAGGATGAAGAAGAATAAGCCGGCCGCTTGGGCTTCTGTGGACTTTCCATGGTAACATAGTCATCCTGCGTGAGCACAGATGAACCCTGACTCTTCTGAGGGGACATGAGCATGTACCCCAGTGGCTCTTCATCCTCAGCTGACTCCCAGCTCTGCAGCCGCCTGTCTACAGCTCTACTGGTACCAGTTTTCACCTCCACATCGCTCTCCGTCTTCGGTTTGGAAGGGCTGTCGTGTGAGGGATAAGTCAGGGAGGATTCAGGCTTTGTTTCCTCCGGTTTGTTGGGCTTTAATTTTGCAGGACTGGTCTGGACTTCAGGGTTTCTCGGGTTTAAGACCATGGGCCTCATGTTCACAGGCTTGTCTCTGTATTTGGGTCGGCAGCGTTTGGAGGCCAGAAGGGCTGGAGGCTGACTTTGACTTGAGGTTGGTGATCTACTGAAGTCGGGAAGAACTCGTAGAGCTCGTACCATCTCTCGAACTGCCTCATGAATCTGCTGGGCTACTGCGGGGTTTCCTATGCAAAACAAAGAGAGAAAGACAAGTCACAGCTCCACGTTTATACACAGCTTAATGAAAATTAACTTTTTTTTTCCCTTCATGTACCTTGTTCCCTTGCTTCCATCCAGATCTCTCCAGGACCATTTGGTGCCGACCTGCCAAGCTCCAAGTAGAACAAGCCATCAAGGTGGCCAAAGCGGCGAACGCTCAGTAAAGGTATCGTCACAGATGGTAAATCGTTGCTGGCTCCAAGTCGGACCAAGACCAGGGAGGTTGTTGTGAGGCAGAGCCGGTTTTCCCCTGTGAGAGGTTTGGAACAACCCAGACCCCTGGGCTTCACCGTGACGGGCCAGACCTTGGGCCAAGATTAGAGGAGGAGGCGTCGAGCAGCGCAGCAATATTATTTTACATTTCTTGACAACAGTAATATTTCAGGATGCGTTTTTTGATCAAATGTTTCAGTTGTTTGCTCTTTTCTAACACATTGTCAATCAGCTTTTTAAACAATGTGGAAGTGAAAATAAGGCCCCATGCCATGTCACCTGGGACGTTCCAAGTTACTGTTTTAAAAATACTAATAATAAAATAAAATAAATAAACACTGTTTCCAATATTCCAAATTTTCTTTTGTAAATAAAGAAAAGAATATTCTTGTTTCTTTTGGGCAGAAATCTCAACTTTCCGTCCTGTCCTGCAGGTTTATACGTTTTCTTGTTTCCAGACTCACACAACGGATCCCTGAGCAGTCAACATTTTTCATTTTGCAGCAACCAAAGTTACATTCCATTAAGCTGCACTCAGGTTTCCAGCAGCTGACAGGCATGCAGCTCCGACAGTCTACTGTTAGAGTAGACCAAGTCAGTTCCTGATAAGAAAATGTGGAAACATTTGGCTCTTTTTTTTGTATTTATTTCACTTAAAATTTACTTTTATTAGTTGTACACATTATTTTTATGTTAAACTGATGTCGTCTGTATTTATTCCTTTTTTGTTGTTGTTCAGTTTTCATAATATTCTAGATATCCTTACTTTAGAGGTTTATGGTTATTAAATGTTTATAAATTAGATTATTTTGGTTTTTTGTATATATCTATAGTACTTTATGTCTGCTTGATTCTTACTGTATTAGTTTGGATTTTATTGCCCACAAAAATACAATCAAATCCAGTCATTTCTAATAGCATAACTGACAAAAATTAAATTTAAAAAGTGCTTTTTTGTTCTAAACAATCAAATAAAAATCTTCGCCCAAGCTCTTTAAATTCATCCTGACTGATATGGTGACATGATAAATCTGGCCCAACCTCCTTGAAGAAAGCGGCAGGCGGCAGAGTGCAATACCCATCATCTTCTTCAGCACCACCTTCTCCATGCTCTTCATCCTTCTGCTCTTCCTCCATCAGCTTCTTTATGGCTATATACCAGTCTTCCTGTTGCTGCTGGTCCTCCATCACCAGAACCAGGGTCTGATCGCTGGCATACAGCGCCACCATGTGGCCTTTACGCGAATTGCCAATTCGACTCACGCCAAGACAGCAGCGCAAGTAAATGGTCCTGAAAAAGAAAAGATTGTGAGAACAATTATTTAGCCTGTTAATCAGCAGAAAACATGGTTCAACTTCAAAATGGATGAAATAATATGACACAAATACCGATTATGTCTTGTATAACTTAAGACAAAACCTTTTTTTTTTTCTTTTTAAAAATGTCAACTTTCTCCTTCAATTGTAATTACAATTTTCTCTCATTTTTCTGAAGCAAAATGATAAAACCAAAACAACCTGATTAAATCAACTGAAATTTAACCCTATAAAGTCCAGCGGGACATATTTGATACACATAGTTTGAGACATTTTGTATCACTGTACGGTAAAAACTTTGCTTTAAATCCTGTTAAACAATCTGATATTGGTCTTTTGTCCACTAATAGATACCAGGAAGCAGTGGATTACACTATAATGATTTAACATATCACATGGCAATAAATGATAAATATCCCCTAAAAACCTGTTAATATTAATAATAACAGTAATGATTTATTATTATTATTTTGTTTAAGGACCACATAAAGACCTCGTATTCAAAACATTGGACTTTTCCTGCCATTTGTTGATGTGTTGAGTGAAAACTAAATATTCTGACTGTGACTTCAGCTTCCACACAGCTGAGGTCGCGCGTGTTGCTTCCATCCCAGATCAGCGTCTCAACTAGAATATTCCATATCCAGAAGTTTTCCACTGATCACTGGATTAACCATCATTTAGCAGCTTATCACCTGGTTAACATTTAAGAAAAATGACAGAAGTGTTATTTAAAAGTCTCTAAATGAATCAATAGAAAATAGATTATATTGGGCTGTTTGGAGCTGCCAGCCTGAGACCGGCTTTGGACTCAAGGCCGAGGGCAAATTGTTTTCCTCGCCTGGAACCCAAACAACAATCATATCTGGGTTCGGCTTCCCGGCGGCCTTGGACCGGTGTAACCCCCCCCCTGAGAACGGAAGAAGAGATGTTCATAGACACTCTGTCCCCCTCCTCAACCCCCCCTCCCACATGACTCACCGCCTCCCTGGACTGTGTGTGTCTGAGTTTGTATTTAAGTGTATGAGACTTTTTTCCCTGTCTCTCCAGACTGCGCCATCTAGAGGTGCGGTCCGGAGTTACATGTTTTTTTTTCCCTTGACACCCCCCCATGATCCTAATGTATCGCTGTTCTTATCTGTTATCAGGCGGCGCCGGTAAAACTGGCTGCGTAGCCTAAGCTTCAGTTCGGTTCTGTAAACTTGTCATAAATGTTACACGTCTGGATGTCAAACCTTGGACGAGCTGCCTTGAACCTTGAATTTCCCCTTGGGGATGAATAAAGTATCTTTGATTTGAACAGGATTAACCAACATCTGGCTGCTGTGAATCGAGTGAGGAAATCAGTGGCGATACCCAGCCAGAAACTAAATCATGACATTTTTCTCAGCATATTAAAACAATGGATGTCCCAGAAGGTTCTCACAGTTTATCAAAGAAAGAATCAACCTATTCGGAGTCACAGAACATGACCAGCATGTAAAGTCTATGCACATCTGCAGCAACACAAATAGTTTGATTACTCTAAACTACCCAAAGCCATGACCCATATTCCAACGTACAGTTCATATTGCAATAGTTATTTTTATAAAAAAATCTAAATAATTTCAACCAAATGAAACCTACATGTAACGTTAACACAAACTGAAGCTTAAATGGAACCTTTAGAGGAGCTGAAATTACATCCACCAACCCTTGTTTGTTCAACCCAAACAGTGCCGTTTTCCCAGCAGACTTTTCCATTGCAGTGAACTTCTCCTGGTTCTTGAACCACTCCAGTCGGCTTGGCCCAGTATGACTTCCTGCTCTCAGGACAAAATATCTCCTGTGGTTCCGCTCCAGCTTCCCCAGATAGCCTTGTTTCGTCACATCACTCTGGGGTCCAGAGGAGCCCATCAAGGCCCCAGCCAGAGGGACCAGAGGGATGGAAGGTCGACCGCTACAGAAGAGCTCCTCGTAGAACCTTGATGAAGAGCTTTCACTTGACTGCAATCTGAGGAGGAAATCCCCAGAGTCTTCATCCTGCTCTGTGTGGGGATTATTCCTGGGAGACTCAAACAGCAGTCGTGTTTGGGGGGGGCTGCAGCGGCGGGACATCGGAGAGGAACAAGAGGCTGTAATCGCTCCCTGTTGATCATCGTCATGACCTTCTGCCATTTCTTCACTAAAAATAAACACCTGAAACAGAAACACAGGAAGAAAAAGAAGCAAAAATAATTGAGTTTATCCTTAGATGGAAAAGCTTAAAATATGAAGCCGTTTATTGAATGAATCTGGAGCTTTGTGATTAAAAAAAAAAGATGCATCTGTTGCATTTACCAACAAAGACACAGTAAGACGTAACTTCCAATTCAGATCAATGGCCAAGAACCATTTGGGAGGATTTATCATTAAAACCTTATGTATAAGTCAAATATTGCAAAGATCAAATTAAACCAGTTGTATTAAACCAAAAGAGTCAAATCATTGTTTAAAAACTGCTTATTTAAGGAGATTGCAGTTCAGATGTTTTTCAGGTTAACTTCAGACTTTTGACAGAATCATCAGTTCTGCAGAGTCCTGACACCAGATGGAAAACTGGAAAAATGCCTTTTAGCTCATTTAAGTATCATTATTAGGATCTTTAAAAAAAAAAAAAAAAAAAAGAAGCCCCAGTTTGAGAGATTAACCGTGTGCTTTAACAATACTCCTGAAGTATTAGCAGTTTCAAAAGGCTTTCACCTCCGACCTCTCTGATCTGATGTTGGATGTTTCCTTCAGGACCACGTTCATGCAGCGACACAAAGGCCTGACGAAACTACACAGAACATGGATGATAACTGACTGTGGACAACCCAGAAGTTTGTTTTCCCACTAATAATAGGTTTTAAAAGATTAATGTGCAGCAGATTATGATGACCTCCATTTATCCACTGTTGGACTTGGTTTTGAAAATTTCTTTTCAAAAGGTGAAAGGTCAAATGTATTTATATAGCACATTTGTGTGGGAAACGTGAAGCCCAAAGTGCTTTACAATCTAAAATTACAACTAAATCTAGGAAAGAAAAAAAAATACAATTGGAAATTCTTACAAACAAGATTAAAAACAATAAATCAAATCAAAACAAAAACATTTCCCAGTTAACTTGTGCTAAAAGCAAGAGCGTGTCTTCATTTGAGATGGAAGATGATCCAGTGTTTGATGGCAGACTACAGAAAAAGCTCGGCCTCCTCCAGACTTTAGTTTTGTTCTTAGACTGGATAACACCAAAGAACTTAACCTCATGGTTCTTGATGGAACACAGAAACATAAGAAATAGTTGTTAAGAGGCTTAAAACAGAGAGGAAAACTTTAAACCGGACCCTGTAGGAGACTGGAGGCCGATGGAGAAGTTCATTCTGTTTAACACCAGCCAGCAAACGAGCGTCCATCTGTTGGACCAATTAGAAACTAATACACAGTTGCAGTTGTCCGGGCAACTACAGGAAATGAACATGGATGGAAAGTTGAAAATCATGAGCAGGGAAGTATAGCTTTACGTTAGCCAGCTGTCTGAGGAGGAAGAGGCTGGACGGGACTACACGAAGTCTGACGACGAGATGAGAGGGGCCTCACCGCTCTGTCAACATCTGGAACAACATAATGACTCTCACTATTAAAGAAATGTAAAAAGATCCGTTATTAATAAGACCAAAAGCTCCCAGAAAGGCTGATTCAGTGTCACCAAAATATCCAGACGATAAAACTCTCATCCAGACACAGTTTTGTTCATCTCTGTGTGGAAACGGCCTTAATTGTTACAATCACACTGCTATGTACAGTCAACACCTCGTGGACCCCCATGAGGGCTCAGGGACCCGGGATTAGAAAAACGGCCCGTTTTGGTTTCATTTTTAAAACCTGAGCAAATAATTGCAAAGCAATACTTCTATAAATCCAATTACATTAAAGTCAGAAGCCAGCCTACAATGCAATGTATGTTCTTGTAGTTTTGAGTCATGAAAATATTTATCTTTTTTTAAAAAAAAAAAAAAAAAAAAAAGCATTATAAACAGTTTTAGTGAAACTTCTGTATAATACTTTGAAAAACATTAATTCCATTAAAATTATTGGAAAAATTTCAACTCAATTTGAATTAATCAGACCCATCATATTAATCTTTTCAGTTTTTTTATATGTAATTTCATAAAATCAACAGTTTCTCCAAAAATTAAGACAATTCTTTTTTTTTTTTTTTTTTTTTACTTCAAATGAGGTAAATGATGCTACTCTTCCTGCTTCATCACATTCTAAATCACATGACATTAAATGCATCAAATTAAATGTAAAGAATTATTGTCTAAAAGCAGTTGTTTGAATTGTAATGCAATAAGTCATAACAGTTTTTAATTCAAACTTATATAATGTGGCCATGTTTTCATTAACCATAGCTACCTGAATAAATGTCATTTGGACTATTTCATAAATCAGCTAGGCAGGCAAGCTTTTAAATTGTGTAGATTTTGACACAACTAAAAAAGAAGAAAAGTGTAAAGTGAGTTAAATGTTGAACTGAAAGTGAAAATCTCATTTTCCTTCATAGAGCTGCTAAACTCATGCTGACAAGTAAACGTCACTTTCTCCCCTCAACGTGAGAAAAAAAAACCAAACAAAACTTACCTGTTTCACATTTTACACCTGCAAACCCTCCCTGCTTTCTGCTTTTCCTCTCAGGTTGCTTTTTACAAGTCAAGCTGAAGTTAGCGAACTAGCTTTTTTCTGGAGCTCCGCGGCTTCCGTCCCGCAGGTGTAGCAATCAGTGTTGCATTCAGGAGCTCCCCGTAAAAACGAACACTCAATAAAAATAGGAGAAAAACTATGCAATTTTACTAGTTAGAAGGGAAAAGGAAACTCTGTGATTACATTAGTTGGAGTGAATAACTGCATAAATACTATCTACAGTTGCAAGTTATGTAATTTAGAA
Organism: Telmatherina bonti; assembly: GCF_933228915.1. Classification (NCBI taxonomy): domain Eukaryota; kingdom Metazoa; phylum Chordata; class Actinopteri; order Atheriniformes; family Telmatherinidae; genus Telmatherina; species Telmatherina bonti. The sequence goes on from NC_136633.1 coordinate 9,457,132, forward strand.
TTTTTTGTTTTGTTCTTGAACAGAGCTTCAAATATGTTGTCAAAACGTTTTACTAATGTTTTATTTTTTGTTTATTTGTTCATTCATTTAGTCCTGCAAGCAAATATTTTTGCACAGAAACAAAAGAAGTATTTCAGTTAGTTTTCACAACTGCTAAAGCTCATTTCTTGAAACTTCTACCCTCTTAAAGAAAAGTATTCAGATCATAAACACAGCAATTACAAATATATTTTATAAAGAGTTTTTGTTTGATACTGCATGGAATGTGGTTTTTACCAGGAAAACGATTATTGCAGATACATTTAGGAAACAAAATATACCCCGAATCATGATAAAAGTGTTTTCTACATCCAGTACTACTCTCATACAAAACAAAACAAGAAAAGCACTTTACTGCAGAATCAGCGTGCCTCAGATTTACTCCCCATCACCATGTCTTTGTTCAGGACCCAACACTGCATAAAAAAAGATTAAATGATAGAGAAAGACGAATATTTGAAATAATGCATTTACCAATACTAATACTAATACTAATGTGTTCACTCTCAATTTACATGCCAGTTCACAGTACTGTAAAAGTAGAAGCTGTAACTCCCAGCCTTCAGTAACACCTGGAAGCATCAGGTTACACTTCTACAGTCAGATCTTTGACTCTTGCAGATTTAGACTCGGAGGCAACTCTGTGCACTTGTCTCATGCCCAGTCTGTCCTGCTGGAGGACGTGTTCACCAAGTGACTGAAACACTGTTTATTCCATCAGCGCCCACGTTGCATCATTTTAAACAACTATTTCAACAATGAGTGATTCTTCTTGGGAGAAAAATGCAGTCCTCAACCTTACTATATATATATATATATATATATATATAGTTCATAATTAATGTGTATAATTATGTGAAGAAAAGAAGGAAAAGAACAGCTGCCTATAAAATAAACTGAAATTGACTAAAATAATAATAAATAAAAATTTAATGAAAATCATGATATTATTTTCTAATTCTGGTTCAATAGAAATATTTTTTGAAAAGCAAACAAATAAGACAATTTGTTACATATTCCATCAGTCATAAAGTAATATTTAGTTGAACAATCCTTTAATGTTTCCGCTCCAGTCAGGTGTTTTCTGTTCCTCCCAGTCAGACTTCTGCACCTGTTGACAGGTATTTTGTCCCACTGTTCAACAGAAAAGTCTCTAATTTGTCCAGGACACATTTGTTTCTTTGTTTTTTTTCTTTCTTCAACTCAATTAAACGAAAAAACAGTCTCTTATATTACCAAATTATATTTTTGTAAATTTTTACTTATTGTTCCTTTTTTAAGTCTCCAGTTATTTGAGTGACTGTTGTAAATTCAGCCTTTTCTTTAATGAAAAGGGATGAACACGACTCGTCCCATAACCAATGACACGATGAACACAGTTTATCCAGATTTCATCAGTGAAAATTGTTCTTGATCGTCCTCTGCTTCTTCTTCACCCTCTTCCTCCTCATCCACAATATTTAACACAAATTCCTCCTCCTTAATCTTTCTGCATGTTTCTGTCTTTTGTAGATGATGAACACCGTCCACCTGCACACAGTTGATCTGATCCCGTCATCATAACCCTGTTAGGGTTATTGCTGTGAAAATAACAGCTGTGTTGAAGTCGTCTTCACGTTTTGCTTTCCATGTTTACAGTTTAGCAACACAAAACTATTATAGTGTGAAAAGTGTTTATTAACTGAGAATGTGATTATGGTTTGACAAAAAAGAGCAGATGAGCTTTGCCAATTGTGTCTAAGTACCTGAACACAAGAATCTCTGACTATATGCATATATATGTAAATATAAATAGGTGGGTTTATATAATATTCAATTTCAATTCAGTTCAACTTTATTTATATAGCGTCAAATCACAGCAATGCCATCTCAAGACGCTTTACGGACAGAGAAGAAAACATAATGAAGGCCAATTCATAATAGCCTATATAAGGAAACCAACAGATTGAGTTGAGTCCAACTCAATCTCCCATCCTGAGCAAGCACACTGGCAACAGTGGGAAGGAAAAAACTCCCTTTTAACAGGAAGGAAACCTCCGGCAGAACCCGGCTCAGGACAGGCAGCCATCTGCCTCTGCTGTGTGGGGGGAAGAGGACAGAAAGACAACAGACAACAGGAACTGCTACTCCCGGCCAGGGAGACCTGCTGAGACAGGAGACATACATGTTAATGATGCAACACTGTTATGGGGGGGGGGGGTAAAAGAAAGAGATAAAGAGAAAAAGAAAGAAGCTCAGTGTATCAGGAAATGTCCCTCAGCAGTCTAAACCTATAGCAGCATAACTAAGGGATGCTAACCATCCCTAGCTATAGGACTTATCAAAAAGATAAAGTCTTCAGCCTAGTCTTAAAGGTGGGGAGGGTGTCTGCTTCCCTAACACTAACTGGGAGGTTATTCCATAAGAGAGGGGCCTGATAACCAAAGGCTCTGCCTCCTGCTCGGCTCTTTGAGACTCTAGGAACCACAAGTAAGCCTGCAGTCTGCGAACGAAGTACTCTGCTTGGTATATAAGGAACAATGAGGTCTTTGATATATAGTGGTGCCTGGTTGTGGAGGGCTTTATATGTAAGGAGAAGGATTTTAAATTCTATTCTAGATTCAACAGGCAGCCAATGAAGAGAGGCTAAAACTGGAGAAATATGATCTCTCATGCTGGTTCTGGTCAGGACTCTGGCTGCAGAATTCTGGATCAGCTGAAGGCTTTTCAGGGCATATTTAGGACAGCCCAGTAATAGAGAGTTACAGTAATCTAGTCTCGAAGTAACAAAAGCATGAACCAGTTTTTCTGGTTATTTTTTGGCTATATTACGTAAATGAAAGAAGGCTGTTTTAGTAACCTGCTTAATATGTGGGCCAAAGGACAGGTCAGGGTCAAATATTACTATATAAAGTACTCCTTCCTTTGTCTCTTCAAAGTTACACTGAGTTTATCTTCTCTCTCTCTGTTTAATGATAATGTGGAAACTGGCGGTTTCACATGAAGAAGAAGTGGTGTCATAATATTTACAACAAGTTTCATGTGTTGAAATATTCAAAGCAATAATGGGTGGAGCACGTTGGCTTCCGTATATTTCAACATCAGTGACTTGCCACATTGTACAGCTCCTGTCACAGCAGAATAATTGCCACCTCGCCAGGACGTCTCTCCTGCTTTACCAGGATGGCTGTCATACTCAGTTTCTTCTTTCTGATCTTCAGCCGGATGGACCTCTACCTGGTTCTGCAGTTGCTTGTTGCAGTGGTGGTTGCCGTGGTTGGGGTTTGGACCGTGAGGCTGCTGCTACGTCACGCCTGGTACACCCACAAGTTAACCGGCTTCAGTAAGCCACAAACACACTCATGGCTGATGGGTCACATGGGCAAGGTAAAACACAGATGTCATTTCATATCAGACATATTTCTAAATACTGAAACACAATGAGATGAGTTCAGGCAACAGGTCAGATCTTTCTTTGGGATTAAAAGCATCTTTTTAATACTTCAGATGCAGAGTTCAGAGGAAGGTCTCCTGCAGGTGGATGACTTGGTTGAGACCTACAAACACTCCTGCAGCTGGTTCCTTGGTCCTTTCTACCATCTGGTCAGACTCTTCCATCCTGACTACGTCAAACCGCTGCTGATGGCTTCTGGTAAGGTGAAACCACAAAGTGTTGGAGCCACTGTTGTCTTTCTGTCCTCTTCCCCCCACACAGCAGAGGCAGATGGCTGCCTGTCCTTAAGCTGGGTTCTGTCGGAGGTTTCCTTCCTGTTAAAAGGGAGTTTTTTCCTTCCCACTGTCGCCAGTGTGCTTGCTCAGGATGGGAGATTGAGTTGGACTCAACTCAATCTGTTGGTTTTCTTATATAGGCTGTTATGAATTGGCCTTCATTATATTTTCTTCTCTGTCTGTAAAGCGTCTTGAGATGGCATTGCCGTGATTTGACGCTATATAAATAAAGTTGAATTGAACTGAATTGATAAACTTACATTCATGTTTAATGATCATTTCTTCTTTTATCGCTTTGCTTCGCCTCTTTAAGCCAACATCACAATGAAAGATGAGCTTATTTATGGCCACCTACGTCCATGGCTGGGTGAGTCACATTTGTTGGCCTGGAAACATTTACTTGCATGTTTCATCCTTTTTAAGATCATGGAAAGTAATTTGTGTGAATTATGTTATTTTAACTATAATCTATTATAACTAAGTCTTTATCATTGAAATAAACTGACTGCTATCAGAGCTGCAATCATTCTGAAAAAGCCTCTTCTACTCCAGGACAAAGTTTGTTGCTAAGCAACGGCGGGGAATGGTCTCGTAAGAGGCAACTGCTGACTCCGGCTTTTCATTTTGATATTCTAAAGAACTACATCACCACTTTTAACTCTTCAACTAACACCATGCATGTAAGATGACACACATGTACAGCACACACAAATACAAATCTGCCTTTCTTTTCGCATTGCATCCATGTCCTCTATGTCTCATGTGACCATCAGAACAAGTGGCGCCACCTGGTAGCTGAAGGCAAAAACAACTTGGAGATGTTCGACCATGTGACTCTGATGACACTTGACAGCTTACTGAAATGTGCCTTCAGCTACAACAGCAACTGTCAGGAGTGAGGACTCCATTCATTTCACTGAAAACATGCTTTTCCTCTTGTAGTTCTGCTTTGTTAAGAAGTTCTCCGCTCTGCAGATCCAACAGCGAGTACGTGTCAGCCATAGTGGAGCTCAGCGACCTGATCATAGACCGCCGCCTGAGGATTCTACACCACTGGGACTGGTTTTACTGGAAAACACACCAAGGAAAAAGATTCAAAAAGGCTTTAAATGTTGTACACAGGTAATTTGCATGTATGTTGCTGTTTTGCATCGTTCATGTAGAGTTTGAGTCTAAAAAATGAGATGATACTTAAATAACTATTACTTTGAGTTTTCTTTGTATTAATTACATTTGTATTCTAAATATATGTAATTGTACGGTTTTCTAGTGGTTTAAATTCAATTAATCATAATATAGTAGTAGAATATTTCAGTGAACAGTATCTCACAAGATCACATAGTATTTAGTTTTGATCCATAGTGAAGTTTGATGTACTGTAGTGCAGTATTTGTATATTATTGTATTCATGGTTCACAGATTTACTCGGGAAGTAGTTCAGAAGCGCCGTGCCTTTATTAACCTGCAGAAAGAAACAGAAACCAAACCCAATGTCAGCACAACACCACAGAGGAAGAAGGATTTTGTGGATATTATCCTGTTGTCAAAGGTAAAAAAAAAGAGAAAAAAGTATTTTTATAAATATAATAGATGTGGCCTAATGAGTTACAAACAGAGTGTGGAAGAAGCTGAAAGTGAAATAAATATTGTTACTACCTGTTTTACAGGACGAAGATGGACACGGCCTAACGAATGAGGAGATAGAGGCTGAGGCCAACACTTTCATGTTCGCAGGTGAGGTCGAACTGCACAACAGCGCCCTCTGTGGTCACAAGTGATCATTACATTAAGCTGCTCTTAAGTCAATAACTATAAAAAATGCAGGCTGTAATATGTATAGTATACATATGACTATACATGTATAGTATAAATATTACAAGCACTTTCTCCCAATAACCACCGGCTGCAGCCTAGAGAATGGGGCGGTGCTGGATATTGGATGGAGTTGGATGACAAATGGGCGTGGTTGGACAGCCAATGGGTGTTAGGGTTAGGGTTAGGGTTAGCAATGGCCATTTAGAGGGAAGGAGAAACATGATCACATCAAAATGTTGAGGGGGCAGGGTTGGATATCCAGGCCCGGCCTCGTTCTCCAGTCTGCAGCTAAGACCCTCTCCTTTCTGCTGCCGGCAAGCTTTAGGAAGTTTGTAATTTTGACCCCTTTTCACCAAACAGTCCGACTCAAGACATGGCTGTTTGGTGCAGTTTTGTGTGATAAACTCTACTTTCAGCTGTACCTGGAAGGCAGGTTATAAATAACCAGGATAGCAGTCGATTAGCTACATAACAGCATGACATGACAGCAGAAACAACAATCACATAACACAGAACCAACGGACAAAAATGGTGGACAAGCAGCAGTTTATACTCTTTCTTTCTGCCATGTGGCTTCAAACAACCAAAAAAATCCACAGTATGTTTACTGTGGGTTTTTAGCAGTGTTCCTGCTTTGATTTTCTTGCCAACTCACATGGAAACTGATGATTCTTTCAACCAACCAATGGATAGCAGTGTGTCAAGCTCCACCCATTGGCTTCTATTTGTAAGACTGGAGTCCCAGTGGACGGGTCCCAAATAAATAAGACAGCTTTAATTGGATATTCTGTAACCCCACGCGAGGCTTTTGCCTGTGTAAACAAAAATATGTGTACTATTCAATCCTATCCAGAGCCAGACAAAACAGGGTCTTAAAAGAAAGTGGTCTTCTTTCTTCTGACAGTGTACCGGTCCGCGGCCGAGAAACCACATTTTATGACTTTTTTCTTGGACACAACGTCACTTTACAGCACCTACCATAGTTCAACAGCACTACTGTAAAGAAACAGAACCCAAAATGTGATGTTTTCATATAGAGGATAAACAGGAGGATTTCTTTCATAGCTATAAGAATCTAAAAAAGATCATGCTAAACTACTCCCATGTAAATAAAATAAAATAAAATAGAGTTAGAAATGAACATAATAATCCTTTAAAACCTCATTTGAAACCTAATTTTTTTACAGGTCATGACACAACAGCCAGCGCGATTTGCTGGACGCTGTATAACTTAGCACGACATGCGCACCATCAGGAGAAATGCAGGCAGGAGGTGATGGACCTCATGCAGGGACGAAGTGGGCATGAAATAGAATGGTTAGATCTCACACACACACACACACACACACACACACACACACACGCCTATTCACTAGGGGTGGGAAAATTGAATCGAAAAATTGAAAATTGGGATTTTTTTGCTTTACAATTTTAAAATCAATTTATTTTGCAAAAAAATCTTCTTCTTTTTTTTCAAATAAATAAATATAATCCATGACTAAATTTTTGTCATTTTTATTGTTTTTATTGATATTTTAACTTGTCATCTTGGGTGTTATAGCAGCAGAATGATGATCTGGCTACTGTGTTGTTTTTTCCTAATTGAAATCAAGAAAAATGATGAGCAAAAACAAAAGTTTTATACATTTCTTTTGCTGTTAATCCACAAAAGAATTGTGAGAATCGCAATCTAAATCGAATCGGCACCCAAAAAAATCGGAATCGAATCGGGACAAAAGCATATCGTCACAGCCCTACCATTCACCGTGCAGTTATTGTTCTGTTTAAAATATTTGCATATGTTGTTTGAAGGGAGGATCTGTCCAGTCTTCCTTTCACCACCATGTGCATCAAAGAGAGTCTGAGGCTCCACTCACCGGTCCAAGCTGTAACGAGGAGGTACACTCAGGACATGCCGCTACCAGGAGATCTCATCGTACCAGAGGGTGAGAAGCTGAAATAAAAAGCTTAGTTTGCTACTAGTTATCTGTGCATGCCAGCAACCCATTTTATTCCACCTAAAGTAGTTCACCAGTGCTGTTGGGGATTCCCAGTTATGGAGATCAGACTTTGTTGGATTAATGAGTCTGATAGAAACCCAACTCTTTCTTCTTGCAAACCTTTCCTAGGAGTGATCTGTTTGGTTAGCATTTATGGAACACACCACAACCCCGTGGTCTGGACGAACCCACATGTAAGGATTTGAAAATGAGCCTTAATTATACTTTTACTTGGGTTCAAATTTGTTATGACTAACCAGTCGATCTTCTGTTTAACCAGGAGTTTGATCCTCTGCGTTTCGACCCAACCAGCCCTCAGAATCACTCCTCTCATGCCTTCATCCCATTCTCCTCAGGCCCCAGGTTCGATTCTGTAATAAAGCCGAATAAGATCTGATTTATCTGGATGTGTTTGTGGAAAATGCCAGAAAAATGTGAATGGAATGTGCTTCCAGGAACTGCATCGGACAGAAGTTTGCCATGGCAGAACTTCGAGTTGTCGTGGCGTTGACCTTGCTCCGGTTTCGCCTCGCCCTCGGCGTGAATCCTGAAGTCAGGAACGGGTCTGGGGAAGTTCGCCGCCTCCCACAGCTGGTTCTGCGCGCTGAAGGAGGTTTATGGCTGCAGCTGGAGCCTCTGGACACACAGCAGTCAGGATGAATGATCCAAGAAGCTCTGGTTTTCCCTACAAACATGTTATTTGACTATTATAAAAATAAGCATAAAAAATGACATTGACACATTGCTGCAACTTTCTTTCATTGCCCTGATGACACACTGTTAAATGTAGTTTAAATTAAAGTTCCTCATTTTAATATTGTCTTAAAATGGTCCATTTTGTATTTTTTCTCCACATAAAAAGATGCTTTGTGCCAGTTTTAGGAGGAAATCCTTTCCACTGAGAACTTGAGAGGAACGACGGTTTGTTCGGGTCGTTTCAGGCAATGTGCTCATCTCTGCAATTACAAAAGTGGTTGAAAAAGAAGAAAAAGTCCAAAGGAAGTTTTTCAACACTGTCCTTCAGACTGAAGTGGGATGACTACATTATGTAAAACAGTATTACAAACACTGTTGTCATTAAATTACAGAAGCACGTTGTATTCAGTTTGAGAAATAAAAATCTGAACTTAGTGGGAATATATTTTAGGTAGTTATTTAAACAGTACTGAGGGTGTGCTGTCTGTTTCGTTAGGTTACTGGGAAATGCTCCCTGGCTGCAGTAGTCAGTGTTCGTCAACAGGGGCGGAAAAGTGCCGTTTGGATCCAGAATACTAATATAAATTCACTTTTCATAAAGTAATTTTACTAAACATAGCATGTTACTTAATCTTAATACATTTTGTCTGCATATTTTTTTGTTTCCATGGCTGAGTGTTGTTTCATTCATACTATATTTAATGTCGTGGCGCGTGGAGGCGGAGACTTGTAGCGTGTTCAGATTTACAACTTTCAGTTTCAACCTTTTCCTCCTGCTGCTGCCCAGACCAGTCCTGTAACTTACTAAAACCACCATTTCTGCTCTATTTAGTATCAGCTAAAGTCATTTCACACGTCTGTTTAGTGAACAGCAGCTGGAGCCCGGACTTCTCGTCGCTTTTTACCATTTTATTCACCAAGATGAGGCCGCGCCTGATGGCCGGCTGGTTTGTTATTGTCATCTTGTGTGTCACGTCTGCAGCTTCAGGTCAGTTTTTATCGTTTTATCTACACGATGAAAAGTATTTATAGCTCTTCGATATAGTTGCAAGCCGTGTTGCAGTTTCTTATTTTCCACGGTATGACCGCACCCCTTCCAAAGGAAACACGCGAGATAAGGTTCTAAAGAAACACAGAAAACTAATGTGATTTTAGGTGAAAATGCGGGCAGGAACAGACTGTGGAAGAATTAAGGAATCTGAATAGTGTAAAGTCGGTCAAACATCACAAATCCCAACCAGGGAAGATGCGTCACATCATGTTTAAGTGTTTTAAATAAAGCTGTATCTATTTTTTTTTCTTTTTTCTAGTTACTCTGTTAGAATAATAGTTTCTATTTAAACCCCCCCAGTCTTTGTACTTCCGGCTACAGGTCCATATTTTGGCTGATTGCATATAGCTATCATCTGTTTTTTTGTTTTTTTTAGAGTCAAAGGATGTAAAATCTCGGCATAATAAGTTTACATTCAAAGAAAGCATCTGTTCTTCTAATTTTCTGTTATCTTGTACTGTCACAATACAACAGTGGCTCAGAAGGTACAAACCAGTGTTTAGTGCCGGCACTTGCAGCTTGACATAGTTGCATCCTAAACACTCGAACTTTAAAAATCTGCATTATTGTTTAGGAAAAGTGATTGTAAAATAGGATGATAAAAGGCCTTGCAGATAGACAATACTTGAAATAGCTCAACTACTAAAGTTTTTTTATGTCTTTATTAACAGATTCCTCCAAAAAAAAAAAAAAGAAAGTAAAATGAGGATGGAAGAAATTATGTGAATGAATTAAAAAAGTTTAGTGTGAGGCCTCCAGCGACACCTTATGAGGGTAGTTTGGGTAAAACTTAGAGGTGTGTCAGATTAAATTTAACCACCATTGTGACCACAGTCAAGCCAATTTAAAGCTTTTTTAAAGTATCTTTGGACTAAACAAACAGCATGCTTCTTTTTTGTAGCTGCTGAGACAACAATCTATGGGAAACTGGGCGGTGAAGTTGAGCTCAAACAAGATGTCGTCCCTGCAACTGACACCATCACCAGCATCAAATGGAATGATGGAGAAAATCTCGCCATGCAGTTGGTTGTAGGAACAGTACAAGCATTTCGCCACTTTAAAGGTTTGACTTTGGCGTGAAGATTTTGTTTGTCTTTATTTGTGACTTTACTTGGAAAGATAACACTATCGGTGTTTGTTTAGAGCGTGGCTATCTGAACACCTCAACAGGGGTGATGACAATCAAAGGACTGATCCAAACTGACAGCAAACTGTACACACCAGAGATCAATGGCAGACCAGGCACTCCAGTTCACCTGGAAGTCATCTGTAAGTAAACCAGTTTTATATACTTAATTCATCCAGTATTGTATGATTTACCACTTTTTAAGAATGAGTCGTGTTGGAGTATGTGATCATTTTTCTTTTTTTTTATGTCTTTAACAAAAATAGCTGCTGTTCCTGTACCTACCCTGAAATCTTGTGACAATTCAGAGAGCACATGTACTTTGGTCTGTGAAGGGGACACAGCGGGAACTGGACAAGTCAGCTACACATGGAAAGCAGACAATAATGTGTTGTCAGATGCCTCTGAGAATACTTACACCCTTCAGGTATTGTATGTGTAATCTTTTATATTTTAAGGTTGTGTTTTCTTATAAACCAATGTCTGTGGTTGACCAATTGATCCTCTAAAGCAGAGAAATTCAACTCAATCCTTTGAAGGCCGCGACCCTACAGGTTTTAATGTATCCTTGCTTTGACACACCTGACCAAATTAAATGGTTCCAACAGCCAAGGAAGATCTGCACAATCAATCAATCCATCCATCCATCCATCCATCCTTCTTCTGCCACTTATCCAGGGTCGGGTCGCGGGGGCAGCAGCCTAAGCAGGGTGGAAGCCCAGACTTCCCTCTCCCCAGCCACATTTGCCAACTCTGCGGGGGGGATCCCGAGGCGTTCCCAGATCAGCCCAGAGATATAATCCCTCCAGTGTGTCCTGGGTCTTCCCCGGGGTCTCCTCCCAGAGGGACGTGCCTGGAACACCTCACCAGGGAGGTCCAGGAGGCATCCTGACCAGATGCCCAAGCCACCTCAACTGGTTCCTCTCGATGCGGAGGAGCAGTGGCTCTACTCTGATCTCCTCCTGGATGACCGAGCTCCTCACCCTATCTCTAAGGGAGAGCCCGGCCACCCTGCGGAGGAAACTCATTTCAGCCGCTTGTATATCTCGTTCTTTCGGTCGCGACCCACAGCTCATGACCATAGGTGAGGGTAGGAACGTAGATCGACTGGTAAATCGAGAGCTTCGCCTTCTGGCTCAGCTCCTTCTTCACCACGACAGACCGGTGTAGAGTCCGCATTACTGCAGACGCCGCACCGATCCGTCTGTCGATCTCGCGCTCCATCCTTCCCTCACTCGTGAACAAGACCCCGAGATATTTAAACTCCTCCACTTGAGGCAGGACCTGACTCCCGACCCGGACCCAGATCTGCACAATGTCTCATTAATTTGAGTCCGGTGTGCTGTTGCAGAAGATATGCTAAAAAGTTGTCGGGCGGCAGCCCTTGTGGGAGAGAGATAAATACTTCTGCTCTAAAGTACCTGCACAAGTACATTCTCCTGATGGATGTGTCCAGCGGAGGACTCGACCAAGTTGCTGGTGCAGATAACTTATCAGTTATAAAGTCGTTCATCTGTTAGTTGCAGCTTTTTGGTAAAAGTGATCTGAGCTGATGTCTAGTGGGCAATAAAATCAATCAAAAGTGTGTAACTGAAGACGAGAACATTATCAACAACAGGATGAGATCATTAACTTGGGATGTAAATTCATCGAGCATAAATCTGATTCTCAGCCTCATTTTTCACAACACTGATTACACTAGTTCTTCTAATGAAGGTATAATAATTAGCTTGTTTGCTAGCTAACTGCCAAATTTGCATGGTTGGCTTTTCTAAAAGCTACCGCATGGTGGAAGAACCTATTTGCTCACCTTTAACTGATTATCCACTAAATCCAGGTGCTTTGCTTGTAGTTCTGCACTAAAACTTGTGAACAGAAAGTCAAGTAAAATCTGTTAAAAGTCCAACAGTTTAGTAAAACCAAGCAGCACCCTCTGGCTGTTAAAAGTAAAGCGCATGCAGAAGTGCCAAAAATTGCAGTTCACCACCCATCTGCAAGAGGCTGGCTCCTAAAAAGAGTGAATCCCCATAAAGTCCCCAAAAAAGTCCAACTTTACAGCAGAAATAAACTTATTTAAAGCATGGTAAAAAGCAACTTTTTAGGTTTAATAGGTAATACCTTCATGACAGCTCAGGGAGGAGGGAATTCTTTCGTTTATAACCAGTTTCATCTCAAAATTTGGCATAATTAGGTACCTGTAATCCCACTGCAAGAAGACAGAGTTTAAAACAGCTATGTGTTTTATTTTTTTGCCCGCTAAAAGCATGACCTGGCTTTTGCCGGCCTAGCTCCATTAGCTGGTTAGCTACTGTTAGCTCGATAGTTACAGGCAGGTCAGAGTTTGGACAGACGTCAATCATCCACCCAACGCACACAGCCCCTCTCTTAGAACACTGTCTCTCCTGGAAAATACAAAAAATGTGCAAAGAAGCAGAGCTAACAGTTTAGCATACCTATCGGAATAGCATACCTTTGCTATTTGTACATGCTTACCATTGAATGTGGCAAAACTAAGCACATGAAACGTATGACAGTTTAATTTACATTAAAATCTTCTGTAATGTCTTGTTGAGGTTTAGGAAAGCACACTTGGGTTAGGTTTATTGGTATGCTGTTTTGGCTAAAAAAGACTAAATCGACAGATAAACCTATGAATGCTAACTTGTGGAATGCTATTTCAACGAGGTCACAACGGCACACGTGACGCTGCCAAGATGCGGCGGTGGGAGCCGCCCAATGGGCTTAAATTCAGCTCTTCAGAAACCTGTGGGTGACGTCACGGTGTCTCCGTCCGTCGTTTTATATACAGTCTATGTGTAAACACAGTTCTCAGTCTTTTTCTACACTGCAAAAACTCAGCCTTAAAATACAAGAAAAAAAATATACAAAAATGAGTTAAATGTTGCTTAAAATAAGATAAATTATCTGCCAACACAACAAGAAAATTTGGCTTGTCAAGACTTCCTAAAACAAGTAAAAAATACTCTTAAAACAAGAGGAATTCTCTGGCATAAAAACTAAGAATTATCTTAACTTTTAAAAAAAAAAAAATCATATGTGTACATATGTGAACTGAGAAAATAACAGAGATGTGAAAATATAACCATGTCAACCTGATGGGCGGCTGAGACATGGGCAGCCATTTTTGTTTTTATTACTATGCAATACGGAGAAATCTTGTTTGGAAGAGTTTGGAAGTTTAAGTGAAATTGCTTTTAATGCAATGTTTTTTTTTCTTACTGCACTCCCAGAAGGACAGTTTAAATATAAAAGAGATGAAAGAGTTCAGCTGTGAGCTGAGTAATGAGTTCAGCAGGGAGAGCAGCAATTCCATCGATAACCCATTCACTCCCAGTGGTGAGTAAACCCTGAGACTTTCTCTGATATCTTTGTGTTAAGTTCTTGTCAAACCTACAGAAGCTCTTTTTCTCTTCACTAATATTAGATTTATGTCTGTAGTCTCTTTAAAGCCTTGTACTTGTTCAAAATCTCTTCCAGATGATGAAAGTAAACCGAATATTTCCGTCGGAATCACAGTGTTCATTTGTCTACTTCTGCCTCTACTGCTGCTGGTTTTGTTTCACAAGTGCAAAACGGGTAATTATCCTCCTTTTTTTTAATACACATTTTAAATATCTTTATGGTTAATTTATCTCATATTGCTTCCTTTTAAAGTCTGAGTTTGTAATTGCTGCTTATTTCTTCTTCTAGGAGTGTGTTTCTATGAGAAGGGTAAGTAGCCCACAGCCTGAAATGCAGCGTTTCAATTTGCTCAATCCACACGACACAAGTGCACATGCAGTCATGAAACAGAAAGTAAATCCTTTTAAATCAAAGCTGTTTGAATCAGGACATAACAAAATAATCATACTCTGACTGGGTCTTAAACCTGAACAAATTGTGTCCCAAATAAACAACAGAAGTGTCATTCTTTTTATCTATTTTGGCTTCATTTTCATTAAATAATGCATCTGAAAAACTTAAATACATCTTTACTGTGTCCAGACAGGTGCTGGTATTTAGATAACTGATCATCATTAGTGTGAACGCCTCAATAAAAGCTGAAGTTTGCTAGTCTGCAGCATTCAGCTGTGTTTTCACACAATGCCAAGGAGGAAAGACACCAGACAATGATTTTAGAGAAGCAGTTGTTGCTACACTTAGATCTGACGATGGTTCTCAGGTAATGTCCAAACCATTCAGAGTCCATCATTCTACAGTAAGAAGGATAATTGGATCATTTAAAACGTTTAGTGTTTATCTTACCAGGACTAGATGTTCCAGCAAGTTCACATAAATACTGAGAGAAGCAGTAAAAAACCAAAACCTCGGGCTCTTGTCCTCAGCATCTTAAATGTTGAAACTCAAGATGCTGCGACTGGAAAAAAAAAAAAAGCTGAACATGATGTTGGAGTTGCTGCAACAGTCGCCCAACATGAACTCCATTGGATTTAAAAAAAGGTAGTTGCAGCAGGCAAACACAAGAATATGAATGAACTGGAGACGTCATAATGTTGTGGTGGGGAGTGGGGCCCCCAGAACACTGTGGGCCCAGGGGCCTGTGCACCTTTAATCCGGCCCTGCGTTTGCCCAGGAGGGATGGGTTAGATTCCACAGGAACACTGCCAAAAAAAGGGGGGGGGGTGGGATTGTAAAGCTGCAGTTTGACAGTGAAAGGGGGATTTTCTCTTAAATTTGGCAAAATAACTTCATCATGGTTTGATTTATGGCAAACAGCTGCTAGTTTGTGGGTTTTTTTGCATTGGCTGGGGGTGAGTAATTTGGACTGAACTGTTTGTTAGCTTATAGATGCACTCTTACTACCACTTATATCACTATATTTTGTGTTAATACTCTTATTGTAGCTTGTACCTGCTGGACTGGAATAATAACACAATTATTATTGTTTTGTTTTTAAATGATATTGTTCTGACTTCAGAGTTGTAGATATGAATAAATCCATGTAAAACGTGTGGCGTGTTTAATCCGTTGTGATCCTCTTCCTGCAGCATCGATGCCTTGGGAAGCGGGTAGGTAACTCCGATCATCCCTCTGAAATCAGCTTGTTTCATGTGTCTAACTCTCTGGTTGTCTCTCGGCCTTCTCTTTCTGTCACTGTTCTGTTTTTTCAGACTTCTGGAAGAAGAACAATGGCCCACGTAAGTCTTCATTTTCAGTTTTTATTATTATTATTATTCTTTAAGCTGAAAAGAAATGACTCTCGTCTGTTTTTATTGAAGCAGAGAGGGAATCTGAATCCAACGGTGCCACACGTGTTCAGACAGAAAGCCCCATAAATGGTAACATGCCACTAAAAAAGCAAAGCTCCCTTTTATTTTTGTGATTTACTTCATCGACCTGTCTTCCTTTGTGCCTTGTCACCTTGCAGAGGTCTCACCCATGACAGAACCTGATGAGGACCTGAAACTGAACCATCCATAAGTTCCAGACTGAAACAGGACTTTTTTTTTTTTTAGGAAAACCAGAAGTAGGATTAGTCTAAAGGTGGTTTATTAATAACACACAAGCACATGATTAGCAGTCAAAAGGAAGAAACTTAAAGGGATTTATTTCATATTAAGGCACTTGGAAAACAACGTGGTTTGACACTTTCTGATGGTGTTACACGTTAAAGCTGACATTTTACCAGTTTATCAGCTGCTTAAACCTACAATAAGTTTATAAGTCAGGGTAAATAAACACTACAGAGGTTTATTTAATAGGAGCTGTGTTACAGAGAATGGAAGCACATCTACCTTTGGCTCAAAGAGCCTGATAGCATTTTAAACAATTCCAGGAAATCCAGTAAAGTGTGTTTTCCTGCGACGGCCTGCATACTTTACTCGGACTGGTACCTCCGACTCATTAAAGCGGCGGCTGCTGATGATTTGTTGTCCGATGTGTCGGAGGAACTGAACCGACGGGGAGAAAAGGAGCCATTGTGTGCTTCGAGCAGCCGGTCCAACCAACAATCAGAGCTTTGTTCAGTCCTTACCACTGCATGTTTAGCTGTTTGTTTCAGGCAAATATGCAAGCTGACAGAAATGATAGGACTTGAAAGCAAGCGGGCAAAAAAAAAAAAAAAGTGCCTTTTTTTTGTAGTTTTTTCTCATTTGCTTGCTAATTTTTCTCTTGTGGTTGTGTGTGTTTATGTAGCTTGTTTTTACTGCATACTTTGGGAATATTTGGGGGGAACATATTTCCACATGGACGCAGGTTAAATGTTGTCTTTTAGCTCTCCAGCAAAAAAAAAAGACTTTCTTTTAACATCGCTGCTGTTTCAACACTAAAAGAATTTTTATTTTCCGTTGCTGTTTTTTCATGTTTTCTGACAAAAGGCACTGAGTGATGAGAACTGCGTTGTCCTCGTATGTGTTGTACTTCATGCAGCTGTATGAAGACTTTTTATATCAACTACGATGTATTTAATAAAAACAACAAAATGTAATCATGTGTCTGAAGTCTTTTTCCTGTCTTGAGCATGAAACTTTTTTTTTTTTTAAATGATTTTTTATGCTGCAGGTATTGATAGATGAGGTATAATAATATTTTAAGGAAAAGGTGTGATACTTTACAGCGTTGGTTCAAGGTGCTTTGCTGTTGCCCATCCTTCCCCACACTAATAACTTCTTAATTAATCCGATGATAAACTGGAAAATTTAGTCTGAACAGAGACGATTTGGGGTTTAAATCTCTCAACGTTCAAGGTGGATTTAATTTACTACCATCAGGGGTCATGAGATATAAAGTCTGCTTTATAATAACTACTTTCAGCTTTATTTGTAAAGCTCCACTTCACAGACACATCAATTCGAGCCAGTTGGTAATAAATAGTCCAGTTAAGGAAAACCAGTAGACTGCATCAAATCTTGACTTCGATCCGACCCCCCACCCGTTGTTCCCGGTGTGTGTTCTTCAAGACTATTAGTTTCTTAGACCAAAGTGGTGGCCAAAAAAAGTGAAGAGAAAATGACCTGAAAATAGAAGATCAAAGTATTTTCTTTTATTTATCACAACCTACAACAAGAAAGCTGTTTTAAAACAACGTTCATAAATAACCAGTTCATAATTTTCCATTAAAAACATCTAAAACTATCAACCACCTTTTCTATAAACCTTCCGTTCCAAACTTAGTTGGTTCTCTATGAAAATACTCCATCTCTGACTGGCTTTAAAGGGGTCCTATTATGGTATTTGGAGTTTTCTGAGCTTTCTACAGTGTTACAGTGTTGAATCCTCATCAGACATGTGAACGGCACCGTTTTTTATCACCTAAACGCATGTTTGAGTTTGAGTTTGAGTTCCAGCACTCTCTCCGTTCGGTTTCCATGGCGACCAAAAACACGTCGTTTTAGAGTTTTTTCTACTTGGAAATCCTTGTGAAGTCCCGGAGGATAAGGTTCGGTGATTGGTTACCTTCTACTGGTTAACAAGGGCATGTACAAATACATCAGGCGGGTGGAAAACGTGGGATAAAGTTATTTCCAACGATGGCTGGTGAGTTTACCAAAGAGAGACATCCTGCTGCATTCGTTGCTGTGGGTTGCTGTTTTCCACTTCGTTTTCAGGCTCTGATTCAGGTTCCAACATGTAGGGCTGTATGCTATGTGTTGACATTGTATTTTGTTTTTTATTGAGTTCATATGAGCCTAATCCTTCTGTTTATGAGATGTTACAATGACGGCGAAAGCAGGTGCGGTGCGCGCTCCCGATGTAGTGCAGTGGCGGGAGGCGGGGCTTAATGCGGAAGAGTCTCAATCCACTCGTTTTGCCCACAGGCTGATCTGACAGCCTACGGAGAGGGTCGGTCTGAAGTAAATAAAGCCATTTGTGACAATAACACGATCAATCCCAGTCCTTCTGGTCTCAGAAATAAAAATAAATTAGCCTGAAATGCACAGAATAGTTCCACTTTAAACACAGCTTCACAGCTGCTGTGGGTGTTCATACAGTCTACTGTACATGAGCTCCAGTGTTAATGCCAACTTGAAGCTAGAGGGCAGCAAAGCCTCACAATGCAGCATGCCCAACCAGAGTTTTCTTCTGCAGGATTGTCATTGGTTGACGCCTGGAAGAACATGTTTATGTGCTGCTAAATGGTGCAAAAGTCATTTTGTTTTCTTTGGAGGCTCTTTGTAGCACATATGCAGATAAAATATAGATGGTTCTGATGAAATGGTGAATAATAAACCTGAAACTCAGGAGGATTCATTTTAAATGAGGGTTGAGTCGACAGTTTCTTCTCAGGTCATTTTTCAGTTTCCTGAGAGATTCTGCAGAACAGTCAAAGTTAGTGAACTTTGCATGGATGCAACACATTTAGTGTCCAATCCTCAGGGAATTCAGGACGTTACGGCGTCCAGCTGCATAAACTAAAGATGAAAACAAAAAAACCTCCTGCTAGGAAATATAACAATCTAAAAGCTCTTCTTGTTTTCATGCTGGGAGAAGAAACTGCAGCTGAACAAACAGCTCAACTCCAGAGAAGTCTGTCGAAACCTTTTGTATTCACGGCCACTTTGTTCAGAACACGATAATTCTTCATGGTGAAGATTCAACAAAGTGCTGACTTAGCTCTATAGTCATGATGAAATCACACAGTTGCTGTAGATTGGTTAACAGCACTTCCATGATGAGAATCTCCCGTTCCACCACGTCCCAAAGCTGCTCTGATGGATGTAGATCTGGTGACTGTGGAGGCCGTTGGAGGACAGTGAACTCATCGTCATGGTGATGTGAGCTTTGTGACACGGTGCATCATCCTGCTGGAAGTTTCCATCAGAAGATGCTACACTGTGCTCAGAAAGGGATGGACATGGTCAGCAGCAGGACTCAGGTAGGCTGTGGAGGTTAAACCAGGTCATGCTGGTACTAAGGGGACCATATGTGGTGGTTTTGTTGGACCACATCCGCAACATTGTTACAATAAGCTTTTCTAGGTTTTTTTTTAACTCCTTTGTTATTTTTAATGTATAAAAGGTGCTATTCAAGTAAAATTTTATTTAAATCGTATCATTCAGTATCTTTGGGTATCGACCGACCTTGTCCTTTGGTCACATGTTGCTCAGCCTTGACCTGACCAAGTGCAACAACCCCAGATGGGACCGTCCACACAGGATTGTATAGTAGACGCCAGACATAATGGCAGCATCCCTTCATACCCGGATGAAGCATGGTAAATCTGGACTGATGAGACCACAACACCTTCTTCCTGAACCTTCGTTCAGTCCCAATCCCTGGACTTCTCTTCACATTGTACATGTAGAGATGTTCTTACCTTCACTAATAAACACAGTCAGGAGTTCTAGCTTTCCTTCATTTAAATGAAGACTGACCATCCAGTATCCCTCCAGTTTGATGCTTGTCAGTGACCTGAACCACAGATGAACATCTTTTCCAGTGTACATGCACTGTTATTGTAAAACAGTTAGAAAATACTGCTCAAGACCACCATCATCAAGAAAACCAAGTGATTTTTTTTTTTTTTTTACCCACCAAATGTTATTTATTTGTGAACAAAAATAAACATCTAAGATGTCCTTTAATACAGCATTCAGACAGGCTCAGACTTCTCTCAGGAATCATCTCAATTTAAATGAAAGAAATCGTGAATACAATCGTAAAATGATTGAAATCCTCCTGAAAACAGAGTTAACGTGACAAATAACTATCCAGCAGTGAAAACATTTCCTCATCTTCACTGTAGTTCCTAGCTGTATGTAGTAACACTGCATTCCTATGTCCTCTACAGGAGCAACCCTGTGTGTGTTCATGTGAAAATAGCCGTCCTCTTTGGCTGCCTGACACCAACAAGCTGCTAGATTATTAACTCAAGTACTAAAATTCAACACTTGGTAGGAAATTAAGTGTAAAAATGTAGAAATTATTGGTCAAAACTATTCAAATCTTATTCCAAGGTATCAAACAGATTATTACAAAGTGTTTTTTTGTGCTTCTTCTACATTACAAAAGCAAAATATAAAATTACAGCAAAGATTTAAAACAAAATACTTTATGAAGTGCATAAAAATCTGCAATTATTAACCTCATTAATAATTCGTGATTGGATTTATACACATGAAAAAGTGATTATCTCAGTGTAATAATACTTAGCAAACTGGATCAACACAGTAATTGTAACATAAAGTAAAACAAGAGTGTTTAAATAACCACACCTGCCTAAAATAATACGCGTAGGAAATATTTTTATCTGAAATAGTAAAAAAGAAAACTGGTCATGACATTCACGGTCCCGCTCTGTTATTTTTCAGCTTAGGGCTGCTGAGCCTTTTGCAGTAAATAAAACAGCAGATTTGACTCCTTTTCTAGTCTGAACAGTAAATAAAACCTCTGCAGTGCAGCAGCTTTACACAGCAGATGAGGCACTTGTATGACGAAGGCTCGGAGAGATCTCCAACATCGGCAGCGTGTTGAGAACGACTGATACCCGCTGAGTGAAGAGCGTGGTAGAAAACTGGGATGAAGACAACAGGAGCTACTTCTGATTAAGTTTTGGCACTTTTACCATTTGACAAAGGTTCTTCCTCCGAGTTTGCAGCCATGTTGTTGAGCTCTGTAGCCTGGTTACCGGCCGTTCCTTGCCCTCCAGACTGGTTCCTGAAGTGACGGATGATGACCACAGCAGCGCAGATGAAGTAGATCACCGTAAGGATGGTGAAATAAACAAAGTATACCAGGAACTGCGGGAGAAAACACAGATATGGTTTGTTGTATCATGTAAATGTCAAATTAATTCGTGTTTTTTTTATTATCCTCAACAGGGTTTAAGTTTTATGATGCTGAAAACTACAAAAGCAGCCAATGAAGAGGAGCGAAAATGTTATGCCTTTAAGTATTTGAAAAAGATCTTTGGTATTTTTGTGCTTTAAATTATTTACGAGAAGAATATTCTGTTTATTTAACATTTTGCTTGATCTAATAGTTTTAAACATTTTGTTGCATTTCTTTCCAGCACATTTAGATTTTAAGATGCTCCTGGAAGCTTTTCTGTTTATTGCCAAGTCAAGAAACAAATACAACCAGAAAAAAAATCGATAGTTTCTTCCATTTTTTACTATTTGCCAGGGAAATTGGTTCAGCAGGCTGCATCCAGTTCTAAAGTCCTACATGGACCAACAGTAGGAGCCTGACAACAGCTCATTACCAGATACATCCATCTGAACCTACAAATTGTCTTCTCTCTCCAACTTCTGGTCATTTCTGTTTGCTACAGGACGGGTTTGGCTTTCCCCAGTTGCTCATGTGACTGACAGTGGCGACAGTGACATGCTTGAAGCTTAAAATGCGCTGGCAGCGGCTACACAACGAGTTCAGCACCAACAAAACCAGAAGGAAGCAATGGTTTTGTCTCTAGGGGGCACACATCATGCTCAGTAAAAGTATGGCTTTTTTCTAGTTGGAACAGTGAAACAGCCCACCAGTAACACCAGGAACGTTCCCGGAGCTCCAAACTGGCAACCCCAGCACTGAGCATTGCTATAGTGCCCTAAAAATGAATGATGGTGCAGAAAGAGCCATTACAGCAGGTAGTACAATGACTGAACTGCTTTGTTATGATGGAAGGAATTTTCTTTCACATTTACTGAACAAACCAACACATAAGTGCTGATTTTTTCCAATCAAATCAGCATAAAACCAGATGGGGAAAAGCTGGTGTTTAGTGAATATTAATGAGAAAGATATGACGGTGCACTTTTACAACATTCAACCAGAACTTTTTATGCAATCTAAAGCAAACAAACAGATGAATGTGCGCCATATTTTGTTTACATGTTCAAAATTAATCATTTGTAGAAAAAAAAGAAAAACATTTTAACATTTAAGAAGCTTTTACTGCACTTCATTACATTTTGTTTTTAATCAGTAAATCTACTTTTCTGCAGAAATACCAGCTTTGCCTGAGTGGCAGTTTAATCATTTCCGTTTTAATCATTAATGGCCCTCAAATCGGCTCCTCAGATCTTCTTCTTCTCTAAAACAAGAGTTTAGTTACAGTCTAATGGAGGGCCTCCTTGCTTAAAAGCCCTGTTTCTGCTTCTTGCCAACTTCACAGCCCTTTGTAAGCCTGTTTGCACTTCCTGGACGTCTTGTGTTTGTAGGAGATTAGAAGGGAAAACTAACCGAACCGTCTGAAGTTGGAGGAAGGGTTATATTCCTATATTCGGTGAAAATGTTTCTGTTATTCCTTTATGAAGCAGATTTATTGCAGAGGAAGCTGATGTCAAAGAGCAGAGAATTTCTTGTAGCTCTCGCTTAGTTTCTGTTTAAATAAAATAAAATCTGCTGATGCTGTTTATATATTCATTCTCTGGCCTCTTCTTTAAACATAATTTTTCATCCTTTAATACAACAGTAAACAAGAAAGTTATGTACTTTTGAAAGATATATAAGGAAAAAACTATTTTTTATGCAGTATGATGAAGGTTAAACGTCATCTGAAATGCTTTTGTTCCATTTATCTGAGTTATTACAGTGGTAAACTATTTAAATATTTGCCAATTAGGCCTTACAAGAACACTCAGATAATAGATATTATAAAACAGTGGTGTGATTTTTTTTTACCTGAGAATGCACATCCAGTGCCAGACCCCTTTTATCTGAGACTATCAGGCTGATGATGCTCTTCAGTATCGTCCCTAAGAAGGTGTTGATACCAAACACAAGGGCACACAGCTCCTTAGTGAGAGATGAAGCGATCTGGAAACTGTGGAGAGACAAAAACATAGTAATGCACTCCAGATCCAGCAGCCAGGTCCGTGAAATGCCTCTGCAGAGAGTTGCAATCCCACTTCCAGTCAGTCCTTTTTACTAATCTTGATTTAAAAGGAAACATAGTCTGATTGTGTTAAATTCTAAATAAATATGTCTTAAATGCTGCAGATCTAACTCATCTCCAGGGTTACCATTCCAACCAGTAAGTGGCAGTAATGTCTTCTTTAAGACCACTTCTGTCCTTTTATCTTCTGATGGCTACTTCCAGCCAGATTCTATTCTATTCTATTCTATTCTATTCTACAGTCATTTAGCAGAAGCTTTTCAACTAAGCAACTTACATCTGAGTGAGAACAACACAAGCATGAAATCATACAGTAGAGGACATCGTAGGAAGGTGCTGGTGGACTGTCCAGTTGGACCCAGATCCTTCCATGAAGTGCTACAGACTTGTTTTTGTTTGTTTTGTTTACTCCCTTCCCACCCCATAATATCACCTATGTTAGAATACAAATAACTAATATTATAAAGTTTGTTGCAAAGAACTGGGCTAAGTTCTCAAACTTTCCGACAAATATAGGTATACTAAGTGTGGAAGTGCTCCTTGAAGAGCTGAGTCTTCATCTTTGGGAGTTTGGGAGATCATTCCACCATCGTGGCACTACAGAGGAAAAGAGTCTGGCTAGTGATTTGTATTGTTGGGTGAGGCGTTAACACGAGGTGTCTTTCACTGGTGGAACGTAGCTGTGGAGAGGGAGTGTAGGTCTGGATTAGTGAGTGAAGGTAGACGGGAGCCGTTTGAGTTACTGTTTTGTAAAACAGAAGCAAAGCTTTAAATTTGATGCGTGCTGCGACTGGAAGCCAGTGAAGAGCGATTAGCAGTGGAGTGACATGAGCTCATTTGGGTTGGTTGAAAACCAGACGCGCTGCGGTGTTCTGGATCATCTGCAGAGGTTTAACAGAGCATGCAGGCAGACAAGTGAAAAGGGATATGATATCTCAACATAAACATCAACATAACTCTCTGTTCAAACATGTGATGCATGTAAACACCAGTTATAATCAGAAAAACTCTGATCTGAGTTGTAACCAGACAGGAAACTTTGAACATGGCTATTGTTTAGAGGCCTGGATTACAACGTGAGATTAACATACTCCACATATGTCCCTGATACTTGGGTTGACTTACTCAGACATTCATAAGCGCTCCAACAAAGCTGCTTGGTAATTTAACCCCGTGTTTTCCAATCCAGACCAGTGCACTCACATAAAAGAGGTTTGCAGCATCTGACCAATCGCAGACATAGAGCAACTCATTTAGAATGGAAAAGGCAGACAACTATTATTTAGAAATATTAAACACATCAACCCTTACGGACTTGGTAATAAGTCTAGAACTAGAATGAAAACTTAATCCAAAGCCGGCTTTATTTCTTCATCAGAAGTATTTCAACTTTCCCTAAAAACTCTCTCTCTCTTAAGCTCTCCAGTCAAGACATGGGCACCAGTGTGGTTAGAATGGATTTTCCAAGAGAAGCAATTGGTTTTTATGCTCAATCTATTATCCTGAACATAGCTTGCTCCAGGTTAGCCGTTCAGCATTAGTTACTGGGGCAATATACACTGGTAAGAACTGAACCAGCTTTGTGGTATGGAAAACAGAGGGCTAACCCCACAGTTACCCCAATAAGAGAAGGACCAGCGTCATTGTACAGGTCTCAGAGTTTATGGAGTAACTGCAGTGAGATTGGGGCTAAATGATGGATCTAAGGTTGTTTATGACACAACTGCAGACAGAGGAAATGTAACCAGTGGGATCCACTGAACGCAGAAGAACTGCGGTGTGGATTCACCACACCTTTGTAGCTGATCGCGGCAACACAAGTAAAAAGGCGTTTCTGAAGCGTCCCAGAAGCGCCGCCGCTTTGAAAACCAAAGTGGATCCGGTGGATTTTGCCAGTAAAGGACTACATGTCCACTTTGGATGCATTTTACTCTAAAACATCAACATTTCCTCGTTACCGGCGGCACCAGCACCAAGCCGTCAGGTGCAAATAGTTTCACTAAAGAAGTGTGTTTATCTTGGAGGAGGAAACCTGTATTGTTTTGAAAGCTTTTGTTTTGAGACCACACATCACCTCTATAAAGAAACTAGAGAGCAAAACCCCAGAGATCGTGAAATTATAGAACCTGTTTCTATTGAAGCCTTTATATCTAAAAAAAAAACTGGGGAAATTCCATTTAGACCCATTACTGGCTTTTGAGAGAAATGTTGAAAACAACCCATCAAATAATCAGACAAGACCCTATTTTTATTTTTTTTACAAAAAAATTGTGTTCGGAAAAATAGTTTAGTGGATAAAAAATCTGTATTGGCAATCTTGGATCAGAGCAGGAATATATTATATATATATATATATATATATATATATATATATATATATATATATATATTGTGAATACGGAGAGTTCCATGTGTTTTGACCAGATGACAGCTAAATATAAAATCCCCTCCAAAGATACCTGGAAATACTTACAGCTCAGAGACTGTATGAGAAAAGCATTTTTAAAAAAAAACACAGCTTAATATCTGCTACTACTATACAGGAAATTTATCAAAATACATAAGTATCTAAATGTGTAGCATCTAAATTCTACAACCTAATAAGAACCGCTAACCCACCAAAACATGATGTTCTTAAGAGAGCTTGGGAAAAAGACCTAAAATAGGAAATACAGGTTGCTACATGGGACAATTTTTACTTCTGCTGCTGTGACAATATTTAAATCCTGGTATAAGACATCAAGAGAGGTGCAGATGTGATAAATTATTTACAGAATCATCCATAGAAGCGACTGGACTCCTGATGGCGAGACTAAAATTGCGAGACTGTAAAATGATGGAGGTGTGGATGAGCCAGAGGTACACTAATACATATTTTATGGATGTCAGACAGTTGAGAGCTATTGGACAAGTCTGGTGGAGTGTATATATGACATGTTTAGGATATAAATGGTCCAACGCTCAGCTTGGTGTGTATTAGGTATAGGCCTACAAAAAGAAAAAACTCTCAACAGAACGGATTCAGTGGTGTAGACTCGCTTTATGCATGGGCTGCAGGACCATGCTGAGACATTGGAAAACTAAAACCTATATTTCTTACAACGAATGGTGGGAAGAAATAATTAAAACGGCTAAATACGAGAAGCTTACCCTTAACTTGCACAATAAACGAGAGACATTTCAGAAGAAATGGGCCCCTTTTCTGAACTACACAACCAGAGAGGAAATATCTGAGTCGAATGTAAGATGGAGAAATACCAAACAGACTATGATGTACTGATGTATGTACCAGTAACTGTGTTTGTTTCCCAGTATGTTACCCATAGACCATATATGAAAGATGGACGGAGCCTCCAGTGGTTAAAAGTGAAGCCTACGCGGAAGTGCATAAAACTGCAGTTCTCCCTTCATCCACTAGGGGCTGCAAAACAGAGCAAATCCCCATAGACTCCCATGTTAAAAAGACCAACTTCACAGCAGAAATAAACATGTTTACAGCCTGGTTCAAAAATCCATTTTAGGTTTAATAGGTCAGGTTTACCTTCATGACAACTGTGGGGGGAGTGAATTTTTTTTCTAACTCGCCCGTTTTAAAGTAATTTAATCTCAAAATTTGCATATTTAGGGGAGTGTGCTTTTGATTGACAGATACCCGATTTCCTGCTTCAAGTTAGAAGAACGTAGAACAACCGCTGTTTTTAGCCGATTAACAACGTGACTTAGCTTTAGCCCTCTTACCTCCGTTAGCTGGTTAGCTCCTGTTATCTCCGGGTTAGCTCGGTTAGCTCTTAGCTACAGAAAGCTCAGAGTTTGCTCGATGTCAATCATCCACCATGACGCTCACAGCCCCCCTCTCAGCTCCACCTCTTTGCCCATATTTGTATTTTCCGGGCGAGACAACACGCATGCCCCTGCCAAGATGGCGATGGTAGGAACCGCCCACCGAGCTTCAATTCAGCTCTTCAGAAACCTGCGGGTGACGTCACGGAGGCTCCGCCCATCTTTTTATATACAGTCTATGATATTACCCTGTTGTTTTTGTTGGGTTTTTTTTTTGTTTTTTTTGTTTTTTTTATGTTACACTGGGTGTTACTCATTTAATTATTAATAAAAATGAAAATTAAAAAAAGAAAAAGAAAGTAGAAAAGCACTCAGAGAGCACAAACCTCCGCCATGTTAAAGAATCCTTTAAAAAATATTCCTGGATTTGGTGGTAATCCGGATCACCACCAAAATTAAATCAGTTCTTCATTTTCACATTTCCAACAACTCCTGAAAATTTGACGAAAATCCATCCACAACCTTTTGAGTTAAACACAAACAGACAAACGGCTGTAAAAACATAACCTCCTTGGCGGAGGTAATAAAGAGCGGCATGTGAGACACGTTCGAACTGTGCCTGCTGTTATTTGCTGGTTTATTGAAAAAATATAAAAATAAAAAATAAAGCAAGTTTATAAAGCATTTTAAGTGGGCCTACTCCAGCTATGATGCACGATTACGCAATTCTCATGTGAACCGCGACACAGACGTTGCGCTCTGAAACTCTGCTGGTGAGAGAGGGTGCTGGGCAGAAAGCTCGGCGCTCCACAGCGCTTCCATTTCCAATTTCCAATATTATATTATTTTCTGCATGCCCTCGCAGCTTTTTCTTTGCTTTACAGGTTACTGAGTACAACAGACCTCAAAGAGGCCGACTGAGCGATGGAAGGGTGACATGGATCAGTCCATGTACCTGAAATGATCCCATCTGAGTAGCGGCATAAATTAATGCAAAGCTGCTGCATTATCTGTTGTATTGTAACCAGACCATGTTACAAACATTTCATTAAGAAGTCAGTAAAGAAAACAGTAAGAAAAAGAGGTGTATGCCTTGTTTGAAGACAACAATGTGACACTCACGTGGCGACAGGCACCAGGAACTGATAGAAGCCTCTGAAGAGGACGTAAGAAGTGTAGCAGACCCAGATGTTGTCGGTGGTCCCCATGAGGAGCAGCAGACCCGCCTGCAAGGCAGTGATAATCCCAATGACCAGCTCCGACCACACGTTCCATCGAATCTTGACAAAACCTGCCACGAAGGAAGTTACTGCACCTGTAAGCAGACAATCGTTACTGGGATTTATTTTTTTTAATGGATACATTTAAAAGCCGTCAATATCAGACGATATTCTTCTGATTTCCTTCTTTTACAAAATGTTTTCTTTGTGTGTGTAAAGCCTTTGCTTGTTGTGTGATCAGCACTATCACAAGGACATGTTGCGTCACGCTATCAGTCACCTACTGTTGGATTCTGTTCGGTAGTTATGGTTTTACTGCTGCCGCATGATTTCTGCAATCTGCTACCTTTGTTCTTTACAGCCATTTAAAGTGCAACAAGTAACGTCATCTGTCCAGATCAGAACACAGAGGAGTTTACTGCAGACAGCTGCTCTGGCAAATCAAAGCTTATCAACAGGAGGAACTTTTTGTGTAAATAGATGTCCACTCACACACACTCAGAGATATAGCTCAAATGCCAGAAGCCACATGGACTCCCTTTAGCAGCACAGGACCTACGAAGATTAGTGTGTCGACCAAGTGGAGAAACACACCCATTGTCCTGTTACAACTAACATGCTTTTATTCATTTGGTACAGACACAATGGTCCATATAGATAACAGAAACGACATCAAAAAACACATGGACAACACATAAATTAGTCCATGTGGCTGTTAAACAGCTTCTCCATCCAGTGTTTCCTCATACCTGAGGTATAGCGACAGCTGCTCAGTTGGGGGCTTGTTAAAGCCTGTATGGTGGCGTTTTTCTGACTCCTCCAGCTGCCGCATAAGTTTGATCAATAAATATCTTGGCAGTGCCTCACAAGTGGGAATGTGATTCTCTACAAACAACTTACTGGCAACTGTGTCACCTGAGCTCCCCCACTAACAGCCTAAATGTGTCATTATAAGCCACTTTCAGTCGATGAATCATCCATCCATCCATCTATCCATCCCTCTATCCATCTATCCATCCATCTATCCATCTATCAATCAAACTGTCCATCTATATATCTATTCTTATGCATCAATTTATTAATATAATTTATATAAAATATAAAATTTGTATAAAACTTTATCTAAATATATAAACCACCAAGCTGAGTATCATCCAACTCATTACTTCCTGAAAAACTGGATGAATGCCTTACTTAGTAGTGTTGAAGCTGCCTCCACGCCCCCGTTGTAGACATTCTTGTTCTCTCTGGGGGGGTAGACTTTGTTCCATAGAATGTGGACGTAGAACAGCACCAGGTAGTAGCCAGTGGAGTTGAACACCCACCACAAGGACCAGAGCCTCAGGTTTGGCCTTTTCAGCACATTTTTAACCTCCAGGAGCATCTGCACAAACACAGAATCCTTCCAGCGGGATGCTGTAGACGCTGCGCCCTCTTTTGGGTTCATCTTGTCCAGTTCTGATTTGACAGAAGAACCCTTTTCTTGCTCCTGATTCTTCGTCCGATTGAAGAACAAGGAGCGTTTAGGCCAGGGCAGGCACAGTGCGAGCAGCAGAACAAAGCTGACAAAACCCAAAGAGATGGCATTGAGGGTGTAGAAGGTGATGTTGCCTAAAGACAGGCACAGCTGACCCAGCACAGCGCTGGTGAAGACCCCAAAGAGGACTGAGGAGCGCGAATAGCCTGCCACGCGCTGGTAGAGGACCGGGTTGACCAGGGAGAAGATGTAGGAGGAGTAGGCCACACGGCAGGCCATGTAGATGCCGTAGAAGAACTCCATGAGCTGCATCTGAAGCAGCGTGTGGCCCAGGAGCAGAATGACCCAGATGACCACCTGACTGATGCCCTGGATGATCAGAACTGGCTTGTAGCGCAGGAGATCTGTCAGCAGGAAAGCTGGCACTAGCACGGCCATGTAGGAGTAGGTCAGGACAGGAGTGATCTCATTGGTCACCTGGAAAGCAGTGAGATGAAATAAAGCTTCAGTATTAGTTTTTAAAAATGTGAAGAAGGATGGATGGATGGAGGGATAGGTGGAAGAATGGATGGAGGGATGGATGGGTGGAGGAATGGATGGATGGATTAGATAGATGGATGGGTGGATGGAGAAATGAGTGAATGGATGGATGAGGGATGGATGGATGATTAGATGGATGGAGGAATGGATGAAGGATGGATAGATGGATGGATGGATGATTAGATGGAGGGATGGATGGATGATTAGATAAATGGATGGATGGATGGATGATTACATGAATGGATGGATGGAGGAATGGATGGATGATTAGATAGATGGATGGATGGATGAATGGATGGATGATTAGATGGAGGAATGGAGGGATGGATGGATGATTGGATGGATGGATGATGGATGGATGGATGAATGATTAGATGGATGGATGATTAGATGGATGGATGAATGATTAGATGGATGGATGGATGATTAGATGGAGGGATGGAGGAATGGATGGATGGATGGATGAATGGATGAAGAAATGAATGGATGGATGGATGGATGGATGATTAGATAAATGGATGGATGAATGGATGGATGGAGAAATGAATGAATGGATGGATGATGGATGGATGGATAAATGAATGAATGGATGGATAATGGATGGATGGAGAAATGAATGAATGGATGGATGAGGGATGATAGATGGATGGATGGGTGATTAGATGGATGGATGATTACATGAATGATGGATGAGGAATGGAGGAATAGATGGATGATTAGATAGATGGATGAAGAAATGTATGAATGGATGGATGAATGGATGGAGGAATGGATGAGGGATGGATGATTAGATGGATGGATGATTAGATGGGTGGATGATTACATGAATGGGTGGATAGAGGAATGGATGGATGATTAGATGGATGGATGGATGAATGGATGGATGGATGATTAGATGGAGGAATGGAGGGATGGATGGATGATTAGATAAATGGATGGATGGATGGATGGATGGATGATTAGATAAATGGATGGATGGATGGATGAATGGATAAATGGATGGATGGATGGATGAATGGATGGATGAAGAAATGAATGAATGGATGGATGATGGATGGATGGATAAATGAATGAATGGATGGATAATGGATGGATGGATAAATGAATGAATGGATGGATAATGGATGGATGGAGAAATGAATGAATGGATGGATGAGGGATGATAGATGGATGGATGGGTGATTAGATGGATGGATGATTACATGAATGGATGGATGAGGAATGGAGGAATGGATGGATGAATGGATGCAGGAATGGATGATTAGATGGAGGGATGGATGGATGATTAGATGGATGGATGAATGGATGGATGATTAGATGGATGGATGATTACATGAATGGATGGATGGAGGAATGGATGGATGATTAGATAGATGGATGGATGAATGGATGGATGGATGATTAGATGGAGGAATGGAGGGATGGATGATTAGATGGATGGATGGATGAATGATTAGATAAATGGATGGATGGATGGATGATTAGATAAATGGATGGATGGATGGATGATTAGATGGAGGTATGGAGGAATGGATGGATGGATGAATGGATGGATGGATAAATGAATGAATGGATGGATGATGGCTGGATGGATAAATGAATGAATGGATGGATGAGGGATGATAGATGGATGGATGGGTGATTAGATGGATGGATTACATGATTAGATAGATGGATGGAGAAATGTATGAATGGATGAATGATTAGATGGATGGATGATTAGATGGATGAATGGATGGATGATTAGATAAATGGGTGGATGGATGATTAGATAAATGGGTGGATGGATGATTAGATAAATGGATGGATGGATGATTAGATAAATGGATGGATGGATGATTAGATAAATGGATGGATGGATGGATGATTAGATGGAGGGATGGAGGAATGGATGGATGGATGGATGGAGAAATGAATGAATGGATGGATGATGGATGGACAGATAAATGAAGGAATGGATGGATGGATGGATGGAAAAATGAATGAATGGATGGATAATGGATGGATGGAGAAATTAGTTAATGGGTGGATGAGGGATGGATGATTAGATGGATGGATGGATGAGGAATGGAGGAATTGATGGAAGATTAGATAGATGGATGGAGAAATGTATGAATGGATGGATGATTAGATGGATGGATGAATGATTAGATGGATGGATGGATGGATGATTAGATAAATGGATGGATGGATGGATAAATGAATGAATGGATGGATGATTAGATGGATGGATGGAGAAATGTATGAATGGATGGAGGAATGATGGAGGATTAGATAGATGGATGGATGGAGAAATGTATGTATGGATGGAGAAATTAATGAATGGATGGATGGAGGATTAGATGGATGGATGGAGGAATGGATGAGGGATGGATGGATGGGTGATTGAATGGATGGATGGATGATTAGATAAATGGATGGATGGATGGATGATTAGACGGAGGGATGGATGGAGGGATGGAGGAATTGATGGATGATTAGATGGATGGATGGATGGATGATTAGATGGAGGGATGGATGGAGGGATGGAGGAATGGAGGAATGGATGGATGATTAGATGGATGGATGAATGGATGATTAGATGGAGGGATGGATGGAGGAATGGATGGATGATTTGATGGATGGATGGATGGATGGCCTACATTTATCATATAAAAATAAGATTTTAATTTGGGTTGTCAAGTTGAGCATGTTAATTGACAATTTAACAGGTTATTATACCAAATCAAAAATTGTAATTTGCCATCATCACAGTGAGGGAAGTGGATTTTGGGCGTGTAGGTACTTGTTTCAAATGTACAAATTAGCACATTAATATGGATTACTTACAAAACATTAGCCAATAAATGTTCACAGATGGTTTCAAATAGATTGTAATGTTAAGGAAAATGAAAATATATCTATTCTCAGCCTGCTTGCCTTCTGTTGTCACCAGTATGAACGAGACTACTTCATATGACACACTGCAGAGTAACCAGAGCAGGATATCATAAAGGCTTCAGATGACAGAATAAAAAGCCCGTGCAGACACACAAGAAACAGCTACTGAATATGAGATCTTAAAATGGTTTGTTTTGTTTCACAATTTATTCAGTTAACTAAAAAAGATTAAAAACACCTGAGTGTAACGATAACGTCTAACCGATGGCTGGCATAATCACAATATTGGCAATATCTGATCTCACAAGAGCAGAACCAGGTTCCTCATCAAAGGCCAAAGGTGGCATGAGTTTTCCATGATCCAGCCATCAGGATTACATAAAAACTACCAATAAATGGATTAAAGAAACAAATAAAATAGACTTTACTTTCATCAAAAGGAAAGTGGTAATTCAAATTCAAACTTTCACCAAGCTACGTCACAAAGCTGTCATCATATCTACTACAGTTTGATGTAGATTTACATCATTTAGGAAAAAATATTTAAATATCTATAATGGCTTTTGTTGACATGTTTATTAAAAAAAAAAAAAAAAAAAAAAAGGGTAAAATAATCAACTAGCTTTGGAGATGAATCAAGCCGTTTGATGATAAAAACTCTTCCCTTTGGCAACCAGTTCTAAGTTCAAGGTCATGGTTGAAAAAAAATGTCTGACAAACAAAATATTGACCACATCTCTGAAAAATCAGTCCACTTTCACAAACCAATTAAACTGCCCCACTTCAGAGGAATGTGGACTTTGATCGCAGTAAGATGGATCAGTAAACTCCCAGCAGGGAACTCATTCATTCTTTGTTGCATGGAAGAAAACTTATTCCATAAGTTTTAGAGGTTCTATTTCTATATGGATTAACTGTGCATATGTGTATATGAATGTTACTCTGCTAAAATCTCTACCAAGTAAATATACTAAAACAGTGTTTTTCAACACTGTGCCGTGACAGATTATCAGGTGTGTCCTGAGAAATGACCCAATTTCACCCGATTGGTCCAAAGAGGCCCAGGTGAAAGATAATAAAATTAATTTTTCTTGTTTATCTTCTTTCTATTCAAGACACTTTTATCAAATGACTTTATGTTAATAATATGGTCTTTTTTTAAATTAAAAAAAATTTTTTTAAAATTTTTGGTTTGTGTGCCTTGTGAGTTTTCAGTGAAAAAAAACAAAACAAAACACTGTACGAAGGTGGTAGGACATTACTAACCTGCTCCCTGGTGAAGTTCTTCTCAGAGCTCAGCAGATATGGCGTAATGAAGGCCTCCCCAGGCTTAATCGATGACATAAACCCATAAAAACACAAGAATATAACAGCCCATTTCCACTTTCTGGCATCCTCCACATCCTCTGGGGGTTCCTCTGAGGGCGACTGGATCCCTGGGGCCGAGACAGCCATCTCTACATCTCCACCTTCACGTGCCTCGGCGTCCTCAGTCATGCTGAGATTCATCTCCTTCTCCTCCTCGGATCTGTCCCCGCTTCCTGCCGTGTCATCTGCTGCCATCGTAGCAGCCGTTTGGTGGTAACTCTGAGTGCAACTTTTCTGCTCAGTCAGACCACCATGTGAGGATTTGTTTGGAGGCAAGAAGCTACCGATGTTCAGACGAGGGGGGGGGGGGGCAAACGTAAAAACGTTCCTACTGACTCTTCTGCTTGTCTGAGTCAGAGAGGACTGAACTGAAGGAAACGTAACATTTTACAGGGTGATGAAATGAAAGTTAAAATGCTACATGCTGCTGTTGTTATGCAGTTGACCTTTGATCCATTCCAGCGTCTGACCCTGTACGACGGCAACCTATCCAACCGCTGGATCTGGTGTCATTGTGAACCTGAAAGGATAACAATGCTGTCTGTTAGTCAGATAAAAAACACGATGCCAATATGCAGCTTTTCATCATGTATTAATAACCTGAAAACATTCCCGTAATAACTAAATGGTTCTGCAGCACAGAATGATTATTTAGCCTGGTTAGAGCTTCCAAAGGTCCAGATTTACCCTTGTTTCTATTATACAGAGAAAACTTTTGACTAAATAAAACTACAATCTGACTTCGGGAGGCATATTAACATTCTTAAATACAGGTCTGAGATGATGAAAGGATAAAAAAAAATATCAATATGAGCTTTTGTTCTCCATAAAACCAAAGCAGCATTTATCTGAACAGAAGTTGTATTATTCTGTTCTAATCTCAAGTTTATTTAGAGCGCCATCCAGCTATGTTCAGAAGGATAATCTATGTATAAAACCTGGTCTTTGTAAATACAGATTGGATTTCTAAAGATGTGTTTCAGTGTGGATTTCTAAACTTGACACTAAAAGTAGACCGCAATACAAAATGGTCCACGATCCCCAACAGGGAGGTAAGCTTGAAAATCCATGAGCCTTGCACCCTCTTCAGGCTAATGATATTTCAATCAATAGGACAATATAAACTCCAGGTTAGCCATTTTAATCAATATTTTGCTTTGAGGAGTAGTTTTAGGCAATATTGAAGCATGTAATTTTACCAAGAACTTGTCACATTTGATTGCATTCAAATCAAGAGACAAATCATTGATATCAAATCCAGCACCAGAGATTTGCAAACACTCACTATGATACACCAATAAAACTGCCTGCAAAGGGTTTCACACAAAATGTTGCAAAAAAAAATAGCTTAAGATTTAACATCTAAACCAAGATTGTGCATGCATCTATCAGAAAGCACCCAATCAGAGACCCTTTTGGCAAGGTCGATTATCCAAGCCAGATAGTTACACCACAGTGTCCAGGACATTGCTATTGGTACCATTGGCTGAGAGATGATAGAAATATCATTTCACAGTGTATCATTCACAATTTTCACAATGTTGTGCTGGGTAAGGGGGCCCCTGGAACACTCTGGGCCCAGGGGGCTGTGTATTTTTAATCCGGCCCTGCCTTTTGGGAATGCCTTATCATAATGATTCTGACAGCTATTTGTGGCCTATCCATTTCCAAATGATTAGAAACTACTTAGCAAAGATAACATGCCATGAAAATACAGCTTGTATTCCGTGTTTGTGTCCCAGAGTTTGCTGTTTCTGGCTTAATGAAAGCAAGTTACACAAACCACTGACAGCATTGTGAGTTAGCATGTCAGGCTTTCACATAGACAACCCATCAGCTGCTAACGTGCTAACCCTCACGTCAGATTGTTCCTGCTGAACAACGATACAGACCCTTTTTTTATATATAGTTTATATAGAAGATAAAAGGCACAAGTACTAAGACAATGTAGATATAAAAGTCTACATAATCTAGTTATGTAGAACAATGACATACCGTTATAAAGAGGCGGCTGAAAGTCTCTCACACAACACTGCGTTGGCTCTCCATGAAGCACAGTTTGTGTGGTCGCAATTTTTGGTTACCTTGCAGAAATCATTGCACTCTTGACTACCTCGTGCGATCAAAACAAGCAATGGCGCGAGCCGTGTGAACGTGCTTCTTATAGCCGCACTGACTTCTGGGAACTGAAGTCTTAAGGAGGAGGAGGGGTCTTCTTTCTACAACTAGCAAAACTTCTGTAGTTTTCGAGGTGAAGCTACGGAGGAGTATCAGGGCCACTGAATTTTAAAAAATAATTCTGTGAATTTTGACTTTAACCTCATAATTCTGCCTTTTTTTTTCTCATAATTCTGACTTTAATCTCAAAATTCTGACTTTAATCTAAAAATTCTGACTTTTTTCTCAAAATTCTGACTTTATTCTCAGAATTCTAACTCTTTCTCAGAATTCTGACTTTAATCTCAAATTCTGACTTTAATCTCAAAATTCTTACTTTAATCTCAGAAATCTGACTTTAATCTCAAAATTCTGACTTTAATCTCAGAAATCTGACTTTAATCTCAAAATTCTGACTTTAATCTCTCAATTCTGACTTTTTTTCAGAATTCTGACTTTAATCTCAAAATTCTGACTTTAATCTCAGAATTCTGACTTTTTTCCAGAATTCACACTTTAATCTCAAAATTCTGACTTTAATCTCAAAATTCTGACTTTTTTCTCAGAATTCTGAGATTAATCAGGCCAAAACACGTGGCTACCTTGCAAGAACTGAGGCTTACACACTGTATTACAGCTCAATGGAAACACCTGCAAATCGCAATTGTTTTTTTTTTTTAATCTGAAAAATGTTGCTTTCATTTTGCGAAAGAATGGAATGGGAACACAGCTACTGAAAACCCAAGTGTTAAACGTGTAGTCTTAACTTGTAGTTAAAATTCTGAGAATGAAGTCAGAATTCTGACTTTCTTTACAGAATTTTTCTCTTTTTTATTAAGTGGCCCTAATACTCTTCCGTATGGAGCAGTCAGGCTCTCATAAAAATAAGACTATGGTGTTTCCATGTGTTTTGGCCTGATTAATCCCCCATATCAGTTAAAACATGCAGGTTAATTGAGGAAGCTAATATTAGCTAAGAATGTGAGTCTGAATGAATGGTTTTGTCTCTTTTCGTTAGCCATGTGATCGGCTCTGCAGAGGTCCCATAGATGCAGGGCCGGATTAAAAATACACAGTCTCCTGGGCCGAGAGTGTTCCAGGGACCCCCCTCCCCACGGCAACATTGTGAAAATTGTGAATGATACACTGTGAAACAACGTTTCTTACATCTCTCAGCCAGTGGTACCAATAGCAATACACTATTGGTAGTGGTGTAACGATACGGAGATAACATAGGAAACCTGACATATTTGGTTTTTGCTTAGCGAATTTACAACAATGTATGTGAAGTTTAGCAAGTAAAGTGAAGAGGTTAGATAAATCTTATTTTGTATAGAAGGTGAGAACTAAAACACCCAAATAAAACATATTCAGGCTTCATCCTAACTTGATACTCCAGCTTCCTACTGAGGTACAGATTAACATCATTCCAGAAGACTTGACAATAGGAGCACTCCCAGAAAAGATGACATAGTTTTATCTGCTTGTTGACAGAAGGAACAGAGATGTTCAATATTTTTATGGATTTTTGCCATAAAAACATAAACTGGATAGCCACGTATCGAAGTTTTTTGTTGATAAAAAATAGTCTGGGAAGGTACCAGACTTAGTTTATATCAGGATATTCATTATTCCAGATAAAAACAGAGGCAGGTTTACAACTCATATCTCTTTGAAGTAATTCTCTAATGCACTTGCTATTAGTTTTTGTACAAAGAAAGGGCTCTGAGTTCCCAATAAAAAGTTGCAGCAGAGCATTAGGTGGAGCAGTTTTAGGTGAACATGAGACCAGATGTTTGCTTCCTGAGGGAATGGCGTCGTTAACAATGGCAAATTCTCTAGGAGTAACAGAGAAATTAATAATACGTAAGTACATGACCATCCCTATTAAGCAACTGATTAACAAGTAGAAGCCCATGTTCCACCCATGTTTTTAAATACAGAAACTTGTGTTTAAACAAATGTTCTGATTATTCCAGATGTAATAAAAGTGCGGAGTAAAGTTATGTTTGTATACTAGAGACCAGGAAAGAAGCATTTGCCTGTGAAAGTTGGATAATTTAATGGGTATTTTATCAACGTTGTAATGTTGTAACCTTAATAGAAAGTTAAGACCTCTTAAGGGTTCAAAAACATGATGGGAGATAAAAGTCCATAATGACTTAGGATTTAACAAACACCTTTTGATCCATTTTATTTTAAAGGAAGAATGTCATGTGTAAAAATCTAAAGCCTTAAATCCACCAGACTTTAAATCATTAATCATTACATTGTGGACTTTTCTTTTCCAAATCAAATTAAAAAGAGTTTTGTCAACAGTCGAGCACACATCTTTTGGGACATCTAATGCAGAGCTGGCATAGACAAGTCTGGACAACCCTTCAGCTTTAGACAGCAGGACACGGCCAGTTATACTAAGATACTAAGAATCTTTGTTTAAGAGTTGTTACTAGGGGGTTAAAGTTTTCACTAGTCCTCAAATTTTCTCTTTGAGAATAGATATTCCCAGGTATTTAACTTTAGATTTTATGAGAATTCCTAAAATTTCTATTTCCTTGCATGGTTTTATGGAGAACAACTCACACTTTGACATGTTTAGTTCAAGGCCAGAAGCTTAAAAAAATGCAGTAAAAGTTTTCATAGCAACATTTACTTGGGTTTTATCCCGTAGAAAAAGGGTGGTGTCATCTGCTAGCTGGCTTAGAGCAATAACCCTCCCCACAACAGAAATACTTTTTAGCTCACTGTTTTTAATATGAGTAGCCAGTATTTGCATTGGGAGTAAGAAAAGATATGGAAAAACTGGACACCCCTGAAGTATCCCTTTATTCAAATCAACTTTATTTGCATAGCGCCACTTCACAACAATATTGTCACAGGACACTTTACATACACATCATTTCCAGCCAATTCATACATATCCTATAATAGAAACCAACTGATGGCATCGAGTCATGACTTGGATCCAATCTCCCATCCTGAGCTGCACGAGGCGACAGTGGGAAGGAAAAAACTCCCCTTTAACATTAAGAAAACCTCCGGCAGAACCCGGCTCAGGGAGGGCAGCCATCTGCCTCGACTGGTTGGGGTGGAGACGACAGGAAAGACAGATCAACATGTACAACTGCATTTATTCAGGAAGACCTGCGGCAAAAAGGAGAAATAAGTTAGAGACGGCATTATTGTCATATATTTATATATTAATACATTAGAGAAATAGAGCGCGGTACATCTCAGTGCATCAGGTAACATCCCTATTGCTACATAAGTAATGGTTATCTAGACTACCCATAACTATAAGAGCAATGAGCATAACATGGATAGTTGGGTCCCGTACATGCAGACTCCAACTCAGGAGATGCTCATATCCTAATTATAAGAATCATGGAAAAGGAAGGTTTTCAGCTCCATCTTAAAGGTGTGGAGGGAGTCTGCCTCCTGAACCCACGGTGGGAGCTGGTTCCATAAGAGAGGAGTCTGATAGCTAAAGGCCCTTCCTCCCATAGTACTCTTTGAGACTCTGGGAACCACCAGTAAACCTGCAGTCTGAGAGCCAAGTGCTCTATTTGGAATATATGGAACTATAAGATCTTTTATGTACAATGGAGCTTGGTCATGGAGAGCTTTATAAGTGAGGAGAAGAATTTTAAAACTTTATCCTGGATTTAACAGGGAGCCAGTGTAGAGCGGCTAAAACTGGTGAAATATGATCTCTCCTGCTAGTCCTCATCAGAACCCTCGCTGCAGCATTTTGGATCAGCTGGAGACTTTTCAGAGCATATTTGGGACAACCCATGAATAAGGAATTGCAGTAATCCAGTCTGGAAGTAATAAAGTAATCAAATCAAACATTTTGGTGGTTCCATGTGGTAGTTTAATTGAACTGTTTGCAGATGTATAAAGAGTTTTTATAGATTTAATGTTAACTGTTCCCCAAAGCCAAAAAATGCAAACATAAACTCATGTTCTATAGAGTCAAATGCTTTGTGGAAATCTAAGAGCAGAATAAAAGTGTCATCCTCTATTAAATCTGAGTAATGTAGAATGTCAAATACCAATTTAATATTGTCAATTATGTACCTGTTAGGTATGACTCCATTCTGGGACTCATCTATGATACTATCTAGAACTAACTTCAGTTTTTCAGCGAAGTAAATAGCAAGGATTTGGTAATCATTGTTTAAAATGGAAGCAGGATGCCAATTATCCAATAACAAACTACCTTTATGTGGCTTTGGAATTTGGCAAGGAGAGGGATGCAATTTTCCAGTTTCAAAGCTTTCAAGAAATACTTTTAGGAGAAAAAGAGCTAGTTCCTCTGAGAAGTGTTTATAAAATTCAGAAGATAAGCCATCTGTGCCAGGAGATTCATTTGGTTTAAATTAGTTTATTGCTCGTTTCACTTCATTAAGAGTTATCGGGCTGTCGCACATTGATTTATCTCCTTCACTAACAATAATAATACAGACCACCACCATGTCTGTTTCCATTAATGAACACCATCGTGATCTCGTCCATCTCGTCACCTTGTTTGTTATAGATCATAGACTGTATATGAAAAGATGGGCGGAGCCTCCGTGACATCACCCGTAGGTTTCTGAAGAGCTGAATTGAAGCTCGGTGGGCGGTTCCTACCATCGCCATCTTGGCAGGGACATGCGTGTCGTCTCGCTCGGAAAATACAAATATGGTCAAAGAGGTGGAGCTGAGAGGGGGGCTGTGAGCGTCATGGTGGATGATTGACATCGAGCGAACTCCGAGCTTTCTGTAGCTAAGAGCTAACCGAGCTAACCTGGAGATAACAGGAGCTAACCAGCTAACGGAGGTAAGCTGGTTAAAGCTAAGTCACGTTGTTAACTGGCTGAAAACCGTGGTTGTTCTACGTTCTTCTTACTTGAAGCTGGAGATCGGGTACCTATCAATCAAAACGACAAAATATGCATATGAACTTTGACATTAAATTACTTTTAAACAGGTGAGTTAGAAAAAATTCACTCCCCCCACAGTTGTCATGAAGGTAAACCTGACCTATTAAACCTAAAATGGATTTTTGAACCAGGCTGCAAACATGTTTATTTCTGCTGTGAAGTTGGTCTTTTTAACATGGGAGTCTATGGGGATTTGCTCTGTTTTGGAGCCCCTAGTGGATGAAGGGGGAAATGCAGTTTTATGCACTTCCACAAAGGCTTCACTTTTAACCGCCGGAGGTTCCATCCATCTTTCATATACGGTCTATGGTTTTTATATTTTAATTTCACGTGCCCTTTCCTGTGTTACACGATCGCCGCCTGCTGGACAGATACTGTAACGTTTGTATTCCCACCAGCAGTTCCAATAACCCCTGGCTGCAGCCTGGAGAATGGGGTGGGGCTGGATATTGGGCGGAGTTGGTTGTCAAATGGGCATCGTTGGATGTCAGATGGGTGTGGTTAGACGGGCAATGGGTGTTAGGGGTCAAGCATAGTGATAGGTAACTCTCTTTCATGCTTCATGAATCGTCATCCAGCGTTTCTTGAAATCTTATTGAACACGTCCCGGAGGATACTGTGTGCCAGCTTTGTGATGAGGTATGCACGGTCAACTCGAGATCCTTTATGCATCGATGGCCGGGACCCTTGGCCACTATGTGTGTTTGTGTGTTTAAAGTGTGGCAGGGCGTCCCACCATTACACTTTGCCATTGGGTTGTGTTGGTAGGGTGTTGGGTATATCTGGAGATGCAGTCCGGGTGTTATGTTTATGGATTTATATGTTCAAAGAGGAGTATGGGGATCAGTTCTGCCCTAGTCCTTTCTCTGTGTGTGAGGCTAAGTTCGTCAGTTCTTTGTGATGGGGGGGAGTTTCAATTTAAGGGGCTTATCTGGGGATTTGTGTATCTCTGGGGTATGTGGTTTTAAGGGGGGAGGTGTTGGTTTGGGCAAGGTATGAGGTGGGAGAGGTATGTTTAGTATAAGGTACAGGAGAGTGGGTAGGGGGAGAGGGGTTGGTTAGGATCAGGTAGGAAGATGAGAGTGGCTATGGTTAGAGGTTAGGGTTGGAGTTAGCAGTGGCCATCCAATCAAAATGATGACTTTTATGTATGGGAGGCCAAAAGATGCACAACATGGGCAAGACTTTATCAGGGGTATCATTTAAGAGAGGTAATGATTGTATTCCTCACTCTAACACACACACACACACACACACACACACACATACACTGCTGTGATTACTGTGGTCAAAGAGACGTGAGATATAAATATATATGTGCATAAATTGGATCCATCCATCCAGCCAGCCACCCATCCATCCAGCTTCATGCCGCTTATCCGGGGTCGGGTCGTGGGGGGCAGCAGCCTAAGCAGGGAAGCCCAGACTTTCCTCTCCCCAGCTACACTTGCCACTCTGCGGGGGGATACCGAGGCATTGCCAGGCCAGCCAAGAGATATAATCCCTCTAGCATGTCCAGGGTCTCCTCCCAGAGGAATGTGCCTGGAACACCTCACCAGGGAGGTCCAGGAGGCATCCTGACCAGATGCCTGAACCACCTCAACTGGTTCCTCTCAATGCGGAGGAGCAGCGGCTCTACTCTGTTCTCCTCCCCGATGACCGAGCTCCTCATCCTATCTCTAAGGGAGAGCCCGGCCACCCTGCGGAGGAAACCCATTTCAGCCGCCTGTATACGAAGTAAATTGGATCACCATGTGGAAATATTTAGAACAATTCAAGAAGGCCCATAGAAAGGTCCATAAAGGGCCTACCAGCTATTTCGTTTGAGGTTGGGTGTGTGGCACTTGATGTGGTAGCAAAAGGGGTAAATTTTCTTCAGACTTCAATTATCTAATCCAATAAAGGACACCGAGAGTCAACAGCAAAATAAGTTTTTTTGGCAATGGTAGAGGTAAGTTTTTCAGAGGCACCACCCAAATAGTCATTTCTGTTGATCAACCCACAAATAAATATGTGGGAGGAGTTGGTATAAAATTATATTGTGCTGGTATAAAATATAGCACAATTTAAAAGAGAAATAGGCTTTCCAGTGGAATATGTTTTATTGTCAAGAAGCATTATCACTACAAAGAAGTAGGAACTGAATTTTTATGTCAAGATTATTCTAATTATAGAAACAATACCAGTAATGATAAAAATAAATAAATAAATAAATAAAATACTATATTAATTCTTAAAGGCAGTTAGGTAGGCTAATCAGGGGGTTTACTTACATGTAAACTTGTCATTAGACAATAATGCTATTGAAAACATGCAACCTAACTATAAACCAATGATATAGCTTTGGTAAAAAGAAAAAATGCTTGTGTGTGCAATGTCAAGTATGAATTGTATACATGCCAATTGCATTGTCAATACAATATTGCATGAAAAATGTAAACAAAACAGACAACACCTTGCATTACTGGATGTTTTCACATCTGCTGGCATTAGATCTGATTTGACATGTTATCAATACAAAATATAG
Organism: Telmatherina bonti; assembly: GCF_933228915.1. Taxonomy (NCBI): domain Eukaryota; kingdom Metazoa; phylum Chordata; class Actinopteri; order Atheriniformes; family Telmatherinidae; genus Telmatherina; species Telmatherina bonti. Next base: position 9,501,240 of record NC_136633.1, read on the forward strand.
TTTTGTGTTAATCAAATGAAGTCAATCCGATGGATAATATTTTTTTCCTTTTGTCATTAACACTAAAATACGCATTCAGACACTGAAATAATACATTCCCTCTGAGACAGATGAGTTATTCATTATTTTATTGATCACAAGGCCTCTTTGTGTATTAACTGAGTTTTGAGAGAAAAAGTTAATTCAGTCAGAATTAGGAAAAGAAGTATTTATTTACATATAAAAACATGACATGAAACAACTGAATCAATGCTTTTTAATATAAAAAAAATACAGCGGTAATTATACTTAAAGGCATATTCAATGATAATGTATTTTTCATTGAACTGGGAACATCTCAAAGATTGACAAGGAGAAATATGCAGTATGGGATCATAATCAGAGGCTTGAAAAGTGAGGCATCACCAGACTGATACCAATAGATGGCAGCAGTATACCTCATAATACAAAATGGCAGTAAAAGGTATGTATATACATCATGAAATAGAATGAAATAAAACCTGTAAAAACTTCAAATAAATCAATATTTGTTTAGTCTCATTAATTTTATTGCCTGTTCTAAGATATTATCCTTCTGTATGTTGGAAAAAAGTCCAGCAAGTGTTCAGAAGACAGTTCCACTGCCCTCTGAGGTCACAGATGTTGACCTGCTGAACCTTGACACCGACAGCCTCTCCAGTCGCAGATTCCTCTGAACAAAAAGTGTCATTTTCTTCCTGAACTTTTCTCCCACAAATGCATAGAGGAAAGGGTTGATGCAGCTGTGGCTCAGAGCCAGGCCGTTGGTTACATCCAGAGCTAAGCTCACTAATCTTCTCATGGCACAGTCATGACTTATCAGATCGGCCCTCAACAGAGTGTCAACCACCAAGGTTATGTGGTATGGCATCCAACACAGGAGAAATGCAATCACTACTGATATGATTACCCGCATGGCTCTGTGTTTCTGGAAACCACGAGTGTGCAGCAGCCTAGCGATGGTGATGGTATAACAGACTACCATGACAATCAGAGGGATCAAAAAGCCACAAATATGGCGGAGGCCGCGAGTAGCAAGCCTCCAAACAGTGGGACTGCCAATGTCAAATGCTTCTGTGCAAATCCACTCTTCTGAGTTACTACTGAGCTTGATGGCATCGTGAAAAAGGGCAGGCAGAGCCAGGGCCCAACCGAAGGCCCACACAGCTGCACAGAGTAGCCGGCTGCACTTCCTCTGATCAAACCTGGACCCCTCAAGAGCATGGACAATCACACAGTAACGATCAACGCTGATACAAGCCAGGAAGATGATACTGGTGTAGAAATTAGCTTCACTGATGAGGTTGAGGAACTTGCACAGGAAGTCTCCAAAGATCCATCCACGAACATGTGCAATTGCAAAGAAGGGGAGCGTTAGAGCCATGAGTCCATCTGCTACTGTCAGGTGAAACAAGTACACATCTGATGACGTCAAAGCCTGTCTGCTGGTGCAGATCAACCACCCCACCAGGAAATTTCCAGGGATAGCCAGTAAAAAGATGACCAGGAGGATGAAACACATAACCAGAGCTGCTGTAGGTTCCACCAGCTTTGGCTCACATTCCAGCGTCTTTGGATTGAGGACGAGTGGGGTGGTGTCATTCTGGCCATTGCCAAAGTAGTCCTCGTCAAAGGTATAGAAAATCGACATGGCTATGGATGGAAAACAGACTGATTTGAGTTCATTACAGCAATGAAACATGATCCTAACAATTACTGTCGTCTCAAAACAGTGATAATAACAGGTAGTTCATGAGCGATAGCAGTTATAGCTACACATGATCGTTTCTGGGTCATCTAGAAGAGAAAGTTATAGAAACCTACTCTAGTAGATGCCAAAAATCAATGTAATAAATGATTAATAAGCATTATCTGAGCATTATAGAGCAAGTTTGTTTAAGCTGTGCGAGACACAGGCTTAAAACAACAGTGACAAAAAATACCAGATACATTTATTTACTACTTATAACTCCTAACCTGCAGAAAAGCAACATAAGAAGAGAAGGATTATGCATTTTATGTTGGTTACACAAAATATCAGCCAGTATAAACTGCCATTAGCTACATTAAAACACGTATATATACATATAAACGTTTCTGTTCATCATCTGTGTCTCAGAATATTTAAAAAGTGAAACTTTTTGTTAAATCCCACAGTTTTAGTCCAGTATATCCCCACTACCATCCCTCTAGTTTTCACCTTTAAGGCTTACCTTATGAAGAGGCTCGACTGAAAGCTCCGGAGATGAGTGGCGCCAAAATGACTCCGCACCAAGAATACAATCTTTAAGAATGACTCAATATGGGTGGCTGTCTTCCTCCGGTCAAAGATGACCCAATGTACCGTTCTTGCACTTGGTTTCCTGTGTCGTCACCTCTTCCATCCCATCTCGTCAGCTGAAACGTGTCTCAAGGACTCAAGAAGATATTTTAATAAACAAACAGGTATATATTTTAGGAAGGATTTTTGGTTACCAAACATACAAAACCAGATATTTTATTGTTAATCCTGTAAAATCCAGGTTAGTTAGGGCTGAAGAGGCCTTCCAGATTAGAAAACTTCTGGAAACTCAGACTGATTTGTTGCTTTTGGAAGGAAAGATGGAAGATTTAACATGAAATTATTGTTATTACTGTTTATTTGATGTCATCATGAGGACGTTAGATCGTGATTGGACCCTGAAGATGAGTCAAGTCAGGTGTCTGTTACTTTTATAATTTTTTTATACTAAGAGACAGAATTTGAGATTTATTGAGTTTATGTTTGTGTTTGATTTGAGACCCTTCTTCTGACTGCTGAAGGCTTTTGGACAGCCATAATTTCAACACAATTCAAGAATTCAAGAAAGAAAAGAAACCAACAAAACCCCATTCACACATATTCTCATTTAAACTGAATCTGCTTCAACAAAAACTTCACAAAGAGACACCATTCATACTTCAAAATATTCACAAAACATTGTACTTTAGCTCTGACATTCATGATATCTGAAAACTTTACATTCAAAGACTTCAGATTCAGTTAAATTGAGTGCTAATAGACTGTATATAACAGAGTATATGATACTATATATAATAGACAGAACACAAGAGAGTAATCTGATTTAGTATCAAATCAAGAATATTTCTACCATTAAAACACAGGAAAATGACAACAGTCTCTAATAGGACTTTCATATCCATCAGACCTTTTGTCCAGGAAGCCTCTGAATGTAGGGAGGACCCTCCAGCTGATCCTTAGACTCCCACAGTTCTGACAGAATATTTTCTCTCTTTTAGAGTTTAGAGATTTTCCACATTAACTCTGACCTTCCCAGTTTTGAACACTTTTACAATGATGTGTTCAGCTATGTCTCGTCCTTCTTGTAGGGAGAAAACTGTCAACATAATCAGAGTTTGTTGTTGAGAATAAGGAAGTTTGAGGTTAAGCGTGAGGCCAGGTTCGGGCGAATTCGCTGCTTTCTTTCTGCATTTTGATATTCAGAATCAATCACATTGAAATATTTTATAATTCTTAAAATAACATCTTAAGTTGAACATTCATCCAACACAATGCAGCTTTTTTTTTTTTTTGGATAATTCTTCAACACTTCAAGTTTTCAGCTAATTTAGTCAAAATCATTGAGTCAGGATTCAGCACCATGAGCCTTTACACACGTTTTTCTTTCCCTTAGATCAAATATTCTCTTGTCTACAAGGACTTAAATTCATCTATGAAAAGAATTTGACATTTATTTACCAAAACATATTTTAATGAGACATAAAGCCATATATAGATAAAATGCCTGTAGTGTCTAAATATTTTTTTATTTCTCATTCAAGTTTAAGAGTTTGGACTTACCTGTTTTGTCGTTGTTTTTAAGTAAGCACATTTTTGGGTTATTTCTCCACTATAAGCCCTCTAAACATGTAAAGTTTAAATTAAGCAAGAAACAAAACAATAGCAGTCAGTTTGTGCATGATTTAGTACTTTTTAAATTCAACTTTTAAAACAAGACAGACATACTAGATCATCGCCGCTCAGCGTTTTCCTGTGGTTTTAACATAATAAACAGTGATTTTGCTAGAATGCTCTGTTTTTTCTGGTGTGGTTCCTGTTAGTGACGGAGGGGGGGGCTGCTTAGGCAATCAGCTGTGTGCTCGAGGCGTTTCACAAATCAGTCGACTGTCACGCTTTCTGGAAACCAAATGCTGAAATGTTCTTCCACTTCACATTGCAAAACGCTGCTCTGATGCTTCTGTTTTGTTCCCGTACTGAACCCCCTTGCAAGAGCACCAAAGACGTTGGTAGTTTTTGTTGTTTTGGTGAGAATTCCACAGAAGGAGCGTTGCATGTTGAGACAAACATTGGTGAGAAATATGCACCCTGCATGGTAGTAATAACAGGATGCCACGCTGACAGGACCTCTCCTCCTCCTCCTCTTTTTTTTACTCCTTGAGTCAATAGACAAGCATCAAGACCCAAAGACATCTTCTTTTAACACCCCTTTCTCTGCTTCAGTTGGGTTTTCAAATGGGGAGAGCTGTGGGTTCATCAGCGTTACAGTCCTTGTTGTCAGGTATCTGTAATTTATTGGCAACATTTAGCCTTTGCACCAGTAAATGACAAAACTGTCACACTGCCAACCTCCATCCGGAACGATAACAGCCCCAAAACAAGAATGGCCAGTTATTAGTTTCTTGTGTATGCAAACTGATTGGGTCAAGAGCGTGCACCTGGGAACTGTTTTACCAGACGAACTTGTAAAGGCATCACGAGTTAAAAGCATCACAACAAACAAGAGTAAATTTTGGTTTTGCTTTTGTCAACAATTCAGTCCCTGCAATTCCTCTCACACACAACTGACAGTTAAAAACACCACCCTTTCACACAGTAATAGATGAGTTGGCACCAACGCTAAGCTCAGCCTCCTTCTCTGGAAAATCTTGATTGCTATCAGATTCCTTTACAAGTAGTTCCATAGAACTCGCCGGCCACCGACATCATGTGATCGTCTTTTCATGATGATCATGTTTCGCAGTCCACATCACCTCATCCTCATATTTCTGACTTCTTTTACTGCCATTTTGTTGTCTATAATGTACTTCTTTTATGTTTGGAAAATGAAAGCATCCAAACTATGTTTTTTAACCTCTTACTGTCAACATCTTTAGGCAATCCTCGTGTATTTTGCAGACCCAAGTGGAGGTTTTTAGCCATATCCAACAGGTTTAACAATGGTTATTTTTATGCAAATGGACGTGTTGATTGGAAATACACATAACAGAACGCCGGCGACCAGTTTTTTTTTTCTTTTAAAGCTTATTTGTGTAAAAACTTACTTTCCACAAAACATTCACATTTGGTTTCTGCAAAATCCCTGAAAGTTGTTCTCATTATATAAGAAGATGTCATTTGTTGGTCATATTCTTTGTAAAAATATGTTTTCTTAAGTATCAAACCATTAATAAAGAAAACATTTCAAAAGCTGCTCCATTAAACATCTTGGATCTTTCAAAAGAGCCATTGGGTTATGATTTGTGGATACTATAAATGATAATAAAATTGGCACATTTTAAATTCATTCGTTCGTCATCCTAACCGCACAGTCCCATGAAGGGTGGCGGGGAGGCTGGAGCCTATCCCAGCAGTCTTTGGGTGAATGCAGGGTACACCCTGGACAGCTCGCCAGTCCATCACTGGGCCACATTTTAAAACTGAGTATGTTAATTTCATACATTAACAATTGAAAAATGAGTTCTGATGACAGTACTTTTCCCAACATTAATACCTTCAGTGACCTATTATCAATGCAATGACCATTTAATGAGCCTCACAGAAACAGGCTTTGATTCAACCAGTCATTGTGTGAAAGCAGCAGAGGCCGTGTGTCCACCAGCAGAGACAAATGACATATCAGGCATTCATTCCTGTTTTTGTGCTTCTTTCATGTCTTCATTTTTATTTACTTGGTCACCGAAAGACAATCTCCAACAAGCAGAATGTGACCAGCTGAACAGTTCAGTGCAATAACTTGTGAGCTAAAGAAAGATTCTTGATCTTTGGGAACAGCTCTTTGCCATCCGATAGCATCACCATCACGTTCTTGAGGAATCTAAATGTCACTCAGTTTTTTTTCCACAGTTCACATTAGTGTATTTTAGTTCAAACCCCATGGCATGTCCAAAAGGAAATACTTCTCAGGTTGTGCTGCAGGTTCACCCCCTTGATCACCACTCCGACGTCCTCCTCCGTCTTCCCAACACCATTGTGTGAAGCGCATCAAGCCGATGGAGGTGTGTTTAAACCTCCGCTCTGCTTCCTCATTGTTACCATTCTGTAGATAAGAAGTAAATGTATGTATATTTTACGACAGAAACCATAGGTTTGCATCAGAAAGTGGTATATACTGACCCAATACTCCTTAAGCATCATCATTGTGGACGTCTAAGGACCCTCTTCAGTTCTGTGTCATCTCTACATACAACAGCAAATGAAATTATTAGGATTTTTTTTTCTTATCTTCATATTCTCTCGCCAGCAGTGACTCTTGTCAATATTTAGGTCTACTGGGTATCATGCAGTTTAAAACACACACATTATAAACTCAGTTTTCAAGTCTGAAGTATGGCCAAACAAAGCAATGGTTGAACAGACTTGTCTGAACTCTTAATGTCATGAGATGAGCAATCTTCCTTCCAGCTCCTCCTGTGACACCAAAGAACTCAATTAAGTTAGCTGGGTCTTTGTCAAGCTATCCCAGGAATGCTGCTTGAAGTGGCAAAGTTGGAATGAACTATACATTCATCGACAGAAAAACAAGACACAGACAGAAGACTTTTATTATGCAAATATTCGTTTAATTTTATGTGCTCAGACTTGACTGTAGAAAACGAGTAAACAGGGAGAGTTCAGTGATTTTCTTTCAAAGCTAGCACGGAAGTATCCTGTTTTATAAATGATCCTACATATGGAGATGAAGTGTCAGATGTTTTCAGTGTGAAAATGCATCGTAATAGTTCATCTGAACTGCACATTATTTGAATTATGCTGTTTCCCGTTGCTGAAAGCTCATTCTGCTACTCAACTTATTCCATTCATTTAAAAAATGTATGATGTGCACAACTTCCATGACAAAGTAGAGAGCTCCAATGAATTTAAACATGGGTTTTGGGAGTTTGACATAAGCCTAAGGCAGTTCTGTATCTACATGTGGAAAGGCAACAGAAACATTCATGTCTAAACTTCCCCCAAATTGTCTGAAAGTGTTGTCAAAATGGTTTGACACACATTTTGATCATAATTCCACCCGATTTCCGACACACTTTAGACAACCCATCTTTCACGGCAGACGGTGGGGAAGTGGACCCAAATGCAGAGACGAGGGAACAGAGATGTAGGTTTGAGACTGATTTATTTTCCACAGGAGGAACCCAGGAGACTAACAAGCAAACCTAAGAACTAAATGATCCCGCCACCAAAAACAGAAACTGAGGGGTATAAATGCACTGGGGAACCAAACAAGAAACAGGTGTACTGAATGACCTAAAACAAGACCATGTGAACTTAATGAACAGGAAATCAATAAAGCTAAAAAAAAAAAAAAAAACCAAACAAACAAGAGAACCAAACAGGAAAAACTACAAAATAAAACAGGAAACCCAAAACCAAGCCACAGCAAAAACCAAATCATGACACCATCATATATATGCATGCTCAACAGAGAAGATGAGAAAATAAGGAAAAAGTCTAGCTTTACATATTACTGAACACGGCTTTCAAAGTCAAGCATTTAATACAATCACATGCACCTACTTAAACTGAGAGATTTCCCACAGAATGGAAAAGGTTCTGCAAACTAAACACAATGTTGCTGCACCTGAAAACACGAGGGAATTAAATAATAGTTAGTATCCATCCAAATTTAGAAATACGTGAGTAGAAAAAACAAAAAAAAGGTGAAAAAGTAATCTTCTCTTCTGGGTTTCCCCCACACAATATTCCAGACGTCAAAATATTTACTAACCCACTCTTGGTATTTCATTTTTCTAATATACATTTCTATCATTATTATTACTTTTAAAAAGGTATTGTAATAAATAAAAAAGCAGCCAATGACTTTGGCCTTCATGCTGCTTCACTGCTTTTCAACAGAGATCCAACTGTACCGAACCCTTATATAGTAGTTATGACTGTTGTTATATTAGCGGTGTAGATTTAGCAACACATTGAAGAGCATGTTGCAAGTTAGAACCCCCTTTAAATCAATATGAAAGAAAATATGGTTGCAACTGCTGTTTAATAAAAGCACACTCATAAATACACTATTTGAGATTTTCTGTTTGAATTTTACGGCTGCATCTAAAACTGCAAGACAGGAAGTGACGTAGTAAAAAGGGAGATGGTGTTGTACTGAAAAGCAGCCAATCACCAGAAGCGCAGTAACAGCATCTCGCCTGTAGATGGCGTGTATTCACTCTTTAACAAATAGGCGCCATCTACAGGTGAGATGCTGTTACTGCGCTTCTGGCGATTGCATGCTTTTTTTTTTTTTTTTTGGCACAACAAAAATCTTGAAAAAATTTGTTAAATATAAGTAAAAGTGAGATAATTAATAAAAATGTGTAAGCAACAACTTTAATGCTGAATTTTTACACTCACCATCCCGTATATGATGGCCAAAAATATTTTTTTAGTGTAGCTCATGAACTATTCTTGTATTACATGAGATGTGTAGTCTTCCAACAAGCGTCTTCTCCTGCTTTCATGGCAGGGGGTTTTCCAAGCAGCACGATATGGCAGCACAAATATTGGTCTTCTTTAACGCAGATGGCCCACTTTGGGAAAAGATACATCCATCCATCTTCTGCCGCTTATCCGGGGTCGGGTCGCGGGGGCAGCAGCCTATAATCCCTCCAGTGAGTCCTGGGTCTTCCCCAGGGTCTCCTCCCAGAGGGACGTGCCTGGAACACCTCACCAGGGAGGTCCAGGAGGCATCCAGACCAGATGCCCGAGCCACCTCAACTGGTTCCTCTCGATGCGGAGGAGCAGCGGCTCTACTCTGTTCTCCTCCCCGATGACCGAGCTCCTCACCCTATCTCTAAGGGAGAGCCCGGCCACCCTGCAGAGGAACCTCATTTCAGCCACCTGAATATGAGATCTCATTCTTTCGGTCACTACCCACAGCTCATGACCATAGGTGAGGGAAGGAACGTAGATCGACTGGTAAATCGAGAGCTTCACCTTCTGGCTCAGCTCCTTCTTCACCACAACAGACCGGCGTAGAGTCCGCATTACTGCAGACGCCGCACCGATCCGTCTGTCGATCTCACGCATCATCCTTCCCTCACTCGTGAACAAGACCCCGAGATATTTAAACTCCTCCACTTGATGCAGGACCTCAGGGGAGATGATTAAATAATGTAACTCACTTTTAGTGTAACTATTGTATATTATATATATGTAAATATGTTTTCTTGTATCTGTGAACCTGAGGAAATCTGAGAATCTAAGTTTTAGGGGGTTGGGATGGAAATTGTGGGATTGTTTATCTAATATATGTCTATGATAAACTGTTAGGTCTTGGCTCCCATTTATAAGCTAAAGATATATTCTAGGGAGTCCAAATTTTTACAAGTATACAATGTATCTATTGGCGTGTCACTGTATTTTAATGTGATTTGTAAAAATGAAATAAAATGAAAATAAAAGGAATCCACCCTATTCCGGCTGAGGACCACAGTCTCAGATTTGGAGGTCCTGATTCTCATCCCAGCAGCTTCACACTCGGCTCAAGTGAGAGCTGGAGATTACGACCAGATGAAGCCAACAGGACCACGTCATCCACAAAAGGCAGACCCAATCCTGAGGCCACTAAGGCGGATCCCTTCAACAACTCGGCTGCACCTAGAAATTCTGTCCATATAAGTTATGAACAGAATCGATGATAAAGGGCAGCCTTGGCGGAGTCCAACCCTCACTGGAAACGAATCCGACTTACTGCCGGCAATGCAGACCGAGCTCTGACACCTGTCGTACAGGGACCGGACAGCTCGTACAAGGGGGTCCGGTACCCCATACTCCCGGAGTACCCCCCACAGGAGCCCCCGGGGGACACGGCCGAACGCCTTCTCCAGGTCCACAAAGCACATGTAGACTGGTTGGGCAAACTCCCATGCCCCCTCCAGGACCCCAGAGAGGGTATAGAGTTGGTCCACTGTTCGGCGACCAGGACGAAAACCGCACTGCTCCTCCTCAATCCGAGATTGATCTATTCAGCGGACCCTCCTCTCCAGGACCCCTGAATAAACCTTACCAGGGAGGCTGAGGAGTGTGATTCCCCTGTAATTGGAACACACCCTCCGGTCCCCCTTCTTAAAAAGGGGGACCACCACCATAGTCTCCTAGTCCAGAGGCACCATCCCCGATGTCCACGCGATGCTGCAGAGGTGTGTCAGCCAGGACAGCCCCACAGCATCCAGAGCCTTAAGGAACTCCGGGCGGATCTCATCCACCCCCGGGGCCTTGCCGCCAAGGAGCTTTTAAACCACCTCAGCGACTTCAGCCCCAGAGATAGGAGAGTCCACCCCTGAGTCCCCCAGCTCTTTGGGAAAAGATATAGATGGTTAATTCTAAAGTAATTAAAATATGGTAATTATCTTTGGAAAGCAGTTAAATGCAAATAAACTTCATCTTTCAACAAGAGTCTTCTTCCTTTTATGGCAGTGGGTATCCCAAACACAGCAACTTCCATGGTAAGTGTGTCGCAATATGTCTTACAAGTTACCTCGTAAAGGTGACTAACCAGGCTTTCTACCAATGTTTCACACAAGACCAACTGGTACTATTAGAAGGGACACGTAACTGCCCAAAAACACATTAATACGTTTTTATCCATCAATGCTTTCTTCGTACATCTTAGCTATTATTTCTAATTGCAACTCCAACTTAAGACAAGAAAACTTATAACTCTATATTCCTTCATAGATCAGTGCTAAAACCTGAGTCAGGCAAATTGGATTTTAAGTATAGTGCTGAAAGTGATGGCTTTCCTTTTCATTTCATTGGCTTTGCAGCTTTATTTCCTTACTCATACTTCATCATCATCTACCAATCTTTGAATACAGGTTTTATCATCCAAAAACATATAATCCCTTCTGAAGTCAAGAGGTTTCTTGGTTTCAACTGAGTGAGTCATGAGGAAAAAACTCTGAAAGGGTCTGCCCACCCCCATCTCAACTTCTCATTCCTTTCTGTCGTGTGTTAGCACACCTGTTCATACAGTAGTTCAGGTTTTTTTTTTCAGCTTTTTGCAGCTTTGATAGCTGTGGAATTTTGTTTGCGCTGCTAAAAGCCTTTTTACAGGTGGAGCAGTAAATGAACAAAGTGTTCTCTAATCAAATGAATGACAAGTTCGAAGGAAGATTAAGTCATGAAAACAAAGAAAAGGTTGAATTCCAGCGTAGGGCAGAAGAAGCCTACGACTGGTTGTCTCTGGTTGTTTTGTTGTTGTTTTTTTTTTATCTAAAGTGGTTTCAGTGGTAACAGTTTCAAAATAAAACAAATTCCATTATCCTTACTATACCGGGATAAACTTTGATCTGACAGATAACCATCAGAGGTTGCATGTTTTCGGTTTCCAAACAACTGAGTTGCGTAGCTTGTTTGAGCTAGTCTTTTTAATTTAATCACTGTTCCAGGAATTCACACTATTAAAATCAAGATTATTTTTAAACCCCTGTAGATAAAATCATTTGATCTGAGATGCCATGCGCAAAACAGAAAGAGACATAATGGCAAAAGAGAACAAGACAAAGACAAAATTCTTTTCAAAACAATTTCAGTGGTATTTTGTTTCCGTGACATGTTAGAAAAAAATCTTGTCCAGTTACAGTTGGCATTTCTGATCATCCCTCCTTTCAAAAGAAGTCAAACGTTTGGCTTATTGACAATGTTCTAACGTATTTCTGTCTTCATCAAACTTTACAGAGATTAAAGAGCACTGGAATTAAATAATTAAATCGGCGTATCAAAAATTTTTTGAAATAATTTAAAAAATAAAATAAAATAAAATAAAATAAAATAAAATAAAACAAAGCCCTGATGGACTGGCAACCTGTCCAGGTTGATTCTCGCTCAGTGTGCTGGGATAGGCTCCAGCTTCCCGTGACCCTGGACTGATCAATTTGAAAAATGAATGCATAAATAAAGATAAAATAGACTAAAATTAATTAAAATAGTGGGCAGAAAAATAGAACATAGAAAATAATCAACAAAAATAAAGAAGAACTTGATGTTTTACATCCAAAATTTGCTCCCTAAATCTCAAATATGAAAAATGAAACTAGAAAACTTCAACAGAAAATGTGTAATTTGTTTATTTTAACTCGTTGTTACGAGAGTGTTTTCAATAATTACCAAAATATCAAATAATAGACAAAGTACGGTAAAAAAGGGAAAAAAAGATGAATTGTAATAGATTTCACATCTAATTTTTTAAGCCAAATTATTTTCAATTTTTTTTTTTTTATTATTTTTTATCAACTCAAAAAACAAATAAAACTAAACATCCATATTTGGAATAAATTTTTACTTTATAAATTGTGAAATCTTCTATGTAATAAGAACACCCGAGTAATATCTGATTTCTTGACAATAATGAACATAAAAGATCACCGACACTTACCAATCCCCTTACCTGAGCTCTTCAGAGTAGTGAAGCTGAAGAGCGCTGGTTTCATGTCACCAGCTTACAGGCTGTACCTGAAAATAAGGAAGAAACAAAGAAGATGGCTTTTTTATGAATAAAGTGTTTTCACTTGGTAAAACCGGTCAAGTCAGAGGAGAGGGCACCAGCATTCTGACATCATGAGGAAACATTTTACAAGACTCCGAAACCTTTAGGAAAAAAAAAACAAATCAGGATTTGTTTCGGATAAGTTTAGATGTTATTTCATGGTTTTCAATTTTCTTTTTTTATCTGTGACCAAGATTTATATTATTATTATTATTATTAATATTAATATTATCATTTTTATTATTATCATTATTATTGATATTGATATTATTATTATAGTCATTATTCATATTATTATCATTAATATTATTAATAATATTGATACTATTATTGTTTACATTTTTATTATTATTAATTATTATTATTATTATTATTTTAAAAACTACAGGGACTTTTACTGTAGGAGAAGTTGGCTGTTTCACTTAGTATCTGCTTTTTCTCTTCGTGTGGTCGGTCCTGTGATGGACTGGGGACCTGTCAGTGGTGCACCCTGCCTCTTGTCTGGGATGTGCCGCAGCCTCTCTGTGACACTGAATTGGACTGAGTTATATTGAAAGTGGAGGAATGGATGCATGTTAAATCACAGATTAAAGAGGTTATAGAAATTACACCGCTCAAAAATAAAGGGAACTCTAGCCCTTCACTCGTTCTTTCCTCGTGTAATCTTTTTTTTTTCCTGATGAGAAAAAGATGTGCCATTTAGATGCTTTGTCTGTCTGATCCTGTTTGTGTTTATAAGTAAATTGTTTGTCCTTGGACAGGTTGTAGGCCTACTGGAACACATTTCGATGTGCTGGGATGTTGGTTCAATGATAATATCCATTCATTCATTAAAAATGTACTTGGGTTTAATACTTGCATTTTAAAAACTTGAAATCCTGAATGAAAGTAAACTAAGAGCTGGAACAAGTTCAGATATGATCCAAGGTTCAACAACCTGAATTTCAGATTTTAAATATGTACAAGGAGATTCTTATGCTTTGATCCATCCTTGCCCGCATAAGACCAGGTCCTAATGATAATAATGTTGGGGAAACAAGTAGGCTATAATATTCTGACTGTTTGAGCAGACACATGCAGAATTGTGGGCTGCTGGAGCTCATTTTGCAGGGCTCTGGCAGTGCTCCTCCTGTTCCTCCTTGCACAAAGAAGGAGGTAGCGGTCCTGCTGCTGGGTTGTTGTCCTCCCACGGTCTCCTACACATCTCCTCATGTACTGGCCTGTCTCCTGGTAGCGCCTCCATGCTCTGGACACTACGCTGACAGACACAGCAAACCTTCTTGCCACAGCTCACATTGATGTGCCATCCTGGATGAGCTGCACTACCTGAGCCACTTGTGTGGGTTGTAGACTCCGTCTCATGCTGCCACTAGAGTGAAAGCACCGCCAGCATTCAGACCAAAACATCAGAAAGCATCGGAACTGAGAAGTGGTCTGTGGTCACCACCTGCAGAACCACTCCTTTATTGGGTGTGTCTTGCCAATTGCCTATAATTTCCACCTGTTGTCTATTCCATTTACACAACAGCAGGTGGAACTGATTGTCAATCAGTGTTGCTTCCTAAGTGGACAGTTCCATTTCACAGAAGTCTGGTTGACTTGGAGTTACACTGTGTTGTTTAGGTGTTCCCTTTATTTTTTAAGCAGTGTAAATGTGTCCAGGAAGAATTTTACAGTAAACTTTGTCACATAATGAATTGAAAAGAATAAACTATTGCTGTGTTTTATGGCCTATTATACTTTCTTTACACCATCTGGAATGCTTTTAATGTTTTATGTGAACTTTGAATTGTCTTGTATTTGCCTTGCCTTTGCTATTTTTCATTAATAAGTAGAATTTTACATATACCTATTATGAAAAGCAATGATGAACAAAAGAAAAGTATTTGGAAAAATAACATCCAGTGTAATAATGGCAAGGATTGCATTGCCTAATAAATAATTCCTTTTGATTGGAGTAATATAGACTTGGTCAAACTAACATGTTAGGCTGCAAAAAAAAAATTTCTGCAGGAAAAAAGTAAAAAATGTTGAATAAAGATAAAAGATTTTCTGTTTAGCATGCCCTCCAAAAACGAACAATTATTGACCCTTTTTTCGTCTAATCAACAATTTTATATAGGAAAAGATACATCCATCCATCCATCCATCCATCCATCCATCCATCTTCTGCCGCTTATCTGGAGTTGGGTCGCGGGGGCAGCAGCCTAAGCAGGGAAGCCCAGACTTCCCTCTCCCCAGCCACATTTGCCAACTCTGCGGGGGGATCCCGAGGCGTTCCCAGGCCAGTCGAGAGATATAATCCCTCCAGCGTGTCCTGGATCTTCCCCGGGGTCTCCTCCCAGAGGGACGTGCCTGGAACACCTCATCAGGGAGGTCCAGGAGGCATCCTGACCAGATGTCCTAGTCACCTCAACTGGTTCCTCTCGATGCAGAGGAGCAGCGGCTCTACTCTGTTCTCCTCCCGGATGACCGAGCTCCTCACCCTATCTCTAAGGGAGAGCCCGGCCACCCTGTGGAGGAAACTCATTTCAGCCGCCTGTATACGAGATCTCATTCTTTCGGTCACGACCCACAGCTCATGACCATAGGTGAGGGTCGGAACGTAGATCGACTGGTAAATTGAGAGCTTCACCATCTGGCTCAGCTCCTTCTTCACCACGACAGACCGGCGCAGAGCCCGCATTACTGCAGACGCCGCACCGACCCGTCTGTCGATCTCGCGCTCCATCCTTCCCTCATTCGTGAACAAGACCCCGAGATATTTAAACTCCTCCACTTGAGGCAGGACCTGACTCCCGACCCGGAGAGGGCAATCCCCCCTATTCCGGCTGAGGACCATGGTCTCAGATTTGGAGGTGCTGATTCTCATCCCAGCTGCTTCACACTCGGCCGCAAATCACTCAAGTGAGAGCTGGAGATCACGACCAGATGAAGCCAACAGGACCACGTCATCTGCAAAAAGCAGGGACCCAATCCTGAGGCCATAAACCAGATCCCTTCAAACCCTCCCTCCATCCTTCCCTAGGAAAAGATTTATTAAAGTAAACATTATAGAATTAAAGTTTGGTAAGGATGAATATCCATAAAAATAACAGACACTCTCTGACATCTATTCAGTAAGTCAGATTTTAGTTTTCTTTCATTCTATTCCACGTAAAATTTAATATTTCCATAACGCAGCGTTTCTCAAATCCAGTCCTCAGGTCTTACCACACCTAAATGAAATAAAGGCTCATTAATAGGCTGCAAAGAACTTGATGAGAGAGTTTATTAATCTAACTCAGGTGCTTTGGAGGAGGATCATGTCTAAAACATGCAGGGCAGGGGGGCCTGAGGACTGGATTTGAGAAACATTTCCACAACGGATTCACCACAGGCAATATTTTAGCCACCCATATCTCGTGGGGTCCTGATGGTGAAGTACGCGGAAGCTACAGGCGGAAGAAGCTTCGACGGAAGCGGTCTGGTCTGTCAAGGGAGGCATTTTTTGCAGAATTTAACCCTAAAGAGGTGAATCCCACCACATAGCACCACTCTTTCCCCCTCTTCCTCCACGATGATCCTGTTAGAAATCAACAACCGCATCATAGAAGAGACGCTGGCGCTGAAGTTCGACGGCGCATCCAACGGGTGAGAAATCATTGTAACACCGACGCTAACGCTAGCCAGCTAGCTTCCCCTTTAGCATCTTCCTTAAGATGCAACAAAACGGCTTATAAACTCTTACCTACCATACATTTAGGTCATACTTATTTAAAAGAGGTAAATAAGTGGTAACTTGCACATATAATTTGTGTAGTTTAGTCCTATGAGGCTGTTTGCCTGAAGCTGGGGTGTGTCTTCACCAGACGGGTTGTAAAGGAAAATGTAACCTCACTCAGTTGGTCCCCTTCTGGTCGTTTTCTTTCCACTGTAGCAGCAAGATAACAAAAACTAATAAATAATTCTGTCATGGCTGGCAAAATAAATGTTAAAAATGCGTTTTGAGACGTCTAACAAACATTGAAGTAGCTAGCCAACCTCTATACAGTCAACACAACCACATGTTTTGTTCACGTACATTTTAAAGACTCCAAACAATTTGCTTGAAAAACACAAACTAGTGACCTTACCCAAGAAGTTCCATCCATTGCATTAAGGTTAAGAGTTTGTCCACCGCCAAATTTGTATTAAAAGAAGCCTGTCATCAGAAGTAATATCACTATTACCAATTAATACCAATTAATTATAATGACCAATTATATTACCAATATAACACTGATCATTATTTGCAGAAATGTGATTCTATTAAATAATAAATAAATAAATAAATAACAAAAGAAGAAGAAAGTGTTTTTATGTGCTTCTCTGCACCACTGTTTAGCAGCTGCATGTCAGCTAACCACTGCTGCTGTCCTGCTTCCGCATTCCTGGAGTCAAGCTGCAGCAGCTTCTGGGACCATTATCAGCTTCAACAAGTCTCTGCAGCATCCAGCCAGAAATAGTTCATTTACAGTCATTTATTTTTTACCTGGTGCTTTAGTTAGTTAGTTAGTTTATTTTGAACAAATGAAAGAAAATACGAAAAGTATATGTATATACCTAAATTTGTGCTCATATGTATTTGTCCCCTTTCATTAAAGAAAAGGTTGAATTTACAACAGTCGCTCAAATAACTGGAGACTTAAAAAAAAAAAAAAGGAACAATAACTAAAAAAATTTGCAAAAATATCATTTAATAATATAAGACACTGTTTTTTCATTTAATCAAGTTGAAGAAAAAAAAAACAAAGAAACAAATTGGTCCTGGACAAATTTTTCCTTATTTAATGAAAGGGTATGAATAAATATGAGCACAACTGTATACATACATATATATATATATATATATATATATATATATATATATATATATATATATATATATATATATATATATACATACATACATACACACACATATACTTACTAATGAAGAAAATAATCATAATAATATTAATACTAATAATAATTCCTCATCAATTTAATCATAAAATAAATTCGTGAGATAAAAGGAGTTGGAAAAAGGAGTGGGAAGAAGTGTAGACTTATTTGGTATTCCCACCCCTTTCTACTCATCTAGTTTTATACTCTGTCGCTGCACGTCACAACATACAACACACAATTTACTATACATATTTACACATACACACACATTTCCATATACATCCATTCATATACACACAGATATAATACATACATACATATACTTACAGCCATGTACAAAATATTACATAAATATCATCTACTTATAATATTCCTTATATAATTTTTTTTTTCATTTTCATCCCTCATCCATGTACTTTTTCAAAAAATAAAAATTTGTACCTCTTTTTGAATATATTTCTGTTTCTGCTTTGCTTTAACTCTTCTTCCAGCTTGTTCCCCCCACAGCTTCATGTGCACATGCTTTCCATTGTTGTTGTTACTTTTTGTGTCTGAATTGTAGCTTTCCCCTTTAATTGAGGTAAAGTTGAGAGTTTAAGTTAAAACTGACGTTTCTTGATGTAAAAGATTTTACCTGATCAATACATCCTGTCTGAATGTGAAGCCAAGTGGTTATTTAGGTTGATAGGTGCCCATATTCCCCAATCGCTGGACAGGAATTATTTTTTATGCAACTTTAAAGCAGCTAGATGTCATTAACTTGTGCTCTGTGTCGCTGGTTGTCCTTTATCAGCTGATATAATAATAAATAGAAACCTTTCTGCACATTTTGGTTTAAAATTGCATCTAAAAGAAGATCCCATTAGAACTGGTCTAAATCAAGAGGAAATCTGGATGTCAGTGATGTTTCATAGCAGTAATCTGAACTGAGAAGTTTTACTTACAACTGAAAATGGTTAGTTTGCATATTTAATGCACACATGCTTCTAAACATTGCAGCTTATTGAATTTTGTCTTTGCAGAACCAAACCAGAAGCTGTCGATGTGACGTTTGCGGGTAAGTTGTTACTTCAGTGGAGTTTACACCAAACACTAATTATTTAGGTATCAGTGGGCCTGTGATGGTGTGCTTCTGTCCCAATTCCATTCCAGTTGTTTGGGTCCCGATTCGATTTTAATTACTATTCTCACACATCATTAAAAACCAAAAAAAAAAAGAATAGAAGTCTTTTTTTCTCGTCATTTTTCTTGATTTCAATCAGGAATAAAAAAAAAACCAGTAGCCAGACCATCATTCTGCTGCTATAACGCCCAAGACGACACGTAAAAAGATCAATAAAAATGACAAAAATGACCTAACCAGGCTTTATGATGGATTGGGGGGGGGGGGGGGATTTTTTTTAACAAAAAAACCCCAATTTTTATAATTATGAAGCAAAATATCGAGTTTTCGATTAGATTTTCGCAGCGCTAGGCGCTAGCTTTGCCGAACGGCAGTTGTCCATGTAAAAGTGATTCTTGACTTTTGTATTTTTTAAAAGAAAAATTAAAGTCTCATAATTTAAAGTTCATGAGAAAAGATGCAGCACAGCGTGTATTTCTGTTATAGTTGTGTAGTTTTACATTAATTTATATTAACTTTCTTAACACCCCCCCCCCCCCTCAGTGTGGTTTATACGATTTTAATGGATGGCTTCTTGTGAAGAGGGAAGTGTCCACGGTGGCTGTTTATCAGGTCTTTATTTTGTACGTGGAGAAAGAACTCAGACGTACCTAAAACTGCAGTTTTAGGTACTGAATACATTTCTTTGTGCTTTTGTTGTTTTTAAAGTACTGCTGCTTTTCTGGTGTGTTGCAACATATCGCTGCTTTCTAATTATAAACCAACCTGTTGCCACGTTGTGGCCCTGCCAGATGTTTGTGGTGGGTTTGTGACAGCCTGAAAATATGCAGTGATATTTATTTATCACCTGCAGGCGTTAGAATTAAAAGCTCCTCACTTCTGCAGATTTCGATGGCGTCTTGTACCACATCTCCAACCCCAACGGGGACAAGACCAAAGTGATGGTTAGCATCTCCTTGAAGTTCTACAAGGAGCTGCAGGAGCACGGCGCCGACGAGGTAAAACACCTCAATAAGATGGTTTCGTGTGTCAAAAGAGGAATGTTTTTGGGTTTTTTAAGCTTGAGATTAAAACATGGCTTTTTTTCTGTTCCTCTGGTGTCAAAATAAGCAAATTAGACACATCACTAAGAATCCTGTTTGTTAGTTTGTTCTTTAGATTATAGGTGTGAACTGCAGAAATACACAGTTTCTGGTCTCAGTTTTGATTTAGCATCAAACTCAGATGATTTAAGACAGAAAAAGGTCATGATTAGACCCGTCACACACACACACACACACACACACACTACAGTCACCCTGTTGCCATGTAAGGAATAAAGCAGCGATTGACTGAAACAGGAAGTGAGTTTGTGTTGCTCACCCCAGGCGAGGAAGTGCTGACTGCGAGCAGCAGACCCTGTGTTGGCGCGTTGGCCGCCGTCCAGCAGCTTCCCTCCTCGTCGCCTCAGGCCGAGAGGCAGAAGGATGAGTGAACGGCTCAACGGCGGGACATTCAGCTGTTCCGCCTGCTGAAAGTCCTGTCGGGGTAGCGGTCACGGGGAGTTTTTTTTTTTTTTTTTTAAACTCAAAATGAGACGCGCTTCTCTTAAAATCACATAAAGGTAGAACAGAAATGGAAATAATGACAGTTTTTAGGACATTATTGACATTCCTGAGGTATATTTGCATATTGAAGCTCATTCCGATACCACAGGTATCCATTAGGAGAAGTTCCCCCCCTTCAATTACCTCCAGAAATCATTTCACACCCTTCCTGCCGCTTGTTTTTTTCTTTGTTTTTTTTTAGCTTTTTTTTACAAGCCCTCTGGCTCTTATCCTTGTTGTTTCTTTTATTAAACCTCTAACTTTGTGTTTTTAATTCAAAGCAGCTTTGAAATCAAGTGAAAATAGGAAGAATTGCTTCTGAAGTAAAAGAAAAAGCATCTAAAACGTGAAGAATCTTAAAGTCTCACACTTCTTGTTTCGTAAAATTCACACAATCAAACACGGTTATGAAGTACTTTCCACCCTGGATGATTTCAGCTTGAAGCTCATGTTCTTCTTCTTCTTTTTGCCTGTGTTGTGGTTAATCTGTGAAGTCTTGGTTTTTTTGAGAAGAATAAAATTAGAGAAGTGCTTTTTTTTTTCTTCCAGCTCCTGAAGAGGGTCTATGGTCATTTCCTGGTTTCACCAGAGTCGGGTAAGTTTGATCATGTAACTCTTTTTTTCCTTCTGCATTAGACGGTGCTAGCCTGCAAAATTAACAGGTTACTGAAATCTCTACATTAGCAGGACGATATAATTATATCAGTTTGCTACAATAAAATGAACTGATACCTCCCGTGTGCTCACCATCTGCGGGAGGAGCCGTAGGGGTCGGGTGCAATGTGAGCTGGGCGGCAGCAAGGGGCGGGGACCCTGGCGGTCCGATCCCCGGCTGCAGAAGCTGGCTCTGGGGACGTGGAACGTCACCTCTCTGGTGGGGAAGGAGCCTGAGCTTGTGCGCGAGGTTGAGCGGTTCCGACTAGATATAGTTGGACTCACCTCGACGCATGGCTTGGGCTCTGGAACCAGTACCCTCGAGAGGGGCTGGACTTTCTTCCACTCTGGAGTTGCTCATGGTGAGAGGCGCCGAGCAGGTGTGGGCATTCTCATCAGCCCCCAGCTTGGTGCCTGCACGTTGGGGTTTACCCCGGTGGATGAAAGGGTAGTTTCCCTCCGCCTCCGGGTGGGGGGACGGGTCCTGACTGTTGTCTGTGCTTATGCACCGAACAGCAGTTCAGAGTACCCACCTTTTCTGGGGTCCTTGCTCCTTCTGGGGACTCCATTGTTCTGCTGGGGGACTTCAATGCTCACGTGGGCAATGACAGTGAGACCTGGAGGGGAGTGATTGGGAGGCATGGTCCCCCCCCCCTCTGAACCCAAATGGTGTTTTGTTATTGGACTTCTGTGCTCGTCATGGATTGTCCATAACGAACACCATGTTCCAGCATAAGAGTGTCCATATGTACACCTGGCATCAGGATTCCCTGGGCCGCAGTTCAATGATTGACTTTGTAGTCGTATCGTCGGACCTGCGGCCACATGCCTTGGACACTCGGGTGAAGAGGGGGGCGGAGCTGTCAACTGATCACCACCTGGTGGTGAGTTGGCTCAGATGGTGGGGGAGGAAGCCGGTCAGAGCTGGCAGGCCCAAACGTGTTGTGAGGGTCTGCTGGGAACGTCTGGCTGAGTCCCCCGTCAGAGCGAGCTTCAACTCCCACCTTCAGCAGAGCTTCGAACATGTCCCGAGTGAGGCGGGGGACATTGAGTCCGAATGGGCTGTGTTCCGTGCCTCTATTGCTGAGGCGGCCAGCCGGAGCTGTGGCTGCAAGGTCGTTGGTGCCTGTCGTGGCGGTAATCCCAGGACTCGTTGGTGGACACCAGCAGTGAGGAATGCTGTCAAGCTGAAGAAGGAGTCCTATCGGGCCTTCTTGGCCTGTGGGACTCTGGAGGCAGCTGATGGGTACCGACGGGCTAAGCGGCATGCGGCTTCGGCTGTTGCCGAGGCAAAAACTCGGGCATGGGAGGAGTTCGGCGAGGCCATGGAGAAAGACTTCCGGACGGCTTCGAGGAGATTCTGGTCCACCATCCGGCGGCTCAGGGGGGGGAAGCAGTGCTCCATCAATACTGTGTACAGTGGAGATGGGGAGCTGCTGACCTCAACTCGGGACGTTGTGGGTCGGTGGAGGGAATACTTCGAAGACCTCCTCAATCCTACCAACACGTCTTCCCATGAGGGAGCAGAGCTGGTGGACTCAGGGGTGGACTCTCCTATCTCTGGGGCTGAAGTCGCTGAGGTGGTCAAAAAGCTCCTTGGCGGCAAGGCCCCGGGGGTGGATGAGATCCGCCCGGAGTTCCTTAAGGCTCTGGATGCTGTGGGGCTGTCCTGGCTGACACGCCTCTGCAGCATCGCGTGGACATCGGGGGCAGTACCGCTGGATTGGCAGACTGGGGTGGTGGTCCCCCTTTTTAAGAAGGGGGACCGGAGGGTGTGTTCCAATTACAGGGGAATCACACTCCTCAGCCTCCCTGGTAAGGTCTATTCAGGGGTCCTGGAGAGGAGGGTCCGCCGGATAGTCGAATCCCGGATTGAGGAGGAGCAGTGTGGTTTTCGTCCTGGTCGCGGAACAGTGGACCAGCTCTATACCCTCTCTGGGGTCCTGGGGGGGGGCATGGGAGTTTGCCCAACCAGTCTACATGTGCTTTGTGGACCTGGAGAAGGCATTCAACCGTGTCCCCCGGGGGCTCCTGTGGGGGGTACTCCGGGAGTATGGGGTACCGGACCCCCTTGTACGAGCTGTCCGGTCCCTGTACGACAGGTGTCAGAGCTTGGTCCGCATTGCCGGTAGTAAGTCGGATTCGTTTCCGGTGAGAGTTGGACTCCGCCAAGGCTGCCCTTTATCACCGATTCTGTTCATAACTTATATGGACAGAATTTCTAGGCGCAGCCGAGGTGTTGAGGGGATCCGACTTGGTGGCCTCAGGATTGGGTCCCTGCTTTTTGCGGATGACGTGGTCCTGTTGGCTTCATCTGGTCGTGATCTCCAGCTCTCGCTTGAGCAATTCGCGGCCGAGTGTGAAGCGGCTGGGATGAGAATCAGCACCTCAAAATCTGAGACCATGGTCCTCAGCCGGAATAGGGTGGATTGCCCTCTCCGGGTCGGGAGTCAGGTCCTGCCTCAAGTGGAGGAGTTTAAATATCTCGGGGTCTTGTTCACGAGTGAGGGAAGGATGGAGCGTGAGATCGACAGACGGATCGGTGCGGCGTCTGCAGTAATGCGGGCTCTGCGCCGGTCTGTCGTGGTGAAGAAGGAGCTGAGCCAGAAGGTGAAGCTCTCGATTTACCAGTCGATCTACGTTCCTTCCCTCACCTATGGTCATGAGCTGTGGGTCATGACCGAAAGAATGAGATCTCTTATACAGGCGGCTGAAATGAGTTTCCTCCGCAGGGTGGCCGGGCTCTCCCTTAGAGATAGGGTGAGGAGCTCGGTCATCCGGGAGGAGAACAGAGTAGAGCCGCTGCTCCTCCGCATCGAGAGGAACCAGTTGAGGTGGCTCAGGCATCTGGTCAGGATGCCTCCTGGACCTCCCTGGTGAGGTGTTCCAGGCACGTCCCTCTGGGAGGAGACCCCGGGGAAGACCCAGGACACGCTGGAGGGAATATATCTCTCGGCTGGCCTGGGAACGCCTTGGGATCCCCCCCGCAGAGTTGGCAAATGTGGCTGGGGAGAGGGAAGTCTGGGCTTCCCTGCTTAGGCTGCTGCCCCCGCGACCCGACCCCGGATAAGCGGCAGAAGATGGATGGATGGATGGAAAATGAACTGATGTCTTTCTCACAGGATAAAATGTTGTTTCTTAAATAAACTGTAAAACTAAAGTCCATGTATGAGCCATAAATCACCATGTTGTCGTTTCTTTGTGACTTCCTCACAGGCTACAATGTGTCCCTCCTCTATGACCTGGACTCCCTCCCAGCCAATAAAGACGAGGTTGTCCACCAGGCAGGGATGCTCAAGAGGAACTGCTTCGCCTCAGTGTTTGAAAAGTATTTCAAGTTCCAGGAGGAGGGAAAAGAGGGCGAGAAGAGGGCTGTGGTCCACTACAGAGACGACGAGTCGCTGTACGTCCGCCAGAGTCAAAACGTTTCTCATGACGTCAGAGAGGAAGGGACTGGTTTCATGTTCCTTATATCTCACTGGAGTATTTAGAAAACTAAACTTAAAATCTAAACTTCATGATAAAAGTGAAACTTTATCCTTGGTGTTAAACTCTGAGATGTTTTTGTTTCCTCAGGTACATCGAGGCCAAGAAAGACAGAGTGACCGTGGTTTTCAGCACAGTGTTCAAAGATGACGACGATGTCATCATTGGCAAAGTCTTCATGCAGGTGAGCGAGGCTGTCTGTCATTACGAGACAACGTCGTGGCATTTGTAGAATCCATAATGAACCGTTTTGGTTCAGCCTCTGATTCTTTGCATAGCTCTGAATACTTTAGAACAAAACGCTGCGGATGTATGCGGGCATTCTTGACAACGTTCCAAATTAGATTTGGTCACCGGTGACGGTTGTGGATGCACAACAGCCTGTCAGAAGGATTTATTGACTTTGCCTCTTTGCAGTCCTGCCGTCTGGAATTGATCTGTAATTTAAGAGTCAGCAATTAAGCGAACACAACATCCTTCCTAATGTTGAAAACAACTTGGGAGGCATTCATTTATATGTGCGGAAAATGTTTCATGGTGCGTTCTTTAGTTCTAGTTTACTGTAAATACTTCTGTTGAGTGTGATCTCACCACGAAACTTTGCTCTGATTACTATGATGTGTACATAAAACTGTAACGCCTGGTTTCTCACTTGGGTCTGTTCTGTACTTTCAACTCCAAAAGTTGATCAATTAAATTCTAACAGCTGAAATGTAGAAAATTACACTGTGAAATAATTAGGAGGCAAATACCAGTTTGCACTGAATCGAGTTGTGTTAATTTATATCTACCAAGTTGGATGAAGTTTATGAATGCTCTCATGTCAGAACATTGGAGAGATTGTGTGTTAGTCAGTAAACAGCATGTTAGTTGAGACTTAACATGGTTGTGCCAATGATACGGGCCAAGTTAGATTGTTTCAGGAGAAAAAGTGGGAAAAATGACTTTGAAATGTATTTGGTAAGCAAGTTAACCTCGCTATTTTAGGCCACTTTAACTTTTGTTAATTGGCTTAAATAATAAAGAAAAACAAAAGAATACTGATTTAATGTTAACATATTCATTTAAGTTACCAAGTTAGCCTAGCTAATGATAGCCACTTTAGCTTTGCAACTAATGCAATTAACTAATTTAGCTAATATGTTGAACCTTTGAGCTAAAAAAAAAACCAGCAGAATACTGATTTAATGTTGAAATGCATTAGTTTAAGTTAGCCTAGCTAATGAGAAACACTTTAGCTTGCAACTAATGTAATTAACTAATTAACTAGCATGCTAAACCTTTGAGCTGAAAATCAAAAGAATACTGGTTTAATGTGGAAATGCATTAGTTTAAATTAGCGAATTAGCCTAGCTAAAGAGAGCCACTTTAGCTTCGCAACTAACATAATTAACTAATTTAGCTACTATGTTGAACATTTGGGCTGAAAAAGAAAAGCAAAATACTGATTTAATGTTGGAATGGATTAGTTTAAGTTAGCAAGTTAGCCTAGCTAATAAAAGCCACTTTAGCTTTGCAACTGATGCTAATAACTAATTAGTTAGCATGCTAAACCTTTGTGCTGAAATGAAAAGCAGAATACTGATTTAATGCTGAAAAGAATTAGTTTTAAGTTAGCGAGTTAGCCTAGCTAATGAGGGCCACATTAGCTTTGCAACTGACGCAATTAACTACCGATAATTAGCTAGCATGCTGAACCTATGAGCTGAAAAGATGAGCAGAATACTGATTTTAATTTTAAAATTAATTGGTTTAAGTTGGCAAGT
The DNA here is from genome assembly GCF_933228915.1 of Telmatherina bonti. Taxonomy (NCBI): domain Eukaryota; kingdom Metazoa; phylum Chordata; class Actinopteri; order Atheriniformes; family Telmatherinidae; genus Telmatherina; species Telmatherina bonti. Next base: position 9,527,557 of record NC_136633.1, read on the forward strand.
TAGCCTATCTAATGATAGCCAATTTAGCTTTGCAACTGACACAATTAACCAATTTAGCTAGCATGCTAAACCTTTGTGCTGAACAGAAAAGCAGGATACTGATTTAATGTAAAATGCATTTAGTATGCTTGGCTAATGAGCTAATGTAAGCCACCTTGTCTTGGCAGAAAGCAAAAAACAAGCTAATTAGCTAACATGGTGTTGATAGCTGTTGGTATTATTAATAGTTAAAAACCTATTGTACCTTGTATGTCAGGTGGGTTGTTTTTTTGGTGTTGCTGTACTAGGACTTATTGTTCATATACTTACTCATTTAATTTGAATTAAAGTAATTCAAGCTGTAAAACATGCTGTATTTGTTTTTCTTCGTGTAGGAGTTTAAAGAGGGTCGGAGAGCCAGTCACACAGCTCCCCAGGTGCTCTTCAGCCACAGGGAGCCTCCTCTGGAGCTGAAGGACACAGACGCTGCTGTCGGAGACAACATTGGATACATCACCTTCGGTCAGTAAGATGCAGCATAGTTTTTCTTCCAAATAAACACAACTAGTCTTATTTAACGTCAACTATGTGCATTGAACATTTTATAGTCCTGTTCCCTCGTCACACCAACGCCAATGCCAGAGACAACACCATCAACCTCATCCACACCTTCAGGGACTACCTGCACTATCACATAAAGTGCTCTAAGGTGAGTTTGCTTCCTACCAAGACTTCATCAGCGATGGTTTGGCATAAACAGATCACTTACTTAATCAATAATCCATAAGTTTTATGTTATTAAAACCTGAATTCTTGGGTCTCATGAGAAGCCCTTAACTTTGTAAAGATTCCCACAGACAATTGAAAATTCAGGAGGATTCTGTCAAACTAAAACTGACAGTAATGACAGACCACAAAGGGTAATAAGGTCCCTCCCTTGTAATGGTACGTTCCGGTCTCCATTTCACCTGCTTCGTGGTGAAAGACCCGCCTTAAACAAGTTTAACCCAAGGTCCGACTAGGAGGATTTGTTCTGCATCAGTGTGATGCAAACTTATGTTTAATGTTCTAAGCATATGAAATGAAAAATACTTTACTAATCCCCAAAAGTTAAATTCAGTATTATAGTATATAATTTATATATAATTATTCGGGATGCACTGATCTGATACCTGAAACTTTGCCAATACCTGATGTGTTCATGTGAACATTATTGTGACTATGGTTATTATTGCTGTTATAACTGTGTAACATTTCATTACCTCACCAATACAAATATAATAACATTACAGATCTAACAATTTCAACAAGTTTTATTCTGATTTGGCACATTTTACCTAAATAGAACTATAAATGTGTGGTTTTGGAACAAACATCCAGCTTTTAGTGCCGTGTTCCTCATTGTATGCGGCTCTCTGACTCTTGCATTGCGGCTCGTGAAGCAGCCTCTGGCTGTCTGAAAATGCATCTAAACAAGTCATAATGATCCTCAACGCTGCAGTTTTCTCCACAAACAAGAGCTGCAGGCTGCTTGCAGAAACTCTGCTGTCCTAACGGCCCTAACCGACCCTGTAGAGTTGCCAGGTTTGTCTAATTTCATCTGCACCGATGTACCAGCCTTTTCCTTGTTCCTTTTTAACGGCGGTGGCGGCGTGGACTGTCTGGTTTTTGTACGCGCTTCCAACGATCCAAATAAAAAAAATTTTTTTAAAAATTTAAAAAAGGGGGGGAAAGGATTTAGAAAATTACAAATTTATTTTTCTTTAAACCAAAAGAAATAGAATAAAGGTGGATCGTTATTATTTGTTCCAGTTAACAAAAAAACAACAAAACCCCTGAAAGTGGTTAAAAAATCATTTCACCGTCTCACACCACCTGACACTGATTTCCAATTAAAAAAATAAAAATAAAAAAATCCCACCACCCCCTGACGTGACATAAATCACCTGTCTTCCTTCACCATTCTCACACTCGTCAAAAACGCTAAATAACAGACTGTAAATAAAAATCTATCTGTGTAATATAACCTAATATACTCAAATATAATACTTCCATAACAACCATTTCTCATAAAATAAAACAAAAACACACAAATGGCCTCAACAACCGAACTCCACCAAAGAGCTGCTCCGTCGGTAGCTCCGTATATATAATGAAAAAGAAACGCCCACATTCTGGAGGCATTGTTGTATTTTCACCATATACTGTTGCATCAGAACGCCATTACTCTGTGCAACATTTAGGATAAACATTCCTTGCTAAAAAATCTGAATGTGACTGATTTGGCAACGTAGCAGGATACGTAGCGTGGGAATGGGTTTTTTTTGGGAGCGTGGCGGCTCTCCTCTTCGTGCATTGAGTGCGTATCTTGCTAACAGTGAGGATCACTGCTCTAGTGGAACACATTTTAACATTTAAGGCTTTTATTTCTTTGATGACATGTTTTAAAACACATCTGCGCTAGCTGGACTAGCGTGGTATTGGTACACTTTTATTAGTACCAAGTAGGAGTACACACGCTGGGTGTTGAGCCGATACCGATGCTGGTATCGGTATCGGTGCATCCTGAAAGCACTTCGCTTCTAAAATGGAGGTGACAACCAAAGTCTTACAGCTGATAAAAGAAGAATTGGATGTGTTTCAGCAGGAGTTAGTCTGTAGGTTGGTTTATAAACATGTACGATAGGTTTCACTCCTGACTCAGTAAGTTTGAGCTAAAAGCATTTTTAACATTTCAGACATATTTAGTTTCATTGTGTTCGGCAGAAAACGATCGGTGTTTATCAAACATTTGCACCTGCTTATCCTGCATGCCATCTCTTACACAGGCCTACATTCACACGCGTATGAGGGCCAAGACGTCAGACTTCCTCAAGGTGCTGAATCGCGCTCGACCCGACGCAGAGAAGAAGGAGATGAAGACCATTTCGTAAGTCCCTTTTTCTTTTGTTTTCTGTATTTGTTGCATATTAAAGGTTTAAATACAGCCCATACAAGAAGACGAAGGTAAGAAGAGCTACGATTAAAATAAACAGAAGACATTTGTTTTGGTGTGCACCATCCGTACCTTCTGTTTGGACCCGAGCGAACCTGAATCGTGAAGTTTCACAACTGGAAACAAACTCAGTCAGTTTGGAGATCTGTCTTAAAAAACGCTGTTTTTCGAAGTGAATTTCTTCTGTTAACGAGTCCAAACAGAGTATTTACAGTAGTTATTGTGATCCCTTTCACACAAGCAGATCTGATAAAGTTCTGACTGAACGCTCACTGTGGGAACAGAGTCTTTATTCTGTAGCTTCTGTGTAACAGGAATAAACTGAAAGCCGCGCTAACTGCTGTCAGTAAAGCAAAAGACGAACTGTCTAGGTGAATCCTGCTCAGATTAACGAGGCGTAATCGCAGTAATGAAGAATAAAAGACAAATGGCCTGAATGAAAACAAAACTGATGTAAATGCCTCGGATCATTCTGCATCACAACAGGTTTTTGTTGACTGACGTTATGAAACCTTCCTGGAAACTAACGTCTAATGATGCAGGCATGAGCGCCGTGGCAACGTCCAGTTTTTCATGTTTTGTCTCTTTTAAGTGGTGATTTAAGAAGACAAGCACGAGTTTTTATCTAACGTACAAACTGGAAAAAAAACATTTAATCATAATTTTATTTCAAACTTAAAAAGGACTTTTAAAAAGAAAAAGTATTGGTTTCAACAAACAAAACGAGCTTTTTAAGTTGGACAAAAGGGTTTTGGAAGAAGTCGGGCACTTTTGGCGCTTGTTTCATTTAAAACCAAACATCTTAAAGGTTGGAATAAAAGCTTCACGTTGAGGCGCATTGGTCCAGATTTTACCTTGGTCTTCATGCTACGCTAGCTTATCATCTGGTGACGTGTCCCTCTCTGGGTTTACAGCGGAAAGACCTTCTCCCGTTGAGTCCCGCCGCCACGCCGGACACCTCAACCCCAGTGGAGATGCCCGAAAGCGCCACAGTGAGACTCGACTCCACATTGGACAGGACTTCAGGACGCCTTTAAACGCCCCGCCCAGCCTCCCAAAACAAAAAAAATATGTCCAGCCTCTTTGTTTTTTTTCTCTTCTTTTTTTTTTAAAAATTATTTGGATGATTAATAATGTCTGCTCCACATAGGGAAAGCCAAGGCTCGAGATAAATGGAAAAAAAGGGCATTCCTTGCTTTGCATAGTTAAAGAGAATTATTAGTCCTATATAAATATATATATGAACAAAATGAAATTTTTGATACGATATTTTACTCCATTTGGTACTCTTTCTTGCCCCTCACCATGCAGCATCCATTTACTAGGTGACTTCAACCCCCCCCCCCCCCCCCCCCCCCCCCCCCCCCTTCTTCTCCGTGCTTTCATGTCGTCTGTACCATGGTCATTTGAAAAATAAATCACTCTTAAAAAACATTTCTGTGTCCTCTCCTTTTGTTTTTAGGGTTTCATCAGTTCACATTTTAGCAGATTATCGTCTCATTCCCAGATTTAGCGCTGAGCACAGTTTGCATTTAGCCGCTCCTGCAGAAGTTGGATGTTTACAGATCGCTGGGAGGTATTTCCTTATCGGGTACCATCATGGTGCTTACCACCTGGTGCAGAAGAAGACGGCGACGGACTGGTTTCTTCTGTTTGTTAAAGAGGCGTCTGACTGAACAAACGTCAAGCAGCTGCATGTCTATGGAGCTACGTTAGCGACATAAGTTTTCTAACGTGTATTTACCTGTTTGCAGGTGTAACAAGATGTACAGGTACAAATTAAATCAAGTATGAAAGGGTTTGCTTCTCTAAAGATAATATTCAGTTTTGCAAGTAGAAAATATTTGTCCATTTTACCCGCCTGCTTATGAACCAGTTAGATTTCTCTGATCCCCATCATGGCTCTCTACTGGGTAAGATGTGGATAAAACCTTCGTAGAACTGGGAGATAGTAGACGTGTTTTCCCACTTACGTAAAGAAAACCTCCATAAACTGATTTTTGGTGAATGAAAATGAGACACATGATAACTGCTTATTTTACCCCAAAAGTTATGGAAATTAAACTTTTATGTTTTTTAAATTGCATTTTTCAATTAAATATCGTACTTTTTTGGTCTAAGTACAAATATTCACAAATCAAACTAATATTTTATGTCATTTTATATCTAAACAGTTTAGTTTGAGTCTTGACTCAGTTCAGATGGTCTGGTTTACGACAGAGTTGTGGAAATGCGCAGCTATGTGCAAGTTTTTGATAACTTCTAGCTCCTAACAACTTCCTCTGATCACTGCAGGACCATATATTTCAGATTCACATACCAGAGATTGGTTGATTTAGTTATTTTTCTTGGTAATTTTGTAGATCCATTAGGATTTGTAATGCATGTGCAGTGGAAACCACAATTTTCAAGGTTTTCATGGTGCGTTTAGTAAAGAGACGTTTAAAGTTTTTGTTCTTTGTGGGTTATTATGCTGTAAAATGAGTTTTAACACCTCTGATCTTCACAGTACTTTGGTTATTGATCAGACAAATCTGATTGGATCTTTCCTGGTGTGTAAAATATGTGATGAAAGTTGTATTTTTCAACTTGCAGAATGAACCCATACATGTTTTTTGCGCCTAACTAGATTCCATACGCATGCAGCTCCATTCTGCTTCATGTTCGTTCATCGCTGCGCCTTTAGGTTACGAAAACAGTGAAGATCATGCCAAATATTTATGAATGAAAAAACATGAGGCCAGTTTTTCTGGTTCTGAAACCGAATGCATTTATTTCACCAACACCTGAAAATGTACACGTTACCATGGTAACCTGACAGGTTTGACAGCATGCAGACAGAAGAGAGCAGGAAAGCGCTGTTAGAGATCAAACTTTAGTTTCTTCACCCTTGGACTTGGACTTTTCCTCTTCATTGTCGGACTCGGAGGAGGAAGAAGAAGAAGAAGAAGAGGAGGAGGAGGAAGAGGAGGAGGAATCCTTTTTGGCTTTAGACTTTTTGGTTTTTGTCTTCTTTGAAGGTTGGCTGACCGCAGTTGCTTCGTTGGCCGCCTCCTCTTCAGCTGGAGCGTCGTCAGACAGGTTGGGGGGGGTAGATTGGTAACAGGGGGCAGTTTCCACCTTCACCAGAGCTGCTGCCTCTTTCACTGCTTCCTGGTTCACCTCACTGGACCGTTGATCTGGAAACCGGAAGTTTAAAAAAACCACCGGTTTTAAACATATCAGCGTGTGAAACGTCACTTTGGTTCTTCCTGTTAGCTCAGTGATTCTCATTAGTTTCTCTTTTTGTGCGTGGTTAACGTTTCCAGAATCATGCTTTTGATTTGAGTGAGTTCCAATCGGGTTATGATTAGATGCAGCGACAATCGGACCACAGTTTAGTGCAGCTTAGTGACGTTAAAGCGTGTCGGAAATGCGCTCATTTGCATCCTTGCCCAGTTGTCGTTTAGAAGATGAATCCATCTTCCAACCGTGAGAAAGAAAGCCAATAACTGCACTTCCTAAACGGTTCCTTTCACCAGAAAGGTTTGTGTTTATACTAACTATGAGAACAGACTATCTAAAAGAGACAAAACAACCATGAGTCCATGTTAAATCATGCACCTTGCAGATATTTTTACACCATTAATCATCTCTTTTTGGGCTTTTCTGTGTCGCATTTACTTGTTAAAGAATTATTCACATCATCTATTCATTTTTTGACGCCATTTTTGCATTAAATTTCACCTTATTTAACCAGTTTGTCTCATGTCTTTTGGTGACACTTGATGGTCACTCTGCTGTTTTGTCTCTTTGTCCACTTTTTCCTGACCTAACTCTTCATTTATGCTTCTATTAAGCCTCCTTTTTGCATCAAACCACTCAGTCTCTGGCCTGTGACTGCTGCAGTAATCATTCCATGTCCTACTTCTAAAACTCTGAACTTGTTTGGGAAGCTGTTTCTTCCTTCTTTGTGTTTCCTTTTGGAAACCAGCCGAGCAGATTGCACGTCAAACCAGTCAGTAAAACCGACTGATGTCTGCTTTCCGATCAGCTGAGAAGGTGGTGATCTGATCTGATGTGTTTTTGCCGACCGGAACCAGAACTTACCACTGTGCAGAGCATCCTCTAAAGCAAACTCCAAGCTGTCGGGGGAGAAGAACATCAATAACGCAGCGAGTTGTGAACAGTTTCTTTGTGTTTCAGCGCGTCTTGCTGTGTGCTTTATAACCGTCCATTAAAAACATCCTAAAAGACAGAGGAAGATCCTGACAAACCCTCCTCATCCTCACCTGTCGGCGTCCGCGGTCATGCCATACATGAGCTCCTGGTAGTTGTTGATTTCCTGCTCCAGCTTCATCTTGACACACAGCAGGTTCTTGTTGTTCTCCATCTGCTGCTCCACCTGAGACCTGACGTCCTTCAGGTCTGCCTCCAGCTCCAGGATGATCTGATTGGCCGGGCCCAGGCGCTGGTTGTACTCGGCTTTGGTGTTCTTCAGGGTTTCCTCCAGAGTGTGGTTCTGGTGGGGGAGACGGGAGGTGACTTGGTAAAAAAGCTCATGGACTAAACCGGTAAGACTGCAGGAACGAAGCGGCGCGTTCAGGCGCTTTGGCGGCGTTTTCAGCCTGAAACCTGCAGCTTTACGGCGTGATGACACAGCAGAGGACCCGCTGGCTAGGAGGCGGACGAGGACACCATCCATCCTAACAATGTTGATATTCGTTGCATTTTCAGAGAAATCCACCATTTCCTTGCATGTCAAAGTGTTTATCTGCATGTACGAGACCCAACTGTCCAGGTTATGTCTTTGCTCTATAGTTATGGGTAGTCTAGCCAACCTTTACTTATGTAGCAATGGGGATGTTACCTGATGCACTGAGAAGTACCTCGCTCTATTTCTCTGATATATTCATGTATAAATATATGACAATATTGCCGTCTCTAATTTATTTCTCCTTTTTTCCGCAGGTCTTCCTGAATAAGTGCAGTTGTACATGTTGATCTGTCTTTCCTGTCGTCTCCACCCCAACCAGTCGAGAACCTGAGCCGGGTTCTGCTGGAGGTTTTCTTCCTGTTAAAGGGGAGTTTTTTCCTTCCCACTGTCGCCTCATGCATGGCCAGGATGGGGGATTGGATCCAAGTCATGACTCGATGCAATCAGTCGGTTTCTATTATAGGCTATGTATGAACTGGATTGAAATGATGTGTATGTAAAGTGTCCTGTGACAACATTGTTGTGAAGTGGAGCTATGATAAAGCTGAACTGGATTAAATGTGTGTATGTGTGTGTGTTGGTTACCTTGCTGAGCTCCGTCTGAATCTGAATCTCCAGTATTTTCTTTTGCTTCAGCAGATCCTTGAGCTCAGACTTCCCAGACTGCGCCGCTTCCACGTTTTTGGCTTCCTCCACCTTGATGTTGTCAAACTAGAGGAAAGGGAACGAGTTACAGCAGACTGGGGGGGGGTGGGGGGAATCAGACACACCTGGATGCCAGTTTCTACCTTCTTCTTGTACCAGTGGTCCGTGTCCTCCAAGTTCTTCCTGGCTACGTTGTCATACTGGATGCGAATGTTGTTGACGATGTTGGCCAGGTTGGAGTCGTTGGACTCGATCTCAACCTTCACCTCGGAGTTCTTGATCTTGTCACAAAGATCATCCACCTCCTGTAAGAAACACGTAAAAGGTTTAGGTCCAACCTGCAGGACTTGTGAGGCACCTGCATCCAGACTCACATCCTTGTGTTCCCTCCCAACTCGAGCGATCTCGTCCTTCACCAGGTCGATCTCTCTCTGGGTGTGATCCCGGCTGATTTTCAGCTCTTCGTCCAGATTCCTCAGGTTCTCCAGGTCCTTTTCCAGCTCCTTCCGCGCCTTTGTCTCGTCATTCAGCCTGTAAAGAGCAACAACAGTGAGGAACACACAGGTTTTCCTGATGAAGAATGAAATCTCTGTGTTTTTGCATCATTACTTGTTCTTGAAGTCATCGTTGGCCAGCTTGGTGTTGTCGATCTGCAGCAGCAGCTTGGCGTTGTCCATGGTGATCTCTTTGATCTGAGGAGAAAGATAAATTCAGTCGGAAATGTAATGTTATGTGAGGAAATGCAGAATGTGATGAGCCACCTGGTTCTTGCGCTCCTGCAGAGGCTCCTGGACTTTCTCCCAGTTGCGTCCCTCTGGCGTTTTCCTTTTGGCCAGAATCTCATCGATTTGCTTCTGCAGATCGTGATTTTCCTCCTGCAGGTGTCTGACTCTGGCCAGGTATCCGGACAGCCGGTCATTCAGGCCGCGGAGTGTCTGCTTGTCGTCTGTGTGGGCGACCGCAGGCGCGGCAAGCGCGGCAGGCGCGGCAGACGCGGCAGGCGCGGTGCGCGCTAGCGGCAGAGCGGAGTCCCTTTCCGTGTTGTTCCGCAACACGTTCCGCAGACCCTCCAGGCTCGCGACGGAGGCCCTGGAGCCCCTTCCACCTGCTCCACCAAACACACTGGCGCTGGTGTTTAAAGGCATTTTCTTCCTTCTTTGATTCTGGACTAAAAAAAAAAAAAAAGATCTGAGATGGAAGAAGTGTCAGCTGGAGTCACCTGGTGAGGAGACGGACAGGTGGGTTTTATACCTGCTCCTGCTGGGGGGGGGGGGGGGGGGGGGGCGGATGCTATTGGCTCCTGAATCCCTCCTCACCTCCAACACAAAGAGCCTCAAAGCTGCATTTCCAGAATTTCATGTTTCTGCTTTTATTCTTACTCTTGGAGGGTTGCAGCTGGCCGCTTCTGATTGGCTGCAGGCAGACAGAGGGCGGTGGTGGGTTCACGGACCCCTTTAAAAGCCAAAAGGTCTGCAGGTGCCTCTCATCTCCTCTCCTCTCACCTCACCAGCCAGACTCCTGCAGACTTTCTCCAGACAACATGTCTAAAGCCAGAGACTACAGCAGCCGGAGCTTCACTCCCGGCACCGCCAGGCCGCAGAGGAGCCAGCCCAGCTCCAAGGTGGACACGTCGGGGAAATTCAAGGAGAAGCAGGACATGGTGTCCCTCAATGACAAGTTCGTCGCGCTGATTGACAAGGTTTGGAAACTCCTTTTCACATCAGACACGCAGATATGTTAGGGGGGAAAAAAGGATTTAAAGGGTTAAAATGAATTTTTTTAAAAATATTTTTTATAATGTTCAAATAAATTTAAACGATAAAATAAAATATAAGGAATTTTTTTTATCAGGTATAATGTTTTATTACATTTTCATAATATTTTTTAAAATAGTTTTTTTCAAAAAATTTTATTTGAATATTTTTTCAATTTAATTTTTAAATATTTTTTAATTCAATTTAAACATTTTTTTATTTAGTTTTTTTTTTAACATTTTTTATTTATTTTAAAAAAAAAACATTTTCCCTCTCCTTAGCAGCTACAGTTTCTAAAGTTTTTATTTAAGCATTCAAAATATAAATATTTGAATTAATTAATATATTAATCTCTTAACACTGGAATTTATTTCTAATTAAATAAAAGCAAAATAAATACAGTGTTTAAAAAATAAATAAATAAATAAAAAAAAATAGATGTTAAATAAATTCACAATAAACTAATTGTAGCCTGTGATATGAATACATAAATTGAATAAATGAAATTAAATTAGAAGCAAGCAGAGAGCACACTTAGACAAGCTTTTTCCCAGTTATACTGGGATTTACTGGTATTTAATGGGGATTTAATACCATACTGGGATTTTTTTCTCCCACCTCCGAATTGTTTTTAAAGTTCCTGGATCTTTGTAATAAAAAGACCAGAAGTGCTTTGTTGCAGGTTTAGTAAAACGATAAGAAATCCCTCCTAAGTGAGATCATTCTCTCCCTCTGCAACAACCCAGCAGCTGTAAAACATGTTTCCTGGAGCGTGGTTTATCCCCGCGTCTGAAATAAGAGGAATTCTCTCTCCTGCGGCCACAAAGCTTCTCCTGCAAGCTGGAGGCGACGTGCGGCGAGTTGAAGCTCCCTCTTCTGGATGAAGGAGAAAACACTCCCCCAGCGAGCCATGAGCCTCATGTTTTCTGTCTCCATCAGATGTAAATGACTCCCAGTCTTTCCATTCCCAGCTCATTGTGGAGCATGGTGACAGCAGGCTGCAGGAGAGGTGAAACTCTGCTTCTGAACGCTGCTCAGCGGCTCCTCGGCTCTCTGCCCTCCAGGTGAAGGCTCTGGAGAACGAGAGGAAGAAGCTGGACACCAAACTGAAGATCCTGAAGAAGCAGGAGGACTACAACGGGAAGGTGGACGCCATCGTGAAGCAGCTGGAGAACGAGCTGAAGCAGCAGGTCGACAGCCTGCTCAACGACCAGGAGAAACTGAAGGAGGAGCTGCTGAAGGAGCAGGAGGAGGTGGAAGACACCAGGAAGAGGTCAGCAGCTGCATTTACAGCTCATTTAAGTCCAAAACGAGCCTCAAAGTAATTCTCTAACTCTGCATCTGCCTTTGCTTGCAGCTATGAGGAGGAGCTGTTCAAGAAAAATGACCTAGAGAACGAATTTGTCGTCACTAAAAAGGTCATTCCTGATATCTGGCAGCATTTTACCTCCACATTACTCCGCCTGAGGACTTGCAGAGATGCATGTGTGTGTTTATGTGTTGCAGAGCGCAGATCAGGGACACCTAGACGCTGTGGCGCTGGCCCTGGAGCTGGAGGAGCTCATGAGACAGATGGAGTTCCTCAGGGCTGGCTATGATGAGGTAAAATAACTGAGCTGGGACCTTTCCATTACGATATTTTGGGTGCGATTCTCGCAATTCTTTGATTATTGCTGATTTTTGTAAGTTAAAAAAGGTAGAAAACTTTTTTTTTTTTCAACGTTTTTTTTCTTGATTTCAATGAGAAAAAACAACCCAGTAGCCAGACTATCATTCTGCTGCTGTAATGTCCAGGAAACACATAAAAAGACCAAAAAAAATAAATAAATAAATAAATAAAATGACTAATTTTATAGTGGATTCATTTTATTTGTTTGGAAAAAAATCTTTTTTTAAAATTTGATTTTTTGTGTTAAAATTTTTTCTTTTGTAAAAAAAAAAAAAAAAAAGAATTATTTTTAACAAAAAAAAACAAATTAACACAAAAAAATCACATTTTTAACCAAAAAATAACTTTTTCTTTACAAAAAAAGGGAAAAATATTTTTTAATCAAAAACATACATTTTTTAACCAAAAAAATCCTTTTTTTTTTTACCAAAAAAATCCTTTTTTTTTAACAAAAAAACATCTATTTTTTAACCAAAAAATCCATTTTTTACCCAAAAAAATTCGATTTTTTTTTTCAAAAAAATCCTTTTTTTTTTTAACAAAAAAAAAAAATCAATTTTTCAACCAAAACAAATCACTTTTTTCAACCATAAAAATAGAAAAAAAAAAAAAGATAGTTTTTTTACCAAAAAAAAAAAGAAGATTTTTTTAACCCAAAAAAATCATTTTTTTAACCAAAAAAAAATCATTTTTTGCATTTGGTTAAAAAAACTTGATTTTAAAATTGTGAAGCAAAAAAAAATCCCCATTTTCCATTTTTCGATTGGATTTCCCGCCTCTATAAAATAACATCCAGATGTTCAGCTCTGGAGGAGCTGGTGAGAAGTTAACATCTGTCCGTCCTGCAGGAGCTCAAGGAGCTGGAGTCTCAGGTCCAGAATGAGAACGTGATCATCTCGGACCCCGACAAGCGGTCCCTGGACCTGGAGGAGGTCGTGAAGACCATTGAGGTTCAGTACGCCAACATGGCTGCACGCACCAGAGAAGAGGCGGAGCAGTGGAACCAGAAAAAAGTGAGAAAACGATGGAATATATTTATTGTGCTGATCTAAATCTGTATAAACACGACGATGTGTCCTTTCCCTCTCAGATGGACGTTCTGGTCCTGAATGCCGGAGAGCGGGAGCAGGAAGTGCGCGACATCAGGAGGGAGATTGCCGACACGCTGCGGGAAATCCAGAGGCTCAATGCCGACATCGATGCCCTGAAACGGAAGGTCAGGATCATATAAAAACATTCATCATTCAGGCATCTACACCCAGCAGCCAACCCCCCCCCCCTCTCTGTTTTCCCCGGCAGGAAGACCTCCTGAGGAAGGAGATCGATGAAGCGAGAGAAGAAGGAGAAGAAAACCTCGGCCAAGCCAGCAACGACATCGCCCAGCTGGAGGAGGCCTTGAAGCTGACCAAGCAGGAGTTGGCCCGGCAGATACGAGAACACCAAGATCTTCTGAACCTCAAGCTGGCCCTGGACATCGAGATCGCCACCTACCGCAAGCTGCTGGAGGGCGAGGAGCAGAGGTGAGCCGGGTTCCAGCAGCATGCATGAGAGGAAAATGTCTTCTGGCTCTAACGACTGTTTCTGTTCCATGTCTGAAGAATGAACAACCTTCAGCTCCATGCAGGTGAGAAGCTTTTATTATCTAATCAATCAAAGATACTTTACTCAGAGTTATCATTCCTAAATGAGCCGTTCTGACGTATTTCCTGGTTGTCATTAGGAGCGGGAAAATCGAATTGAAAAAATCGAAAATTGGGATTTTTTTGCTTCACAATTTTAAAATTGATTTTTTTTTTTTTTTAAATCTATTTTTAATTATTTATTTATTTGAAAAAAAACGATTTTTTTTTTTTGTTTAAAAAAATGGATTTTTTAACTAAAAAAATCGATTTTCTTTCAAATAAATCACAATAATACCCTATAAAATTGTCATTTTTATAAAATTGACGAGTAAAAAAAAAAGTTTTAGACATTTTTTTGGGGGTTTTTAAATCTACAAAAATCAGCAATATGGAAGAATTGTGAGTTTAAATCGAATCGGGATAAAAGCGGATCATCACAGCCCTATTTATCATGTTGCAAAAATAAAACTGATATATTTTTTTTATATTTATATTATGTTTTTATTTATAATTTATATAATTATATTTATATTTATATATTTTATATATTATTTTATTTTATATTAATGTAAATTTTTTTGATATTTTACATAATTTTTTGGAATATCATTTTAATATATTTAACCCTTTGGCTGCCTGAACGCTGGACCTCCCAGGCGTGTTCTACACACCTGATTCAGACTCAGACAAGCTCTGCACATGTCTGCTGATCTGACTCAGGTGTGTTGCAGCGGGGACACCTGAATCCTCCAGGACCTGATCTACTCTAACAAAGTCTCAGTTTGCTAAAATGTTCATCTGCTGTGCAGCAAACTACTTTACATGTCAAGTTAATGCTGCATTTAGAGCAGCATCAGTAGAGGTTTGTTTTCATTTCATTTTTACAAATCACATTAAAATACAGTGACACACCAATAAATTCATTATATAAAGCTGTGTTCATCTGTATTCATCCCCTTCCATTAAAGAAAAGGCTGAATTTACAACAGTCACTCAAATAACTGGAGCCTTAAAAAAGGAAAAATAACTAAAAATGTGCAAAAATATCATTTAGTAATATAAGACACTGTTTTTTCATTTAATTGAGTTGAAGAAAGGGAAAAAAAAAAAAAAAAAAAAATGTGTCCTGGACAAATTAGAGCACTGTTCTGTTGAACAGTGGGACAAAATACCTGTCAACAGGTGCAGAAGTCTGACTGAGAGGAACAGAAAACACCTGACTGGAGCGGAAACATTAAAGCATTGTTCAACTAAATATTACTTTATGACTGATATAATATGTCATAAATTGTCTTATTTGTTTGCTTTTAAAAAAAAATATTTCTATTGAACCAGAATTAGAAAATAATGTCATGATTTTCATAGAATTTTTATTTATTATTACTTTAGTTCATTTCAGCTTATTTTAGCTGTTTTTTTCCTTCTTTAATGAATAAATATGAACACAGCTGTATTTGTAAAAATCTGGACTCCCTAGAAACTATCTGTAGCTTCTAAATGGGAGCTAAACGGTTTATCATAGACATATTGTTTAGTTGCTTCTAGAAGCAACTAAACTGATTCCCAGTTGGCCTTAAACGCATCGTAAAGGTCTCGTTTTAGTCTACGTGATGTGGGAAGTTGTCCTAATCCTCTTTTAGTGCGACACAAGACACCAAAAGTTAATTATTATCATGATATGAATAATTAAAAACATCTAAACTGAACAAACGGATCTAAAACACACATAAATCTAAAGCTTCACTGATGTTTTGTGCTTCACTAAAATCAAACCTCTCTTCTGCTCAGATTTCTAAAAACAAACCAACCAATCCAAGTCCTTACTTGCATGCAGACGTTCACCTGCCATTGAAGCGACACTCCCCTCCAGAGAAGCCCCGAGCTGCAGAACGCACCAGCGTCCGGGAAAACGGCACCCCCCCTCAGGACATCAACACAATCCAAGCAAAGTTTCACGTCCCCAAGAAGCAGCTGCTGATCCGCGTGGAAGTGGAGTCAGGCCGAGTGGTCTCGGAAACCTCCCATTACACCGAGTGAATGACTGCAGCTTCCCAACAAATCCGCAAAATGTGAATTAATTCAGTTCAATTAATTTAAAAACATTTGAGTCTCTTGATGCCTTTTAAAAGACCGATCATCTTCTTGGCAGAGTGAACATCCAACACCAGCTGATTGAACTTCTTCCTCACATCCGTTCTTGTGTTTGCGTACATTAAAGCCCTGCTTTCAAAAAGGTTTTCTCATTTTAGGTTCTTTTCATGGAGTCCTTTGGTGTTTCAATGTTTTCTGACATGTTCTCTGCACCTGTTTCAGTCAAAGTGACCTCAACAGGACTATGTCTTTAGGAAAAAGTGGTTTTTTTTGTGTTTCTGTTCTGTTTCAGGTTGCTGGGTTTATGGTTAATAAAAAAAAAAAAGCAACATGACTAAAAAGCCTGCTGTCTTTCTTACAAACACACACAGAGTCATTACTTAAAGGGAAAGTGGGACCTTTTGGAAGTAATTGTGTAGAAACTGGAACCTGACAGTGTCATCCTGTTCCTTCCTGCTGCTCTCCCGGTTGTCCTCCGTCTTCCTGACACCGCCATATTCCGCAGTGGAAAACATGCTGGATGGTGACACAGCCATCTCATCACCTCCAGGGCTCCTAATGTTTCACCAGTTCTGCTTCCTAATGCGATTAAACGGGATTTTTCCTCATCGGCTCGCCTCTTTTCCACCCACGTACACGTTTAAAACCACATTTTTATGAG
The DNA here is from genome assembly GCF_933228915.1 of Telmatherina bonti. Lineage (NCBI taxonomy): Eukaryota > Metazoa > Chordata > Actinopteri > Atheriniformes > Telmatherinidae > Telmatherina > Telmatherina bonti. The sequence goes on from NC_136633.1 coordinate 9,543,669, forward strand.
GAATCTCGCATACCCTACATTTAGACCTCAAATAAAAAGCCAATTTCTATTGGATGAATCTTTCCAACACATAAAACTTGTCTTTAAAAGCACAAGAAGACTGGATTCAAGCTGTAATATTTTATCTGAATATGACAGAAACTGTAAACTCACAACTTATGAAAACTCCCCGCTGGTTTTTGTTGTGGAAGCTAATCTTTACTTGTCTGGTAGATGTATTGTGGTTTCTGCATGCATCCCTCTCCCCTCTCCAGCTTGCATACCAGGATATAGATAAACACTGGCGAGGGAAGAAGGAGTAAACATTGCAGGCTGGGGGGTTGACAGATGGAGGAAATTTACGACCATCTAAATATTGTACAGAGAAAGCACCGAAATAAGAAATAAGGACAAAAGAAAATGTCTCTTATACTTATATGATGTAAAACACAGATAAAAGAGCTCTTTCTTGACTAAAGTTAACGTTAGCTGCAGGACACACGTTGTGTAATCCGGCTCAACGTTGCTAGAAAGACTGCAGAACCTTCAGTCCATCAGTGTACGAATTACAGCTGCAATTAACCAAGTTTTGACTGCGACTTTCCGGCTCTACTGCAATTTAATTCCTAGAGCAGTTTGTTAGTGGAAACCAGCACAATAAAGGGGAAATGAGACCAAATCCATGTCAGCTCTATGCAGGATGGTCTTATTTTTAGGTTATTTCTGCCAAATGTGGATTTAAAGATGATGAAATGCCTTTAAGAAGAAAAAGTGGTGTTGAAATATGGTCCTATTTAACACTGGCATCTTTTCCAATGATCTCCCACTGCAGGGATATTGCCATTTAAAGAGTGTGTAATGATTTCCCATCAACCATGTGCTTGTTCTGTTGAGTAACATACGACATGAACACCACGCCCCCCTTCCACCCCCCAAAATAAGGGTTTTGGTTTTATTCCATAGGTTATGACCCATAATGACATTGTTGGCTATAAGACTTCCAGCTAAAGGTATTACACTAAATAATCTAATCGTAATGCAGTTAGATTTCTTATTATCACCACTCTCAGAAAATAAAGTATCTAATTGTACCTTTAGGGTTATAAAGGAACGCCCGTGCGGTGGTATTTTCGAAGGTATTGCTGTTGAACCCTCGGCAGTGCAGATTGTACCTTTTGAAAATCAGAGGTACAGTGCTGGTCTTCATGAGGAAGGAGGCAGGTAGATGCAGGAGTCCAAAGTTTAATTGAAATAAAAGCAGAACAGGATTTGGAAAACTTCGACACATGGACTTGGTACGATGACTTTACAGGCCATTGATGGAACGACGGAAACACAACGGCAATCTGGCAAGAAGAAAATGATAGCAAGGGGTATAACAACACCGAGGAAAACTAACAAAATAACAGGTGAAGTGAGCTGCCATGTCGCACCAGGTAAACTGATGGCAGGAGGTAGAAAGCAAAACAGAAAACACAAGGGACAACCTACAAAGTAAGACAAGAAAAACAGAACTTAATCTGACAAAACTACAAAATACTAAACCAAAAGCCAGAGACCAGGACACAAACTCCACCTTTTAGGGTACAACAGCAAAACCGTCAGACTTGGGTGTGCAAAATGGGTTGACTTTTTTATTTGTTTGTTTGTTTGTTTCCATAAAAAGGAAATTCACCAATATATCTGATCCAAACCAATCTGCTTCTTTAGGATCCTTACGTTGGGGTCTCACTCTTCCTGATCCAACCCTCAGGACTGAAGCTTGGCAGTGTTGATCCATTGTTTGGTTGCGAGAACCATCCCCTTCATGTGCAACTTTGTATCAGGAACAAAGTTGAAAAACTGCCATATGTAAATGTACGGTGGCTTTTTGGTTGTTTAAGGCAACACAACAAGAAGAAAGACACAAACCTCTTCTGTGTTGCGTTATTACGAATTGTAAAAGCATGACCCATCATTGTGAATTGTATTTTAGAGTAGGATGGCCTTCGTTGTCCATCAGGAGAACGGGGCATTGGTATATTTTTATTTATAAGGCCGTGCTTGGTCTGCTGCCATCCTACATCTGGGATTTAATCACACAGAGATGTGTTGATTCTTATTTTTTGCAATCGAACCATCATTTGATGGTTTATGTTCCATTTGCCTGCACAAAACTGGGAAAAAGGGCCTTTATCTACTCCACTCCGTCTACGTGGAATTCTTTGCAGAGAGACTGGAAATTGTCCCAACTTATTTCTTTGAACGTTTTTAAGTCCAGAGTGAGAGATTTTGAGATGTCTTTGCTTTAGTTGTAATTGCTTTTAATTATTTGTTCTGTTTAAGTGGTAACATGTAAATTGTCTGTAACTCTTGCTGCCTCTTGGCCAGGACTCCCTTGAGAAAGCGGTTCTTAACCTCAATGGGACTTTCCTGGTCAAATAAAGGTTAAATTAAAAAATTTAAATTCTGCACTGTTATGTAATGAAGGTGCTATAACATCACGCTACTACAGCAGAGACATCTATCACTTTCCGTCTGGCACACCACCTACCTGCTAAGGGTACCGTTGGCTTTGGAAATGCAACAGAGATCAGGGTTAACTGAACTGTACTAAACTGTCCTTCCCCAACGCAAACACCTCAGAAGAAATTAATTACCATTCCAGTGACAACCCTTTGTATCCACAAAGGTACAATCAGGTACTTTTTTCTGAGAGTGAACAAGTACGGTGTTGCTGTGTCACCAAGACAACCATCAAAGTATAAATCAATTAGTATGAAATAACAATTTAAAAAAAAAAGAGGGTTCATTCATCCATTCATTCATTTTCCTAACCGCTTAATCCAGTTAGTCGCGGGGAAGCTGGAGCCTATCCCAGCTGGCTTTGAGCGAAAGGCAGGGTACACCCTGGACAGCTCGCCAGTCCATCGCAGAGCAAAAGGAAGGTTTTCACCACCAAATAGGATTTTTGTCATTTTGATTTCAGCCCATAACCAAGTAATGTTTCTTGTCTGAACTAAACCAGGTTGTAAGAAAATGTCCTCAGAAAGAAAGAAAGGGCAGTACTGCGTAACTTTGAACATGAAACACCTAACATGTTGCGCTACAGTCCCATGGCTGAATGCACCACGTTTTCATGCCCTCCATGTGGAATGTGAAGAATTGCATGAGATAATAATAAATGAAGGGTTGAAATTTGACACAACTATCTTTCCTTTTTGCAGACATTTTTATTTTATACTCACTTAAGGTGCTTTTTTTCCCATTTTATGAAAGAATTAATGCACATAAAGGGAGGCGGACACGACCCAACAGCTTATGGAAGTTTATCTTTTCACTGTAAACTTATCTTTTACAGAAAAAAAGCTTCATAAATATTTGAGTTCATGAACGTAACTTCAGACTGCCGTCTCTTCTGATCCACGTGTCCTTCTCCACCTGTCTCTGAGTTTCATGAAAAGTTTGTATGCTGGTTCTGTGTACTGTCTGTTTGCCAGGCCGAGCACCAGCGGCACCACAGCCATGCTTCCGATACCAGTGCAAGACAGCACGATGTGAGTGGTGGAATTCCACTTGGTCTCACTGATTAAGAAGGCAATGCAGACATGCATGTAAATAAGGTAGGGAACCCAGCAGGCCAGAAAAGTCAGCGACACAGCCACCACGCAGCGAGTATACCGCAGGTTGAGCCTCTGCTCCTGGTCTGAGGCCTGATTCCCTCGATCCACTGCGCGGTGAAGGCGGCGGATGTTCTTTAGCTGGCCTCGGGTGATGCACAAAACACGGCCAGTCATACCAGCAATGAAAAGAATAGCAGGTAAAACCAGACCGTATACCTCCAGGTAGATGAAAGCATTGGGGAACACCCGTCGGGAGGAGCAGCAGGTAGTGCGGTTTGTGGAGCAGTTTGAGAGCAACAAGTTCTGGGAACTCTCACAGCAGCCGTTCCAATCTGGTCCCGTCCAGTTGTTCCACCCAAAAGCAGGCAGAGATGCATACAGGAGGGGAGGCGTCCACACGACAAGCAACGCTAAAGGGAAGCTCCGATGCATCCACAAGTTGTTGTAATGCAGAGGGTCAATGATGCAGATGTAGCGCTCATAGTGGACCATCACCAAGTTGAACAAAAAGGCCAGAAAGAGGAAATTTGGAAACACATGTGCCACCAGACAGGAGTGGAAACTCAACTCTCGGTTCAGACCCATCAACGGGATGAAAGGTAGCGCCAAGCCTGTGCTCATGTCAGCCACTAGCAGGCTGAGGAAGAAGTAGTTGGGCGTGTTGTGGAGCTGGCGATTGCAGGAGATGCCGGAGATGATGACGAGATTGGCTATGATGATGGAGGTGGAAAGTGGCACAGTGATGGCGTAGATGAGCCGCTTCTCAGAAAGCAAAGCGTTGGAGTTATTGTGGTCCATCTTCGGTGGTATTTATGTCCTTTCATTTGCAGCCAGTCCCATCAAGCCACAGGTAACCTACAAAGACAAAAAATATTGTCAAAGTGGTCTGAACAAATTCATTAGATCACCTGACAGCCTTGTTGCATTCAGCAGCACAGAGAGATTAGCAGGACAGCAGGACAAAACGTCAAATGGAAAGATGCAGAAGAAGGCAGAGCAGCGTAAATTCCATTAAATTGATTGTGAAATCAAACCAAACAGGAAGAGATTGAATCAGTAATGATGCACTTTTAAAAAAAACTCACCGTCGGGTTAAAAAAAAATCCTTATCTTTTAAATACTTTTAGATGAAAAACCTTTGATCAACACTGAATTGTAAGAATTGCAAACTGCTTCAGAGCTGCTACTGCTATGAAAATAGCACCACTTAAAATTGTTCCCAGCTACTTGGCCGCCGTGCAGCTTCAAGAATCGACTTGAGCAGAACTTTTAGAGTGAATTTACTATTTATGTTTGCCACATTTACATTGTGATGCCTTCACAGAGCCACTTTGAGCCCTTGCTGAAGTAAAGTCACACGTTGGAAGCGTAAAATTCTGCAACTCCAACTGGCCTTGTGCCTTTCTGTTGTCTCCTCACTACAGAAACAAATATCGCCTCTGTGTAAGTCAACAGCATATAGGAACACATGTTAATAGACATTAGGCTGCTGTTGTTTAATAATTTATCAGCCTGGACTCTGAGGTTACAGCGCCCTTTCTCTCTATCATATCATAGGAACTGATGCATAACCTGGGTGTGGATAATTTAACAGTTTATAGTTAGAATAAGATGCACACATGTTCTTACAGTCACTTGTAACCCCTGCGAAAATATTACACTTGGTAATATTTGCATTTGGTTTATAAATAAGCATTGCAACATCCCTGAAACACTTAAATGTCTTGGTGTGGCTTCAGTATTTTTTAAAGGAATGAAAAAGTTAAATTTACACAAGTAAATGTTTTGTTTAGACTTACTGGTCAAACAGTAATTATTGCTTTCTAACTGGAAAAGAGTTTCTTTTTATGCAGTCATCAGAGTTCTTCTTACATTTATTTAAGGACAATTGCCAAAACTTTCCTTCACTATAAAAAACAGAACTAGAATTAAATAGATTTTATATAGTTGAAAATAAAACAACGTGAAATGTTGCAACAATGAAATCGTATATAATAAACAAAGATGTTTTACTTTTTTTTTTTTATTGTTAGAAAAGTATTTACCTTTTTGTGATGAGCAGTCCAGTTCTGTTTCATCTGTGAGAAGACATTTCACTAAAAAATACTTTCTGCTCATCATGTCCACCAGTAAGACCGATTAGAAGATTCAGCATTAACCACAGGAGCCTCGTCTTTATCACGTACGACTGGTTTCAGTAAACCCGACCCCGACAGCCTTTGCAAGCCACACCACAAAGTCAGACAGGGACTGAGCACCAAAGCATGCAGCTGCTGCCTCAGATACTTTAAGGAGGAAGTGTGCTATAAAAGGAGGAGGAGGCAGTCGTCATTCTGAAAGCATCGTTTCCTGAGGAGAGTTGCTGGGAATGAGGGCAGCATCCACGAACCCCTGACCAAGTAGCATCTGTCCATGGCCAAATGTCCATTCACCATCATCCAGGACTGAAATCCATGAATGGAAGAGAGTAAAAAGCTGCTGCTGCTGCTTGAAAATGATAATAAGATCTTTCAGATTTGTGTTTATTTTCCCCCACATCATGTGCTCTGTCAAAGTGTCACTCCATATAATGCTTAATGATACATTATACATTATACATACATTGTGGAACATTCATGGCAGAGTCCCAGTCCTTGAAGCGATTGATTAAAACTTTTATATCTGGGTTTCATCTTTGGCTGATGTGTCTTCAGAGTGTCTTTATATCAGGGGCGGATTAAAAATGCACAGGGCCCTGGGCCCAGAGTGCTCCAGGGGCCCCCTTTCCCACCACGACATTGTGAAAATTATGAATGATACAGTGTGAAACAACATTTCTAACATCTCTCAGCCAATGGTACCAAGAGCAATACACTATTGGTAGTGGTGTAACGATCTTTTTATATACGTTTTGTTTCTTGTCCAAACTGCTGATGTTTGCCCCACATGGGCCCCAAGTATGAGTCAGCCCCTGGGCCTGTGTCCTTAATGCCCATTGGATAATCCGGCTTTGCTTCATATAGTTATGATATTTTGTTTCCATGTTCCCAGTGGGACCACATAGATGCTGAACTTTAGGGAAAATGGAGCTTTGGGGTGTTTCGGATGACAAATCAGTTGGATGTTATATTTCAGATAATCAATAACCCTTGCACAATGACAAAACATGCTTTTGCAGACACATTTGGGTCTAACTTGGGAAATATTTTGCCCTTATGGTTCAGATAAGGACCATATTTAGACCAATATTTGCTTTCTGGGAGCTAGTTCGATCAAATCTAATTAAAATGAGGATTTTACACCCATTGAGTCTGTTTCACTTTGTAACCAAAGTTTTCAACTCAAACCATTGATTTTCATCCTTCATAATAAATCACCTTTATCAACGTTAACCTTGTGGTAAGGGGATTGAAGAGAACAAAAATAATTCTAGTTGTAATGTAATTTTGGAGCCAAAACTACTCAGCTGCTATTAGCCTCCTAGCCATCTGATTTTTTAAGCATACAACATGAAAATTTCTTAAATAATTTCATCAACTGAGCTAGTTTAAGGCTGAGAGACTATAATTAGCCTACAATACCGGCCATTGACCTGTTTTTTAATCTGATTAGAAGGTTTGCTTTCTGCACATTAGCTAGTTGAGTGGATTTGGCGTTAGCATAACAGCTGCAACAGCTTTTGTATTTTTAATCTAAAATGATAAGAAATACACCCACCAACTCTTCTAAAGATTGTTAATTAAATAATACATGTAATTTGGATCATTTCTCCAAGCAAAAGTGTGAAAAAAGGTCTTTACAAGTAATTAGAAGGTGTAGTGTGTAACATTAAGCTAACGTTAATGTGAAAACTTGAAAGTGAAATTCCTAAACCCCACATTTATGACTGGCTGTTCAAATCAACATTAGTTTAAATACAAACCAGGTCAATGTGCTGTTTTTGCTGAAAGCTTGTTTGGTTGGTGTAAATCTCCTGTTACGTCTACATTTTTTGTCTATCATGACCAAATTTGAACTCTGTCTCATGTACATATTCCCTACTTTTAGGTATTCGCTTCTTTTGTTTAGCCCAAGGATGAACCAAACATTAATACAACGTTGTGTACGACTGAATCCTAACAACTGTCACGGACATCTCATGTTTAAACAGATTGTTGGATGGAAGGTCTGCAGCGAGCTGTTTTGTTAGCCAAACACGGAAGACTCCTTCCCTGATAGTTTGGAGCAGACCTGGTTCTTGTAGAGATGGATGCTCAGCCATCAGATAATAGTTTTAAACAGAAATGTTCCTGAGTCGTGGAGCTTCTGAAAAGACACTACACAGGCTGGACATGAAAGCACAACATCTTCCAGAGCAGGAGATAGAGAATCCAGGCTTTCCAGGAACTCCAGTAAATGTGAACTAATAGGCTTTATTTTTGTAAACAGTGGGGGGAAAAGGTAGCGCGATAAGATGAATTAAGCTTTTTTCCTGAAGACTTTAGCTAACGCTGTTTTCAGCTAAGGGTTGAAATATCGTTTTAATTTTTGTTTGTTTGTTTCTTTATCAATGCAGATAATGAATTTAAAACTAATCTGCAGAGAACATGGAGTTTTATATTTTATATCTTTGTTTTTTAAATACAGCAAATCAACATTTTTTTTCCATCCAAAAAGGCTAGGGGCTCTGTAAACACAATTAAGACCAAATATTGAATTTATCCATCAATTTTTTCTTCCTTTTCATATTTATAAGGTTAATATGTGGCAAAGTCCATCCCAGCTATCATACAGAAAAGCACAATTACATTAAGTCACAAGTTTAGTTATTATCTGTTTTTTTATTGTTTCTTTTGTTTTGTTTTTAATCCTCCTGAAACCCATCTTTATTCAAAAATTATTTTATTTTATTTTATTTTATTTTGCCAGCCAGTAAAATTAAATCCAAAAGGTACATACCTCTTTTGTTTTTAAAATATACATAATGTAAAATTAAATCCCATGACCTCAGCTCCAGGCTGTGTAAAGATGGTCAATATACAGTAGTTAGATGTAAAGCTGGGTGCAATGTCGTAACTGGGTGGCTAGAATGGAAACGAGAACATCTGTCCTGCGTTTGAGCTGGAAGTCTCACAGTCAAGATAGGAGACACTGTCAAAGATGATAGAGAATGATCAAGCCCAGATCCTGTGGGACTTCCAGATCCAGACTGATAAACTGCTGTTAACTAACCAACCAGACATTGTGCTGCTTGTCAAGCTAATCAGGAAGGCAGTATGGACAGATACAGCAATCCAGAAGGACGGCAACATCAAGATGGAACGTGTGAAGCTGGAAAAATATCAAGGATTGGTTCTTAACACTCCAAATTCTCTGGAACGTTGTTTTTATATGTGAGTTTGGTCATTTCTATCTATTTCCATCTGCATTAAAAAACCAAAGCATTACAATTATGCAGTTATTGTTCATTAAATTCAGCTTGGAAATAAAAAATTACAGTAAGAACTGTAATAAAAGCAATCTGACTGATGAGGGAAAATGTCCTGCTGTCCCTAAACACTGCAGCAGGCAGGAGCAGCTTTTTTCTTTTCAAAATGAACAATGCATTAAGATATTACACATCTTTATGCATCATCAGACCACTCGGTCCACTCGGTGAGTGCAAACATTTCACTGCGTGTCTGAGTGAGTCATGCATGTACACATCTAGGTACACAGCCTTTCTTTGCACACTGAGGCAAAAGGAAGAAGCACTTGGGCACAGGATACCTTCAGACAGATGTTTTTCCTCATTCTACTCTGTAACCAGGAGGAGGGGAAGAACAGAAGACAAAAAAAACCTGTTTCTGAATCCCACCCCTCCAAAGTAAAAGCCCTTGAAACCCAACATTTAATATTAATTTGGCGTTCAGAGAGCCAAAGCGATTATAGTGAATAATTTCTCTGTATTTGTCCATTCTGGTCTTCATCAGTGAATGGGTAACCAGTCAAAGCTCTGTTTACTCGTCTCTGAATCTCTGAGCCATTAACACGAGTAACTGTACACAGCTGTGAGGAACTGCTGCAATGTGACTGCCTCACTTTCCACCAGATATCCAGCAATCAGTTACACAGTAACACAAACATACACAGTCACATTCATCCCTCTTCTTAGCAAGCAAGTGCTGAGTTCATGTGTTGCCTCTCTTGTAGGAAATATGTGTCGGGGCTGTAAACTATTGCTAATGTTTCACTCATCCCATCATTTGACGGGAAATGTTTCACACAACTTGAAGTGGTCTACTGGGCATAGTTTTATTTACACAAAGACTCCCCCGTGTATTTTATCTTTGAGAAGATTAAGACAAACTTAAACAGCATCAGAGCAGTTTAACAACGTTTACAATGATTGATGAAGCACTTGGGAAAATACAAACATACAAGAAAAGTACATTTCTTCATAAACAGACTCCAACAGCTGGCTTTGTCCTGAAACACCTCATAAAGCTTTTGCACTATATTAAAAATGAGAATATATGGAAGGAATAGGGTGGATTGCCCTCTCCGGGTCTGGATTGAGGTCCTGCCTCAAGTGGAGGAGTTTAAATATCTCAGGGTCTTGTTCAGGAGTGATCCATCCATTCATTCATCTTCTGCCGCTTATCCGGGGTCGGGTCGCGGGGGCAGCAGCCTAAGCAGGGAAGCCCAGACTTCCCTCTCCCCAGCCACATTTGCCAACTCTGCGGGGGGGATCTCGAGGTGTTCCTAGGCCAGCTGAGAGATGTAATCCCTCCAGCGTGTCCTGGGTCTTCACCGGGGTCTCCTCCCAGAGGGACGTGCCTGGAACACCTCACCAGGGAGGTCCAGGAGGCATCCTGACCAGATGCCCGAGCCACCTCAACTGGCTCCTCTCGACGTGGAGAAGCAGCGGCTCTACTCTGATCTCCTCCCGGATGACCGAGCTCCTCACCCTATCTCTAAGGGAGAGCCCGGCCACCCTGCGGAGGAAACTCATTTCAGCCACCTGTATACGAGATCTCCTTCTTTCGGTCACGACCCACAGCTCATGACCATCAAAAACCCCGGACTGCAGCCTGGAGAATGGGGCGGGGCTGGATGTCCAATGGGCAGGGGGTTAGGGTTAGGGTTAATCCAATCAAAAAGTTGAGGGGCCGGCGTTTGATATCCAGCCCCACCTCATTCGCCAGGATGCAGCCAAGACGCTCTCATGACCATAGGTGAGGGTAGGAACGTAGATCGACTGGTAAATGGAGAGCTTCGCCTTCTGGCTGGCGATCTCGCGCTCCATCCTTCCCTCACTCGTGAACAAGACCCCGAGATATTTAAACTCCTCCACTTGAGGCAGGACCTGACCCCCGACCCGGAGAGGGCAATCCACCCTATTCCGGCTGAGGACCATGGTCTCAGATTTGGATCCCAGCGGTTTCACACTCAGCCGCAAATCGCTGAAGTGAGAGCTAGAAGTCACGGTCAGAAGACGTGGTCATGTTGGTTTTATCTGGCCGTGATCTCCAGCTCTCACAGAGAATTATGATGGCTGTAAAGATAAAAGGGGTCCAACCCGATACGAGCAGGGTGAACTTAAAGTAGACAACTTAGTACATCGTTTCGGACTCCCACTGGTGGTTTTGATGGCATTTGTTCCCAGTTACACGTTGTTCCAAATGGTACAAAAATTTGTTATTTTGGATCAGTATTTATAATTTTATCGGAATTAAATTTTTCCATTATGTGATTGTTTTTAAAATAAAAGTTCTTTATGTCATTATTAAGCGTATTTTTTTAGATTATCACCTCCATATGTCTGATAATGTTCATTTCTAGTAAAAAAAGAGAACTGGATTAGATTTCAATCAGTAAAAGACTAAGATCTTTTTCTACGTTTTCTGTCACCGTGACCCATGGAATAAAAACGCTGTCCTCCAGTATCAGCGAGCTTCACGCTGCATCTTTGTCTCACAAGCGATAAACACTGATAAAAATAGATGGATAAATATAAACTAAGGGAACACAAGACACAAAACAGTCGCTGACAATTCATTTTCATTTCAACCCCGGGAATATTTGTTTATTTTCTTTGTATTTACATTTGAGTTTACAAGAAATAGCTGAAGTCTGAATGGAGGACCACACACACCTTCAGGGAAAGTCCAACCAGCTGGCGAATGACAGAAGAGATGCTTTCCTCTTCAGCGCAAACATCTTCCGGAGGACTCAACATTAAAGATCACTCTCTGAACAGGACTTTGTTTAGTCTCACGTTTTCACATCTTTCAGCATCTTAAAGTCTAAAATAGAAACATTTTGTTTTAGTTTTGTGTGTGCTTGTAGTAGCTCAAACATCTACAGCACAGCTGGTACAATTCTACAAAAATGAGGTCAAATAGGAGAATCCAGAAAGGAAAGAAATGTTCTCCAGTGTGAGATAATAAAAAGTCTGTTTCTCTTGTTGCGTTTCCTCTTCTCTCTGTGTTCGGCCTTTCTTTTACCGATCAGGTCTCTGGAGGCAGAAGACTTTCGCCTGGTTGTCGCCTGAGGCGGTTACTGCCAGAGATGCTTCCCTGAGGAGAGACGAGGACAGCGTTGAGCTGAAGAAACTACTCCAGCAGTAGCTCTGTTGTCACTGTGAATAATCTACCTAACTAATGACGCATGAGAAGGACAAAATAAAGCTTTTATCTATGACGAAATGAAAAATCATCAGAGAAATAACGGGTTTTTTTAAGCTCTAGCAACACTCTATTCCTGCAGTCTTACCGGTTGACGGCGAAGTCGAGGATCTCTCCGGTGTGGCCGCGGTACTCGGACAACATGTTACCGGAGCGACCGTCCCACAAGTGCAGCGCTCCGTCTAAACTGCAGGTGGCCACCACAGAAGAAGAGTCTTCCCACTGCAGACGGACAATGCCGGCCTGGAGGACCACAGAGAGTACAGCTGACATGTTGGAATCTGACTAAAGCAGGTTTTAACCATTAGACCCCATATGAAAGATGGACGGAGCCTCCAGTGGTTAAAAGTGAAGCCGATACAGAAGTGCATAAAACTGCAGTTCCCCCTTCATCCACTAGGGGCTGCAAAACAGAGCAAATCCCCATAGACTCCCATGTTAAAAAGACCAACTTCACAATAGAAATAGACATGTTTCCAGCCTGGTTCAAAAATCCATTTTAGGTTTCATAGGTCAGGTTTACCTTCATGACAACTGTGGGCGGAGTGAATTTTTTTCTAACTCGCCTGTTTTAAAGTAATTCAATCTCAAAGTTCGGCAAATTTAGGGGCGTGTCCTTTTGATTGACAGGTGCCCGATCTCCCGCTTCAAGTCAGAAGAACGTAGAACAACCGCGGTTTTAAGACGGCTAACAACGTGACTTAGCTTTAGCCCGCTTACCTCCGTTAGCTGGTTAGCTCCTGTTATCTCTGGGTTAGCTCGGTTAGCTCTTAGCTACAGAAAGCTTGGAGTTCGCTAGATGTCAATCATCCACCATGACGCTCACAGCCCCCCTCTCAGCTCCACCTCTTTGCCCAGATTTGTATTTTCTGGGCGAGACGACACATATGCCCCTGCCAAGATGGTGATGGTAGAAACCACCCACAGAGCTTCAATTCAGCTCTTTAGAAACGTATACGTGACGTCACGGAGGCTCCGCCCATCTTTTATATACAGTCTATGGCTGGGCTACTTAATTAGATGTTTAGGTGGGCCAGATTTTCACATAAAAAATTGATCAGAGGCAGTAAATAAAGTAAGGGAAGAAAATAAATAATAATCAAAATTCCAGTCAGAGCCTATTTTTCTCCTAACCTATAAAATAAAAAGGTCATATCAAGCTAAACTTCTCCATGTGGTGCCTCCTCACATTGTAATCTTTAAACACCGCTACACACTCATCGCATATTTAAACACATTGGTTTGGCGCACGAATGTGACGGAAAAATAAACACATACTTATCAGTCCAGACGGGGTTAAATCTGCGGTTTTTGTTGTTAATTTCACGTTTTGGGACAGAGAGCGACATGCTTGCTAGCGCTGATCTTACAACTTCAAAACACAACAACACGCGCTGGGGTTAATGTCGCTAGGCAACCAAGTGTTGCATTCATGGTCCGCAAAACTGTAGGATTGTAGGAATGACTGAAGGTTCTTGATTAATATATTTATTCTTTTACATAAAGCTGGGCCGCATAGAGGTTGGTTCTGGGCCGCATGTGGCCCGCGGGCCGCCGTTTGAAGAGCCCTGGTGGTTTAACATAGTAAACAGCCCTGCGATGGACTGGCAAGCTGTCCAGAGTGTACCTGGGATAGACTGCTGGGATAGGCTCCAGAGTTGGATTAAGCGCTTCTGAAAATGAATGAACATCGTCAACAAACAAGCCCTCCGTGCTGGTGTACTTTTATACCTCATGCTGGCACCTGTGCCTCAGCACCTGCGTCGACAGGTCATAGATGGCCAGAGTCCCGTCCAGGTACGCCACGGCGATGAGAGGCTGGCTGGGAAGGACAGCAGAGATTCCTGTGTGTTTATTTTGCCTTTTCGTCTCAGGAAGCTTCGTACTTTCACCGTTTCACTCACACGTTGCAGAATCCCACAGATTCAACGGAGTTGGACTCTTCATCGTCGTGCGGTCCCTTCGCTTTGCCTCCCTCCACAGAAAACACTCCGACCACCTTCGGGAGAAAAGCACAAACACCAGCAGCTGCTTACAGACACCCCTCTCTTCCATCTCCAGCGTCCTCGCAGGGTTCTACCTTTCCGCTGACAGTGTTGATGAGCTTGGCACGGCCGTCCACAGAACCCGTCAGAACCAGAGAGCCGTCCTGGTTGCATGCCAGGCAGGTCAGCGCCCCCTGGTGTCCGTCCTGACCTGCACAACAACTCGCTATTACAACTTTTAAAAATGTTTTCTTAAAGTGCTTTAAATTCAGGGCTTTTTTTCTGACATCCTCATATGAACACAACCAAACCAGTCGTGATAAATCCTGAATGATAAATCCATCGTATGTGTTCGTCTCCTGTGTGGAGGAGCTTCTTTTAAATTCCACATCAGCAGATAAAAGCTACACAAAGGCAGACTGTAGTTATGTGTTAACATTACCTTTAATGACATGGATAGCATTTCCGTGCTTCAGGTCCCACACGCGCACCGTTCCATCTTCATAACCCACCACAGCCCGCTTACCTGAAGGAAACGGAAACATCTTCAGGTGCACAAATTAAATCTGCATTCTGGTCCAACCATTTTTAATCCCATAAATCTGTGCTTCGGTGTGGACGACAGGTCAAATGGGAGGAAAATGTCGTCGTTTTGTGAGATATTCACACATAAACTGTATCTGAGAGGCTTGTTTACTTAATTCAACTCAATCTTTATTTTTATAGCACATTCAACACCAGAGTTTTTGGAGCCAAAGCACTTTTTTCCACTGAAAAATCACGTGATTTATTAAAAAATAAAAAAATAAAAAACCCATATAATGAATATAAAGTCCATCTTGTCAAAGCCTCTTGAATAGAAATCAGATAAACACAAGAAGGAATTTTATGATCTTTCAGGTGTTAGGATGAACACAGAGCTGCTTTTTGGACCAATCAGGTGAAACTGGGTCATTTCCTACGTGCTTACAGTGGTTGACAAACACTAAGACAAGCAGCGTTGAACAAAGAGCTTCACACAATTAAAATTAAATTAAGATCAAGTCTAAAAGTAAAAATAAAACTATCTGTGGTTATAAAATACTATAAAACAATCTGTAAACGTGGTAAAATAGCCTGTTTAGTGAAGTTTTAAACGGCTGGGAGGAGAAATGGGTCTCCATGTCGGACTTAGACTGGTCCGAGGAGTGTGAGGATCTAACATAGAGCTGAACTGGTCTACGGTCTGGGAGCTGCCAGAGGAACCTCCATCTCCTCTAGTCCTGATCCTGGTTTTAGGTTCTGCCAGCAGGATCTGGTCTGTAGACCTTCAGACTCTTCATGGAGCATCGGGCTGCAGAAGATCAGTTGCAGAAGGCGGGTCGTAGCGTGCAAACATTTAAAACGATGAATAAAATCTGAAAGGGGAGACCAGTACAGGAGTAACGTGCTCCCATCGCGGTGCAGACACGACTTTATTATGAAGAAGTCTGAAAGAAGCTGGACGTAGAGACACAACTGATTTACTGCTTAAACTTAAACAAGCCGTTAAACACGGTGTTTGTTCCCAGTTATACGTCGCTCCAAATGGTTAAAAAATGACTTATTTAGGATCATTATTTATGATTTTATCTAAACTAAATTTTTTAGTTATGTGATTTTTCAAAATAAAAGTTCTTTCTGTCATTATTAAGCGTATTATTCTAAGATTTTCGCCTCCATATGTCTGATCATTTTCATTTCTAGTAAGAAAAGATAATACCTGGATTAGATTTCAGTAAAAGACTAAACAAACCAAATCAGCGATGTGATTTTTCAAAATAAAAGTTTTTTATGTCATTATTAAGTGTATTTTTCTAAGATTATCGCCTCCATACAGTTGTGCTCATATGTATTTATCTCCTTTCATTAAAGAAAAGCTGAATTTACAACAGTCACTCAAATAACTTAAAAAAGGAACAATAACTAAAAATTTGCAAAAATATCATTTAGTAATATAAGACACTGTTTTTTCATTTAATTGAGTTGAAGAAAAAACAAACAAAGAAACAAATGTGTCCTGGACAAATGAGAGACTTTTCTGTTGAACAGTGGGACAAAATACCTGTCAACAGGTGCAGAAGTCTGACTGAGAGGAACAGAAAACACCTGACTGGAGCGGAAACATTAAAGGATTCTTCAACTAAATATTACTTTATGACTGATGGAATATGGAATAAATTATCTTATTTGTTTGCTTTTTAAAAAAATATTTCTATTGAACCAGAATTAGAAATAAATGTCATGATTTTCATCAAATTTTTATTTATTTTATTTATTATTACTTTAATCAATCTCAGCTTATTTTGCTGTTTTTTTTTCTTTAATGAATAAATATGAGGACAACTATATGTCTGATAATTTTCATTTCTAGTAAAAAAAAAAAAAAAAAAAAAAGAGAATAACTGGATTAAATTATTATAATTATTAATTATTAACTTATAAAAATCCTGCAGAGGGGTGTGAGGAGGAGGACGCTCCATGCAGAAGCTTTGTTTGGCTAAAAAGCCCAATCCTTAAAACACATGACTACATTACATTAGTTTTAGTTTTAGAGTTTACGTTCAGTGACTGTTTTTCCATCTTTTACCATCAGGGAGGACTTTGCCGCTGGTGGCCTGGCACGCAGGACTCTGAAAGGTTTTGCAGTCTCCTCCAGGGATCTTCCACATCCACACGCTGCCGTCGTTTGTTCCCGCCAGCAGCACCGGCGCACAGGGATGCCACTCCAACCACTGAGCCACAAAAACATCACAAGCTACGAGACAACGGGACTTTTCCACACGTTTCCTCATCATGCTTTCTATAAGCAGCCTGTTAGCAGATCATCTAAACATTACGCGACTCAAACCGTCCTCCTCTCCTTTATCCTCAGAAGATCTATAAGATAACCACCACCTGATGCAAGAAGTCTGGATAAGAGACTGAAAGTCTCCAAGCCGTTACCTCCAGATCTCCCACCTCGAAGGACCAGACCTCCTCTTTGGTTTCTACTCTCCAGACTTTAATCACTCCACTCATGTCACCAGACGCCACCAGAGAGGAGTCGTAGCTGAACACGGCGCATGTCACGGAGTCTTTGTGACCTGTGAAGACAGACAAATATTAACAAATATTATAGACAGTTCTGCAAACTATGTGAGGATTGTACAGACATGATTAGTGTTAGAGGCTGCAGAGAACAACTTCTCACCCTGAATATCTGCAAGTTGAACCAATCTTAGCATCTGACATGCTTTTATATTACACACACTACACACACACACTACACACACACACATATATATATATATATATATATATATATATATATATATATATATATATATATATATATATATATATATATATATATATATATATGTTTGTTTATCTATTTTTTAAATTATGGGTGGGAAATCGAATCCGAATCGGAAATCTGGATGTTTTTCTTCCCAATTTTAAAATCTTTTTTTTTTCCCAATAAAATTAATACACTATAAAAAAAATGTTCATTTTTATTGTTTGTATTGATCTTTTTACTTGTCTTCTTGGACATTATAGCAGCAGAATGATGGTCTGGCTACTGGGTTGATTTTTCCTTATTAGAATGAAGAAAAATGACGAGAAAAAAGTTTAATACATTTTTTTTGTTTTTAATCTACAAAAATCAGCAAAATAAAGAATTGTCCCTAATATATACATATATATATATATATATATATACATATATATATATATATATATATATATATATATATATACATATATATATATATATATATATATATATATACATATATATATATATATATATATATATACATATATATATATATAAATATATATATATACATATATATATATATACATATATATATATATATATATATATATATATATATATATATGTGTGTGTGTGTGTGTGTGTGTGTGTGTTAATTTCTCTGCATGTCTTTACCTTATTTGTAAAAAAGCTGTATTTCTACTTTTATATTATTATTCAGTGTTTTTATAATTATTTTTATTCAGCACCTTGTCACAGAAACAAGTTCCTCGTCTCTGATTTGTTCAAAGACAATAAAGGCAACAAAAGTCTTTCTGATTCTGCTACTGGAATGCCATTTAGTTTTATTATTATTTTTCATAAGGAGACATGTTCGCTGTACATTTTCAACATGCAGCAAATCATAGTTGAACTGAATGAAGTCTCCGTTTTTTTCCTATTTAGTAAACAGCTCATTTAGTTCCTGTGTAAACACTGGAAGACAGAAAGCTTCACTTGGTCATGTGTGTTGACATGAAAGTCTAAAACATGCAGAGTTATTTTGAACTTCCTGGAGACCATTTAGTCTGGACGTTTGCTTTTCACATGTTCATCACAGTGCATGACTCTGCACCAGATCCACCTTCTCAGCGAGGGAATGCAGAGAAAAATGCAATTAAAGCTGGAAATGATGCTAAATTAGGCTCGTTTGACTATTTATGATCTTTGTATTTTCTTTTATGCTTTTTTTCTGCAATCATGTAAAGCACTTTGACATGTCTGGTACATGAAAGGTAATATACAGATATACTTGCCCTGCCTGTTTCTTACAAACAGCTGTTTAAAGTCTCACCCAGCTTGATATGTGGAGTAATTCTCCTTTTCTTCTGCTCTTACGTTCCACATTCTGCAGCTCTGATCTGCCCAGATTTGTTCCCTGGTTTAAAATCCTGGGAACCTTTCAGATTTCTTGCTTTTTTTTCCCTTAATGATGCAACAAAGTCTTTTGACTCTCACCAGTGCACTCCAGCAGAAGCTCCCCATCGCTCAGCCTCCAGACATAGGCCTTATCATCTCCTCCTCCGGTCACCGCCAGGCTGTTGGTTGCCGGGTCCAGACTCACACAGAACACCGAGCCTGAACAAAGGGGACATTCCCAGACTTGTTAGGCCTTCACAGCCTCGGGTTGCTGCATCAACATGCTCCAGATGTTTACCTGTGTGTCTGGAGAAGGTCAGCTCACTGTCGTCTTGTTCTGCCTCCATCTCATCCTCTGTCTCCCAGCCTTCATCACCACCATCATCATCCTCAGCAGGTTCTTCTATGTCAACATCCTCCAGGTCATCAGCCAGATCATCTGGAAGGAAGACAACTTCTTCACTTTTTAACATAAAAACTGGCTTAGAGGGAGAAATGAGGGAAAGCAGGTGGGATTGTTTCCACGTCCAGCAGCTGTAACAGGAGGAAGGTGAACCCTGTCTGGTCTTTCCCAGTACCTGGACCAGGATCCGTGTCGTCCAGGTCGATGACTTCAATGATTTCCTCGTCTCCGTGGAGCTCCGTGACATTTTCCTCCGTACTCTCCATGATGATGTTAGGAAGCTAAAGGCTAACAGAGGAAAGCTGAGGAAGATAACGTGACTTTAAAACCTCCTTGGCTGATTTAGGAATAAAAACTCAGGTTTACTTTTTACTTTTATTCCTTTTAATGTAAAACTAATTCAGATATCCGACACTTTAAACGTCAGACGGGACTTATCTCCATGTTTTCTTCACGTGTTGTTTTTGCGACTGAAAGAGACGCATGGTGATGACGTAGAGCGATGACGTCGCAAAATCAGCCGTGAACTCCATGGATATCATAGACATAATATACATAGACGCTGTCTCATCCTGCCGCCATCTTGGGTGGGTCTAAAATGAATTTATCTGTAAGGTGTAGGTCTAACTACCACAATAACTTCACCAATTTTAGAAATAACATGTGGTCCACTAGTAAAGTATTTGGTAAAATAATGTAAAATAGAGAAAAATAAAATTAAACAAATATTATAAATATTGTTAAATAAATATAAAGTTACATTTAAATAAATAATTAAGTTTAGATTAATTATTTAATTAGGCTTTAATTTTAAGATTTGAATAATAATAAAGACATGTTTATCACACACACACACACACACACACTTTATTACAACATCTCGTGGAGACAATTACAAAAAAAAACAAGGCAAGGCATTTTCTTATGTAAAGTTAATGGACAGAACCATAAAAAAAACTTCCAGGGTCAAACATTTTACAGGATCACAAAAATTAGCAACAGTCTGATCAGGATTATTAATATATTTAATGGAGGACAGAAATATTCTAAATTGATTTTTAAAGCAGTCTATATTTGGCATCTGTTTTTTTTTTTTCCATTTATTTTTGTGAATATGGTATTTACCCAGAAATATAATAATATTTGTCAGAAGAGAAATCGCTTTTATAAGTTTTGAGTTATAAAAACTATTATCTTTAACTGTGAATTAATTTTACTACTTAACCATCTGTGAATATCCTGCCAGAATCTCCTACTTACTCAGATGCTCTGTTTGTTCAGGATTCTCATGACAAAATCCACAAGGATCAACTTCTAACCCAGTTCTACACCTCAACGTCTCCGCCGATGGATAGTAGTTATTAAGAATTTTAAATTGCATTTCTTCACTTTTTTTTTTTTTGGCCATTTCAGAAATTCCCAGTGGTTTTTGGACATTGTCGGATTGTTTTAATATTCTATATTTGATCTTTTTATTATAATCATGATAATTATGCCTCTTGTAAGCATTATTTAAACATTTGTGATCACATTTTTTGTCGTCAACTTTCCAATCAGCAGATTTGGAAGTTTAATTTGGACATCACAAAACATAATTGAATTTTTTATCAGCTGTATCGGGGCTAGAGGGACAGCTTTACATATTTTCTTATAGTCTTTGTGAAAAATCTGAATATTACATTTATTTTCAAATTATTCCAAATGAAATATTTCACCATTTGTGTTCAGCTGATCCATTCTTGCACCTCCACACAGACATTAACGTCGTTTACGATTAAATCCAGAAGATGGAGCTACTGACAAACTAAACTAAAGAAAGCTCATAACTTTCTTTAGTAACAGTTTGATTTTATTTTTTCAAAATAAAAAAATTGTTTTGTTGTTTTTTTTGTAGTTGTCTCTATGAGATGTTGTAATAAAGTGTGGGAAATGAAGATATGACAATAATGTTTTCATTATTATTCAAATCTTAAAATTAAAGCCTAATTAAATTAATTAAGCTAAACTTAATTAAATATTTATTTAAATGTAACTTTATATTTATTTAATAATATTTATGTTATTTGTTTGATTAAATTTTTTTCTAAATAAAACTGCACATTTGTTACATATTTACAGCAAATATTAAATTTAGTATTTTCCTGAGAGGAAATAATCACAGTCCACCCCATTGTCCATCATCATCATCAGTATTAGCAGCATCATACAAATTTTTCTGGGTTCTTCTTATTTATTTTCCTACAATCCTGTCTTTATTACAGAGACAGGATTCAATTCAATTCAATTCAACTTTATTTATATAGCATCAAATCACGGCAAAACCATCTCAAGACGCTTTACAGACAGAGAAGAAAACATAATGAAAGCCAATTCATAACAGCCTATATAAGGAAACCAACAGATTAAGTTGGAGGTCCAACTCAATCTCCCATCCTGAGCAAGCACACGGCGACAGTGGGAAGGAAAAAACTCCCTTTTAACAGGAAGGAAACCTCCGGCAGAACCCGGCTCAAGGACAGGCAGCCATTGTAGCATTGTAGATTGTAGCGGTTCTCTCACCTACATGTTACAAAATTATCCTTGTTTTGTGGTTTTAGTCCTTTCTAACAAACCTATCTTGTTCAGTCAGTTGTGTTGACATGGATTCAAAATAAATGAAAGCTCTTGTAATAAAAAAGCAGGAAATTCAATAAAAGAAGACAGAAAAAACTGTTTAAATCAAATGAAGTTAATGTTTATGTATTTATGTGGCACCTTACTGACTCAGTCAAAAGCACATAATTAGAAATAGTTTAGTAATCAGAGGGTAAAAGTCAAGTTTTGAATATTTTATAAAGTATAGCAGTGATACAAAAAAGAGAAAGAAATCATAAAAAAAAATTATTATTATGATATTAATCATAACTAATATAATCTATTATAATCAATTATAATGATCCATATAATAATTGTAATTATATAAAAAATAAAAAGTCGATATAAATAAATAAAGAAATAATGATCCGTTAAAGTGGATTTTTTTTCCCTAACTTGTCTTTAAGCAAAACAATGAACTTGCCTGCAGAGCCTGTATGTGTGTGTGTGTGTGTGTGTGTGTGTGTGTGTGTGTGTGTGTGTGTGTGTGTGTGTGTGTGTGTGTGTGTGTGTGTGTGTGTGTAGTAATCTAAAAACATAGGAGAGATTAAAAGAAGCAACACAGACCCGTCCACCCTCTCCATGTCGGACCAGGTTGTAGAACCACAGGGAAAACGTCATTAGCAGCGTGGCTGCTCTCCATTTTAAAAGGAGCTGCTCTCTCTGCCTTCATCCCTCCATCCAACGTTCCCCAGCCTGAGATATTCTATGAACACTTCACACAGTTTGTCTACCTTCGGTCTTCTGCTTCCAGTCATTTGCCTTCATGCTGCTGGCAGGACCCACAGACTGCAGGCCCAGGTTTTACAGCCTTCCCTGGAAAAATACAAGCATCTCATCATGTGTGGAGATGTGGAAATACCAGGGTGGATGTTATTTAGACCTTTTAAATCTTCAGCAAGCGAGAGATTTATAAAGTCTCCGCTGGGTTATGAGTAAAGCTGGAAGAGTTCTGCTGAGCCGTCGTGCTGGAAAGTTAGATGCCATGAGTCGCTTTATTTCAGCCTTTTATTTACAGCCTCCATTCAGCTTGATTTAAGATCTTCTAACGTGGTCGGATGGATCTGGGACGATGAATCACATCTTTGGTCCTTTTTATTTTCATGTCAGTTGATTTTTAGGGATGATCCAAACTTAAAAGCTCGATAGTTTCCTTTAATCAAATAAACCGATACTTAAACATGACGAGTCGTCTCTGTTTTCCCCTTTGTAAAGCAGTTAGATTATCATGAGACACTCACAGTCTCCATTAAAGCCCAGACTTAAGACATTCTTTCTGGCTTAACAGCTCTTTGCAGCTCATAAATAAAAAGATTGACAACACAAGCAAAGAAAGTTGGATTTAAATAAACGCTCTTAATCCGGAGTCGTGGACTGTACACACAGTCTGGTCAGGAGTTGCTGTCTGACCGCAGAAAACATGCGATTCAGACCCTGAATTGGATTAAGCGGTTCAGAAAATGAATGAACAAATGAAAGTCTCTCTGAATATGATGCCATGGGCTTGGCACGCCTATCTTTAGGCAGTTTGGTCCATTCTACCTTACTACTACTCCAGCTCCATCAGGTTGGCTGGGAGACGTCTTTGCATATTTTCACATCTCTCCAATGGTTTCCATTTGGATTCCAGTCTGGGCTCTGGTTGGACCACTCCAGGAACTTCCCAGAGTTGTCCCGATCCATTCCTTCCAGATTTCGGCTGTGTGTTTCGGGTCGTTGTCCTGCTGGTAAATGAACCGTCGTCCCAGTCTGAGGTCAGGATCTGAATCAGGTTTTATGTCTCTGAACATGGCTGCATTCATCTTTCCTTTTATGCAGAATAGTCTGCCAGTTCCTGCTGCTGAAAAACGTCCCCATAGCATGATGCTGCCACCACCATGCTGCACTGTAGGAATGGTATTGACCTGGTGATGAGCGGTCTCCTGGCAATCACATTGAAGAGCTCCATCTTTGTCTCATCAGACCAGAAAATTTCTATTCTCATATATATGTGTATATATATTATATTTATATAAAACTCCTCTCTCACCCCCCCTCCCATCTCCCAGGGTAGGGCGGGTGGCTGTTCACCTAAAGCTCGGGTTCTCTACCAGAGTCCTGGGAGCTTGAGGGTCCTACGCAGTATCTTAGCTCTTCCTAGGACTGATTCTGGACGGAAATGTCTGATGTTTCACCAGGTATCTGTTGGAACCACTTCTCCAGAGCTCCCATCACTATGGGTACTACTGTTGCTTTCACCTTCCAGACCTTCTCCAGGTCTTCCTTGAGGCCTTGGTACTTCTCCAGTTTCTCCTTTTTCCTGATATTTCCATCATTGGGGATGGATACATCGATCACTACGGCTTTCCTCTGCTGCTAATCCATGATCACTATGTCCGCTTGGTTGGCCACCACCATTTTATCTGTCTGGATCTGGAAGTCCCAGAGGATCTTAGTCCTCTCATTCTTCACCTCCTTGGGGGGAGTTTCCCACTGGGACTTGAGGGTCTCCAGTCCATATTCTGCACAGATGTTCCTGTACACTGTATCGGCTACTAGGTTATGATGCTCCATGTATGCTTTGCCTGCCAGAATCTTGTACCTGCTGTGAGGTGCTGGATTGTTTCAGAGGCTCCTTTGCATAGTCTGCACCTGGGATCCTACCTGGTATGGTAGACCTGGGATCCTGTCTGGTATGGTAGACCTGGGATCCTGTCTGGTATGGTAGACCTGGGATCCTGTCTGGTATGGTAGACCTGGGATCCTGTCTGGTATGGTAGACCTGGGATCCTGTCTGGTATGGTAGATCTGGGATCCTGCCTGGTATTGTAGACCTGGGATCCTGTCTGGTATGGTAGACCTGGGATCCTGTCTGGTATGGTAGACCTGGCATCCTACCTGGTCTGGTAGATCTGGGATCCTGCCTGGTATTGTAGACCTGGGATCCTGTCTGGTATGGTAGACCTGGGATCCTTCCTGGTCTGGTAGACCTGGGATCCTGCCTGGTATTGTAGATCTGGGATCCTGTCTGGTATGGTAGACCTGGGATCCTGCTTGGTCTGGTAGACCTGGGATCCTGCCTGGTATTGTAGACCTGGGATCCTTCCTGGTATTGTAGATCTGGGATCCTGCCTGCTATGGTAGATCTGGGATCCTGTCTGGTATGGTAGACCTGGGATCCTGCCTGGTATTGTAGACCTGGGATCCTTCCTGGTCTGGTAGACCTGGGATCCTTCCTGGTCTGGTAGACCTGGGATCCTGCCTGGTATTGTAGACCTGGGATCCTTCCTGGTCTGGTAGACCTGGGATCCTGCCTGGTATTGTAGACCTGGGATCCTTCCTGGTCTGGTAGACCTGGGATCCTTCCTGGTCTGGTAGACCTGGGATCCTGCCTGGTATTGTAGACCTGGGATCCTTCCTGGTCTGGTAGACCTGGGATCCTGCCTGGTATGGTAGACCTGGGATCCTTCCTGGTATGGTAGATCTGGGATCCTGCCTGGTATTGTAGACCTGGGATCCTTCCTGGTATGGTAGATCTGGGATCCTTCCTGGTATGGTAGACCTGGGATCCTTCCTGGTCTGGTAGACCTGGGATCCTTCCTGGTATGGTAGACCTGGGATCCTGTCTGGTATGGTAGACCTGGGATCCTGTCTGGTATGGTAGACCTGGGATCCTGTCTGGTATGGTAGACCTGGGATCCTGCCTGGTATGGTAGACCTGGGATCCTTCCTGGTATGGTAGACCTGGGATCCTGTCTGGTATGGTAGACCTGGGATCCTGCCTGGTCTTGTAGACCTGGGATCCTGCCTGGTATGGTAGACCTGGGATCCTGCCTGGTCTTGTAGACCTGGGATCCTGCCTGGTCTGGTAGACCTGGGATCCTTCCTGGTATGGTAGACCTGGGATCCTGTCTGGTATGGTAGACCTGGGATCCTGCCTGGTCTGGTAGACCTGGGATCCTGCCTGGTATGGTAGACCTGGGATCCTTCCTGGTCTGGTAGACCTGGGATCCTTCCTGGTATGGTAGACCTGGGATCCTGTCTGGTATGGTAGACCTGGGATCCTGCCTGGTCTTGTAGACCTGGGATCCTGCCTGGTATGGTAGACCTGGGATCCTGCCTGGTCTGGTAGACCTGGGATCCTGCCTGGTATGGTAGACCTGGGATCCTGCCTGGTCTTGTAGACCTGGGATCCTTCCTGGTCTGGTAGATCTGGGATCCTGCCTGGTATGGTAGACCTGGGATCCTGCCTGGTCTTGTAGACCTGGGATCCTTCCTGGTCTGGTAGATCTGGGATCCTGCCTGGTATGGTAGACCTGGGATCCTGCCTGGTCTTGTAGACCTGGGATCCTGTCTGGTCTGGTAGACCTGGGATCCTGCCTGGTCTTGTAGACCTGGGATCCTGCCTGGTATGGTAGACCTGGGATCCTGCCTGGTATGGTAGACCTGGGATCCTGCCTGGTATGGTAGACCTGGGATCCTGCCTGGTCTTGTAGACCTGGGATCCTTCCTGGTCTGGTAGATCTGGGATCCTGCCTGGTATGGTAGACCTGGGATCCTGCCTGGTCTTGTAGACCTGGGATCCTGTCTGGTCTGGTAGACCTGGGATCCTTCCTGGTCTTGTAGACCTGGGATCCTGCCTGGTATGGTAGACCTGGGATCCTGCCTGGTATGGTAGACCTGGGATCCTTCCTGGTCTTGTAGACCTGGGATCCTGTCTGGTATGGTAGACCTGGGATCCTGCCTGGTCTTGTAGACCTGGGATCCTTCCTGGTCTGGTAGATCTGGGATCCTGCCTGGTATGGTAGACCTGGGATCCTGTCTGGTATGGTAGACCTGGGATCCTGCCTGGTCTGGTAGACCTGGGATCCTGCCTGGTATGGTAGACCTGGGATCCTGCCTGGTCTTGTAGACCTGGGATCCTGTCTGGTCTGGTAGACCTGGGATCCTTCCTGGTCTTGTAGACCTGGGATCCTGCCTGGTATGGTAGACCTGGGATCCTGCCTGGTATGGTAGACCTGGGATCCTGCCTGGTCTGGTAGACCTGGGATCCTGCCTGGTATGGTAGACCTGGGATCCTGCCTGGTATGGTAGACCTGGGATCCTGCCTGGTCTTGTAGACCTGGGATCCTGTCTGGTCTGGTAGACCTGGGATCCTGCCTGGTATGGTAGACCTGGGATCCTGCCTGGTATGGTAGACCTGGGATCCTGTCTGGTCTGGTAGACCTGGGATCCTTCCTGGTCTTGTAGACCTGGGATCCTGCCTGGTATGGTAGACCTGGGATCCTGCCTGGTATGGTAGACCTGGGATCCTGCCTGGTCTGGTAGACCTGGGATCCTGCCTGGTATGGTAGACCTGGGATCCTGCCTGGTATGGTAGACCTGGGATCCTGCCTGGTCTTGTAGACCTGGGATCCTGCCTGGTATGGTAGACCTGGGATCCTGCCTGGTATGGTAGACCTGGGATCCTGCCTGGTCTGGTAGACCTGGGATCCTGCCTGGTATGGTAGACCTGGGATCCTGCCTGGTCTGGTAGACCTGGGATCCTGCCTGGTATGGTAGACCTGGGATCCTGCCTGGTCTTGTAGACCTGGGATCCTGTCTGGTCTGGTAGACCTGGGATCCTGCCTGGTCTTGTAGACCTGGGATCCTTCCTGGTCTTGTAGACCTGGGATCCTGCCTGGTCTTGTAGACCTGGGATCCTGCCTGGTATGGTAGACCTGGGATCCTGCCTGGTCTTGTAGACCTGGGATCCTGCCTGGTCTTGTAGACCTGGGATCCTGCCTGGTCTGGTAGACCTGGGCCTTGATCGCCATGATTAGTACCTCCGTGCAGTCCTTCAGTCCAGCCCTCTCCAGACGGGACTTGTTTGCCATCTCCCAACTTTTCAGATTCACCAGTCACCAAACTGCAGTTCAGGAATATTAAGCCAAATAAAATAGTAAAATTTGGTTTTTAATGTATGTTAATTTGAAACTTGAGGTATTTTTTATGTATGATGACCAGAGGCGTTAAGTCCTGGTCCAGAAAGTAGAAGTCCTGCCATGTTTCTGGATCTACCTGT
Source organism: Telmatherina bonti (assembly GCF_933228915.1). Classification (NCBI taxonomy): domain Eukaryota; kingdom Metazoa; phylum Chordata; class Actinopteri; order Atheriniformes; family Telmatherinidae; genus Telmatherina; species Telmatherina bonti. The sequence goes on from NC_136633.1 coordinate 9,571,623, forward strand.
ACATTTAGAACAGGCGTTTTCACCAACAGGCTTGTTTACCTGGTAAATAAATCTGCTCATTAAATTCAGCTGGTTTGGTGCCGGACTGGACTTTTACCTTCTGGACCAGGAACTGCCACCTCTGACCATGACTGCTTAAATAAAACAGACTGTGTTTCCATTTAGGACACATTTTTATCCTTCTTGAACCACTAAACTGCAGTCAAAGTGTGTTCATTTCATCCGTTTAACCTGCTGACTTGATCTGCAGCTGTAAAATCTGTATTTTCAAGCAAAATGGAAATGATTTGGCCTTAAATCTAAAGATGACAGGAATCATAGCTTGTTCGGAGCTTGCATCTTGCTCCCAGTGCTCTCCAGTCTGGATTTGCCTCTGAAATCTGCCTATTTTTACCCAGACTCTCTGGAACAGCACATTGGGTGGGCTTCTCGCTGCCGTCATCAGGACAGCAGAGACCAGGAGCAGCCCGTCATAACAACATTTCTCCGTTTATCACCCCAGCGAGCTGGTTTAAAAAAGCAGCAGACTCTAGGCTGCTGTTTCTTTATAGGCATGGAAACACACACACACACACACGCACACACACACACACACACACACACAGTTCCTGACCAAGACATGGAGGCATATTCATCTACAATGAGAACAGTTAAGTAAGTGCACCTTCCACACACGCGTACACACACACAAAGGCAGTGTCGGTAATAAGGCCTGGGAGCTGTTGCTGTGTGAGAGGTAATTACTCCATGCAGCTCAGCATGGCTTTGATGGAAACTTTTAGACTAACTGGGTCGACTGGAAGAAGCCTTGATTCTGCTGTTTTTTTAACAAGAACTCTTTATGGCTGCTTTTTACTCTCTTTTCTCTTTTAAAAAGTCTAGGCATCCTGGAAAAACACACTAAGTTTGTCTAACTTTAACATGTTAGCAACCTAGCATAAACAAAAAGGGCTTAAAACCATTTGTGTTTGTGTCAGAAGATGCTGTTTTGCAAACTGTCAAATGCACCGTTAGACGCTCACAAGTGTTTTCCTCTCAGCTGCCAAAGCAAAGCTTTTTTATGACGCTGAGGTTTGCAAGCTTTGTCTGCATGCTGCATTTGACTCATGTGGGTCCATGTTGGGTGAGACGATGGCTTCCCTTCACAAACCACTAACAGCCACTTGTGTGTGGATTGCAAGTGGTCTGGTCCACAGCCTGTGTGTGATGTGTCTGCTGTGGTAGCAAAGAGGAGGGTTGTGCACGGCCCGACACACTTGCCTGTTGACTTTCCTGCCCTGATGGCTGCTCCTCACTCAGGTGCTGGCCAGAAACTGTTTATTTTTGGAGCATCATTACTCTGGATCTGTGTGGGGGTTTTTTTTTAGGTAGAGTCACACAAGGTTTGTATGGAATCAGATTTGTTTCAGAATCTTCAAGCAAAACTTTTAAAAACTCAAGCAAAAAAACAACAATTAAAACCAAAACTTTCTGAAAATTAAGTAAAATAAATTATCTCAAAATCAAAAATGATCATCATCATGGAAACTTTTAGGCTTTTATTTGGTTAAATTGAGTAGTTTTTGTTTTTTTTCTAGTTTCCTCTTAGTCTCTGCTTTGTATTTTGGTTCCACTTCACAGTCTTTGGTTTTGATTCTTGATTGTTTGGTTTCATTTCTGACCATAGACTGTATATAAAGAGATGGGCGGAGCCTCCGTGACGTCACCCGTAGGTTTCTGAAGAGCTGAATTGAAGGTCGGTGGGCGGTTCCTACCATCACCATCTTGGCATGCATGTCGTCTCATCCGGAAAATACAAATATGGGCAAAGAGGTGGAGCTGAGAGGGGGGCTGTGAGCGTCATGGTGGATGATTGACATCGAGCGAACTCCAAGCTTTCTGTAGCTAAGAGCTAACCGAGCTAACCCGGAGATAACAGGAGATAACCAGCTAACGGAGGTAAGCAGGCTAAAGCTAAGTCACGTTGTTAACCGGCTAAAAACTGTGGTTGTTCTACATTCTTCTTACTTGAAGCAGGAGATTGGTACCTGTCAATCAAACAGGACACACCCCTAAATATGCCCATCTTCGAGGTTAAATTACTTTTAAACGGGCAAGTTAGAAAAAAATTCCCTCCCTCCACAGTTGTCATGAAGGTAAACCTGACCTATTGAACCTAAAATAGATTTTTGAACCAGGCTGTATACATGTTTATATCTGTGCTGCTTAACCATAACAATGTAAACATCCATAATACTATTATAAGATTAGTTAAATACTTACTTCTGAACCCTAAGGAACTCATCCACTTTCACTTTTGGTTTTCAGGATGTTTACATTGTTTTGGTTAATCATGAATGCTGATGATTAAAGAAAATGACCATTAAACAATAACAATTCCACAGTTTCAAATTCTTTGTCAGAGAATCAGAAGTAGTTTTAATTTTCAACTCCTTAAACTTCCTAAGAAACTGTTTGTACATCTCATTGGGCTACAGCTGTGTCACTCCAAAACTCAACAGCCAATCAGAATGCGCCCCTAAAAAGAGCCCACCCATGAAAGGTTTGTGTCAGAAATGAAACCAAACAATCGAGAATCAAAACCAAAGACTGTGAAGCGCAACCAAAATAGCGAGAAGAGAGAAAGAAGAGGAGGAAACTGCAAACAAAACTAATCAATTTAACCAAATAAAAGCCAAATAGTTTTCATGATGATTGATCATTTTTGATTTTGAGATTCAGAGGTAAAATTTTAACTCATCTTTTAATGGTTTTAAAGATGTTTAGTTTTAGAAAGTTTTGGTTTTAATTGTTGTTTTTTGCTTGAGTTTTAAAAAGTTTTGCTTGGAGATTCTGAAACAAATCTGATTCCATAGATTTTTGTCGTAAAGATGGCTTTCAGACATCATGCTCCAAATAAGAAAAGACACACACACATGATGTAACGTCAGAGAGAAAGGAGGTGATGACTGCTCCCCTGGATGCAAAATAGTTAAACTAACATAATCAGCGACTTGGCAACCCGAGTGTGTTCACTGAATTGAAAATGTGCTGCTCTGGGCAATATAAGCCAATCTAATCCCTGCTTTGACATCACTGCTCTGGATGCACTCACACACTCGCACATATACACACATTAGAGCGTTTAATGCACGTCTGCGTCAGCAAAAGCCGTACACACAAACAATACAGATGCAGATGTCCAAAAGCAATTCTGCTCCCTCCGCTGTGCTTCTTTTTTTTTTTGGTTTTTTTTGTAACAACACAGTCATATTGATATGATGATTTAAAAAAAACACATCTGATTTATTTTTCATTTAAAAAGTTTTCAAAGCCAATTTAAAGATCACAATTTAAGTTTTCTTTTATAATTTGACAAAAGGTGTTATTTTAAAGGATTTGTTTCGCAGGCGGCCTTCACAAACTTGAATTAAATTCGCGCCTGAATTCATCCTTTAAATGGAAAAACTCGTCAACGGAGGAGGAAGGTCTTCAGTCTGAGGTTACAGCCCCAAACAGCTTACTCAAGCACACCATCAGAGATGCCTCCAAGACCTGCTGCCTTATGTAACCGAAGCTCCGCAGCTCATCCACAAATTACAGTATAATCCTCTGTTGCTATGGATACGGCTGTCCCAATGGGCCTCCCTTGTATTCCGAAGGAGGAGCGACCTCGATTAATAAATGCCAGTTGTAATGGAGCAGCACAAAGCCAGGGTCGGGTTAGAAATAATAAAAGAAGGTCTTGTGGTAGTAATAAAAATGTTGATGTGGACAGAGGGGAGGTCAGTGATGGAGCAACTAGACATCTGCCCCTGCCGAGATACCCTTGAGCAAGATGAGGAATTGCTGGTGGAGCGTGACCTCTTTGCCTAGTGTAGGAGGAGGTGAAATGAAAAGAAAAAAAAAACATAGTAAAGTCCTCTGTAGCAACAAATATTCATGTTATAATTGGTTAAAACAGTAATTCGTCATCGTATTAGATTAATTATCACATCTCACACCCTGACCACCTCCTACAGGGCACACTGAAATCATTATTAACACTACCGTACATTTTCCAATAGCTGGTGACTTTATCCCTGGAAATGGAGCTGAAAGTTCCACTCTGAACCATCTGGGCCGTACTGAGACCAGACGACATGGCGGCTCTTACCAGGAGGAGAAGTTGGAGGACAAGGTTCATGCCAGAAGAAGTGAGAAGTTGGGAGGTTGAGTTGTTAAGAGATAGTAATGAAAATAATGGTTTACCAAACCATTCACAATATTTTAGGAGTAACTGAGTTATAAACAGATATGTTTATCGAAACTGTTATGTTCTTCTGTGTAAAAACTTTATAATAACAGCTGTATATAACAAGTTACAATTAGTCAATTATCTCTGAAATTGACTACCTTGGAGTAATATTTGACCCTGACCTGTCCTTTGGCCCACATATTAAGCAGGTTACTAAAACAGCCTTCTTTCATTTACGTAATATAGCCAAAATTAGGGACATTCTGTCTCAGAGTGATGCAGAAAAACTTGTTCATGCTTTTGTTACTTCGAGACTAGATTACTGTAACTCTCTATTACTGGGCTGTCCTAAATATGCCCTGAAAAGCCTTCAGCTGATCCAGAATTCTGCAGCCTGAGTCCTGACCAGAACCAGCAGGAGAGATCATATTTCTCCAGTTTTAGCCTCTCTTCATTGGCTGCCTGTTGAATCTAGAATAGAATTTAAAATCCTTCTCCTTACATATAAAGCCCTCCACAACCAGGCACCACTATATATCAAAGACCTCATTGTTCCTTATATACCAAGCAGAGTACTTCGTTTGCAGACTGCAGGCTTACTTGTGGTTCCTAGAGTCTCAAAGAGCCGAGCAGGAGGCAGAGCCTTTGGTTATCAGGCCCCTCTCTTATGGAATAAGCTCCCAGTTAGTGTTAGGGAAGCAGACACCCTCCCCACCTTTAAGACTAGGCTGAAGACTTATCTTTTTGATAAGTCCTATAGCTAGGGATGGTTAGCATCCCTTAGTTATGCTGCTATAGGTTTAGACTGCTGAGGGACATTTCCTGATACACTGAGCTTCTTTCTCTTTCTCTTTATTTCTCTCTTTTAGTCCCCCCCCCCCCCCCAATAACAGTGTTGCATCATTAACATGTATGTCTCCTGTCTCAGCAGGTCTCCCTGGCCGGGAGTAGCAGTTCCTGTTGTCTGTTGTCTTTCTGTCCTCTTCCCCCCACACAGCAGAGGCAGATGGCTGCCTGTCCTGAGCCGGGTTCTGCCGGAGGTTTCCTTCCTGTTAAAAGGGAGTTTTTTCCTTCCCACTGTCGCCAGTGTGCTTGCTCAGGATGGGAGATTGAGTTGGACTCAACTCAATCTGTTGGTTTCCTTATATAGGCTATTATGATTTGGCCTTCATTATGTTTTCTTCTCTGTCCGTAAAGCGTCTTGAGATGGCATTGCCGTGATTTGACGCTATATAAATAAAGTTGAATTGAATTGACTACAAAGTGTGTATTTTAATGGCAGCTAAACAGAAATCAATTAATGTCACTTGGAGTACCCCAAGGGAGTTGTCTTGGTCCGTTTTTATTCACTATTTTTTACAAATGATTTACTGTAGATGTTAGATGAAAGTGACACAGTAATGTATGTAAACGTATCCACAATATACAACGTCAGCACACACTAAGAATGAATTAGAAACTGTCATAAAAAAGGAAATAAAGGGAGTTTCTGAATGGGTTAAAGCAAATAAACTAGTTCTGAATTCATCAAGAAATAGTAGCATGATTGTAGTGTCTGATTATAATATTGATGTTCATCATGTATATAAATCATATATATATATATATATATATATATATATATATATATATATATATATATATATATATATATATATATATATATATATATATATATATATATATACACACATATATGTAGCATGATTAATATATTATATACATATATATATATATAAATATATATATATATATGTATATAATATATTAATCATATATATATATATATATATATATATATATATATATATATATATATATATATATATATATATATATATATATATATATATATATTTAATTCTGTGTGGCCCTGCGATGGACTGGCGAGCTGTCCAGGGCATACCCTGCCTGTCGCCCAAAGCCACCTGGGATAGGCTCCAGCTTCCCCGCGACCCTGAATTGGATTCAGAAAATGAATGAATATATATATATATATTTTTTTTTTTTTTTTTTTTTTTTTTTTAATGTATTTTTTTTGTTGAATTTGCTGAAAACAAAATCACACAAAAATTATCAACCCATGGAGGTCTGGATTTGGAGTTCTACTCCAAATGAAAGTGGAAAAACACACTACAGGCTGATCCAACTTTGATGTAATGTCCTTTAAACAAGTCAAAATGAGGCTCAGTAGTGTGTGTGGCCCCCGCGTGCCTGTATGACCTCCCTACAACGCCTGGGCATGCTCCTGATGAGGCGGTGGATGTTCTCCTGAGGGATCTCCTCCCAGACCTGGACTAAAGCATCCGCCAACTCCTGGACAGTCTGTGGTGCAACTTGGCGTTGGTGGATGGAGCGAGACATGATGTCCCAGATGTGCTCAAATGGTTTCAGGTCTGGGGAACCGGCGGACCAGTCTATAACATCAATGCCTTCGTGTTGCAGGAACTGCTGACACACTCCAGCCACATGAGGTCTAGCATTGTCTTGCATTAGGAGGAACCCAGGGCCAACTTGTGTGGGTTGTAGACTCCGTCTCATGATACCACTGGAGCGAAATCACCGCCAGCATTCAAAAGTGACCAAAACATTAGAGAGGCGGTCCTGGGGATGGATTTGTCATATGTATACTAATGATCTCTAATAATCTTCTTCAGTAAATGTTAAAAAGCTGAAGTAAAAACAAAAGATATTGCGTAAAAGTCAAAGCATCCACTCTATGTATTATGGGATTGTACAGTCATTTTATTGGTTATTTTTTTCCTGTTTCCACCACATTTTTATTTTAGCAGCAAGATAATATTTATTTATTTGTCTCTTGACTCTTTTTACAATGTCGTTGCAACGATGTAATTCTGTTCATCAAACTATTTGTCTCAATTACAGCCTGCTCCAAAACTCAGCATTAATTTTTTTTAATTTTTTTTATCACATTTCTGCTCTCCTGTCCATCAGACCCAGAAACTAATCTTTCCAAATTTTTCTCTGAACCTTAGAGAGCTGTCAGAGGAGCCTGGGGATACGAGAGCAGACTTAATTCCCAGCGCCGCTGTGTAGTCTACCAGCATTTGGTGAATAATAACGCTGTCTCTGCCTGCAGATGTACAGAGACTGGTTAGCATATTACAATAATCTAGTCAGCTGAAACAGGCAGTGGTGTTTGCAGATTTGCCAGTGGGTGGCAGCTGAGATGCAAATCAAATCTAAAGTAATGGAAATAAAGACACATTGCATTAGAGCTGGCGGCAACTGGAGGACGTTTCATGGTGAAAATCTGGGAATAATGGATAAAAATATTTGTTTAAATTTGCAGCTGTTGGTGACGGAAAGAGCTGAGCAACAGAAAGGCTGGTAGAAACGCAGGAACAGATAGATTTTGTTGGTCAGAGGGAGTTTTCTGTCCTCCCAACCTCAGCTTCCTCTGCCATTGCTTTCAGAGACCTGCAAACGTTTAGAAAAGTTGTGTAGAACTGAGGAGAAAGGTTGCTCCAGTTTGGAAAGGAAGGTGTTTTTCCAGTTTTGCTTCATGCAGAGTTGGACAGTGTCTGCTTTGTTCCTATTTTTGGGTAAAATTCACCAAATTCTCTAAATAAGTGACTGTTTCACTGCAGGTAGGTTAGTTTAGCTTCTTACTTCCGAGCATCACAGCTACAATAACTTTGTTTTTTGCACTTTCATTAAATAAATGAGATATTCTTTAAAAGAAAACAAAAAAACAAGGTTTTTATCTGGCACCTTAAGAAATGTGCTCTTTTGCCACCAGAGATGCTTTTGCTACTTTTGTGTTGTGGGTTAATAAAAATCTAGATTGTCCCTTTTTTTCTGTGATTTTAAGATAAAATTTCACCTCAGTCCAACTTAAATTTACAGAAATTCTTTGTCTTATTTTAAGGATTTTCTAAACATTTGAATTTTGATGTTTAGGTGTGAATGCAGCAACCAGAAATTTCTCAACCATCACCTTTAGTTTTTCACTGTTAAATCGGACGTAAATGTAACCAATGCTTTGACAGGAGTTTTTCCTTCCACACTGCAGATGCTGAAATCTCTTCACTCAAACCATCTGATTCATCAAACTACCCAAAGTCTGCAATACAATGTTGCCTTTTTTGGATTTATGCTAACCAGTACACCCCAATATTGTACTTAACGGACCCTAAATGTCCAGAGTACGGACACTGACACTAGATGTAGGTTCCATATGAGATGAATATTGAAATACTGCTCCCAGTTTTCACTTCTCAGAGAACAAAATGCATTTACTGAGTCGATTTTAAACATATAATTTACTATATGTGATTATTTCCATGTCTTTGGAAGCTGTCTGTCAAACTGATCACTCAGTTTTTGTATTAGAAGAAGGATGTTGAATGTCATTCTTGTCCAATTAGGCACTTTGGATCTGGTCAAATAAGTCCAATACCTGATCAATTGACCATGTCAATGAATGTCCTTAGACTGTCAGACATGTTCCCTCTCTTCTCAGCCTTTTTCCAAATGTTGCACTTGTTAAAGTTACTCACAAAGCAGAGTGTATAGTTCCACTTTACATAGATACTAACCTTAGTATACAGAGATTCATTTAAAATCTCTGAATTGTTTCATGGATGACGAATTACAAAAACTATTTGCATTGTTCTGTTGGCTTCATCAGGCTGTGATCTCCAGATTTCCCTGGAGCGATCTGCAGCCAGATGAGCAAGGGGTGGATGGAACAGGAGATGGGAACAGCATCTGCAGGTGAACTCTGCATCGGTCGGTCACAGTGAAGAGGAAGCAGAGCCTAAAGGCAAAGCTCACAACTTACCGGTCAGTCTAAGTTCCTGCTCTCCCCTGTGGTCAAGAGCTATGACGAAAAGAACAAGGTTGGGAATAGAAGCAGCTAAGGTTAGTTTCCTCCACTGGGTGTCCAGGCTCTCCCTCAGTGATGGTGAGAAGCTCCGTCATTCAGAAGGGGGTCAGAGTACACATGGAGAGAAACATGATGAGGTGGGTTAGGGCATCTGGATAGGATGCCTCCTGGATGCTTCCCTGGTGAGGTGTCCCATTGGGATGAGACCTGGGGAAGACCCTGAACATACTGGAGGGACTACATCCCTGGGAGCGCCTTGGGATCCCCCCTGGACGAGCTAACAAATGTAGTTTGGGAGAGGGCAGCTCCTATTTTCAGATCCCAGCAGCAGAAATGGATGGATGTTACCTTTCCATAAAATCCCAAACTCCAAAAGACATATTTTGAAAGAAAACTTCATTTCTCATTATTTCAGATGTGCAAATCTTATATTTTTATTTACATTTTACACAACATCCCAACTTTAAGAGACAATTTGAACAGTAATAACTTCAAGTTATGCTTGAACAACGAATAAACATATTGCAAGTTAAAAGGGCAGCAATCACTCTCAGAAAGCAGCAAAGGCACATAAATGATTTGTGTAATCATATTATATGGTTGTCATTAAGATTAAAAATGCTATAAATGTGTTAGTTCGCCATTGATAGATTGCAAACTGGATGATATGGTACAATTTAATTAGACCAGTGTTTTTCAACCACTGTCCTGTGCCGTGAGAGATCATCAGGTGTGCCATGAAAAATGATCCAATTTCACCAAATTTGTCTAAAACAGGGGTGTCCAAAGTCGGTCCTCGAGGGCCGCTGTCCTGCAGGTTTCCCATGTATTCCTGTTCCAACACATCTAGCTTCCACTAAATGGATCAAACAGCCAATGACGTGCACAACTGATTAAGCTCTACTACTTATTAATTTGAATCAGGTGTGTCTGAGCAGGGATACATAGAAAACCTGCAGGATTCTGGCCCTCGAGGACCGGAGCTGGACACCTCTGGTCTAAAAAGTCGCTTTGTGTCCATCCAACAGACCCAGGCCTGTGAAAGGTCATAAAATTACTTTTTCTTTTGTTTTTTTCTGATTTATATTATTTGTATAGGCTTTTTTTTTTTTTTTTTTTTTTTTTCTTTTTTAAAGTTGGTTTGTGGTGTGATTTTGTGAGTGGAAAAAGTATACCTTGGCTTGAAAAAGGTTGAAAAACACTGAATTAGACGAAAGGGCAGATTATCCAATGGGCATTATGAGCGCGGGCCAAGGGGCCCATGCCCACGTTGGGCAAACACCAGCAGTTTGGACATAAAACAAAATGTACATAAAAGCCACATAGTTCCACCACAGTGTCTAGTGTATTGCTATTGGCACCACTGGCTGAGAGATAATAGAAATGTCGTTTTGTAGTGTATCATTTACAATTTTCACAATCCGTGCGTTTACATGGGAGTTTCAATTCCTGTTTAATTCCAAATAAAAGTTAAGTCCGCTTTAAAATGCTGAAAAACGACCATGTAAACACTAAATTCCTAATGGTAATTTTTATTCGGAATTAAACTTAATTTCATGTAAGTGTCTGGTTTATTCGCATTTTAATTCCGAACTATTTAATTTCTCTGTCATGTAAACCTTCATTCCGCTCTAAGTTAATTCCGGTTGTTCTGAGCATGCTCGTTACCTTGTCCTGTCCCGATGACGCGCGTTGTTTTGCCTCTCGTGTTCTGTACTATTTCTTGTCTATCTTTCTTTGCCTTCTCAGTTGCTGCAAAAAGTGAAGTAGTATGCTACATTTATAAAAAAAAAATATAGAAAACTGGTACTTATTATGTAGTTTTTACAAGTTACGACTGAAAAGAAACAGGGAGCTAACTTTGTATATTTCTGGTATACGTCATACGTCTCTGTCCAATCAGAACCCTTCCCAAACCGCTGCTATAAAGAGGAATTGAGTGAGGATGTGTTTCATGTTGATGTTCATCCTGAATTATTATTTTCATGTAAACTCGTAACAGAATTTAATTAATTAATTAAGAAAAAACATATAACCGTACCCAATGTTGTGGTGGGGAAGGGGGGCCCTGGAACACTGTGGGCCCAGGGACCTGTGCACTTTTAGTCCTGCCCTGATTAGACAATATAAAAAAAATATGGAGTAAAATTTCGCTGTGAAATGCAAAAAGTGATTACAAACTAAGATAAATGGTTGCATATGGGTTAGAATTCCAGATTCTGGACAGGAAAAAGTTGTTTAAAACAAAGTATTGAGTCGCTGACAGACTGCATGCAGGAATATTACAACCCAGGACACGCCCAGAGACGCTTTCCTGATCGGTGACAGAGCTATTTTCGACACGATTCATCCAAACAACCAGGTAAGTACACACATATCAGCCGAATACAAGCAGATGATCACATTTCCATCCGGCTGACCCCGCCTCTGGTTAATGCAGGGTCCGCTCCATGTGACGCTGGAGCTGGAACAAAAATCCAGTATGGCGGAATCTGTCAGGAGATGAATTTTTTCCGTAACACCCCCCCTCTGAGCTGAGAAAAACCCCGGAGACCTAACATGGGAGCGATATAACCCCTATGTGGGACACATGTTGGCAGGATTTGTCTCCTGTTGGCCCGTGTAGGTGAGCTGCTGGTGCGTTTGGGTCCGCTCCGGATCAATGTGTTGCTGATGGTTCAGGCGGGGATGCGACGCACAGATATGTTCATCAAAACAATGTCCGGCTCAACTTTCCACGCCGCTCCGCTTCGCTTTCGCTTTCCAGGTTACGTTTAAAAGGCTGCGTTTCTGTCTGAACACGGTAGGAATAATTTCAGGTCTTTTAAATGAGATTTAACTACGATTTTTCCATGCGGGGTTTGTTCCACTGTTGCGGGCGGGAAGTGTGTAGGGGGGAAATTGGACGGGCGGTGTTTATCACGCCGATTGTTTGTTGCTGAACTATTTATAGAGCACAGTCGAGCTTTAGGCTTTATAGACTGTGGCAACACTTCTCTAACGCCTTTTAGTCGTGTTGTTTAAAGAAAATAAATGCGTGAAACAAAGGTCCAGGCCTGTGTGAGTGTGTGTGAATGGTTCGGGATGGGCGGTGGTAATGCTCTGCATGCGTCAATATTCTGTTTTTTTGTGAATGGGGGCGTACAGGCTGGTGGAGATGTTAAAGCAGCACCAAAACAACACGTCAGGACTGTTTTAAAGTGTGGCTTACCACATGCGATGGGGTTTGTTGGTAAATATTTGTTAGAAGGTTTGTGATGTTTGTGTTTGGGCAACAAGCGGACCCCTTTATTTATAGGACAGGCACTTCATCATAGTGTCATGATGAATCAAAGTCATCCAGTTATTTGATTGTAATGGACGCCTTTCTGTAATATTGGTGTAATTTTGCTCCGTCAAACTGCTTCCCAGTTTTCTGATTTCTTTATATTGGGCTCCAGGGCACGTCTCCCCAGTTCTGTCACCCTGCATCAAGCCAAATCATTTTAGGGACAATAGCATTGGACACTCAGATGAATGCCCCTCCCGAGACAGATGAGATGCCCTGGGAGGATCGGTGTTGCGGGAACCCCTCGGAGTGGCAGCTACCCCCCATGACACACACATTTGGAGCTCCCCTCCCTTCCTTACTCTGCTTTTCTATCCCTGTGCAGTGACCGACTTTTTCGGGGGGCAATTTGTCCTGCGGCTGCACTGTCTGTCCCTCTTGTCTTGACCCCCCCTTCCCCTTCTCTTTAATGCACACACACACACACATGTGCATCTATCCGGCTTCAAAGAACCTTTGAGACCTCAGCCAACACACACAAGGGCGTGAACATGCACGCTATCCCCTCCAACACACACCAACCTCGCCCCTGGCAGTTTTGCCCCCCTCTATTTGCAGGGCTGTAACTGACTGGGTGCTTTAGGCCCGAGCTGTGATTATATCTGACAGTTATGCTTTGGGTGCAAAAAATTTAGCCTGCTCCCAAAAAAACCCAAAGAGAAGTGCGACCGTTTATTAGCGGAACCAACACGACGTCCAGTCACAAACCCCTAAAAACAAAAAGAAAGAAGGCTGATTGTAAATCTATGAAGGAATCAACGTTGCCTGTTGAGTGAAATTCATATTGATGAGAGTAACAGGACCGCTTTGCCTGTTTCTGCTTGAAATTTTTTGAGCACCAAGGTTAAAAAAAAAAAAATATGTGCAGGGCGAGCAATTTATCGCCTGGTTGGTTTACAGCTTTTTGCAGTCTGTGGTCTTGGATTACCATGGCAACAGCTTTCTACCATTTAGTAACCAAGTAATGGAACCGAATCGTCAACAGTGACAAACAGAAAGCTGTAAGATTATTGTAGACATGGAAATACTGTTATGTATATTCTGATACTGGTTTACACAGTTTGAGAACTGGAACCAGTTCCTCCACTTGGCTCCACCCATTGGTTTTCCAGAGCTTCACCTTTTCGTTTGGAGCTCAGAAAGTGGTTCTCACATAGATGAGCACCTAAAAGAATTGGTTTGTCCATCGTAAGGGAGCCCAGCAAAGAACAACACATTTAATGGTTATGTCTCACGTGGCCAGCAGAGGAGTTGTTGTTCGTCCTCGCTCTTTGTTCATATTTCATTTCTTAAAACCAGTTTTTTATGGTTGCTTCCAATTTTAAGCTTGTGAAGTGAACATCATACGGTTGTTTACGGCTCACAGGTGTCAAACTCCAGTCCTGTAGGGCCGCTATCCTGCAGGTTTATGGTTTCCATCCTCCAACAGACCTGATCAAAATTCAAAAATTGGTTGACAAGAAGCTGCTGGATCCATTTGGTTTGAATCAGCTGTGTTGGTAGAGGGAAACAACAAAAACCTGCCGGATACCGGCCCTTTAGGACTAGAGTTTGACACCCCTGGGTCAGAACTTTGATTCAACCAATCACAGAGCAGCTTCTCTGCGTAAAGGTTTATTTATCGGCTGCAGTTCATGCAGTGTCGCCGCAAATAACAAGCGATGCTCGATCCAGTAGTTAGGAGAACTATGCAAAGTTCCTGCAGTAAAACAACCTCTTTAGCAGCCATATTCTAAGGCTTGAAGGACGGTTGCATCATGAGTTTTCCTGCTTCGCTTTTGCACCAAACGTCATGAATTCTAAACCAAAGTTTGCAAAATGAAACAACAAAGAAAATGAGTTTAGATGATGGATTAATAATTCTTTTTTTTTTTTTTTTTTTTTTTTAAGAATGAGGTTATTAGATATCGGACTACATGGACTTCTCAGCATTTTACACACTAAGCTGACTTCTTCAGTCTTCTGTCGTTGAAAGATCAAAACCATGAATGAAAAGAAAACGTTTCAGACGTCTAACTTGTGCTTATGTTGCGATTTTTAGCTCCTGATACCAGTTCTTATATCTCATTTTGTGCTGAGGTGATGTAAAAATAGCCATTTTCTCAGATTTAAGATCTGTAAATCCATCTGTAACGGTCTAAATCTCCGGGTGTTTTATTAGAAGCTGTAACTTTTAAAACAGTAACACCTTCTGTTTCGCCTTGCAGGTTGGTATTGGTGCTAATCGGAGAAGCCAAACCATTAGGCTAATGGAGATTGGCTGCTGCTGGACGTCTGCTACCTGTTTCCCGTATGAACCTGCAGAGTGTTGGATCAACCCGAGCACTCTTACACACCTGAGGTTACAGACTTCCACAGTTTTGGCAGGATAACTCGTAAATTACACCTGCACCTGGACACATCCACTCCCTTTTATTCTGCCAAACACACCCATACTGTACCAGGTGCGTGCTCGTTGTGCGGCGTGGACACCCACCAGACTGACCTGTCAGCCATGACATCGCACAGTCACCAAGGTAAGAGCTTCGTCAACAGCACCATGTGCAGAAATCTTCCTCAGTTTTGATATTTTATTTCCTATTTACAGTTTTCCAGGAAATACAAACAGATGGTTACTGCGTTTCGTTGATATTGAATTTTTCCCAAAGTATATTGCAAATACTTACGTTTTAGGATGTTGGCCGACTGCAGTGAAGCATTTCTCTGCATCGTCGTCAGCGTGCAGCTGAAGCACGCCGGGAATCTCCAACAGAATTTGTCACTGTCACTGGTGGAGTAATGAGAATTTAGCTCCTCGGTTCAGTCACACCAGGGCAAATCTGTCTGGCGTTTCATCTGCCGTGTTGATGAATGCGAACATTTTGATTAGCAGAAGAGACAGATCGAGGCTCACTAAAACCCAATAAAACATTTTAATCTGGTTTTATGACTGGTAATGGACTTAATTCAATATGAATGAGCGCCGGAGTGTGAGAGGGAAAGTCCATAAGATCATCTCATTAAGAGTCTGCTTTAGTCTTTGACACCTAATCAAGCTCAGTTTAGAAGCGTTGGCTTGCGTTTTAGCAAAGGTGATGAATTATTCTGTAAGCAGCTGGCAGATGAAAAGCCTCGCCTCCTGCCCTGGTCGCTGTGGTACCTGACAGCGGCGACCATGTTTACTTTGTACACCTGGGAGTGTGTGCAGTATAAATATCACAGCTGAGGCAACCATGGAGCCTCAAGGGATTTGGAGGGAGCTGCAGCCTCAGCCAGCGTCCTCAACGCTCCCAACATCTCCATTGCTTGCACACCTGAACGCACCACACAGTATATAGAGCAGATACCTTGCACGTGCTAATAAAGCTGTATATATCCTTGTTCCATGGTAGGGGCGAGCGCATCAGTTGGTTAGATCTACCTCAGACTATGGTGGCTCAGCGGTTAGACAGTTCGGCTTTTATTATCTTCTGAATGTCGCAGCGATCTTCACTAATCATAGACTGTATATAAAAAGATGGGCAGAGCTTCCGCAACGTCACCCGTAGGTTTCTGAAGAGCTGAATTGAAGCTCGGTGGGCGGTTCCTACCATCGCCATCTTGGCAGGGGCATGCGTGTCGTCTTGCCCGTAAAATACAAATATGGGAAAAGAGGTGGAGCTGAGAGGGGGGGCTGTGAGCGTCATGGTGGATGATTGACATCAAGCGAACTCCGAGCTTTATGTAGCTAAAAGCTAACCGAGCTAACCTGGCGATAACAGGAGCTAACCAGCTAACGGAGGTAAGCGGGCTAAAGCTAAGTCACGTTAACCGGCTAAAAACCGCGGTTGTTCTACGTTCTTCTTACTTGAAGCGGGAGATCGGGTACCTGTCAATCAAAAGGACACGCCCCTAAATATGCCAAACTTCGAGATTAAATTACTTTTAAACGGGCGTGTTAGAAAAAAAATCACTCAGCCAAAAATGGGTTTTTGAACCAGGCTGTTAACATGTTTATTTCGGCTGTAAACGTGTTTATTTCTGCTGTAAACATGTTTATTTCTGCTGTGAAGTTGGTCTTTTTAACATGGGAGTCTATGGGGATTTGCGCTGTTTTGCAGCCCCTAGTGGATGAAGGGGGAACTGCAGTTTTGTGCACTTTCCGCAAAGGCTTCACTTTTAACCGCCGGAGGCTCCGTCCATCTTTTATATGCCGTCTATGCCACGAACACACGCCAGCAATAACAAGTAAAGAAACACTTTCTCTGATTTGATTCCAGCTGGTTTCAGAGACGTCATGCAGGAGCAGGTTTACGACTGCGTTGCATCACCTCCTCTTATAACAACTCTGTGAGCTTTAAGGACGTGAATGCAGAAACAGCAGTTTTTCAGAGGTGAAATGTTTTCCCAGCTGCCCTGCAAACAGCCGTGCTGTTGGGAGGCTTGGCATCGCCTTGCTGAAATAAGCAAGTTGTTCCCTGAAAGGGATGCCGTCTGGGTGGCAGCTTGCTTTGCTCCCAAATCTGTTTCTATCACGAACACATGAATGATCCTTTGAGTTGCATGCTGATGACAGGCGCATGTGGCGTTCAGGGTTCCTTATAACCATGAATCATTTATTCATTTTTATTAATACGCCGGTTATAAGCTGTCACAACAGTCAAATTAGTCTGCCTGCAGATTCTGTGCAGTCTGTGTGAAAAGTTCACTCTCACGCTGCTCCCGAGGCGGATTCATGAAATGAAGCCGTGCTTTCCACGCTCAGCAACCACTTGATTAGCTCCACTTTGGACCGTGTTGAGTCCATAGATGCTTCTGTAATAAGAAAACACACGTTGTCAGTAGTCCACGCTGAATATCACGAAGTCAGTTTTGGTTTGCTTTGAACAGTGCAGGGACACACACTTTGGGTATTTATCCAACCATCAGTGAAAAGAAACTAGACGGATTGATGTTACCTGCCTTAGCTATTAAATTTTTTTTTTTTTAGGTTTCTGAAGAGCTGAATTGAAGCTCGGTGGGCGGTTCCTACCATCGCCATCTTGGCAGGGGCATGCGTGTCGTCTCACCCGGAAAATACAAATATGGGCAAAGAGGTGGAGCTGAGAGGGGGGCTGTGAGCGTCATGGTGGATGATTGGAGCGAACTCCGAACTTTCTGTAGCTAAGAGCTAACCGAGCTAACCCTGAGATAACAGAAGCTAACCAGCTTACGGAGGTAAGCGGCTAAAGCTAAGTCACGTTGTTAACCGGCTAAAAACTGCGGTTGTTCTACATTCTTCTTCCTTGAAGCGGAAGATTGGGTACCTGTCAATCAAAAGGACACGCCCCTAAGTATGCCGAACTTAAAGATTAAATTACTTTTAAACAGGTGAGTTAGAAAAAAATTCACTCCCCCCACAATTGTCATGAAGGTAAACCTGACCTATTGAACCTAAAATAGATTTTTGAACCAGGCTGTAAACATGTTTATTTCTGCTGTGAAGTTGGTCTTTTCAACATGGGAGTCTATGGGGATTCGCTCTGTTTTGCAGCCCCTAGTGGATGAAGGGGGAACTGCAGTTTTATGCACTTCTGTATCGGCTTCACTTTTAACTGTTGGAGGCTCCGTCCATCTTTCATGTACGGTCTCTGTTTGATCCTATTCCTATCAATACCTTCGTTAGGTTCTTCACAATCCGACCACGTGATTTCACATTTCCAGAACCGCCAACGAAGCATCCCTGACATGCTTATGTTTTGGTTGTGTTTGTTGTCACAGTTCCCAAAACAGAGTCGCCGTCCGAGCAAACAGACAGGGATTCTGATGGATTCTTATGGTTTTTCTTATATCTCCCACATTTCCAACAAACATCATCCGATGGGAACGCCTTAAACTTCCACCTATAAACTGGTAAAGACTTCCTTATTATCATTACATCGTAACTTTTTCAGGCTTATTTTGTCAGAAGGAGACAAACTGATTAAATCACGGAGCAGCTGTGAACACGGCCTCGTCAGGAAAGTTTCCTGTTTGCTGGCGACAAGCAGCAGCTGACAGATAAACCAACCAGCTCCTGTCTACACACAACACACACACTTCTTTCTACCTTCAGGTCTCCATTACCTCTCATCTCCACGGTTTGCTTGGATGGCACTCCTCTCCATAAAACAAACATGATCCTCTGTGTGGAAGCAGGAGATGTTCCCCCAGTTCGGGTTGAAAAGCCCCCGAGGAGTCGGTCGGGCCCTCAGACGGGGGTTCATCAGAGGGGGCGGGCTTCAGTTTGAGTGACAGCTCAGAGACACACCTGTTGGACGGCAGGCGGGAGACGGAGGCGGGAGACGTTTAAGGAAAGAAATGAACAACAGTTTGACTTTGAGGCACCTGTCTGATGTCTTCCTTTTTGCTTTCTAGACGGAGATATTTGCAGACAGAAGATCAGGACAAGTAGCTTGATGTTCAGTCTGATAATAATTCTCCGGAAGAAACAAACGCTTCACATCGTGTCGAGTTGAACGAATTGATTGTCATCATTCCTGTACGAGCAGCGTGATCCCAGCTTTGCTTTGTACTTATTTCCAGTCCGCCAGCAGCCTCATGAGTAAAGCCTCAGTTTACGTGTGTGTGTGTGTGTGTGTGTGTGTGTGTGTGTGTGTGTGTGTGTGTGTGTGTGTGTGTGTGTGTGTGTGTGTGTGTGTGTGAGCTCTGGCTGATGTTTGTCAGCCTGTTTATGTGCCATTTTTGTAATCTGTAAATGAGCTTACTAGAGCGCACTTTTCTTTCTTTTTTTTTTCCATGCAGGACTTACTCATTTTCTTTATTACAGCAGCAGTTGGGATTTTTAGATTAAATATCATTTACCATAAATCTCTTCTCAGAAAAGGGAAATGTAAAACGCTTTGTGGGGTTGTTATTTCCCAGAACAAAAGGGGGGCCATGCCGATAAGACCCGGCCTGTCGGCAAACAGGCCGCAGCGTTTCCACGGGACGGATTCCTCTCACACTTTTTCTTTCTTTCTTTTATTTTTTTTACTTTTATCAGAAGTTTGTTGTCCGCTCTCGCTTTTAAAAGAGCAAACATGCCGAGCATCAATGGTTTGTAGATTAATTAGTCATTTATAGTCGTTAGAGTAAACTTGAAGTGGATTTTAAGTAAAAAAAAAAACATGGAAATTTGGTTTTTAGATCATTTATATGAGAATTATTTGCTTCTAACATGAGTAGAAAAGCCAAACCAGCTGCAAAATAGTATTTAAAGTAATTTCTTCGTCCGCAGTTTATGATTCATTTACACTTTAATGGTTTATTTTTACGCAGAATGGTCTGAACACAGACGCAGACACTTCAAATAGCTGTTTATCCCTTCCGATTGGTGGTCTGGGTTTCCTTTTATCTAGATAAAGACTGAGACTTCAACCAGATATTGGGTGAAAAAAAAAAGGCAAATAATGTCGGATATCGTTGTAAATGCTTATATTTAGGTGATAAAGATGAAGGGTGGCAATGATTTGTTTGCCTCTTAGTCAGAAGTTCGCTGGCTTTCCAGGAAAGTCTGCATGGTGTGTATGAGTGAGAGCTGTGGCTGCATGTGACACACACACACACACACACACACTCACACTGTGAAAGCTGCTAAGTAAGCGTCATGTCCCGTATTTGTGAATGATCGGGTTGAACTTCAGATGATCGTATGTGAGAAAATTAAAAATTAACCCGTTCCGTGAAGGCTATCAGAAGCGAGGCTTGGGATATAAAGCGGCGGTCAGATTAGACTTTTACTGCTTTATTTTCCAGGGTCTGTGTGGGTGTGAGCGCCATTTATGGCTCGGAACTAGTGAACTTGACACAATGCTCCTTTGCTCGAAGGCTCAGCAGTATCTAGGTTACAAGCGCCTTTTTCTAGGTTTGTTCGGCTTTAAACAACACAAATAAGTGAATATAAAACCAGTTAGAGCATTAAATGGGGACTGCCAGGGTATTGTTTGGACTGGCGTTGAAGATTTGACCATTTGTCTTTGTGGCGTTGCATCTGCATACTAGAGACAAACTGCTTGGGTTGATCAGGGTTGTATTTATAGACGGATGAAAAGGGAATTCCTGTTATTTACATATCTAGCCTGTTTTATTTCATTTGGATACTTTCTTGTTTTGTCCAGGGTTTTCTGATATCGTTCGACACTTTGCAGTTGAAGCTACAGAATGATGGTAGTGTGAGAAGTTGGGAGGTTTTTGTGCACCGTATGCTAATGTTGTTTAATTCAACGCTTTAAAGTCCCATCTGAAATGGTTCTACCAAGGAGATCATCGTAACCTGCTTAACAGATTGGATGTATTCCAGGAATTTATTAGAGTGCATTAGTTTGAACTTGTAGACATAAAATCATTTGTGTGTTCCTGGAAACAAACTAAGACTTAATAAAAAAAAATTAAAAAAAATGCTGTTTTAGCTGTTTGTTTTGGTAATCTTGAACTTTTGAACTTGAGGAGTTATGAAATATATCACAGTGCCTTGCAGTGGCAGGTCAGGGTTCCTAGCGGAGCTGGGATTGATGGGGGAGTTCATGTTCGCTCGCTGCCACACATCCGACGGGCTGATCCGGTCGGCTTGCTGGGTTCTGAGTTTGGCGGTGGCGGCTTGTCTCCCATGGAATCATGGGAGACAACAAGTCTCCCAACAAGTCATGGACCAAGTCGCACGATCACTGATCACCATTCATGCCTGGTATATTGCCCTGATCTTATCAACCTGCGTGTTGACATTAGACCGAAGAAAGATGGACTGAGCCTCCCGCGGTTAAAAGTGAAGCCTATGTGGAAGTGCATAAAACTGCAGTTCCCCCTTCATCCACTAGGGGCTGTAAAACAGAGCAAATCCCCATAGACTCCCATGTTAAAAAGACCAACTTCACAGCAGAAATAAACATGTTTACAGCCTGGTTCAAAAATCCATTTTAGGTTTAATAGGTCAGGTTTACCTTCATGACAATTGTGGGGGGAAAGAATGTTTTTCTAACTCGCCCGTTTAAAAGTAATTTAATCTCGAAATTCGGCATATTTAGGGGCGTGTCCTTTTGATTGACAGGTGCCCGATCTCCCGCTTCAAGTCAGAAGAACGTAGAACAACCGCGGTTTTTAGCCGGTTAACAACGTGACTTAGCTTTAGCCCGCTTACCTCCGTTAGCTGTTTAGCTCCTGTTATCTCCAGGTTAGCTCGGTTAGCTCTTAGCTACAGAAAGCTCGGAGTTCGCTCGATGTCAATCATCCACCATGACGCTCACAGCCCCCCCTCTCAGCTCCACCTCTTTGCCGATATTTGTATTATCCTGGCGAGACGACACGCATGCCCCTGCCAAGATGGTGATGGTAGGAACCGCCCACCGAGCTTCAATTCAGCTCTTCAAAACCTACGGATGACGTCACGGAAGCTCCGTCCATCTTTTTATATACAGTCTATGATGCTAACACAGTCACTGTGTTGTGTGGGTTTAATCACCAACAACTACAGTTCTGTTCATATTCTTTTCTTGTGTTGCTGATGTTATTGTTGTCATTCGTTTTTATTTTGTCTAGCCTGTATGTGTTTCTGTAGGTACTCCCGATGGTTGTCAGCTTCATTGTTACTTGAAGATGCTGCAGGTGGTTTCATTGCAGGTGTAGTGGCTGCATGTC
This sequence comes from Telmatherina bonti, assembly GCF_933228915.1. Taxonomy (NCBI): domain Eukaryota; kingdom Metazoa; phylum Chordata; class Actinopteri; order Atheriniformes; family Telmatherinidae; genus Telmatherina; species Telmatherina bonti. The sequence goes on from NC_136633.1 coordinate 9,593,628, forward strand.
TGGTTAGCTCCACCAAGGTGGGGTGGAGGTTTAGTTTGAGGCAGGATTGACTAATATGTCTGTTTGTCTGTCTGTTAGCAACATAACTCTGAAAGTTATGTTAATGAAATTTTCAGCAAACAATGGAATAAAGAAAAATTGATTAGATTTTGCGGTTATGCGTATAATTGCCTGGATTCAGGAATTATTGAAAGGAATTTTTACTACGGGGAAATCGGGATAATTCTCCCAATATAGCTTCTTATTTAAAAATAATGCTCACAATTATTGGAAAAAAGAAATGACAATAACTCAAGTTTAATTTGAACAGCTGATGCTGTTTTCTAACTGGTGGATCCTTGTCTCCTTTCTTTGTTTTTCTTGTGCATGTTACTCCTTTCTTTTATATCCACCCCTCTTTTCAGATTCTGCATTAATATAATAATTCAGCAATAGACAAATGTAGAAAGAAAGAATAAAAGATGTTACCCAGATAGGCTTCATATGCACAAAGTAAATGTGTTCGGCTTCCAGACCACCATTTAGCTTGCCATGATGCTGAACAGGACAAGTTGTGAAGGAAAAATTCGTAATTTAATATATTTATATGTCTGAGCAGTGTAACCTCACCAGATCATGTGAGTTTCTGTGGAGCTGAGGCGAGAGACGGCTGTCACTGTTCAGCAGCTACTTCCCAGCAGCGCGAGTAATATCTCTGTGTCTGTATGTCAGCTGTCCATCCATGTAGCTGCTGTTTTTTACTCTTTTTCAGTAGAATTACAGAGTTTTTAGCAATAAAAACAGGTTGAAAGTGTATTCAGGAAAGTTTAGCGGAGCAGAGTTACAGTTAGTTCATACTTGTTTCTGTTTTGGTTTCAACTGGTTGAAATGTGAGATTCCACCATCATGGTGATTTTAACAGGTTTTTTTATTATGCGGGGTGCATGATTCATTGCTCCCAAGATTTACCCAATTTGCGAGACAAATTACCGTCTTTTAGATAGCCATAAATAATCCTCTAAATTATCTGTAAGGAGGCACAAATTGTTTAGATTATCTTCTAAGGTTGTATAAAATTCTTTCCAAACCTACAAAGGGAGCATATTTTCATGCCACAGTAAAGAAAAAACTAAGTTATTGCGTTTTTACAACTAAAACCAGTTTGACTAAAGTTACATGAAATCGAACTTTGAAACCAGATTAACACACTTAGGTCATGCAGTTGGAGGTTATGTTAGTCCTGCATGCACATCAGGGATCCCAAACAAATGTGTCAATCCGTTCGCTTACATGGGAGATTTTATTCCTGCTTAATTCCGAATAAAGGTTAATTCTGCTTTAAACTGATGATAAATGACCATGTAAACACTTAATTCCTAATGTTAATTTCTATTTGGATTTAAACTTAATTCCGATGTAAGAGGCTGGTTTATTCAAATTTAAATTCCGAACTATTTGATTCCGGTTGTTCTGAGCATGCTCGTTACCTTGTCCTGTCCCGATGACGCGCGTTGTTTTGCCTACCGTGTTCAGTGGTCTATCGTTCTTCTCCTTCTCAGTTGCTGCAGAAAGTGAAGTAGTATGCTCGTGTTGAGCTGCTACTTCACATTTATCATAAAAATAGCGGCAAAACTGGTACTTATTATGTAGTTTTTACAAGTTACGATTGAAAAGACGAGAAGCAGGGACAACTCATAACAACTGTGGGGGGAAAGAATGTTTTTCTAACTTGCCCATTTAAAAGTAATTTAACCTTGAAGTTTGGCATATTTTAGGGGGCGTGTCCTTTTGATTGACAGGTACCCGATCTCCCGCTTCAAGTAAGAAGAACGTAGAACAACCGTGGTTTTTAGCCGGTTAACAACATGGCTTAGCTTTAGCGCGCTTACCTCCGTTAGCTGGTTAGCTCCTGTTATCTCCGATTATCTCCGGGTTAGCACGGTTAGTTTTTAGCTACAGGCAGGTCAGAGTTCGCTAGATGTCGATCATCCACCATGACGCCCACAGCCCCCCCTCTCAGCTCCACCTCTTGGCCCATATTTGTATTTTCCGGGTGAGACGACACACATGCCTCAGCCAAGATGGTGATGGTAGGAACCGCCCACCGAGCTTCAATTCAGCTCTTCAGAAACCTACGGGTGACGTCACGGAGGCTCCACCCATCTTTCTGTATACAGTCTATTGATGAAACTGGTACTAATTACGTAGTTTTTACAAGTTACGACTAAAAAAACGAGAAGCAGGGAGCCTACTTCGTTAATTTCCGGTATACATCATACGTCACGTGCACCCTCTGTCCAATCAAGAACCCTTCCCAACCTGCCGCTCTGTAGAGGAATGAAGTGAGGTTGTGTTTCATGTAAACTTTCTTTCGGAATTCTTATTTTCATGTAAACTCATAGGAGAACACGTTAATTCCGAATTAAAAAACACCATGTAACCGTAGCCAGTGTGAAACTTAATATCAAACCCATTTGAATCCATTTGATTTTAATCGTTGAATGAGGGAGGCATCTTGAACATGCAGGGCAGTGGCCCTTGACGACAACGATTTGTGATCCTTTATGTGTACATTTAACCAGAGACACGGGCCCAGACATAGTGCACATGCTCCAAACTTGAATCTTTTTGCAAAAACTATTCATAATAAAGCTGCTCTGTGTCATTAATTTGTGATTGATGACCATTGAGATAGTAGAAAGTGTTGCATCAGTCATGTGTGTAGTGAGACAGGCATGCCGGTCCAGTTAAATAACCACAAACTTTATCCCAGTGGCTGCAGAACATCTTTTTGACTTGCAAAAGACATGCCTATTAAAAAGCACTCCTTCCTGTTTTTTGTAAACTACTTCCCTCAATATGAATACCAAGCACGCATTATTTGCTGGATAAACAAAGCAGGTCTGAAGTACTAACTTGTCCTTTTCTTCCCAAAATTCCCAGCTTCTTTTTATTTATTTTGATATAGAATGAAATATAATGTACCTTCAATGAGTTAATGAGTGTTACCAGTTCACACAACTTCTGTCCAGCTTTTTAGAAAACTGGGGTCTTCATGACCGCTAAACCATTAAGCTACATGGCTGCTTCTAAAGTTGATCAATTACAAGTAATTACAGTATATCTATATTTTAGTGTGTTACTTGGAGTGAGTCATTAGTTTGAGGAAATAAATGATATGATGAGAGTGTAATCTGGCTAATTTTTCCCCCCAACACACCAGTTTAAAACCAGCTCGGCTCCAGCTTCTCTGTGTGAGTGCAACTGGGAGTGCACGTTTACTATCTGGTCAGTAGGGAGTTTTGGCAGGAACGCCGAGGGACGGCTGCTGACGTAAAGCACGATCCAGGCAAAGCAGTGGCACGCATGCATATAGTGGGGGTGTGGGGTTTTCCTGCCCCTCGCTGCTGTGGGTGATTGGACTGGAGGGAGGCAGAGCGGGTGATGTAGTTTACTGTATAAGCTGTCTTTGCTTACATCAAACCTTTTGGATTGATGCTTTGTTGTCCCTGCTTGTCCCTTCAGGCCTTCCTGGCTACATTCTAGATTGCTGTTTTGACTGAAACTGAATCTTGCATGTTTATGACGGTGGGATTTTGGAAATCTCCTGATTATCTCGTATTAATGATTACCACAGTCGCCAAAAGAGAAGAAAGAAGATGGTACATTTTTACCTCGTTTGTACGATTACTGTCTCATCTCTTGGTTTTGACAAACACGGCAGTACAGTGTGTACACAGATCTCATATGTCTATAATATAGATTTGCTTTTTATTACAGCTGCCAGATACTGTTAAGCAGTGGCGTAGAGATTTAAGGAACTGACTTGGGACTGGGAGGTTAGTGTCTGCTGCTGGGAAATACTGAATGAGAAGAAGGGAAAGCCTTTCTGCAATAGATGTGAAGGCAAGATGAAGGTTTATAGACTTTTATGTTTAAATTTATATCTCCCTCATCCTGATTTCTGCCCTGAAGTGCCTTTAAGTGATCCCTTTTCATCCTTGTCTCCAAATGCACGCAAAATATACATTACACTGCTTAAACCCGGGGGTGGAAGGGTTAAAAGCTTTCACTGCAATAAAGAGGGCCCGGCTTATCCCTGTTGCTATTTTTAGAAACACACACACACACACACCCACCAGATATGCGCACGTGCATGCATGGCGAACAAACAATCATTATTTTTGGTCTCCTGTTTTTGATTCTCCTCTTCGTGATTGAGCGGTTCGTTGCCGCGACGCAAACGCTGCCTCTTGTGTGATAGGAACACACACGCCTCATTGTTGGTAATTTCAAGTCTTTCTTGTTATATTTTGCCTGCTGTCCGCTTGTGCTAACATGCTGTTATTTGTTCTTAAAAAAGCAAATTGTTAAAATTGGGGCCGATTGCACAATACTCCTCTGCGGCGTGTTCCCACAATGCCGCGCCCTCCCTGCCTCGCTGAACCCGGTGAACAGAGATGAGGTTCTTGCCAGCCAGACAGTTTGTCAGCCCTGTCTTCCCATGTGCCACGACTTGGCTGAACAGTCCATTAGAGGACAAACCCGGGGGTCTCTTGTGCAACTGATGGCCCCAAACATGCACAAGCTCCACTTTGTCCCTCTACAAGCGCTACACAGCACCCACCTCATTCCGTCGCAACAACCCCCCTCCAAAAACAAACACCCAATCATGGCATTTGTAGAGGGTGATGTCCTGCTACATTAGAAAAGCCTTGTTTTTAATTGGTGTTGGGACAAAGAGGGTGAACATGAGCTAATGAAAGGAAAGAGCACATCTTTGGTCTCTGTGTCTTTTGTCTAGTCCTAGGCGAGAAACGGGATACACTGTGTTCTGCCAACGAGCTGTCAGCATCAATTATGGTTTACACGGCTGCCTCGGAGCCCTCACCTTGTGGCTTTTGACATGGTGCTGGACACAGTATGGATGCCTGGCCAGGGAAATACTCCCGTTATGCGAGGGCATTGGAGAATCATCTTTGTATGGATATAATGCATATAAAACAAATATACCAGATATTAAACAATGCACCTATTACTCTACATGCATAGCAGGTGCACGGCAACTGTGATCAACAAAGTTACTTTTGTTTTTTTTTTATTTTATTTTATTTATTTCCTTTTAATTGTATAGCACTTTGGTCCGCCGCGTTGTTGTTTTTAAAATTCTATGAATAAAGATGGTACGGTATGATTACTGTGACATTGTGGGCGTTTGCATAATGAGGCCCTACAAGCCACAGAGTCTTTACAGTTGTACACTTAAATCAAAGGTCTCCTAGCAACCGTTTGCAAAATAATTCACTCACAAAAAGTTAGGAATACTCAACTTTTGGGTAAAATTTACAGAAAATGTGAAAAGTTGAAGCTAAACTGCTGTAATATTGGGACATTTAAGTAGATTATGCAATGGTAATTCCATCAATAAAAACAATTTGTTGACACTAGAGCTTGTAACGAATGTTAAATATCCCACAACATAAATTTCAATGTGTTTATAACTTGTCCTGTAGGAAGCGTGATCTTGGTCTTATGATGCCAGTATATAGTGGTTGAGTCATGGTTTGCACACTTCTTTTTGTAGCTAATCATCTTGTTAAAGTGCAGCATGTCTAATAAATACTCTGAAAAGTTGTAGATGTGCATTCAAATGTTCCAAGTGTCAAGTCAAGTTCACGTTTTAGAGGTAAAAATTGAACAAAAAAAGGCCTTAATGCAGTTTTGTTCATCCTCTGCGTTGATTATGCGTGTAATTTATTCTCTTTTCAAGGGCTTAGCTATCCGTCACTTGAAGCGGAAAACCATAAATGGTGGGGGCAGTGTCAAGTTGTTTAGCTGGTAGGCAATCAGAGAAAGGAACAAACCAAAGAAGAAATTAGTAGAGAAACCACCAAAAAAAAAAAAAAGGACCAGAAGAAGACACAGAAGTTGAGGACAACAGTAAAAACAACTTGTGGTTTTATTTTTCTGTTTCTCCTGGGGATTTCTGACGGCTGTAAGCAACATTACCACTCTCAACAAGAGGGTCTTGGGTGTTGCCTGGAGAATGGGCCAGGGCTGGATATTGGGCGGGGTTGGATGTCAAATGGGTGGAATTGGATGTCAAATGGGCGTGGTTAGGGTTAGAATTAGGGTTAATCCAATCAAAATGTTAAGGGGGCGGGGTTGGACATCCAACGCCACCCAATATCCAGCCCTGGCCCATTCTCCAGGCTGAATCTGGGGGTTATTGCTCTCAACAGGTGTCAACACATGGAAGTGAACTCTGAATTCAGCACTGCCCCCTAGTGGATGAACTGACTCAACAAGTACAGCAACATAAAAGTCGTAAAAGACTCTTAGACAATTTTAAATTGTTGACAAGATTAAGTTATGCACCAGTCAGACATCACAACATGACCTGCTGCTTAATATTAAGCAAATCCTCTTTTTCCCACCCAAATGGAGCCTGTTCCCTTCGAGGTAGAGACTACTGAACGTCTGCCGTGGTGTCTGGCAGCATGCTGTTAGCAGCTGATCATTTAAGCCCTGAAAGTTATGAGACAGGGCCTATATCGATCAGCTTTGCTTGTACAGCACATTTAAATGCTCAAAGCAATGAGATCTGGAAGATTTGGACTCCAAAGCAACCATTGAAGCCCCTGTGGTGGTGGACTTCTTATCTTGCTTTAAAGGGGTCCTATTATGTTTTTTTGAGTTTTCTGAGCTTTCTACAGTGTTACAGTGTTGAATCCTCATCAGACATGTGAACGGCACCGTTTTTTATCACCTAAACGCATGTTTGAGTTTGAGTTTGAGTTCCAGCACGCTCTCCGTTCGGTTTCCATGGCGACGAAAAACACGTCGTTTTAGAGTTTTTTCTACTTGGAAATCCTTGTGACGTTCCGGAGGATAAGGTTCGGTGATTGGTTACCTTCTACTGGTTAACAAGGGCATGTACAAATACATCAGGCGGGTGGAAAACGTGGGATAAAGTTATTTCCAACGATGGCTGGTGAGTTTACCAAAGAGAGACATCCTGCTGCATTCGTTGCTGTGGGTTGCTGTTTTCCACTTTGTTTTCAGGCTCTGATTCAGGTTCCAACATGTAGGGCTGTATGCTATGTGTTGACATTGTATTTTGTTTTTTTTATTGAGTTCATATTAGCCTAATCCTTCTGTTTATGAGACGTTACAATGACGGTGAAAGCAGGTGCGGTGCGCGCTCCCGATGTAGTGCAGTGGCGGGAGGCGGGGCTTAATGCGGAAGAGTCTCAATCCACTCGTTTTACCCGCAGGCTGATCTGACAGCCTACGGAGAGGGTCGGTCTGAAGTAAATAAAGCCATTTGTGACAATAACTACATCAATCCTAGCCCTTCTGGTCTCAGAAATAAAAATAAATTAGCCTGAAATGCACAGAATAGTTCCACTTGAAAAAAAAAAAAAAAGGGATTCGGGAGCTGTTTCCTTGGAGGGATGTACTTGGGGTATTTAGGTATGCTGTATGTGTCAAAGTTACACGCACAACTGGATGACTGGAGGTTTCCTAGTGGAAAAGTGCCTGAAGTATAACGGTGTGTTCACACCAAACGCGTTTTGAGTGTTTTTGACACTTTTTAGTGATCGCTCGCCGCTGGTGACTGAACTGGACTTTCGTGCCCACGCCCAAGACGCTCCTGACAAGCGGCGAAAAAGAGAGGGGGGGGGGGGATAAATAAGGCTAGAGAATGTTGTCGTAGGGAAAGGCATGGTCCTTTCTGTTCAGATCACGATAATAAAAATGTAAACAGTCATAGATGACTGGTTTTGCACATACCGAAGCGATTAACTTGTCCCCCATTTTCAACTTCCTCCCGCTGAAAAATGAGTCGTGACGTATATCGCCCTGATTGGTTGACACCCCGTGTCAAGTGGCAAAAATTTGGATTTTCCATCTCTGGTGTTTGAGGCGCATGACGCTTGACCGCCATGGCACATGCTAAAAACGTACTGCGAGAAAGCTTGACGCCTCCTTGATGCGCCTCCACATAGACTTTACATGTAAACCTGACGCTCAAAACGCGTCTGGTGTGAACACGCCGTTAACACTGCCCTGCTTGTTTGCCTTCTTTACTTAGTTCCAGCTGGTGCCATGTGTTTATGAAAGCTGATCCTGATTTATATAATTACACAAGATCTCCTTCATCTATTGCTTTATGGTTAACATCTAATGCTGACATACCAATTTTAGGTGCTTCAATAATGGATGCTGGTCAGTTTGGGCAGCATCCTTTCTATTAGAACTAGTATTGTCCCTTAACATAGACCAGCCTTCGCTCCCCATAAACCTGTTCTGGCCGTGACCTTCTAGCCAAGGCTCTGATTTTCCTTCCTTGGAACACTTTTGTTGGGTCTGGACCTCTGCAGACTACAAACTTCCCACTAGAGCTGCGGTTGTGTAGGTGATGTGACCCAGCTGTCTTGCCATTACAGCCTTGTAAACGTCCCTTCAGTTCTTATGCTTCCTAATTTTTTTCCTCTTCAAACACACCAAATTCAAAGACAAAATGTTGGATCTAGCTTGATCAGGTATCCCACTCACCATCAGGTAATCAGAGATAATCATAGATAATCAGTGTTTTTCACTTCAACTATCAGTGAAGTATATTATAAAGGAAGAACGCCACCAAGTACCACAGTGCTGACAAAAGTGGTGATAAAACACATTAATAAAAAAGCAGATTGAACAGCATATTTGATATTTATTAAGAAATTATAATTAATAAAACACTAAGGTGATGTGGAAAGCAACATTTTATCTACTGAACTAGAAAAAAATGTGATTGTATCATGAAGAATATGAGCATAATATGGATTTGATTAGAGCAATTATGGAACTTGATTCATTAAATTATGACCTTAACTATTCCATCGTCTATAATCTATATATTAATATTTACATGATCATGTACCCTTTAAACCATCGGACTATTTTTTAGACGTCTATGTAAAACTTGCACACCAATCGAAGGGAAAATCAAATCGAAAATTCAAAAATCGTGATTTTTTTTTTTTTTTTTTTTGTTTCACAATTTTAAAATTGATTTGTTTGGTAAAAAAATATTTTTTTTTTCCAAATAAATAAAAATAATCCACGATAAAATCTTGGTCATTTTTATTGTTTTTATTGATCTTTTTACTTGTCTTCTTGGGCATTATAGCAGCAGAATGATGGTCTGGCTACTGTGTTGTTTTTTCCTCATTGAAATTAAATAAAAATGACCAGGAAAAAAAAAAAGCTTTATGCATTTTTTTTTTACATTTTAATCTACAAAAATCAGCATAATTGAAGAATTATGAGAATTGCAATTTAAATTGAATCGGCACCCAAAAAAATCGGAATTGAATCGGGACAAAAGCGTATTGTCACAGACCTAATACCAATAATTAAATGAGTATATCTCTGCAACCACAAAGTATATATGAATACTTTTGGACTTGAAGTAAAGAGAACACGTGATTTATGAAGATGTGTAAATATCACTAGCTATATGCTCTACTAGTGAAAAATAAAGGAAGTTTCAGTCTTTTTAAATGAGTCTGCATATAATTTTGCAGCTGCAGTTTATTTCCCTGTGTTGTTTGGTCTAATTATGTACAGCAGTGTGTTTCAGCTGTGGCTGCTTTAAAGAGCTTTATAAATAAAGTGGAGTTGAGCTGATATAGTCGTGGAATATGTGAACATTATCTCTGCAGAGACTAACTCAAATACAGTGAAGCAGAAAGAAATTAGAGAGATTTTAGTACAGACGAGGTCTCTGAAATGGCCGTTTTGGCACCATCTGTTCTCAAAGTCCCTCAGTTTGGGGACCTTTTGGTTAAAAAAATATGAATATTGTCTATTTTATAATTGGAAACTAAAGATGAAGAGATTTAAAGTACATAAGATCATACAACGATCCAGAGAACCAGATAAGATCTCTTTGAAGTTCTGTGTTCGGCCAAGTGAAAACTTTTGGAAAGGATCGATGCTTCTTTCTACAAAGCAACGTAAGCTTTCGGTTTTCGGTAGAGGGAAGTGGGGGCGCCGCCAGAAACTTTGGGCCCTATAAAAGACAACGGCATCAACCCCACCACTTGATCGCAAATTTTAGATTTGTTTTTGCTTCAAGCTGATCAAAAAGTAGCTTTTCATGGGAATAATAAAGATCTAGGGATGTGTTTAACCCTTTATTGGCCAAGTTTTTTAAAAATGTACTTTTTTATTGAAGTTTTCAAAATACAAAAAAGGTACATTGTATCTGACAAACAAAAATATAGACAATAACAACATGTCTCGGTAAGTAAAGTCATCAATCATCAATTTGCTCATTCATAAGTATATTGAACACAAAGTACCTTTAAAAGATAAAATGAAACTAATCACACAAAAAAAAACAGTGTAGCTTTGAACAAGGGTGTATATCCATCTTCTTACTTTCCATTGAGGCAAATAAACCATTAGAAGATCAGGTAAGCAGAGCACCACCTTCAAATATCAAATCCCACTGTCTGTAGGTTACTCATACTGAACCCATACCAACTCCCTTCTTAGTTGTTTTCAAGTGACTATTTTTGATCACTTTGGCTACGTTGACACTACAGGCTGAAGTGACTTTAATCCGGTGTTTGAGCCCCTATGCGACCTGTAACCGATCTTTTCTTAACAGTCTGAACGACACAGATCTGATATTTTCTAATGCGACCCAGGCTGCTTGGATATGTGGTCCTAAATCTGATATGTGACTGATCTTTTGCCATGCGACTTCAGTCTGAACGGTCAGGTCGCATTAATCCGACACGCGACAAACGTCATCATTCTGCGTTTGTTGTTTATGAACTCTTTATCGGTAAATGCGCTCACATCACTCTCCCACCAATCCTGACTGCGACTCCGTACCCAAACGTTTCTCTCTACAGTTGTTGCTGCCACAGCTCTGCAAAAGGCCTCGACCAAAACTTTTACTTTCCTCTTCCGTAAACGTCTCCTTAAAACGAACCCATTCACGATGTTGTGGCTACGGTTGGACAAAACTTTTAAAACAGCTAATTCTCTGCTGCCGTCCATATTTACTTCAAACACAAAGACGCCACACGCACACTCACGTCGCCATGTCTTCTACGTATGCGGGGCGCTTCTGTCGCGCATGAGGTTCATACAGGAGATCACATACAAGTCACGTTTGATCGGAAATGTGAACGGACTTTCAAAAAATTCGGATTTCACAAAAACATCCGATATGATCAGCGAGCCCTGCAGTCTGAACGTAGCCTTTGTTTCCTTTTATTGTCAGCATGAAACTATTTTTTTGCTAATGTAACAACAGAATGGAGGTCTTGGTTCATACCAGGAGGACAATTTTAGGTTAAAATTTCTAATTTGAAAGTATTTCATTGAGTGTCCTATAAAGGGTTAAATCACAGTGCATACATCTAACTCGGTTATTTTGATATAAATGGTTTATTAGTTTATATTACTGCTATATGTTATTACAACCTTTGAAAAAAGTATTATTTTCAATGTTTAATGATTTTCTTATACAGTTTTTACATCTTTTTGGGCCCCTATCAAGTCTTGGGGAATCTCCCTAACTCCCCCCCGCCCCCATATGGCGCCTCTGGAGGGAAGACATGGCAATATATGCACATTTCATTCTTTTAAGGCTGATCTAAACCTGGACAGAAACACTCCTCCCAGTCT